>NC_143557.1:43146071-43789642 GCF_054136105.1 Typopeltis vanoorti | reverse complement strand
TATAAATTTAAAAACAAAATAAGAAGAAATCAATTAGCTAATTAACCCTTTCTGCCCTAGTGATTCCAATTGGAATCACTAATTGTCTTGGCTTTCGTAGCCCATATTATGTGGTGAATGATTCCAAATGGTATTGTACGTCATAGTTCCATTTCTTTAATATAATAACAGGTATGTATTGTACGTATAAATCTTACCAATAGCGTTTTTTATGACTTAGTAGAATAATATGCATATATTGGATTATAGAGTATAAGCTCAGAAGTTGAATATTTGCTACCAGAATATACCATTTGCTACCATTTTTTCAGGAATATTATTTTTCTGCCTTTTCTTAATCTTAATTTTTTCTACTAACATTTTTATGAGTAATGGTCCCCTGAAGAGGAAAGCATCCCTCCTTCAATTTCTTTTAAAATTTGCAAACATGAACAGCTATCAACATCCCTTTATTGTTCAGCTTCAAAAAGCTGACAAACCAAGTTATATCCTCTTTTTCTTTCATCTTCCTTTGTTTGTTAGAACATCACTCCTCATGCCGCTTTCCCTTTGTTGTTCAATAATGAGATAATCAGATTCCAACTATATATATATGTGTATGTCTATATTTATTTACTTCAATCCCACATACATCAGAGATCTCAAGACCTATAACATAATCCATTGCGTAGACAATGATTAGAGAGAAAGTGAAAGGAAACTGCTAGTGTGTTTATTGAACAGTTGGGGTTGTATTCATTGAAGAAAATGGTATGTAAGAAGGCTGTTCCAGAGGATAAAAGTACATGAAATAAAGAGGATGAGAAATTGGGTTTGGTGAATTTAGAGCTGAGCACATATGCAGCAACTGGAGGGAGAGACAGAGAAAATCATCCATTAAGTGAATAGCTGTGAGGTACTGTTTGATGCACCACCCAAAATGTGAGAAAAATATTCCAGTTGAGTGGATTTGGGAGTTTTAAAATGTTATAAGTTGAGCAGAAGAGAAGTACTGTTTGGAGTATAACAAGATATTTTCAAGAATATAAATTTTAAGAGGCTGAATAGGCTATGGACATGGTTTGTTCTATGCTAGAAGTCAATCCAAGAAAAGAATAATTGATCTTGATTATTAGCAGGTGGAATTATAAAAACTTTCTCCTTGGGAAATAAGAATTTCACTAAATTAGTGAATTTCTAAATTCACTAAAATTCACTAAATTGAATTTTAATTTAGTGAATTTAAAATTCACTAAATTATCTTCACTCCAACAGCCAGAGAAGAACTTGAAGCTGGAGGCATCTCTACAATAGAATGTTCTGTAAACAAAGAGAAATTATTTCTTTTAGAGAAACTTGTGTCATAGTTTTATGAATTATTTACACAGAAACACAAGATAAAGGTAATAGCACAGGCCTGCGATGGAAAAGATGTCTGAGTAGTAATAATTATTGATTCTTATAGTTTTTTTAGGAGCTGAGTTCAGAAAATATATTAAAAAAAAATTCAATCATCCACCAATTTTATTCAATTTCTAATTTTATCATTTTTATTGGGGTGCTTAAGGGTCAAAGCTATATAACTGAGAGGAGATCTCCACATAGCCTTTAAAGGAATGTGGAGAACCGACCAGGGCATCTGACCTAATATCCATCCTCACTTCTCAAGGAACCAGGGCAAAAAAGAAGAAAGCATATCAAAAGTTCCTGGCAAATAAGTCAGCTTGTGCTCTGAGAGAATACAGAGACAAATGTAAGAAAGCTATACACTGTATAAAACTAGCTAAACAAAAGTCATTGAGGACTTTGGCAAGAACACAGAAAATAAATATCAAGAAGGTGGTAAGATATTCTGGAGGTTGTTGAAGAAATACAGAAATGGAGAAAACAGTGCTGTAAAAGGAATTAGAGATCATAAAGGTGATATTAAAACTGGAGAAAAAGATATTCTTGAATAGTATGGAGTAATTACTTCGAAAAATTGCTAAATGAAACAAAAAGTGATAGCAAAGTGGTAAAAAACACTCAACAGGCACACAGTCAGTAATACATATTCATATATGAAGTAGAAAAAGTAAAAGGCTTGAAATGTCGAAAGGCAGCAGGAGTAGATGATATTTGACCAGAAATGCTGAAGTAGGGTGATATAAAAGTCTTACAGCGGCTGCACTGTATAGTTCAGAAAGCCTGGACAGAGGGACAAATTCCTGATGATTGGAGTAGAGCTCTAATAGTATCCATATATAAAAAGGGAAATAAAACTGAATGTGAGAATTACAGAGGTATTTCCCTACTGAGTGTTCCTGGCAAGATCTATGCAAGTATATTTGAGAAACGGTTGAGAAGAATTGTGGAAGAAAAGCTTGGTGAAGAACAAGCTGGATTCAGGCCAAATAGAGGCTGTCAGGATCACATCTTCACTTTACGAAAAATAGTTGAGAAAGCATGGGAATATAACAAAGATCTGTATTTAAGTTTTGTCGATTTGGAAAAGGCATATGACAAGGTGCCACGAGAGAAGCTACTCAATACGCTACAGTTATATGGTGACAATGGGGCATTATATCAAGCAATACTTTGTCTTTATTTGAGTTGTAAGTCAGCAGTTAGAATTGAAAGAAGTACAGGAGGATGGTTTAATGTTAAATCTGGTGTGAGACAAGGATGTACATTATCCCCTCTGTTATTCATTATCTATAAGGATCACATTATGAAGGAAAGTGGTATTAAACATGATATCAAAATTGGAGATGTAAATGTCAGCTCTTTGCTTTATGCAGACGATGTTATACTTCTAAATAAATCCACTACAAGTCTGCAAGATTCCTTGACTAAATTGAATAACTGTTGTAATAGAAATGGTATGAAGATTAGCAATAAAAAGACAAAGACAATGAAAATAGGCAGAATTGTTGAAAATGTCAATTGCGTTGTGAATGGAGAATGTGTGGAACAAGTAAACCATTTCAGCTACTCAGGCACGATTTTTAGTGAAGATGGTAAATTAAATATAGAAATAGACAACAAAGCTGGTATGGTAGGAAGTCAATTGAATAAATTCATATGGAATAAGAGAGAAATTAGCCAAAACACTAAATTTGCTGTATACAAGACAGTGTTCAAACCAATTTTAACTTATGGATCTGAGAGCTGTGTCAGAAGTAAAACATTTGACCAAAGACTAGAGACCGCAAATATGAAAGTCCTGAGAAAGATTAGCGAAGTGGACAGATGGCATCAATGGCAATATCATATTAAAAACGAGGATATTAGGAAAGAACTTGACATTGTCAGCATCCAGGAATGCGTAAGCCGAGCTAATCTAAGGTGGTTTGGTTACTTAAATAGAATGGGAGATTAGTGAATTGAAACAAGTGTTCTCTGCCAGATTGGCAGGAAAATGACCCAGAGGAAGACCAAGATATAGGTGGATTGATACCGTACAAAGTTCCTTAGATGATAGAAATATAAGATCTGATAATGTTGAAGTCTTGACAAGTAACAGACTCATTTGGAGGAAAATTGTAGATAGGAAGTTAGTAATAATGTAAATATTTCATGTAGTACTATCATATCATGTACACCTCTTGAGGGTGCATGGCAGGAATTTGATGATGATCATTTTTATTAGTAGTATTTGGATTTAAATTCAGCACATTGGTATTTATTTTCATTCTCCTTTATTTACAGCTATTTAGTTGTATAAGTGCTTTTTTAAAGTGCCTTTTTATGGTAAAAGAAATTTCACATTCTTAAGATAGGAGGAGGGAGGAATGCAAATAAAAGTTCAGATGGCTACGTTGACTGATTCGTCGAGATAATGGATGATTTTCCTGTTGTCACAGACACATTTTCTTGTGTTATTCTTTAGTTGAACTTTAGTCATTGACTACCAAGGTTTAGTTTAATGTGTCTGCGTTTTTTTTAATGTTTTTACCTAATGCCATGTAATAGTGTTGATGTCATTCGTTTAAAATTCATTTATCTGTGTTTTAAGTGGTGTTTGTAATGGCTTCAAAAGGTTGCAAAAATTCACCTAACAAAGAGGATACACCAAATACCTGTGTTTTCTGTGTGAGTGTTGCAGCCAAGATTGAGAGCAACATTGAATCAAGAAGGAATGGCCAGAAAGAGTCAAATTAGAACTTGGAAGTAAAAATGTGTAACACAAAACTTTGGTTCCTCGGGGAAAAATCCTTTTACCACTGCTTTACATAAAGCTGGGATTGATGAAACAATCTGTCAAGGCTTTGTTGAAAGAAGGAGAGTTTTTTAAATACATCTTTAAATTTCGTGCAAAATTTCTGGGATTATCAACAGCAAAATTGAAAGAAGGTATTTTTATCGGTCCGGACATCAGCAAACTTATGAAGGACAAACTGTTTGAAGAAAAAATGGCAACTCTTGTAAAAGAAGCGTGGAAAGCTTTGAAAGAGGTGGTGACCACATTTTTAGGAAATCACAAAGACCCCAACTATAAAATGAATGTGGAAGACATGCTACAGAAATTCAAGGATTTGGGATGCTCGATGAGCTTAAAAGTGCACTTTCTCAACTCTCATTTAGACTACTTACCTAAGAATCTGGGAACTGTCAGCGAAGAGCAAGGAGAGCAATTCCACCAAGACATCAAGTAGATGGAAAGAAGGTATCATGGGAGGTAGAATGTCAACATGATGGCGGACTATTACTGGATGTTGCACAGAGATGACCAGTGAAAGGAATTTCACAGAAAAAGTTCAAAAAGAACCATTGAAGTATAAAGAAAAAGACACCAAACGGAATATAAAGTATGTACTAAAGATTAATCTTTAATTACTTTAATTTAAAAATTTTTTTCCAATACTTTCATTCCAAAAATGTTTATGGAAAATTTTAAATACTGTTATTTTACTTAATATAATTTTGTAAAAAATCCTTACATGATAGAGAAAAATGGAAGAGATATTTGAAATCAGTGGTCAAAAATAAATCAGAAACAGTTATTAGTTTCCAGACAACTTTTCGTGACTCGAATTTTGCAGGCCTGTGTAATTTATTATAAGACCATATATTTCAGTCTGAAAATTATAGACCATCTTCAGTGGCAAGAAACAGTTGATACAAGGTAAAATGCAAACAATGAATTTATTTGAAATAGAATGAGCTGTGTGATGTTATATTTCCAGTAGTATTATGTTCTAACTGAAGAAAAGATTAATCACAACAGTATTAAAAAAAAAAAGAAAATCTGATTATTCTAATCAGATTTTCCCATATTTTTGATAATGATAGGCAGTCATTCCGATTCAAGTTCGGGCAGTGAAGCAAGGCTTCAGCATTCTTTTTAAATA
This sequence comes from Typopeltis vanoorti, assembly GCF_054136105.1. NCBI lineage: Eukaryota > Metazoa > Arthropoda > Arachnida > Uropygi > Thelyphonidae > Typopeltis > Typopeltis vanoorti. The sequence continues at coordinate 43,784,330 of NC_143557.1, read as the reverse complement.
AATGTTCAAATTTGTGCGATGTAGTAGGTGTATTTCAGAACAAAGAATGGCATGGTCTGTGTCTATTCCGTGTTGAGCCAATCCAGTTTGTCCAAAGGCAGTCACAAGGAACTTGGTATACACCTGGGAGAGATGTCAGAGAGCATTTATCTTTTGAAGAGGAGAAATAAATTGAGAGTTTATGGACAGTTATAAAAGTAGCTACTAAATCATATTTCTTCAGAAATCTGGAAAGTGATCCTGAAATGTATGGGGGTGGGACTCAACGTACTGTTTCCTTGTTGAGGTTAGGTTTGTAGGAGTCAAACAGATCATACAGATCAAATGGAACATAATGTTACTGAAAAAAAGCTCATTCTATTTCAAATAAATCCATTGCTTGCATTCTACCTTGTATCAACTTTTTTTTGACACTGAAGATGATCTGTAATTTTCCGACTGAAATATATGGTCTTATAATAAATTATTACCTTTACCTTGTGTTCACAAGTAAATAATTCATAAAAGAAGAGGAATGGAGGTTTGTCATCAGCAAAACTATGAACAGGATTGGACATTAGTGCATGTGAAAGTGCAATGAGCTTGGAGTACTTGGCATTCTCCAGCACTCATTGAAAAATCAGATAAGAGGGTATCAATCCACTGTAATATGCAACAAATGACCAGAGAGGATAGCTTAGTAAAAAAGGCCATTACAGTGCCCATACAAGTCTCATCAAATCTTTTCATAGCATGTGTCCAAAGTTGGTAAGGTTAGTGAAGAGGTCTATTATAAAATGAGAACAGTAGACTCTAAACTGGTGATTAGTAATCAAATGATATGTCTGTAGGTAGTGAAGAAACTGGTTGTTGATGACCTCCATCATGTTCAAAAGTACTGAGGTGAGGATAATGGTAAGAATGTAATGGCTGACATCTCCCTTTTTAGGAAAAAGATGGATAAAATCTAGCTTCCATACTGCTAGACAGAAAACAGATGAGTATGACAGCTCTTATAAGCAATACAGGATAGGTGTTAATTTGGAGCATAAGATCTTAGTATAACTGGAAAGAAATTATCAGGGTCAAAGGACTTATTAGTATTAAGGCTATTAAATATTTTTCTGATGTCTTTTTAATAAAACAGAAGAAACTGTTTTGTTCAACAGCCTTTGACAAGAGAAGAGAATGATCATCTCCATGTCATTGACAGGCAAGTTTAATACAATCTCTACTTTGTGTGAGAAGCTGAAGTTTTCAACTTGAGCTGAGCATATGCTGTGATTTTGGAATGAATTGCTTTCACACATATATGTTGAAGAACAAAAGAGTTGAGGGTTTTAAGTAGAATGGGTAATAAATGCACTCAAGTCCAGCAAGAATAATTTCAGTTATCAGATCAGAAAAATCAGGATCAGGATAATGGAAGCAATAATCAGAACATGAAAAAGAGGCCTAGAAATCCTGAAGGTCAACCAAATGAAACTAATTTAGTGCCCTGGGATGTGAGGCAGAGAATGGCTGGGAGGAGGACAATCTGTAGAAAAAAAAGAACCATAAAAAAGATCATGGGGGTACCAAGAGGAGAGCTAATGTCAACATTGTATTTGGAGGAAGAACTGGTTACAAAAAGGTCCAGGGTTTTGGGAGAATGATGAAGATTATCCGGAATTACCTTTGTCGCAAGTCAGATGAAATTTCACATGAAATCTCCCAGGAAGATTATATCAGACAATATGATCACTTTTCACATATATCAGTAATGATCAGAATTAGGAGAGTGATAAAGGCAACAAAATTATGCACACAAATCTTGAGCTGAAGAAAATCGTATAAAGAGGATTCCAGTTCTGATAACTTCCAGACACTATCTAACAGAGCAGGAGTACAAGAGCAGTCAAATGTCCACAGTCCATAGCTGATCTGTGAACACCACTTCACTGCCCCATAATATGCTTTGTTATAATATAGACAAAAGGATATATAATTCTTTATATAATCTAGCAATATAATTGTATTCTTTTCATGATTTTTTTAAAGCAGCATTAAATCATTTTGTCCTATTATAGTATGACTGCTGCAGAAATATAATATAATAAATACATGGGAATAATGAAAACATACTGGTTTCATGAAAACAATATGCTTCTCTTTAATGATACTGCTTTTTTCTTCCTTAGTCAAAGAACTACTATTCTGTACTTTCTTGATCTCCTCCTCTAATGTCACGATCCTCCTAAAATGAAATTAATGATTATATTAAATCATTGTGTCAAATTTTCTTAAAAATAAATAAAGTGTGGAAGATTATACTAAAATAAAAATTTATTTGCCTTCAAGAAGAGCATATATATATATATATATATATGTGTGTATGAAAAAATTTCTTTGAATGACTATAATACCGAGAATAAAAAGAATAAAGTTTAATGCTGAGATAAAACTAGTTTCGTTGAACAAAATTCAACTTCTTCAGGTGTCAAAGACAAAGAATTATGTAAAATAACAGAGACATAATAAAATTACATCAACAGAACTAATATAAAAGACCAAAGTACAGTTTAAAACAGGAATGTGTACTGGAATTCCAATTAAAGTTGACTACATGCGAGAGTTGTCACAAGAGCGGCAGTATTGGACAGTGCCAATGTGTGCATCAGAAAGATTGTAGCTAAGGCTGTTGTTTATATGGGATGAATCAAGCGATATTTCTTTAGATTCGACTATCTTCCTTTCGAGCTCATCATAACACCAATGAATATTAGAAGTTTGCGGCCAGTCTATGAGGTGTTGAAGGCCTTCATCCGAATTAACAGAGAATAGAACTTGGCTTGAGAGAGAGCTCTGGCCCTGGTCCTCTTGTAAGAAATGTCTCTTCTGTGTTCCTCAATACATAAAAGGATAGATTTAGTCGTCTGACCGTAATATGGTTTGCCACATTCACACAAGATCTTGTAGGAATCTTGTAGTGGTGCTTTTAAAATTAATTTATTTTTTTGCATTTTATTTTGTGTACCACAGTTAATGTACTGAACATGTCTTTGATACTCAGGCAAAAATTTTACATCTATTACGTTTACTTCCACATAAATATGAGTTTCTATCTTTAATTTCTACAAACTGACTATGCTATTGCTGATAGTGATATCTTCGTGATTTCAGAATTCAAGTTAATACATAGATTTTAAACTGGAAACGATCACCGTTTAAAATTATTTTAATAATTTAAATTTAAAATAGGATTGAAAATAACAATATGGAAGAAACTTTTAAAAAGAATTAGAGTTAAACAGTGCTTTTATAGGTAATCTGAAGACTCAACTATACAAACATTATTCAAGAAAAAATGAAAGATTTTGAAAACAACATCCCAACCCATGAAATCTCAGTGGCAAACTCTGAATAAAACATTGGGGAGAAAAATAAGGACACCATGGTGGGCACAAGAAGTGAAAGAAGGAGTACTGCAAAAAGAAGAAAGCATACCAAAAGTTCCAAACAAATATCTCAACAGATGCTCTAAAAGAATACAGTCATAACCTGGTCACACAACATTAGGTTGTATAACTTTTATCTATGTTTGCAACTACTATTGTTAGAGCAAGTTTGGCATATAGCCTATCACAGTGTTCAATACATCATCATCATCACTAATTTTAATCACTTTAACCTTAGTATTTAATGCGATAAATTTATGCCAGCAAGCCGTTGTATAGCAAGTTACTTGTAGATGCATGTAATAGTTTAATAACATTTTTAAGTAGTCACATATGTACTTAAAAATATTGGATAAGGAATCAAACAAAGGCAGTGGCTATTGCATTAGCAATAAAATAATAAACAAATGGTGATAAAAAGTAAGATACATCAGACTGCCCAAAATGTAAGAAGCATTAAGATGCATTCATCCAGCAGTGGATTGAAGAAAGCCAATGATGTGTACTTAAATGACACAAATAAAGCATTTATTTACATCAGATATGCAAACAAAAGTTATTCAAACAGCTCAGGTTAAGGTAACATGCCAAACAGTATGGTCATCAATACACAATTAAAAGTTTTTCAGTTTTGGCAATAAGACTATTTACTTCACTAATAACTTTCATCTTTGTTTGCAACAACTGTTGTCATAGCAAGTTTAGCATGTAGCCTATCACAGTATTCAATACATCATCGTCACTAAATTTAATAATTTTAACCTTAATATTTAATGCAATAGGTTTATAATTGTCCTCTTTCCAATGGAAGCAACAGCACCCTTACTGTCAATTTTATCTTCCATTATTAACAATGAGAAAATAAAATAAGTTATAAACAGTTTATCGTTCACAGCGAAACACCAAAATACAGAGAGATGCAGCAAGCAATAATGTAGTAAACAAACTTTGTCTATGAAAGCTGTGCATCATTTGATTCACAGGAACATCGTGTCGCAAAAAGCATTGCCTGAGCAAATGAAGTGTTCTATAAATGAGCACTGGATGAGCGAATTGTCATAAACTGAAGCACCATAATGCATGGAAAGACTGTATAGAGGAAATGTAAGTGATGTCTAAACACACCTCAGTAAGAATATAGAAGATAAATATCAGGACAGTGGCAAAATGTTCTGGAGGATACTGAAAAAGCTTAAAAGTAAAAAGCTTAATACTCTAAAAGGAATCAAAGATGACATGAAAACTGAAGATAAGGATATTCCGATATGTAGAATAATTACTTTTAAAGATTATTAAACAAAACAAGCAGGGACAGAACAGTACTAGAAAATATTCAGGAGGAAGGCAAACAGGAGTACATATCAATACAGTACCCTCCCATATCCACAGGGGATATGTTCCAAAACACCATGCAGATACCTGAAACTGAGGATAGTAGTGAACCCTATATATACTATGTTTTTTCCTATACATACATCCCTATGATAAAGTTTAATTTATAAATTAGACACAGTAAGAAATATGTAACAATAACTAATAATAAAACAGAAAAATTATAACATACGGTAATAAAAGTTATCTGAATGTGAATGGAATCTTAGCAACCTCAGCATATGTTTTTTTGATTTTTATTATTATTATTTATTTATTATTTTATGAAGTTGAAAACTTTCATCTTTTTCACTTAAAAGGAAGCACTGCACTTCTCTTTAGCATATCCAAAATGACAGAATCACTACTCTTGCACTTTAGGGAGGGACATTATTAAGAAAAATAAGTGTTACTCAATCTTAAGCACTGATACTGCAACAGTCAATCTGGTAACCGAGAACTACTCAGAACAGCATGCAATTTAAAACTTATGAATTGTCTATTACTAAAAGGAAGAGTCATATGGCTTCATTTTGGTGATGTAAAGTTACATAAGCAAAGTGGATATTAGATCCAACATTATTTCAAAGCCGAATGTTTGTAGAAACTATGAAAGTTTCGTAAGCTGACCTGAGAGTTTACGAGAATACAATCCTTGGCATCCGTGAGATATGTTAGCTTGCACTACTTGACTTAAATAGCTGAGGCAACTGGAGGATGCCAAGGATTGTATTCTCGTAAACTCTCAGGTCGACTTACGAAACTTTCATAGTTTCTACAAACGTTCAGCTTTAAAATAATGTTGGATCTAATATCCACTTTGCCAATATAATTATAAATTGTTTATTTCTGGAATTTTCCATATTCTCGAAATGGGGTTGACTGTCGATAGCGAACCCGCAGGTAAGGGGGAGAAGGGTATGGAAAGGTAAAATGAGCCAATGATAATCGAACCAGAAATGCTCGAATATGAAGGAAAGGTTCTGTAATAGTTACACTGCATAATTTAGAAGGCTTGGCTAGATGGGAGAATTCCAGATAATTGCAGTAGAGCTCTCGTCGTTCCCATCTATAAATGTGAAAATTGCAGAGACAAATTCAATACTAAGTGTTCCAAGTTGGGGTGTTTAAGAATCAAAGCTGTATAACTGAGAGGAGACCTCCACATAGCCTTTAAAGGAATGCGAAGAACCGACCAGGGCTTCTGACCAAATGTCCAATACTCACCTTCTCGTGGTGAACTCTGTTGGGTATCTCCCTGGAAACTGAACGGGTGTTTAGTATCCAGGGAGATACCCAACGAATGGACTGGCAATTTGTGATTTAGCAGACCAAATTGTATACTTATTGGCTTAAGCCAATATAAAAAATGATGGTACAACATGACAAAATTTCATGCCGGCTGTGGCATCATCTGGTTAAACAAGGCCCACGTTGTTTTCGCCAGGGAACAAGGGTGAACAGTGAAAAGTCAGCTACTGGAACGAATCTGAAATGAAACATCACCAGAGTTAAAGATCTGTACTATCAACATAAGAAGCCTGAATGGCAAAGATATGGAGCTAGCTGAGGAATTAAATAAGTACCAGATCGACATAATAGGAGGTCATTGAAACAAAAAAGACAAAATCTGGTGAGATCTTTCTGAGCAATAAATACAAAATGTTCTATTCAGGCAATGATAATCAAGAAAAAGAAGGAGTAGCCATAGTATTCAACATTAAATATGAGGCTAATCTTAAATGGCAGGCAGTCTCAAGTAGAGTGATGTGGGCAAATATGAGAATGGGGAACTGGACAATGAGACTTATCTGTGCCTATGGTCCCACAGAAGGTTCTACAAAGGTAGAAGTGGAGGAATTTTTTGATGCTTTAGAAAAAGCAACTCACACAATGAAAAAGGAAAAGTTGGTCCTTATTGGGGATCTAAATAGCAGAGCAGAATATGATGTCAAAAATAGAAAAATATTTTGGGAAAATTTGGAGAAAAGAGCAAAGCTAATAATAATGGCAAATACCTGTTGGATTTCTGCTCAGGACATGGACTGGTTATTACTAACACCATGTTCCAACATAAAAATGTGCACAAATTCACATGGATAGAGGAGGCAAGGAATAAGAAAGTCTCATTGACTATGTTATTGTTGATAGTGATGTTTTCTCCCTGGTGCAGTACACCAGAGTGTACAGAGGATTTCAAATTGGAAGTGATCACTATTTAGTCTTAAGCAGGATAAAATTACATTTCATATTGAAAAGAATGATATGTAAGAAAGTTTTAAAGCGAAAAAAGTTCACCAGCTCTAAGATGTGAACTACAGACATAAACATTATTCAAGAAAAAATGAAAGAGTCTGAGAACAAGAAATAGAAAAATCAGAACTCCATTGTGGACACAGGAAGTTAGAGAGGCAGTGAAGGAAAAGAAGAAAGCATATTAAAAGTTCTGGCAAATAAGTCAGCTTGTGCTCTGAGAGAATACAGAGACAAATGTAAGAAAGCTAAACAATGTAAAACTAGCTAAACAAAAGTCATGGGAGGACTTGGGCAAGAACATAGAAAATAAATATCAAGAAGGTGGTAAGATATTCTGGAGGTTGTTGAAGAAGCTTAGAAATGGAGGAAAGAGTGCTGTAAAAGGAATTAGAGATGATAAAGGTGACATGAAAACTGGAGAAAAAGAAGTATGGAGTAATTACTTTGTAAAATTGCTAAATGAAACAAGCAGTGATAGCACAGCAGTAAAAAAACACTCTACAGGCATACAGTCATGAATACATATCCATACGTGAAGTAGAAAAAGCTATCAAAGGCTTGAAATGTGGAAAGGCAGCAGGAGTAGATGATATTCGACTAGAAATGCTGAAGTATGGTGGTATAAAAATCTTACAGTGGCTGCATTGCAGGGTTCAGAAGGCCCGGATAGAGGAACGAATTCCTGATGATTGGAGTAGAGCTCTAATAGTACCCATATATAAAAAGGGAAATAAAACTGAATGTGAGAATTACAGAGGCATTTCCCTACTGAGTGTTCCTGGCAACATCTATGCAAGTATACTTCAGAAACAGTTGAGAAGAATTGTGGAAGAAAAGCTTGGTGAAGAACAAGCTGGATTCAGGCCAAATAAAGGCCGTCAGGATCAGATCTTCACTTTACGACACATGGTTGAGAAAGCATGGGAATATAACAAAGATCTGTATTTAAGTTTTATCGATCTGGAAAAGACATATGACAAGGTGCAAAGAGAGAAGCTATTCAATTCGCTACAGTTATATGGTGGCAATACTTAGTCTTTATTTGAGTTGCAAGTCAGCATTAGAATTGAAGGAAGTACAGGAAAATTGTTTAATGTTAAATCTGGTGTGAGACAAGGATGTACATTATCCCCTCTGTCATTCATTATCTATATGGATCACATTATGAAGAAAAGTGGTATTAAACATGATATCAGAATTGGAGATGTTAATGTCAGCTCTTTGCTTTGTGTGGACGATGTTATACTTCGAAATAAATCCGCTACAAATTTGCAAGATTCCCTGAGTAAATTGAATAACTGTTGTAATAGATATGGTATGAAGGTCAGGAATAAAAAGACAAAGACAATGAAAATAGGTAAAATCGTTGAAAATTTCAACTGTGTTTTGAACATAGAACCTGTGGAACAAGTAAAACTTTTTAGCTACTTAGGCACGATTTTTAATGAAGATGGTAAATTAAATATTGAAATAAACAACAGAATCAACAAAGCTGGTATGGTAGGAAGTCATTTGAATAAATTCATATGGAATAAGAGAGAAATTAGTCGGAACACTAAGTTAGCTGTATACAAGACAGTGTTCAAACTAGTTTTAACTTATGGATCTGAGAGCTGGGTCAGAAGTAAAACACTTGACCAAAGACTAGAGACCGCAGATATGAGTCCTGAGAAAGATTAGAGGTGTGAACAGATGGCATCAATGGCAATATCATATTAAAAACGAGGATATTAGGAAAGAACTTGACATCGTCAGCAACCAGGAATGCATTAGCAGAGCTAATCTCAGTTGGTATGGTCACTTAAACAGAATGGGCAAGGAAAGATTAGCAAAACAAGTGTTCTCTGCCAGGTTGGCAGGAAAACGACCCAGATCAAAGTCAAGATATAGGTGGATTGATACGGTATTAAGTGCCTTAGGCGATAGAAATATAAGATCTGATAATGTTGAAGTCTTGACAAGTAACAGACTGATTTGGAGGAAAATTGTAGATAGGAAGTTAGTAATGATGTAATTTTTTTCATGTAGTACTATCATATCCTGTACACCCCTTGAGGGTACATGTCAGAAATCTGATGATGATGATGTGTTCCAAGTTAAGATTTATGCAAGCATACTTGAAAAGAGCTAAGAAAAATTGTCAAAGAGGAACTTGGAGAAGAACAAGCTGGGTTCAGGCCAAATAGAGGTTGCTGGATCAGATTTTCACTTTACAACAAATAGATAAGAAATCATGGAAACATGATAAGGATCTATATTTAAATTTTTGCAAAAGTGGAAAAGGCACGACAAGACTCTCCAGAAAAAAGCTTTTCAAAATTCGATAATTATATGGGATAAATGGAACATTATACAGAGCAATGCATGTATAATTTATATTAAGTTGTAAGTTAACAGTCTGAATTGAAGGAAATACAGGAAGATGGTTTAATGTAAAATTACGTTATGAAAAATGTGGCAAGAAATCAGCTATTACAATCAGAGATATTGAACTTAGGTCTTTGCATTATGCAGATAATGACGAACTTCTAAACCCATCCAGTGCAAATCTCCAGGATTCTATAACTAACAGGGAATAATAGCAGTAACAAATTTAGCATGAAAATTAGCTCCAGAACTATGAAAATAGGCAAGAACACAGAAAACATTCTCAATGGATAACCTACAGAGGCTTATTTTAGCTCAGTTTTTTTTTTTATTATTAAAAATGGCAAATTAAAAATGGAAATTAATAAAAGAATAGGCAAGGAACGAATAAGGTGCCAAAAGGGCCTCAGGATAGCCAGACAAAAGAAGTGGAAGAGTAAAGATAGATATACCAAGCCAAAATGATCAAGAAAGGATGATACTGTAATATACAAAACATAAATGTGCTAGATAGATGGAAAGAATATTATGAGAAATTAATAAATTAGGTAAATAAGATTTGAGTTCTTGTTTTAAGAGAAACTTGTCCCATAGTTCTATACAATATATATACATGAAAAAACAAAGATCATTTACTAAATATAGTGCCATATATTTCAGTCTGAAATTAACAGACCATCAAAAGTGGCTAAAAAAATAGTTGTTACAAGGTAGAATGGAATAACTAATTTATTCAAAATAGAATGAGCTGTGTGATGTTAAATCGCTGATAGTGCTATGCTTTAACTAAAGAAAATGTTTTTCATAACAGTGTAACTACACACACACACACACACACACACACACACACACACACACACACACACACACACACACACACAGAGAGAGAGAGAGACATGAGCGAGGTTGGTCTGAAAAGTTCTCGGCCTAACAATGAAAAAAGGAATTTGCATTTTCAAAATTATTTTTGTTTTTCAACATAATCTCCTTTAATACCAATAAGCAATGCTCCAGTGCCATTCTCCTATACCTGAAGTGGTTCTCAGTAAGATCTGCAAAATACCACTTGACAGTTGCAATCACCTCTTGATTCGAAGAAAAATGCTGACCAGCGAGGGAGATTATTAGTTTTGAGAAAAGATAGAAGTCAGAGGGAGTCAAATCTGGGGAATAACGTGGATGTTCCAACAATTCATAGTGCAGATCCGTTAATTTTCCCAATGCCAAAACACGTTTGTGTGCAGGTGCATTGGCCTGATGAAGGATGATTTTTTCTTCTGCAAACAGGGTCTTTTCTCAAAATTTTTTGCTTCTAATCTGGTTAAAATATCGGAATATTCCCCGGTTATTGTTTTACCCTTTTCAAGATAATTAATAAACTAAATGCCATTAGCATCCCATGACCTTCCCTGCTGATGGAACCGACTTTGTCTTCTTTGGTGCTGAACAACTGGCTTCTATCCACTGTTTTGACTGCTGTTTGGATTCTGGTGAGTAATGGTGAATCCAAATCTCATCCATATTAATAAATCGACAAACAAAATCAGTTGTATTCTTGTTAAAATGCAACTTGCCCTGTTCAGAAATTTTCAGGCGAGTGCGTTTTTGATCTGCTGTGAGCAAGCACAGCACCCATCTTGTGCAAAGCTTTTACATTTGCAATTTTTCGTGCAAAATATATCCTAAGTTCTTTAGAAATGCCTATAGTCTCAGCAATTCACACACTTTGACTCGCCAGTCATCCAATACCATATCTTGCACTTGATAAAGGATTTCTGGTGTTGTTACACTTTTTGTAGGTCCTTCACGTGGATCATCTTCAAGGCTGGTACGGTCACGTTTAAACTCGGCAGCCCATTTCTTAATCGTGGAAAATGAAGGAGAAGAGTGCCCATAAACTTTCATGAACTTCGAATGAATTGCTTTTGGCGTTAGATCTTCTTTTACAAAGAATTTTATAATCGCACGATACTCAATTTTATCCTTTTTGATTGGATTTTAACGGTATAGAACACATAAGCCTTTCCACATGGTTAATTTTATCCATTTCAAGGGATACAGACAAAACGTTTGCTTCAGACAGCTGTATAACACAAACTACTTGATAGAACGACTTGCAATTTCACATGGATGCTTATGACAGTACCAACTTAGAAAAAAAAAAAAAAAAAAATTGTGCCGATAGTGTTGCCATCTATGGCTGAGGTCGAGAACCTTTCGGACTACACTCGTATATGCAATTTATTTTTACACTGTTATGAATAACCATTAAGCTTATAAAAAGTTATTCATAACAGTGTAACTATGTGTGTGTGTGTGTGTGCAATTTATTTTTACAATGTTATGATTAACCTTTTCTTCAGTTAAAGCATGGTGCTATTTGCAATTGAACATCATGCAGCTCATTCAATTTCGAATAAATCAATTGTTTGCATTCTACCTTGTAACTGTATTTTAAGTCACTGGTGATGGACTTTTAATTTCAGACTAAAATATAAGGCAATATATTTAATAAATAATATGTTTACCTTCTGTTTTTGTATATATACTGTGCATGAAGTAAATTGGAGTTTACAAAAGGATGAAGGAGATCCAGTAATAGGGCTAATTCCTAACATAACAAAAATGGAAGTGCAAGAAGCATTGAGGAGGGAAAAAAAAAAAAAAAAAAAAAAAGTGTGTGTGTGGGGGGGGGGGGGGGGGGTTGGACCTATTAATATCCCAGTAGAAGTATGGAAATGTATAGGTGAATTAGGTGTAACTCTATTAATGGATGCCCTGAAAAGAATTAGTGAAACAGAAAATGCTGGAGGAATGGAGAGAGTATACCAGTTCCAATATACGAGGGTGGTTTGAAAAGTTCTCAGCGACCATAGATGACAACACTATCGGCACGATTTTTTTTTTTAATAAGTTGGTACATCTGTTTCTCTGAAGAGTGCTTGGAGCACTTTAACAAGAAATAAAACTGATTCTGTGCATTGATTTATTACTATGGATGAGACTTGGATTCACCATTACACACCAGAATCCAAACAGCAGTCAAAACAGTGGACAGAAGCCAGTTGTTCAGCACCAAAGAAGACAAAGTCAGAACTATCAGTAGGAAAGGTCATGGCACCAGTGTTTTGGGATGCTAAAGCATTTTGTTTATTAATTATCTTGAAAAGGGTAAACGGGGAATATTATTCTGATCTTATAACCAAGACTAGATGAAAATATTGGTGAGAAAAGACCCGGTTTGCAGAATAAAAAAAACATCTTTCATCGGGATGATGCACCTGCCTACAAAGGTGTTTTGGCATTAGGAAAATTAAGGGATCTGCACTATGAATTGCTGGAACATCCACCCTATTCCCCAGATTTGGCTCCATCTGACTTCTATCTCTTTCCAAAACTAAAACTCTTCCTTTCTGGTTAGCGTTTTTCTTTGAATCAAGAGGTGATTGCAGCTGTAGAGGAATATTATGCAGATCATCCTGAGAACCACTATGGGAATGGGATAATGGCACTGGAGCATCGCTGGAATAAATGTATTAGTGTTAAGGGAGATTATGGTGAAAAATAAGAATAATTTTGAAATTATAAATTCGTTTTTTTTTTTCATTGTTAGGCCAAGAACTTTTCAGACTACCCTCATATAAGAAGAAATATACTATCTAGTCCTTTAGTAACGACTGATGAATTAAACTCATGAGTTACACTAAAATATATGGGAAAGGGTAAATGCAAAGAGACTGTAAGACTTGGTGTCAATTAGCGAAGAGCAATTTGAGTTTATGCCTGGATGGGGAACAACTGATGCCATCTTTGCTCTCAGACAGCTCACAGAAAGGTACCAAACAAGTAAAATGGCAGAGACCTTTGATAGAGTCATATGAAAAGAGATATCTGAAGTATGAAGGAAAAAATGATCCCAGAAAATAACGTATATTTTGTATAAGACATGTATGATGGTAAAAAAAGAAGGGCGAGATATGTGTAGTGTGCGTGTGTGTGTGGGGGGGTCATTGAAGATCAATTTTGAGCATTTTTTTATTTTTAATGCTCTTGGATGTGCTGGCAGAGACAGTAAGAAATGAATTACTCTGGATGATGATGTCTGCTAATGGCAATGGAAGAAAGCTTTCGAAGATAGTGGCTTGAGGTTCAGTAGAAATTAGACATGTCTTGTAGTGAAGCAGCAGGGAGTATTATATTATAGGGCACAAACATACCACAACTTTCTAAGTTTGCATATCTAGGATCATAGTCCAAAGTGATACCTGGACTCCAAATTCAACAAAAGGATCCAATCAGGGTGGATCCTGAAAGAAGCTTTCATGTGATACAAAAGTGTTTAACAAAATAAACGGAAAGATGTAGTAAGACCAGTAATGATGTATGGTGGTGAGACCTGACAGATGACCAAGAGATGGGAAAAGAGAATGGATATAGCTGAAATGAAAATGCTGAGACTTTAAAGTGGTATCAAAAGATTAAACAAGATCAAAAACTCACTTATCTCAGGACAATAAAGGCAACCTAAGTATGGGGAAATATTAGAGAATCGAGGCTGAGGTGGTTTGGTCGTGTTATGAGGCAAGATAAAAGCTATGTGGAAAGGCAAGTGCTGGACATGAAGCAACCAGGAAAGGGGAGACTAAACAACAATGGATGGACATACTTGAGAGAGGACCTACAAGAGCTCGGAAAACAGGAGAACATGGCCTTAAGCAGAACTGAATACAGGTGGCTGAACTACTGCAGCAACCCCATTTAAGTGGGAATGAAGTAAAAGAAGAAGAAAACAGAATAAGCAAAGCTGACGTGGTATGGAGCCAGTTGAATAACTTTATATGGAATAAGAGAGATATCAGATAACATGATAAAATAGCAGTATACAAGATGGTGTTCAAGCTACTTTTAAGTTAGGGATTTGAGAGTTGGGTTATAAATGAAGTTATAAATTTCAATTAGCTTAAATCTGTACCTGATGGTACAGATTTAAGCTTCTTCCCAAACATGTCATAATCACCTACCTTGTAGATTCACAAATACCCCCCACCCTTCTTGATAGAATATTCCTTATGTTCTACAATCTCCCAAGTCATGACTGCATGGTAATTTTCACCAAATTGGAGGCAATGTTATGGATAGCTCTTCTGATCATGTGATCAGGTCCAATACTCTCATTAGTCCCTTTCCATTATATGCTGCTTCAAGTAATTATCTCTCAGTAAGTGTATAAATTCCATTTTCTTCCCACCAAATTAACTTTCTTCCTTTTAGTCTATACTCCAAAGTTGAAGTCCTCCATAATAATCACTCAACCTGTACTCATTGTACTAATTTGCTAATGCATGTCCTCCATATCACCTGTGAAATTCCCTGGCCAATAGCAACAACCACTGTATATTTTGTCTTACTGGCATTGATCTCACACCAGACTGCTTCAAATGAACAGCCATCCTTCCACTTATCTCATATTCTCTTTGGCTGCAATTCATTTGCTATCATCAGCAGCACCCCCTCCTCCATCCTATCTTCTCTACATTCTCTGAAAATACTAAACCCTTCACATTCGATCCCTGTAAGTACATCATCTGCTGTTAGCCAAGTCTCACTAATGCCAATAATCTTTGGTGAGGTTGAACTAACCAATGCCAAAAATCCCTCCCTCTTGTTCCTGATACTTCTGGCATCAGTATATAGAAACTGCAGTATCCTTTTAGGCCCCCCACCTACCTTTACTTTCTGAATTGACTACCCTACTGAATATTTTTGCTTGAGAGACTAGATTCCTCACTTAGTCATTCTCACTTGCTTCCACCCTAATTGCTTAAGTTTCCCTCAATTTGTGCTTCAGCAAACTCAGTGAACAAAGCTTGCTATCTAGACACCTAACACCAAAACCAGTTAGATGCAGTCCATCAGCAACATACAAATCCTTCATTCCATTAAACACAGACCACAGATCCATAAAACCTACGTCATTCCTTCTGCACAATATATATATATAGACTCATTGGCTATCAATGCCCTCCTCCTCAGTTTGCCTCTATTATAGCATGGTAGGAGACTTACAATCTTCACCTTCTCACTCTTCAGCGTTGCCTCTTCTAACATCTCCTTTACATCCTCATAGAATACTTCACGTCTCTCAAATCATATGTACCGACATGAGAACGAAGAATGAGATTTCATTCTTCGTTCTCATGTCGTTTCAAACGTTTCAAAACATTTCATGGCATCTGTCAAAGGTGGCTGGGATAATAAAGAACATTCCCTTTTTGAACAGTAGTGGAGGAATATTATATTGATAATTGTTTAAATAGAGAAGAAGTTTGTCAGTGGCATATAAATTGCATTTTAATGTTTTTTGCCATAACATCAGAAATAATTAAAAGTGAGGAACTGAATAGCAATTTCATGGTAACTAATTGTCACATGATTACAAATGTATTGAACATGAATATTTGAAAGAAGTTTTCAACAACAACTGGAGAAATGCCATCAGATCTAACAAATTTTTTGGTAATCAATTTACACACAATTCTTCTGATACATTACTTATGAAAATTCAAAGGGGACATCAAATTTTGAATATATAGAACATGGAAGGAAGAATAGAAGGAGGACTAAGATCACTAATGCATGATTTACTATGTATCATTTGTATTAGTATTTACTATGTAAAATTATTATGACCTTTAGCATAAATCAAAAGAAAAATTAAGATTTCAAATGAAGCCACTTGAAATATGTTTGATTCTTTTCTTGTACAATATGGCACAATTTTATACCACACTACCAAGATGTCCCCACTGCTCCATATTGATAAGAATTGTTTCAATAATGTATCTTCTTCTTACGTTTCATGAACCCTTAAGGTTCTTACTTGCAAGCACCACATTTCTTCATTTTTTTTCTATCTTTAGCTTTAGCCAACTCCTTTCGGTTTTGCAAGTTCAGCTCTTTGATGTCTACTTCAATGTTATCAATTTGTGCAAAAAAAAAATAATTTCATTAAGTGCCTTTGTTTTAATACAGTAGTTTTTCCTTTGATTTCCATTTTCTTTGTGCCCCCAAGGGGGGGGGGGGGGGTATATGTAATCCTCCATATTTTGGAGGATTATGTACGTATAAAGTACACACAGTTCTTTATTTGTTCACCTTCTCCATTCATTTGTCATAGGATCTTTGGTTGGGCCAAATATTTTCTTAAGATTTTGTTTTCAAAGCTTTGTAATAGATCTTCAACAGCTTTTGTTATATTCCATGTCTCCACTATATAATACAACTGGTCTAATTAGCATTCTGTAGATATTTATTTTAGATTCGATGACAAATTTCTAGATGAGAAGAGATGGTGAAGTGAAACATATGATTTATTACTTGCTTAGAATCTCATCTTTATTTCTCTTTGGATCTTATTATCTTTAATCATTATAGGGCCTAGATATTTAAATGGTATGGAGTTTTTCAATATCATGTCAGCAAAATGAATAGCTGATGGCTTATTGAGATCATTATGTCTATATAACAGTAAATCTTAACCTGTGGGGTGCCCCCCAAGGGGGCAATAATATGTAAGGGGGTGCAAAGAAAGTGGAAATCAAAGGAAAAACTGAAAAACTACTTTACTGAAACAAAAGCATTCAATGAAACTATTTACTGACACAAAAACAAAATCCACCCTGAAAATAAAATATTTTCAAGGTGGATATAATAAAATAAAATAAAATGAAGCTTTTCATATGATGGTGATACATTGGAAATTGACACTCTTAGTCCTCTTTCTATATTTAACTGAGATCTATATTTTGTTTTTAAGGAAGCCACGCAGAGCACCCAATTTCACAAAGATAAGATGTTAGAAACGGCAAAAGTACACGAAAAGCTTTTGACTTTAGTGCAGAAATTCATCATCAACACCAGCCCAAAATTCAAACAGTGATTTAGATGCAAATTGTCTTCTGATTTCGTAGCTTGAGGTGAAGTCTATAAATTGTTCCTTTTCTTCAATTGAGACACCTTCAGGGGTAATTTGAAATGGGTTTCTAATCCACTTGTACATTGCCATTATGTTGTCATCGGATATAAAATAGTTTCTTAAATTCTTTGTCAACATTGTTAAATGATTTTCAATAGTTGCAAATAAAACTTTGATCTGTTGCTTTTCTCCCTCATAGGTTTTGATAAATTCATCCACATTTGCAAACATTTCTAATTTTTTTGCTTTACTTTTTTGTTCCATAACTCTAGTTTTTTACAAAAAGCATTCACTTTGTCACTCATCTCTGAGATGTGTATTTTTTCCTTAGAGTTGCAGGTTTAATATATTAAGTTTCTCGAATATGTCCAACAAGTAGCTCAATTTCATCACGAACAAGTGGTCTCAAACCTCTCTACTTCTTCATGATTTTCTTTTCCCAAGAAGACTGCTACTTTGTCTCTTAATTCGTAAACATTTTCCCCTGCAAAAACCATCTTCTTTTGCAGTAAAATAGTAACGCTGAATGTTCCGCTCCAGCGTTGTCTTTGCAAAGTTCACAAAAGTCTTGATTTTAAGGGTCCATTTTTATATAATTCACAGTGGTTATAACTGTTGTTAACACAATGTTTACACCAGGACTCATTTCCTTTGCAGTGCAGCAAGAGTTTCTCTATGAATCATGCAATGCGTCCAAATACATTGTGGGGAATTTTCCCTTCACAAGGGCTTGTAATCTTTTGAATCTTCTAGACATAACGTGAACACCATCAGAGCAAATTCAACTGATGATAATCCATCGCAAAATCGAATTAAGCAATTAAATGAAAATCCTCGTTGCTATCTGTTATCTCATCAAGCTGAATTGAGAATAACTGGTCAATAAGCTTCGACAAAAGTTGTTGCTGCATATCTTCACATATATCAACAATTTTTGCCAAGCAACAGTATCATTTGATAGAGGTATCAAAAGTGAAAGAGGTATGCACTAGAGTTGTTTAGTAAAACTTTCTCCAAGCATAGTAGTTTCCAAGATATGAGCTGGCAGAATTAGGTCTTCTCTGATAGTGTGGGGCTTTTTGCAACTGGCTATTTTATATGCAACTTTGTAAGAAACTAATAAAACTTTTTTAATGCTAGATTTTTGCTTTTCAAAACTTTTCAATTTGGCAGCAAAGACCTCTCGAGGTTTGTTGACATGCTCCTTATGAAGCGTTTCCAAATGTCTTTTAAGTTTATTCAGTTTCATGCCATCAGTCGCCAAAATTTTTGAACAAATAACACACAGTAGTCTTTCTTCATCATTTACTTCAGTCTTTCTGAAATTGAAATCTAAATATTCTTCTGCATACTTTCTTGATTTTACTTTCGGAGCGATGTTCTGTGAACCTGAATTTGTTGATGTCGATTCTCCACAGTCGTCAGATGTCCGCTTATGCCCAGTTAAAAATTTATCCATTTTTCTAAACTAGAAAAGATTGTTTTTATACCATGTAACACAGTCGTTGCGAATAAAAGTAAAATAATACCGACCATCTACTTCTCACTGTTGCAGAGTTACTGCCATCTTGACATATCAAGCTTTATTTATACCCACAGAAACATTTCCAGAACATTTGAGACTTCCTGTTAATAAATTGCAAATGTTTCTGAAAGGTCAATATGATTCAACGGTCTGTGCAGTGATGCCAGAACTATACAATTTTTGAAAGATTTGATGACGTATTTAAATATGTATGAATATATATATTCATAAAAATGTTAATTAATTTCTATTTTTTTTTTTTTTTTTGCTAACTTTTATGGGTTCTGTCAGTGTCTAAACACAAGAATTGCAAGGGGGAAGGTGGGGAGGGGCAGAAAAAACTAATATTAAAAAATGGGGCACACATGAAGGAAGGCTGAGAGTTTTAAATATTCTGTTTTATTTTGGTTAATATTTTCAAAGGACGTTTTAAGGTTTATAAAAGTTTCAATTATATCATCTGCACTTTCTCCTATGATATCAATATTTTCTGCATACCCTAGGAATAATGCAGAGCATGATATGGTACTTTTAGTTGTTTTTCATATAACTTTTTCCCAAACTATGTTGAATTATATAGGTGATATCGCATCTCCTTATTTTAAACCTGTGGAGATGTTGAATGGCTCTGAGAATATGTTGTGAGTGAGAACTCTACACTGATTTCCTGTATACTCATTTTAACCATGATTAATTTTTCTGGTATTCGAAATTCCTTTTGGAAATCAATGAAGATATTGTGATTATCTTTATTGTATTCCCAAGTTTTCTCTCGAATTTGTCTCAAGGTAAAAAGATGATCAATGGTTGAATGACATCTGAATGCTGCTTGATATTCTCCAAGAATATCTTCTGCATATGGAATGATTCTTTTTAGAATAATATGAGACAGGATTTTGTAACTAGTATTTAAAAATGAGATGCCTCTGTAGTTATCACATTTTATTTTATAGCCTTTTTTTGTGGATGGGGATTATTATTGATTCTTTCCAGTCTTCAGGCAGTTTTTCATTTTTCCATATGAGTTTAATTAGTGTGAACAGTTTGTTAGTAAATTCTTTTCTTCCATATTTAATTTTTTCAGATGCGATTTTATCAAATCCTGCAGTTATATTTTTAAGAGTTTTAATGCTTGTTTCTATTTCACTAAATGATGGCTCTTTGACTTCTGGCTCACAAGTAGTATAAATTCTGGGTAGGAATGTTGCTTTGGAATTTTGGCAGTTTAAGAAAGTGCCGAAGCCCTACTTCACAGACCAAATCTAGACCATAACGACATTCTTGCTATTCCTAAAGTATGGGAAATTGTCATACAAAATTGTGTAAAATAATTTTTATATATATTATCTTATTTTAATGTAATCTTTTTTCCCCCTCCAGATATATTTTAATTTAATTCTATAACAAGCTACCACGCGTATTGGGATTCCATTGTAATCATGCGACCTAACTGTATGATATTCCTAGTACTGTTTGAATTAACTGTACTGACGATGTCCTAAGATACTTGGGATGAAATATTTATTTATTAAAACTTATTGTGGTTATTACGTGTGTTTGTTTACTCATTAATAAGACACTGAGTAGCAGTATGAAGTGTTACTACAATCAAGAAGAAGAATGATGAACACTAGTTTGTGGTCTTAATGGCCTACAGGACAAATAACATTCAATAAGTTAGAAGGGGGCACTAATGAGGAAGAGATCATGAGTGTTTGGAGACCCTAACAATAATGATATCAAATTTCAGTATTACGAGTTTTCATAATGACTTCATTACCACTTTAAATTTCAAGTTGCTTCACTACCCACTTATTTGATATCTCAAATAAGTGGTGTAGCGAAGCAACTTGAAAAAAGGAGCAAGACCTGAAGCAAAAAAGAAGAAATATTTCTATGCTAGGTAAAAAAATGAATGAAAAATACAAAGAAATTCTTATCCCATCTGCAGTACTAAATAACTATAAGTTATTTAGCTGGGTGGGAGTCTCTCTCACACACACACACACACACACACACACACACACACACACACACAAAGAATTATGAAAACTGAGGTGAGCAGAAGTTGAAATATGAGCATCTTTTAGGAAAAGGGGTGTAGTTATGGAGATTGGGGATGACAAAGACCATCACTGAGAATGGAACTAAGAGCAGATATATAAGAATGAATTAGGAGTGAAGTGAATTAGGAGAATTTGAATGGTTTGAGTTTAAATGCATGTAATCTATTTTAATTTCATTCACTTATCACGACTGTTATTTTAAAAAGAAGCTGAAATCCGAAGGGATTTAGAATATACAATAGTGGCTACTTTACTAAGCCATACATATGGAGAAATGCATGCACTTTCTCTGTAAATCATGGCACTGCCCATTGCTACATCGACTACATATAATATGCCAGGCATAATAATGGTAGAAAGATTACTTGCTGGATGATCTCCAAGCCTTTAAAGCATAACATTTGTTAGTCCAGTATGATATATATTTCCGCAGAATAATCACTTTAAATCCAAATCCCCAACAGAGATATCAAAGAAATGCTGAGTGTTCTGTATCTGATGTAACTATGAAAATGTCACTCATATTACTAGAAGAAATGGGGGAAAAGTAAGACAGATCTGGTGTGCCTTGTACATAATAAAAAAGTGCTCTCAAAATTCCTTTCAAATAATAGAGAGCCCTCTTCAGAAGATGGCATCTATAGAGGAAACTGACCAAACTGTACTCCACATTTTAATAAACCTAGTTTTTGGGAGTGGGTGGAGTCCACATATACTGGGCTGCCTCCAACAAATAGGTGTGTGTAGGTTTTCTGTATACTCAAACACTAAAGATGCCTCATGGAAAAAATCCAAGTCATCCATAACCACCTTAAGGAACTGAAAAGAGTTTGGCATTGTTCAATAAAATTGAGTATTGTTCTTGTACTTGGAGTTCCAGATTATATCATCATCAACGTAGATGATGAAACAATGAGTTATATATAACTTCATTTTTTTTTTTAATTAATAGAATTGCGCATATTCTGTTAAAGTGCTGTCAATTCTCCAAAAATTGTGAATTATTTACTGTTTATGAATGGCATCTGAAGAAATAATCCCCATTCATTCAGGGACAAAGCCAAACTAGGCCAATCCAAAACAGTCAACCACACCTCACTCATTCTAAACCATAACTGAAACAGTCAATCATCTAAAGCATCTGTGTGTATAAGCATTTGTGGATAAGCATTTCCATGTTAGTCATCAAAACTATTTCTCCGTAAGATAAGAAACCAGGAGCAAAACATGCATGTGCTTATCAAGTAAAACTATATTTTGCATATGCACAGTTCTCCAATAGCTAATTGTAATAATAAACATTTACATTCTTTTTTCTAACTTCAGAAAATGATTTTTCCTATTGGAGTAAAATAAACAAAAGAAACTCTTTTATACATAATATTTTTTCCAAAATTTAAATTTAAATCCAATTTTAACTTTCTTCGAAACTAAGTTTCAAAGAATGTGGTACACAGATTAAACTTTCTGCTCCATCCCAAAGTGCATAACCTTCTACCATGCCAAATAGAACTGTTAATCCTTTTCTTTTCCCACACTTATTATATTTATATGTATGTAATTTATATTTATATAAATATACACATATGTATATTTATATCATCCTGCAAGATCTCATATTTCTCTCTAGTCCACAGCACTTTTCTTGTCAATTGTCTTCTCCTAGTTTCTATTACTCCATATGTGCAGCTTTGATGCCTGTCAAGCAGTAAGTCTTACCCCCATCATCATCAAGACCACATCCATCACAATTTATATGATAGAGGTCCAAGCAATATCCTCTTCAATGTCTTTGTAAGTCTGGCTGTTTACATGATATTCCTATATTTACATTAAGTGTCAGCAATATTTTAAGAACCACTATTCCAGTATAAGACTGTCATATCTGTCATTGTAATATCACTACCTGGCTAATATATACCCTCATATTTCTCTTTTCTTTTTGCTCACCTCTCCCACTCAGAACTTTGCATATTGGCACAATTCATCCATTTAACAGTAATCTGATTTATAACCCTGACTTTGGGTTTGCACAATCAGGCACTATTTCCTAAAGCACCCCATGATATTTGTATTTGCCCTGCACTGCTAACTGACTCCCCTTGTAGTGCCTGGGGTATAGTGCTGCCAATAGGAACAGTTTGTTACAGTAAAATATTTACTAGTCAATTTCTTCCACCATAGTAAATGTTTATAGTACACATACTATGGGAATCTGATTTGGCTTCCTGATAATCTGCAACAGGATTCATCACTATTATCCAATTCCTAATATGTACTCTGAAGGCACAGAATACTGTACATACTGACCACCGAATTAGAAACCTTTATGCAGATATATGTAAATGTCACGTATGTAGCATATATGCAAAATACTTGGTCATGTGTGTTAACACATGTTCTAGTCAACTAATTAAGAATTCTGCTGCAGCATTCTTAATTAGTTGACTAATTCTTAACTAGTCAAATAATTAATTCTTAACTAGTCAACTAATTAACACTATTGATTATTATTGACCTGCTGGTCAATAATAATCAATAGTGTTAATCACAATGGAAAAAATATATATCTTTCAGAGTTCGATAAAGGGCTTATTGTTGGTGGCTGTCTGACCGAAGCCATATATTTTGAAAACAGCAAAGCTGACTGATTTCTGAAAAGGTGAGATATCCCAGATGTTTAATCAGTGGAAAAATAACTCAACTTGCGTGTCTAAGATGCATAACTGTGGTCCTAAGATAACCTGTCAGGAACGAGATCACCATCCTCTGAGAAAGCTTGTATGGACAGATAAAAATACCTGTCTGCAGCAATTGACCAAAGCATTTAATGAAGGCTATTCCTTAACAGTATCTTGCCAAACTATGTGCAGGAAATCGAAGTTAAGAGGATTGGTATTTTCATTTGCTAAAGTAGGTCCAACATGGCATTAAATACAAGTTTCTAATTCAGGGGCTGGTATGTGTATGAAAGTAAGACATGTAAATTATTATTTACATCCTATTAACAATTTTCATCAAAAGTAGTCTCTGTTATTTGTCAGGACTCTAATAATGCTTATATTTCAGTCTTATAATGCACTTTGAACTGCATTAAACCTCATAGTTTTTGTCCCTCCTCTAGGTATTTTTCTGCCATCCAAAGCATAAATAGTTAACCGATCCTTGAACATTTATTACTTTTCTGTCTTTTTAAGTGACCGATTCTGTTTAGGTGACTATACCACCGGAGTTTAGTTCTGTTCACACATTACTGAATGCTAACTGTGTCAAGTTTCTTTCTAATCTCATCATTTTCACATTATTCTGCAATAGATGCTATTGTTTCACTCCCATAATAAATTATGGGAGTGAAATCTCTAAACTCTCATGTCTGTGGCTTCTAGTCTTTAACTGACTGCTTTATTTCTAATCCAACTTGAAATCCATAAGTTAAAACTGGTATGAACAGTTTCATGTGTGTAATCCAATTAATGCACCTACATTACTTGGATTACACATAATCGGTAATTCTGCAAGGCAGCTCAAGCAGCATAAGCACACCTTCCTAAATCTCATTTTTGTTTAGTATGTGCAGTGTAATTAGCATGCATATACTTTTAGTGTTTTATAATAATAATTATTATCTTTAATTAATAATTATAATAATAACTATATAATAATTTTTGTGTTTGTGTGTGCTGTGTTAGAGTATAATTATGACTAGAAAAAGTGAACCGGTATGTAAATACACCAAAATGATCTAGAGATGAAAATGAAAAATTATAAAGAAATATACAAGTGGACAAAACAGCCTTAGGATATCATCTTAGTTATGCACTAAGATGATATCCTTATATAGACAGCATCTTAGATGCTGTCTATATAAGGAAAAATGGGAGGGATCTACTTTTAAAAGTCATCAATAATAACAAAAAAATGTCTAATGCCAATGCAAAACATGACGAAAGAGATGACAATTGCATTCATAAGCTATCAGCAGGGATGAGATGAGTGGAAAGGATGGATCCTAATGCCTCATGGTTTTTAAAAGTCCAAAGATGCTTTAGCTTATCAAGAGAACAAGAAAGTCACTGTTCAGTCATCTCTTGATAATTTCATAAGGCCAAACAGCCAAATTAAACTTTATTTTTCCATTTTCTCTTACTATCTCACTCAAATTACTTTTTATTAATAACTAAATCCTAAAAAAATAATTTTGTGTGCATGCCATGAATGAAACTAGTGGAAATAATCTTTAAAACATGTTAATGTGCTATTCTAACATGCACATCAAACATTTAAGCAACAGAGTGTGAATCACTGGAATAGACTCATAAAATATTACATAAAGTTTGCAGAACATCATGCTTAGGTAAGTCAGAGTCTACTGTAATTTTATCCATTTGTCTCCCTACCATATCACCTATTTTGCTTATTACGGTCTATTTCCAAATGTAATTTATTATCGACCCTAAAAAATTGTACCTAAACAGCTGAAATATTTTCATATTATGTATAAAATATTTTATTACTTGTTCTATAGATGTAGAGGCATCTTCATATTCCTCCTTCAATACTAACTGACAACTTAAACATCTGTGTATTACTCTGTAATGTTCTGTTTACACCACATAATTGCAATGCCTTCAACAGCTTTTCTCTAGGCATCTTGTCAAATGCCTTTTCCAGATCCTTGTTTGATATTTCCATGATTTCTCAACTATCTATCTTAAATTGAAAATCTGATTCCCGAAACCTTTAATTTACCTGAACCCAGCTTATTCTTCCTGTATATTCTCTTCCACAAGCTTCCTTAGCCTCTTGTCACATATCCATACGTGCATAAATCTTACCTAGAACGATCAGCAAGAAAAGCCTCTGCTTACATTTAACTTGATTTCATTTTCCTTTTTTTTTTTAAATAGACATATAATATGACACGTTTACTCCAATCATCGAAAATTCAATTATCAGACCTTGCTTTCTGAAATATACAAATGCAGCCAGTGTAAAACATTTATACCTCTAGGGTTCAACCAAAATGCTCATAACCAAGCATTTCTGGTGTCTGGTGGTTTTAAATACAGTCCTGGTTCATACTTCTTGAATAATTTCAATGAGTTACTCTCATTTAACAATGTTTTAGAGTAATTACTCCAAACATTCAAAATAACTTTAAGTTTTTATATTACCTTTGTCACCTCTGATCCCCAGTCTGTTTCCTCTAAGCTTTTTCAGCAGCCTCTAGAAAAGTTTGCCACGTTCATGATATTTATGTTATTCATATCAGTTCATCCATGTCTTAAATACAAAGAAAACTGCCCATGAAGTTTAGGTTTCTTTGTATTCTTCTTTTTTTTTTTTTCTTTGTATTCTTTCGGAACATCTTATCACTTATGATAAGTACAATACACTTTTTTCTTTTCCAGCACTGGCCTATAACTTTTTTGGTCAACCATAAGGTTCAGAATTTTCCATTCTTACAATCAATCTCATCATGTGCCTCCAGATGAATTAATCAAAGTTGTCGAAGTTTGTCTCAGAGACTCTCAAAAGTTTGGATGTTGTTTTCAAAACCATTCATTTTTTCTACAAATGTATTTATATATTTGTTGATTAATTTTAACGGTATAGATGAAAACACAGACTGACAAGAAAATAACTATTTATTAACTTATTACTGATATTTTGCTGGTTTCCTATCCATATTTAAACTGTATGTTAAATTGGCAACTCTGATCCGTTCATCCAAGGACAGAACCTCTCCTTTATCACATCCAGGAGTCTATGAAGTGCCCTGTATATGTCATCAAGCCTATTATGGACAGACAGGAAGAACTGTGGACATCTGCCTCAGTGAACATAAAAAATATATCTGGCACTATTGCTATGGCAGATCAGGTCTAGCAGTCCATGCTTTAGATACCATTGCACACAGGATCAATTGGAAGAAAAACCAAAGTGCTGCACAGAAGCTTTTACAAGTCAGAGATTGTTACTGGAATAAACATAAGCCTTGAAACATACTCCAACAAACATCAACAAGTATGGCTGTATAAATTTGCCAAAGATTTGCGAGACAGTCATCTTAAGACCAAATTAATATCTGTTTCTCAATCAGTTTTTTTTTTTTTCTCCCAACATGGATGGCACCTAATTAGGACTTTAGTCTTTGTATTGCACATTACAACTGTTCAAACTAGTTGCATTGCTATATTGGATTGTGGCTGTCTCACGTACTGTGACAAACTGTTTTTGTGTTCTGAAGATGCTGGTAGAATACCAGTGAAATATCAGCAAATAAATTAATAAATAGCATTAATAAATAAATTCTAATCAGTCTGTGTTCTCATCTAAGCTTTCCACACATATTTGTATATTTGAGTCTACATCTCCACTCTGATTAGTTTTGAAACTTTTATATATGTTTTTCTTTTATGTATGATATTCATTTTTATTCTACTCAAACTAAATACTAATCACTTCCTATTTCAAAGTAACTGTATACTTTTGCATTCTGAACCAGCATGAAGATATTATATCATCAATAATAACATAGCCAGTAACAATTTTCTTACTTCTTGTGTCCTCTCACTCTCTCTCCATGTGAATTTGTGCACAGAGTTATGCTGAACCATGGTGTTAATGATGACTAGACTGTGTCCTGAACAGAAATCTAAAAGATAATTTTATTAATAGCTTTGCACTTTTCCCCAATTCTCCAAAACATATCAGTATGGCTGCTACTCATCTGATGTTGAAATCACGAATAGGGACCACCTTCGTTATTTTCTTTGTCAGTTGCCATCTAGAATGGTTCAAAAATTTCCTCAATTTCTTCTTTAGGAAGAAGAACCACAGACAAAAAGAATTTTCATTGTATAATTCCTCACTCTGATATGCATATCACTCTATGGATGCTTCCAAACTGCTTGCAAAGCAAGGAATTTATCTTTGTTTTTATTGTTGAATACTAAGTCTTATTCATCTTGGTAACACCATATATATTGATGCAGTACTTCTCTGTTTCTTCTGCAAGTTCTTTTTTTTTTTTCTGTTGATACTTCTTATGTTGATGATGCCTATCTTTAGTTCTGCTAGTGTAAGGTTTATTGCAGGGTCACCGTTTCACTGTTCATCCTAGTTCACTGACAAAAACACTCAGTATATGTGTTTGTGAGAATGTGGGAAAGCCTCTTTAACTGGCAATGTCCCAGCCATGATGAAATTTACATCATGATTTACTATCATTTTATTTTGGTTTGACCTATAACCACTACAGTGGTTTATGAGTTTATTTTTAGTGTTGATCATCCATATATGTTGATGCAGCACTTCTATTAGTCAAATTTTCACCTCAACCTTGCTCAATACGTAGGTGAATACCTAGTAATGGGGTGCACATTACATTAGAAAACCCATCAGTTCTCTATATTCCTTAAAAGTCTCTGCACAGACCTATAAGGATAGTGGCCCATAGTGAGCAATCACTGTACATAATTTCAGGCACACAGTTTCGATTAATTTTAAAAAAAAAAGCTACAGAAAACATGTAAATCTATCTATCTTGATCTTACGTCGCAATGCGGAAGGGTGCAGACATGTCCAAGGTCGCTCCTGCCTAAAGTTGAATATTGTGCTGTGGAATACTTCAATCAACTTCAAGTTTTATACCTATTAATCATAAGCACCTGATCTATTGTATTAAAAAATTAGTTTTTTAAATTTACGAAGCTAGGAAAAGTTATTTAAAATTTTTTAAATCTTCATTGTTCATTTGCTTATTGTTACAATGGTATGCCTTCGATAGAAAAGACATCAGTCTCAGTCCCCCGGACAACAACAGACAAAAGTCAGTACTCTCTCTCTCACTTATGCCAACATAGTAGCTAATACCTCCACACAAACTAATAGTGGGACGCTGACCACTGTACATACAAACGTACAACTAGCCAACCACGTTTCCCAAGACAACAGAATAGTAATTTTCGCAATCGAAAATACCCCACTAGAAAAGTACCTAGATGCAGTAGTGCAACATGTTCCAGCAAAAAATACAACTCATTTCAAGAGTTGCCGGAACTATACAAATGTTCTTTAACAATGTATCTTGGTCTGAGACATTAATTGAAAAGGGAATAAACATTGGAGCATGCCACGTGAATGTCTGACCAATCGCGCTAGCTCCCACAAAGTAACAGTGTCAAATGTCCCACTGGAAATAAGCCATAATGTTTTGCGGATTACTGTCAAAATATGGCGCAGTGACAGGTAAAATCCGAACACTGTGAGCCTCTACAACTAGGCCTGAATTCACTCACATCAAGAGCTTTAGAAGACAGGCTCTAGTGCACTCAGGCGACAACACAATCAGCTCCATACCTAAAATAATCAACACAGAAATAGAGGGAGTACCTTACACCTTTTATATTACTGTTGCTGCTCGGTGCTTTTACTGCCACGAAGAAGGCCATGTAAGGAAGTTATGCCCATATATACCCAAAAATGAGAAACCGGTTAACAATACTACCAATCCTAGCAGATCAGAAAATCAGATGTAGCAAGCAGCCATCCCCAAAAAACAGAGCATCCCTAACAAACAACAAAACAATATCAAGGAGACAAAATCAAGTGGTGGCACTAACGAAACCCAACTTTTGGAAGAACCTCCACTAACATCGATTAAAAGCAATTCTAGAGAAAAGGAAACAAAAAACAGATAACTAACAAACTCTGATAAAGATAAAAATAACAAAGAGGAGCAAGAAACAAAAACGGAAATACAGCCAAAGACGAACCAGCACAGCTGCAACAGGGAATCTTTGTCCCCAAACATTCCAGACCCCTCCCAACAGCTTGTAGAGGGGGATGAAGAGATCGAGCTTCTTGAGTCCTCAGATGATAAAGAGGAAACTGGTAATACAGGTCTTCATCACATTGAAGGCCCACTTACAAATGAGCAGCTTCAGAGCTTTCTTAAAAAAGTTCGAGGCTCTTCACAAAAACTGCTGACAGCACATGACTACACCGCCGACATCAGTGGTCTTATCACCCAGCTGGAAGAATTAAGAACCGTTCTGACAGGAAAAAGAGGAAGAAAAACCACCAATCTCAGGAAAAGAATATATTACCTGATCAACAGGCTTGATTCCCAGCGGCAGCATAACGATCCATAAAGGAAGTGAGGATTACTGCACAAAAAAAAAGCTAAACCATAAAATAATGAGCAACTCAATAAATCTTCTTTCACTAAACGCTAGAGGGTGTGCCACATCACTGCGAAACAGGCTGGTCCTGCAGCATATCCTTGCCCACCGGCCAGAAATAGTTATGCTGCAGGAAACTAACCTGCATTGCAACAGCAAAGCTTCAGATCAACACTGGAGGAACTGGCCATATACCACGCACCACTGTCCTGCCATACAACTTCATGGATCAGGAGTCAGCATTGGAATTCACCAAAAGCGCTCTAAAATTAGGAATAATCAATACCTTTCCTGGGTGTGCAATATATGCACTCAATACAACTCACACAGGAAAGAAAATACATATTATTAATATATACATGCCACAAAGCGAACAGCTTACAGTGCAGTACTAGAGTTCGTCCGAAACCACCTCAACAAAGTCGATGACCACCTCATACTGGCAGGGGATTTCAACTGCACTCCGGATCCTGCAATGGACAAACAACAATGCCAAGAACATCGACACTCACTAGTTCAGCTTCTCCAGGATGTAATAAATGACTACGAGCTGACTGACACCTTCAAACACTTGCACCCACATGAGAAAGTATTCTCTTGGAGGGCCAAAGGTGGTCCTACCAGTGTCATATACCAGGCACAGCTCAATAGATACTACACATCTATGCACACAATACCCTATGTAAGGAGAGTCACATACCATCCATCTCATGCATCAGACCATGATTCCATCCTTCTGAGCATTTGCATTCCTGGACACACCGGACACAAAGGAGGAGCATACTGGATATTCAATAACAGCCTACTACAGGATACAAATAATCTCAGAACCTCCAAAAACTATATCAAAACTCATCAGAGATATACCTACTTCACAAACAATTTCCGAGTGGTGGTCACTCTTTAAATCCAAAGTTAGGGTATTTACCCAAATATATAGTCACCAGAGGAATTTGAATCAGCATTCAGTCCTTAAAAATCTGCAACAACAACAACAACAGCAATTACATCATCCGGAATCTGAGGAATATCAGTCCTTAGAATTCGCCATACGCACACACCTAGAGCACTGCAAGAGCAGCACTAATAAGAGCATGACACAAACACATTAACTTCACAGACGCACCCAAAAAGTATTTCTTCTCACTGGAAAAGCGCCAACAAGAGTGCACCACTATATCTGCTATAACAACAGATAGTGGAAACATCATAGAAAATTATGACGAAATCCTCTTATATACCTTGCAGTACTACAAAAATTTATACCAAGCAAACTCAACATCTATGGATGCCACGAATATAATTCTCTCCAATGTGAAAAGACTCTCCAGCAACTAGGCGTAACACAGAATTCCCCATCAAGCTACACGATTTGACAACTGCCTGCACCTCCTTACCTAAAGATAAATCTCCTGGCATAGATGGACTCACCACTGAATTTTACCAGTCCTTCTGGGAACAGCTTGGACCTATCCTCTACAGAGTATATGTCGACGTGAATACCAATGGCTTCCCAATCAATATGACAACATCTGTTATTAAATTCATTCCAAAGAAAGGAGATGAGATGAAATTAGGAAACTGGAGACCCATCTCTATCATAAACACCGACTGTAAAATTATATCAAAAGCCACTGCCAACAAACTTAAACCCGCTCTGAACGAAATAATAAATAGGCATCAGAGCTATTCCACCCCTGGATGATCTATTCACGAACAAAAGCATAGCCAATAGCAACACCGGGTCTTGTAACACTAGACCAAGAAAAGGCTTTCGACCGCATTGAACACCTATACCTATTCAGCTGTTTGAAAGCCTTCGGCTTTAGCTCAGGCATCATTCATTCTATCAAGATGTTGTATGCCAAAGCACACTTTTGCATGAAGATAAACAACAGACTTACCATACAGCAGAGGTATTAAACAAGGCTGTCCACTTTCCGGCCTTCTCTACACAATTGCCATTGAGCCTTTTTTTGTGTAGATTAGGCATACTGCTTAGGGCATCCCATCCTAAACTTTCCTACCAAACCATAACCCTAACAGCATATGCTGACGATGTTATAATTATAGCCTGCAAAGAAGAGGATTTCCATAACATACAAACAGCATACCAACAATACCAAGTAGCATCAGGAGCCAAACTAAATGCACATAAAACCACAGGACTGTGGTGTGGCAAATGGAAAAACCGAACTGATTTCCCCAATGTCTGGCCATTGGTCCGCAGAGGGAAACAAATACCTGGGGATTTACCTAGGAAACACGCCTTTTGTGTGGATAAGAACTGGGAAACACTAAATAAATAGTTCAAGCAGGTACAAGAAAGGTGGGCAGCAGTACGAGCCTCTGCCTCCAAAAGAGGGAGAACAATACTTGTCAACCAAACAGCCACCAGTGTCCTTCAGCATACACTAAAGATTCTTATGCTACCAATGAAATAAAGTCAACCATCTATCGATTCATATGGAACAAAACAAACTGGCTTTCCTACTCCAAGCTATGTATTTCTCTCAAAGATGGAGGACAAAACTTGACCTCCATTGACAACAGGATAACGACATTCTGCACTCGATTTCTCCTTAATGCCCTGCAACAGTGAAATAGCACACAAATGCACCACTGAATATATTTTCACCTCTGCCACTAAAGGTCTCTCTCTCCACAACCTTAAGAATGACAACAGCGCATGTGCCAGTGCATCTAACAAACTTCTACAAAAATTTTCTTCGAAGATGGAAGAGGCTAAACCTCCAGCACACAGTGAAGACAGCATCCCTTCCTGAAATCCTCAAGGAACCCATCTTCCACAACACGATGGTAAGAAACCCGACCATTCAGAAAGAGATTTTCTTTCCTCATTAGCTGGCGAGGCGTGAGGATCTTGGGTGACATTCTTTCTCCGAGCCTCACCTGGCGCTTTCTAAAATCGCTTGAAAACATGGAATATGGGAATCAGACTGAGGAGATACACACTGTAAAAGCGCTATGCCTGATAGCATAACAGAAGAGGGGCTTAGCCCTCCAAACTCAGAAGATCTGATGCCTATCTTTCTGATAAAAACTAATAATTCATTGGAGAAACATACACCCAGCAACACCAACAAAATCTATAGCACTCTAATACAACAGTCGAACCAAAGCACTTTATTGAAAAATCCTGCATCATCCCACCAAACACCATTTCAATGGGACCTACCGTATCGCATGAGAGCCATCAAACCCAACGCAGATATTCAGTGGAGAATGTGGCACAATGTATTACCCACTCCAGATGTCTCAGATAACCACCTGTTCTGCTACCAATCCGGAACAATCCAGCATATCTACTTGGAATGCCCAGTCAACACCTAATTAATCAGTTTGTCTCGGGAAACAGCAGCTCTCACCTGTGGTAGTCTTCATACAGAAGAAGAGTATTTCAATCTTGTCCACGCAGAGTCAAATAATCATCATTCTGCAATTACCTCTTCATCACTGCGAAAGCAGTAATATACAGCTTCTACCTCAAACATACAAGACCAGACAGCACAGCAACTTCACAGAGAGAGGCAGCTGACCAACTCCTTGCCTTCAAGCAAAAGGTGAGAAGTCGGATCCTACACGAGCATCTCCACCACAGGCAAAACAACACCTTAGATCTTTTCCACCAAGACTGGAATCCACAGAATCAACTCCTGGCTGAGCAGTAGCAGTCCACTTTCCAGCATAGAAGTGACATCAACCCCCCAAGGAGAGGGGGAAGAAAGATTTTTTGTGCTTAACAATGGGAATATTGATCAGCTGTCAACCTCACGTAAATAGATAATATTGTCCTATAGTAACTGTTATGTTCTTACAGATACATGTCAGATTTTAATGTTCTTATACAGCATCATGTCAAAATAACTGTTAATGGCTGTAAATTAAAAAAAAGATTTTAATGTTCTTATACAGCATCTTGTCAAAATAACTGTTAACGGCTGTAAATTAAAAAAAAAAAAAAAATATATATATATATATATATATATAATACACCTTATAACTGATATTTCGATGTAATATACCTCAACAATATGAGCATGTAACCTCTCTGTCTGATTGCAGAGAACCTAAAACCGGTTAATCCTATACATAATATTGTTATGTTTTACAATAAAAAAAAATAATAATAATAATCTATATATATATATATATATATATAGAAAATATGAAATACTATCTATGAAATGCTAAATGTAGCATATCTATAAAGGACTAAAATATAAAAGAACAAACATGTTAGATGAATGCATAAATGTGAATATTTACCTATTTACTTCACTGTGATGTAGATTAAGAGTACCTAACCATAATTCATCCCAAAGCAAAGTGATACGCCTCAATTCATGAACTAAATTTTTTACTTCAGCAATGGTTCGTGCATCCTGACGTCCAAGCGTTTCAACAAGAGCTGCAAAGCAATTCTGCATTATTGCAGTTTTCTGTTGTTCATCTTCTGAATCTTCTTCATCTGATAAAATAGTAGATATTGCAGGTGGAAGGTCAGCATGGTCTGATGACTGACTACAAGCAGAATCGAGATCAACAATACTGGAATTATTTTCTATATCTTCAGAAAAATAAGTTCCAAGAAGTGCTAAATGAAAGAAATTGGAAAATAAGAATTTTTTTTTTTTCACTATCAGTTCAGTTAAGTAAATAACTATTAACAGAACCAAACATTATTTAACAAAATTTTTAATTGAAAAACTAGAGAAATGCAGCACATACTAGTTACTGGATGTAAAATCAGATGTAAGAAAAGCATGCACACTCTCTACTGTTATTCATCATTTATGAATCAAATTATGAAGAAAAGTGGCATTATTAAAGCTCCCTCCAAAATTGGAGATGTTTGTTTTTATGCAGATGACATGGTATACTTAATGAAATGCTATTCAAGTCTGCAGGATTCCTTATCTAAAAGCTGAATAACTGGAGTAACAGATCCATAACATGACAAAATAATAAATAACAAATTTGGCATGACACAGAGTATGAAACCAGGAAGGAACACTGAAAACATTAACTACATTCTGAATGGGGAATCGATAGTAATTTACGCATAAACCATAAATGATTAAAGGCATAAATTTTTAGTGAAGATGGCACATTAAATATGGAAATCGACAACATAATAAGTAAAGCGATATGGTGGGAAAGTCAACTGAACAAATTTATATGGAATAAGATAGAAATTAGCCAAAATATTTGTTGTACACATACAAGATTATGCTCAAATTGATTTTAACTTGAAAATAAAACAGCTGGAAATAAAATAGCTCTTCAAGTTAAGAGAAAAATTAACAGAGTGAACAGATGACATTAGTGGCAGAATAATATGAAAAATTAAGATATCAGAAAGGATCCTGAGATTGTTACTATTCAAAAACGTGAGAATAAAGCTAATCTGCTAGTCTTAGATGGTAACGGTTACTTACAGAGTATGGGAGAGAGGAAAAGTTAGCAAAATGAGTGTTTGATACCAAGATCGCAAAACAGGACCTAGAGGAAGACACATAAGAGAGAAAACTCACACAATTTATCACATCATAGAGCTGTTTCAATCAAAGAGAATGAAATATGCCAATGGGATTGTCAGTCAATTAACTAAGTCTTTAAGATGAGAATCTAAGTCATATAATGTGTGTGTGGTGCATGGTTGATAACTAATTAGGATTTTTAATGCACACCTAGAAATTTCTTGTTCTGTGTGAATAATATTTAGTATTTGTGATATAGAATGCATTATCTGAGATTTTAATTAGAGAAAAAATAAGAGAGTTCACTAAGTAATGTGTGTTAATTTAATTTCTTATTATCACATCACAGAGCTGTTCTAATCAAAGGGAATGAAATATGCTAATGTGATTATCAGTCAATTAACTAAGTCTTTAAAATGAGAATCTGAGTAATATAATGTGTGTGTGTGGTGCATGGTTGATGACTAATTACGATTGTTAATGCGCACCTAGAAATTTCTTGTTCTGTGTGAATAATATTTAGTATTTATGATATAGAATGTATTACCTGATATTTAATTAGAGAAAAAAATAAGAGAGTTCACTAAGTATTACATTTGAGTAATTATTCAAGATTAATGAATTTCTTGTATGAATGAAGTTTTGAATTCATGTATTGTATGGTAACCATTAGATATCAGTAATTAAATTTTGTTTATATATTAGTACATAATGGTTTGGTCTTATTTTCTTGTCTTTTGCAATGCACTGATTCAAAATAAAAATCGAACCTAAGCGGGAATCGTTGATGTAAATCGTAAGTGAGAAAAGGGCCAAGTTATCAATTTGTTTTGCAGTCCTGCAAAGCAAATTGATAACTTGGAGATAATAAAGAGATTTTGTTGTGAAAGATTTAATAAACTACTGGAAGTACTATATTTCTTGTACCATATCGAGGCATGGATGGCACAGTCATAAAATCTAAATAAATATTTCCATTCTTCTCAGGTAGGAGGAGTATAGAATACAGAACGTAGGAATCTAGAGTATAAAAGGGGAACGTATAAAATTAAGTGATAATACACTGTTGCAGCATCACCTGGAGATATATATATATATATAAAAAAAAAACATCCCCTTTTACAATGGCGCAGCTTCAACAGGATAAGATCCACAAATAGATAAGGGATTAAAAAGTGGATCAGGATCAGTCTTGCAAAAGATCAGAACAAAGTGCAATAGCAAGTGTATATCATATATTAAGTGATTAGAACTACTTAAAATTATATATATATCAAAAAAAAAAATCATATATATATATATATATATATATATATATATATATTGTACATAATTTTTTTCAAAATGAATGTGGATAATTTAAATTCTGAAGAGACGAACACAATGGGTGATAAAGAGTTCTTTCGAACAATTAATCCCCAACTCGTTATTCCACAATTCTCAGGGGAAGATCAGGATGATGTGCTATCATTTTTTAAATTTGTAGAAGAAATTAGGAACATAGGAAATTGGTCGGATTTCCAGCTTCTGATCATTGTGAGGAACAAATTAATCGGAAGGCTAAAAACTACTTGTACTCTTCTCCAATATTGAGAGATACGTTAGAGTATAACAAGTTCAAAGAAGCCCTAATATCCAAGTTCTCCAAGGTCAGAAGTGTGGGTCCGAACCTATGGAGGTTGCAAAGATGCATCCAAGAAAAAAAGGAGTCCACCACAGACTACTATAACAGATTGCTAACTTTGGCAAACAGCCTTAGCATATCTGCTGAAGACAGGAGCCATCTAGACTGGGCAACATTTATCCAATTTAGACTAGAGGTAAGGGAAAAATTCCGTGAGATGGCATATAAAAAGAAATTAAACAATTTAGATGAGTGTTTCCTTGCTGTAAAAGAAAAAGAAGAAGAAAGAATGAGTGACTTTCATCCTGTATCTGGCACCAGTCAAATTCATGTCATAAATAAGGAATCTAACTCCAAGAAGAACGAACGAAAGGACAAAAAACCAGAAATTTTGAGAGTGAGTGCAAAAGAACAAATTGAAAAAACTGAAGACAAAAACGGAGCGTTGCACGTAAATAAAATTGAAGATGAGACAATGACCATCCCAAATATTAACGAATCCTTGACAAGGGAAGAAGTACAATCGATGATAAAACAAGAAGTAGAAAGATAACATCAGCCCCTAATAGAAAGACTTGATTTAATTGTTAAACAACTACATGAAGTAGTGAATAAAACAACTACAGAAAACCAGAGTCACAAACGAAGATAACAAGGGGGAAAGAAAGGGAGCAGCACCCCAATGCTACATCTGCAGCAAAATGGGACACATAGCTAGGAACTGCTTCCAAAATAGAGGAAGATTTTACGAGAGTAAACAATTTGAAACAAATACACTGGAAGTTAGGCAACATCACACAAACTGGTCAAATAAATTTAGAGAAGAGAATCCGAGTCAACGCAACGAGCTAATGACCGTCATTCATGGAAAAATAAAGGGGATACACTGTATTGTTCTATTGGACACAGGATCCCGTCTCAGTTTTGACAGAATCTCTGTTCAAGAGACTAAAGTTTAGAATCGATAACAGAGTCACGAAACTTCGGAGGCCGATCAGATTGAATGGTATAGCGAATCCTACTATTTATGCTGATAGGAAACTAAAGATAAGCATGTGGTTGCCCAATGTTGATTTGAATGTCTTACCTGAGCTACTCATTCTCCCAGAGACCTCTCGGCGTGGGGTTTGAATAAAACTGGGAACCGAGTTCTTAAAAGGCCATGGTTCTCATGTAATTTCAGTACCCAGGAAGTCTCCCTGATGGGGGCGGGGGTGAAGCAGGCTACTCGAAGGGAGGGTACTCAGAGATTTCGAACTGATAGAGCCAGTGAGGGTAGAATGATAAACAACCACAATTATAGCGAAAATAAACAAGCTGAGGTGAGTGAGAATGTAAACAGAAAGGAAGAAAATGATCCCTCAGTAATTAGAGACACCCCAACAAGATGATGTGAAAAAGAACTTTCACATACCAAGTGTGGCAGTAAATCAGGAGAAGGATATAGCCCACAGAAGGTAATGATAAAGGCGCAATAGAAATAAACTTAGAAATATACAGATCCTTGCTATCTGATTCTGTCAATCTCTAATTGGCCTGAATCTAGCTTGTTCTTCTTCTCCAAGCTTTCTTTCCACAATTTTTTCTTAGCTGTTTCTCAAGGAGGATAGCTCTCTCTTCTGTAAGAGAGAGATATACTCCGGTTATCTGGAATTCAACCAACTGATCAAGCCTCCCGATTTATGTAGTGTTCCACTGTAAAACTTTATACCTCTATGTTTTAGTATTTCTAGTGAAATATCATCTACTACAGCTGCCTTTCCACATACAAGGTTTTTGATGGCTTTTTCTACATCAAATATTAATATGTATTTCTTAATCCATGCCTGTTGAGTATTTTCTACCACCATGCTGTCAATGCTTGTTTTGCTTACCAATCTTTCAAAGTAATTACTCCAGACATCTAGAATATTTTTATCTTCATTCATGTCACTTTTGCTTTTGTCACTATTCATTTAAGGTACTATTTCCTCCATTTCTAAGCTTTTTCATTAGTCTACAGAATAATTTGCCATCTTCCAGATAATTATTTTCTACATTCTTACTAAAGTCTTCCCATGACATTTGTTTAGCTAGTTTTACACAGTGCTCCAGTTTCTTGCATTTTCCCCTTTATTCTCTAAATACCCAAGACTTACTTGTATTTGTGCAGCAACATCTTATTGTCACTTTAACTCCCCCAGTCCACCATGGAGTTTTCTGATTTTTCTACCATTGCATGCTATCTCTTACATACCTGTCTGGTTGATCAATCAATGCTTTCTTCAGGTTTTGTTCTTGTATTGAAAGTCTTTCATTTTTTCTTGAATAATGTTTGTGTATTTGAGTCTAATTCATCTCTGAAAGCTGCTCATCTTTGATTAATTATTTTCTTACACATCCTTCTTTTCAAGAAATTCAATTTTATCCTACTGTCTTCTATATACTCTTGTGTCCTGAATCTCACTATCAACAATAACAGATTCAACGGGATTTATTTCTTATAACTTCTCTCCAAGTGAATTTGTGCACATTTTTAAGTTGGAACATAGTGTCAGTAATATCCTGAATAGAAATCCAACAGGTACTTACCAGTATTATTAGCTTTGCACTTTTCTCTAAATTTTTCCACAATATTTATAAATGCCTTTTTTTTTTCTTAACTCTACTGTTCAGATCTCCAAAAAGGACCAACTTTTTTGGTGTCAGGTTCATGTGTGCTTTATGTAATGCCTCAAAAAAATTCCTTGTTTGTTCCTTAGTAGAAATTTTTGTGGGACCAAGCTTAAATAAGTCTCATTGTCTAGAGAAAAATGATTATCACTTAAAATAGGAAGGGCTAATGTTGCAATGAAATAATTTCAGCAGTAAGTATGGACTAAATCTGTGTCGTTTTATGAATAGCATTTCAGAATGCAGCATCATCATCATATCATTATATATTTCTCTCTAAGGAAAACTTCTAGGGAAAAAAGGATTAGTAAAATAACAAGTTTTTCCTTTCTGCAACTTACTTTAAAATAACAGTAATGTAATGTACTTTATCTGAGCCTTTTTAATTTTGTGAGTGGATCAACTATATATAGTATGTTAATGTCAATTACAATCCCAAACCTATAATACCATTGGTATTTTGGGGAGACTAAGAGCATGACTGACAATATTACTTACCAGATGTTTCCTCTTGTAAGCCTGGAGCAGCTTTCAGAGTAAGTGATCCAACGACTGCAGGAAATACTATTAAATGTGGAGAAGCTTGAGCAACTCGACATAACAGGTCAGAAATACTTTGTCTTACATAAGGTTCCGGATGATTAAGTCGAGAAAATAACTGTGGAATAATACCTAAAGAAAGACATTTCAATTTAAAAAAATTAAAGTTATATAGGTACTTCACATTTCATACAATGATAAACACAACTAACAGCAGAACTGTGATAGTAAGTTAAAAGAAGAATATGATATGATATGAAGGTGCCCCCTAGCAGGCTAAATTAAGTTGTCTTGGCTGTTGGGCTGATGTTCTTAGGATGCAAGCTTTCCAAATTTGGGGCATTTAATAATTTGAAACTAATTTCAGTCTTTAAATTTTTTTAGTTCATTTAACAGAAATTCAAATATGCCTTCACTTGTTAATAAATTGGCATCTTGCAAGGCCTCAGCTGCTAGATGTACTAGTCCCAACAATTTAAGAAGCTCCATAATTTTAGGATATTGAGCGTCATTCCACATATGAGAATCACCAATATCATTCAAAGCTAAAACAACACATTCTTTTAATGCTATAAATCTTTCAATCATGGTCTCTAAACTATTCCATCTCATTTGGCAGTCAAGAATCAATCAAACTTAATTCCTTTCCTTTTTTTTGTTTTACATAATTCTGAAGAATGCTCTCTCTTATGGGAGATTTTCTAAAAAATTTGTAAATGTGGAAAATTGATTGTTTGTCATTGTCAGAAAACACAGGGAATCCAGTCGTTATCTAGATCAAGAGAATTAAAAAAATCCTCGCCATAGTCATCTTCACACTATACGTCAGGGTTTCCCAAACTGTGTTCTGTGGAAGGTGAATAAGTGTTCTGCGAGTTCTCCTGGAATTTGTCATTTTAGTTTTCTAAGCATTTTTCATGAATAAATATTTTATAGTGGAAATATTCTGAGGAAAATAGTATTCGTGAATATGTTGAAAAGCTCAGACCCAGAACGTCTATTAACATCTGTATAGCAAATGTTAGTGACCAAGCGATGTATTTTTAAACGTGGAAGTATTCATGAATTATCGTTAATTTTCACACATCGAAACCCTTCAACAATTGGGAAAGAGAATACTGCTGTTTATGACCAGTCATAAAAATTGCCTACAAGCGGATTATAACAATGGGCGGCATATCTTCTGTTCTCAAAACTGAACAAAATAACATCTGTGTTGCAAATGTTAGTGACCAATCAGTAATGAAGTATAAAGAAAATTTTTCCACTAAAATTGAAGATCAAGGTAGTCTGTATCCGGTTCTCAAATCTAGTAATACTGAATATTTCTTTGCAAGTTTATCATAGGGTGAAAGTTTTGAAACCGTAGTGCCATGATTTTTTAAAAGTAATAGGCCTGCAGATTTAAATTTTAATATGAATAAGAGATAAGGGACTTTGTTTAATTTTGGTATTAAGAAATCTCTTATTGAAGGTGTTTGTGATGCAACATATAGTGAGTCATCCACCACCAACAAAGTGATCTCCAGGATATACAAAAGGAGGGCAAAACTACCAGCACACAGGAAAAAGTCTGCATTCACTCGTAAGTACTTATAATATTATAAATTTTTGGTGATCAGAATGGGATATGTCAATGAAAATCAGCAAAAATTAATTTAATGATGTTTATGTTCAATTGATGTTTAATTAATTATTAATTAATAATAAAAATCAGCTAAATTGGCAATTAATTATTAATTAATACATTACACAATAACCAAGGTATTCTGTGAAAATTTCAGGATTTGTGAAGTGTTCCGTCGCAGGAGAAGTTTGGGAAACGCTGCTCTATGTAATCTAATGATTCCTCACTTCCGATTCCATGGCTGCCACATAGAATGTGTTTGTGAATTTGCATGTCAAACGTTTGCCTGAATCATGAAGATTAGGTTTACTACAATATGCTTGTGCCCGAGGCTATTTCAAGTCAAAATGTTCATGTTTTTAATTAAATAAGTAATTCATTTTTGCATATTAATTCTAGTATCTAAAACTGGAAATTTTTTTAATTAAAAAACCGGTTTTCGAATTTTACAAATTTGTATAAAAAAACTGGTTTTTAAATCCAGTTTTTAAAACCAACAAACCCTAATCAGAACTGATGCACAAATTGAATAACAATTCAGCAATAGGGACTGATGGGAATATCAGCGTGGATTTTAAGATAACGTTCAGCTGAACTGGCTATTTCTTTGACCAGGCTATATATAATTTGAGTCTCAGACGGACGATTTCACAGGTGAAGAAATAATG
The DNA here is from genome assembly GCF_054136105.1 of Typopeltis vanoorti. Lineage (NCBI taxonomy): Eukaryota > Metazoa > Arthropoda > Arachnida > Uropygi > Thelyphonidae > Typopeltis > Typopeltis vanoorti. The sequence continues at coordinate 43,741,551 of NC_143557.1, read as the reverse complement.
TATGATAATCCCATTACACAAGGGTGGTGCAAAAACTGACGTTTCCAACTATCAACCAATCGGTATCTCCAAAGTGGTGGTGAAGATTTTTGAAATGTTGGTTAGGGCTCACAATCTGAAATGAGTTGACAGAGAATCTCTATTTTGCAATTAATAGCATGGATTTACTAAGGGTAGGTAATGTTTGAGCAACTTGCTCACATTCTATAATAATGTTACCATTGAGCTAGATAAGGGTAATGGATACACCATGACACTTTGGGATTTTGCTAAGGCTTGTGACAGAATACAGCACGAATGGCTGTTGAATAAATTAGAGAATATGGGTTTGGATTATTTGGATGAGTCTGCAAGACTTACGATACCCAATGGCATACCACAAACATCAGTCTTTGGTACACTGTTATTCAATTTGTACATCAATGACATTGGGAAGGATTTGACAGGCAACATACAGCTATTTGCTGATGATGCAAAGATAGGCAGAGTAATCAGGAGTGCTGCTGATAAGCATAACTTTCAGAACGATTTGAATAGGCTGAAATTGTTGGCATGTGAAAATGGCTATCAGTTTAATGTTAGTAAATGTAAAGTCATTCACGTCAGGTAGGATTATGCTAAAAGAACCATCATCTTCGAGTGTTAGTAGATAGGAAGTTAAAGTTCAAGGCCATATAGCAAAGATTGTAAATATAACTCAAAAGATAATGGTGATGCTGAAGCAGCACCACACCACCATTCCACTTGGTGGCACAGTGACTAATAGTCATGTGAAATAGTGCTCCATAGTAAACAATGTTTTAATTACTTATCTTATTTAAAAAATGTATTATAGTAATTCCAGAAATGTAGCCTGTAACAGGCTCTACCAGGTAATGTAATGTTCAGCTCTATGAAAGTGAACCTTTGCAAACACTCCAATGGTGACTACCTAGAACAAAGAATAGGATTAACTTTAGCATTAAGCTCTATCTAACATAATGGCAGTTCACTGCAAAGTTTGTGAAGAGCATGCATTGACATTACATCTGTTATGAAGTGTGCAGATAAATACAAAAATAGTTATAATTTTAATTGTGCTGGTTTCAGTGAAAGCAAATTTAAAAAGTTCTCTAAAGACAGGAAACAAAACTGGAAATGCATTTTGTGCAAATTCAGCGAACAACTAAGACTTGCTCAATGTTCCAACTCTTCGTTCAAGGACGGATGCCATTCCAGTGATAGCCAATGCCTGCCAGTGATTTCTCTCAGGTGTGATGATTAATGCATTCCAGAGATTAATAACATGGACAATATATACATACATACATACATACATACATCTTCAAGGCCCACTCTTCCTAATTGGGTTGTGGGGGCAAAAGCTGCAAGAGGAACTTTCAATGGTCACAATCCTCTGCCACCAAGTTCAGGTGTTCTGGTGGGATTCCCAAACGTGTCCACCCAAGGTTTTGGATATAATCTATTCAGCGAGTCCTTGGCTTTCCACATGGCCTCCCACCCTGTTGCTTGGCAAAGAGGGCCTGCTGAGGGAGCCTCTCTTGTGGCATTCTGACCAGGTGCCCGTACCAGCGTAACTGTGATCTCTCAACACGGAGATGCAGCGGTTGAGTATCGAGGGTTTCCCGAATTGCAGAGCTTCTGACTCTGTCGAGTTTTGTCAGCCCCACAACCCCTCGAAGGAACCTCATTTCAGCCGCTTGGATTCGTGTCCGCATTCTTTCGGTCATTACCCAACTCTCATGACCATAGGTGAGGATGGGGACATAGACTGTATTGAAGACAGCCAGCTTTGCCTTCTGGCTTAACTCCCACTTCAATACTACTGAATGGCCAAGCTCCCGCAATATTGAGCTTGCTAAGCCAATTCGAGTATCTAGCTCTACGTCCCATTTTCCATCATTCGTGAATACGGACCCAAGGTATTTAAACTTCTCCACCTGCCTCATTGGGACTCCACTTACATTTAGAGTGCACTGGGATGGTTGTCTTGAGACCACAAATGTTTCAGTTTTGGCCACACTGATCTTCATTCTGGCATCTGCACAAACAGCTACAAACCTATCCAGGGTCCGCTGGAGGTCATCTGTGGAAGAGCTAAGCAGAACTAGGTCATCTGCAAAAAGCAGACGTCCAATGCTACATTTTCCAATTCTGACACACTCACTGCCTCAGCTGTGCCTATCAATCCAGTCCATAAATATTACAGAACACATCCTTGGCGGAGGCCAACGGAGACTGTGAAAGGTTCAGACTTTGTGCTGTTTACCCTGACACAAAACTCTGGTCATTCATACAGGGACTTGATGGCAGCTATTAGTTGACCATCCACTCCATACTCCTGTACTACTTGCCAAAGCTTAGCCCGAGGAACCCGGTCATATGCCTTCTCCAAGTCCACAAAACATGTGTAGACATTCTTGGCATATTCCCAAGATTTTTCAAAGACTTGCCTTAAAGTGAAGATTTGGTTAGTTGTGCTTCTACCAGGACGAAAGCCACATTGTTCTTCCTGGAACTTTGACTCAACTATGCTCCTGCACCGTCTTTCCAAGCACTTAGCATACACTTTCCCAGGCGGGCTGAGCAGAGAGATGCCACAATAGTTACTGCAATCCTTCTGGTCTCCCTTCTTAAAGACTGGTATTATTATGCCTGTCTGCCATTGCTTTGGTGCTCGCCAGATATCCAAGCAGCCTGACACACTCGAGTCAGCCAGAGAACATAGTCTCAATTTAAGGCTTTTAGCATTTCGGGCCGAATTTCATCATCGCCAGCAGCCTTGCCCGATTTTAGCGATTTTATTGCTAAATGGACCTCTTCTGCTGTGAGACTAGTCACTGCCCCGATCTGCACCTCTTGGATGTCCACAACTGCTGGGCCACCCGGGTTAAGAAGGCTCTCAAAGTATTCCCTCCATCTGTGGAGGATATCCTTCTCGGTTGTTAAAAGTGCACCATCAGAGGCCTTAATTACCCTTGCTGTGCACGATTTCCTCTCTCGAAGGCGGCGGATGGTCTGCCAGAATACTTTGTTTGCATTTGCATAGGATGAATCTAATCTTTCTCCAAAGGATTCCCAAGCCTTCTGCTTTGCTGTCTTTACTGCCTTAGCAGCAGCTTTTCAGCATACTGCAAACGCATCTTAGGTGACCTGACTCTAAGCCATGTTAGGTAGGACTCCTTTTTTGCCCGGACAGTTTTTTGGAATTCTTGGTTCCACCGAGGTGTCCTTTTCTCACTGTCTGTTGCCACGCCGAGCCACTTTCTGCCACAGCATGAGAGTGCAGAGGCAGTGACAGCTGTTCTGAACAGCTTCCATTCCTCCTCGACATCTGCAGTATGTTTGGGAATCTCTTTGAACCTGGAGGAAATGTCATCTGCAAAATTCTTCCTCACAGCTTCATTTTCCAATGTCTCCCATTTCACGCGGTATAGCTGCTTAGGCCTACCAGCGTTGATGGTGGCATCTGATTTCTGAAGCCGTAGAGTGCACACAACAATATATGTATAACTGATTTAATGGGGATAATGAAAGAATTAAAAAAAGACGTCAATGACTTAAGAAGTTCAACTGAATATACCTTGAACAAAATAGATGGCTTTCTGGCTTGACACAAGAAATTAAGGAACTTAAAACACAGAACTTTCAACTAGAACATGCAAATATGAAACTGCATTAGGGAGATTAAAAAAATTCATTAAACAGTAAGTGACCTGAATGAACAGGCAATTAGCTCAAACCTGGAAATTGTTGGTGTTCCTCATGAGCCACATGAAAATATGAATGAAACAGCAAATCAAATTACACATAAAATTAAGATCAAATATAATGGGGATGATATTGAGGCTATACATCATGTTCCTAGTGGGCAGAAAAACAGAGCAATGCCTATCATTATAAAATTTAAAAGTAAAGTGATTATTACAGACAAATGGTTGGACGGAAATAAAAGTATCAAATATAGACTAAGTACAACTGATATATGTGACACTTTTAAGGATAGCAAAAGATATCTAAACGAGCACTTGACTGGAAACCTAAAACATCTACTGTTTATTGCCAAGAAACGTAAAGAAGTCGTCCACTACAAATATTGCTTGGTCAAATAGGGCAACTCTTCATCATCATCATCATACATATCAAGGATTTAGGCCTAGCATGGCCTGTTCCGGCCTTAGAAGTCATCGTCGAATCGTTTAAGAGTTTTCCTGGTTTTCTTTTTCCCCAATGGCTTGTACTTTAAGGCTTGTTTTGGTTATCTTTCTGTTTTCATTCTCTGAACGTGTTCCAGAATATGAATGAAACAGCAAAGCAAATTGCACATAAAATTAAGATCAAATATAATGGGGATGATATAATGGGGCAACTCTTCATGAGGAGTAATAATGTGTAATTTGTCATGATTCAATAGAATTAAGAAACTTTTTATCCTCAGACACTGTAAGTACTCTGAATATTTTGCATATAAATATAAGAAGTATTCGAGATAAACTAGAACACATTGAATTACTACTAGACAATTTAAACTATTGGCTAGATGTTCTGATATTAACAGAAATCTGGATTAAAGATGAATTGATTTGTACTATTTAAGCGGATTTAAAAATTATTATCAATGTAGAAATTATAACAAATCTGGAGGTGTAATTATCTTTATTCGAAATTACATATCTGCTAATAACATTAATAACATAAAAATGAAAACAACTGAAAATGTCAATTTATATTTAGAATATCATAATATATATATATATATATATATATATATATATATATATAGTCGGCCTGGTTGTCGAGTGGTCAGGGTATCCGCTCTCCAGTCAAAAGGCTGCGGGTTCGAATCCTGACGTGGGCATGGATGTTTGTGATCGTCTATTGTAGTTGGTGGAGACAGAGAGTTGTAGAGGAAGTGCCCTCCCTCGATGGGTCTGACTCCCTGGAGGTGTCATATAATAATAATAATAATAATAATAATAATAATATATAATGGCTATACATAGGTGGCATTGCTACAGAGAGTCCAACTTTATACAAGAACTCGAGTGTAGTTTAGATGAGATCAGAAGTGACAATGTTCTCATAATTGGAGATAAGAATATTGATTTGCTGAGGAATAGTGGCTCCTCTCAAGATTATCTAGATTTACTTGCCATGCATGGACTCGAACAAGAGAATTCAATGGGGGTAGAACATGCCTAGATCATGAATCCAGGAGAATTTTAAGTGGAAACAAAATCCAAGCAGCAGTTCTGCATCAACCTATAGCAGATCACTTTTCAATCACTATTACAGTACATTTGCAAGTACATCACAGAAATAGAACAACTGAAAACATCCCCTACACAACAATTGACTCCAGAGTATTGAAGCATAACTTGAGCACTGTCTCTTGGGAAGAGATAAAGATGGAAATAAATATTGAATCCTCATATCACAAATTTATTGCAATATTAAACAATAAAATACAGAGCTCAATTAAAGTTAAAATAAGAGACAAAATGAAAGAAACAAAGAACTGGATTACACAGACACTGCATAAAAATTGCTAGAGATAAAGTGTATAAAAAGTTTAACAAATACCTGTACAATCAATATTATATGAACACAGTTTTAAGTACTATAGAAATCTAATACACCATAAATTAAAAGAAAATAAAAATAAATACTACAGAAATGAATTCCTAAAATGCCACGGAAACCCCATAAAAAAATAATAGAAGTTTGTGAATAAATTAGTCGGCAAAGATATACACAAACAAACCCTCCCATACTTATATCGATATCAGTATGGGTATCGATAAGAATAGAGAAAATGGAGACAGAGGATTAGCTGAACATTCAATAATCACTTTGCCATGGTCAGTGAAAGCGTTCTGAAAAATGCTAAAACTACTATTCATTTGATAAATCTTTTTCCCACTTGTGAAAAATGAAAGCCTAAAAACAACCAAAACTTCAGGACACAATGGTATTGACACTAGCATTGTGAAAGAATGCCAAATGTACATTATGGAAACCCCCCCCCCCCCCAATGTACATTTTTAACTTATCACTGATGACAGGCACATTTCCATCAGATTTTAAGAAGGCCATAGTTGTACCTATTTACAAAAAGAGAAAGAAAAATAACTTGAAAAATAACAGACCGATCTCCCTTCCACCGGTCTTTTCGAAAATATTAAAAAAATTGGTAAAAATTAGACTCATGAAATTTTTGGACAGAAATAACTTTTCAAAGAATCAATTTGGGTTCAGGCAAAAGACTAGCTTTACTACTTTATGCTTTGCTGAACTTCACAAACACAATTTGTACCTCCTTAGATGAACATAAACTAATGCTAGCAGTATTTTAGATATACACAAAGCTTTTGACAATATATATCACATGAAATTTTAATAAAAAAAAATAGCAGTCATAGAAATACGAGGTACTGCCCTAAACTAGTTCAAAAATCACTTAAATGCCAGGTCACAAATTGTAAAAATAAACAACAGCTATAGCAGCTCCAAAACTGTGGTGTACCACAAGGATCTGTCTTAGGACCAATTTTATTTAATATTTATATCAGACTTATGCAATCTTAAATTAAACAGTACAATAAATACATTTGCAGATGATACTAATTTTCTCTACAGAAATTTTCTCCACAGCCAAACAAATGCAAACCATAGTGAATGCTGATCTTTTAAAAATAACAAATTGGTTCCAGTCAAATAAACTCAGTCTGAATGTCTCAAAAACTAAATATGTAAAACAGGCAAAACAAACTTCGCTGCACGATTAATTTTGAATGATTGGAATTGCAAGACAAATTCAAATTACAACTGTGAGAAAACAGAAAAAGTCAATGTAATAACTTACTTGGGATTAAAAATTGATAGTAATTTAAGCTGGAAACAGCATATTACTAATGTCATAAATAAAGTAAGGATTATGTTAAACAGACTTTACTACCTAAATAGATTCTTAAATTAAAATATGCTAAAAATATTATATTCTGCCTGGATTCAAAGCACACTAAAATATGATATATAAGCTGGGTAGGAATCTATCACACTATGCTGAAAGATTTAGTTTTGACTTAGAATAAAGTAATCCAAATCTTAACTAGAAACAAATACAACGATACTGCAATGTGTAATAAATACACCATATTAAACATACTATCCCATAGATATTTATACACCTAAAGGGTACTACTATTCATAAAAAATGACAAGAAATATGTAAATATCAAACAAGATGCTTTCATTAGTAGACATAAGGGCCTAAAATAATTCATAATTCCAAAAATAATAATATGTATATTATATGGATGTACATAACATAACTTTTTGTAATTGTATGCATTTTGTAACCTGGACGAGCTGTTGCTCTTAGGTTACACATGATTATAAAATTCTGCACTAGAATATGGAGCTTACAACAAAAAATAATATATATATATATATATATGAAAAACGCTTTAATGACAGTTACCGAGAGATAAAAAGATGACAAGATATATTTAAAAAGATACTACTAGTTTACTAGTTTCGTTGAATAGAACATCCTCAGGTATCACAATCAAAGAAGTATATAAAAAATTACAGAGACTTAAAATGGTAATAACAGAACAAGTATAAAAAGACAGTAGCGTGTTTGAAAAACAAATGTGAGTATGAGTTTCAAACAAACATATGCTACGCGTTGTCGCGAGTGCGCCAGTACTGAACAGAAGCAACGTGTGCGTCAGGGAGATTGTAACTCGGGCTGTTGTTGATATGAGAGGAATCTAGAGAAATTTCCCTGGATTGTGAAATACAGATCATGAACATCTTTTTATACTTGTTCTGTTATTACAATTTTAAGTCTCTGTAATTTTTTATATACTTCTTTGATTGTGATACCTGAGGATGTTGATCTATTCAACGAAACTAGTAAACTGGTAGTATCTTTTTAAATATATCTTGTCATCTTTTTATCTCTCGGTAACAGTCATTAAAGCTTTTTTCATAATATTCCAACCGAGTAAAAATGAATTCTCATAATATATATATATATTGATAACAATAAAAATAATTCTGATGGGTAAGGATGTTATTTGGCTTCTTTACAAGGCCTTGATAAGGTCTCGTTTGGACTTTTGTGCACAGCTCTGGTCTCCTTTTTTCCTTGGTGATTTTGTTACAGTGGAGAGAATGCAAAGGAGATGGATTGTGAAATACAGATTGAGTCCACAATTGAGCATATGTGGACTTAGCAAAGAGGGGAAAGAGAAGTGACATGATTGAGACTAACAAACTTCTGAAAGGGTCACACGCGTTTCAGTTGATGGAATTTTTCATTTTATGGAGTGAGAAAAGGACGAGGACATCCTTGGAAGTTGAGAATGAATTTCGTCAAAAAAGGGGTGAGAGCTAGATTTTTCTCTTACAGAGTGGTGCATGATTGGAATGGATTGCCACTGGATGTTGTGTGTGCAAGTAGTGTGAATGAATTCAAGAACAAGTATGAGGCCTCTGGAGGTCTCTCTAAAATTATTATTATTATAATTTTCTTCACAAAAGTCAATTAATTTTTCACTTCAATGATTCATCCTCCATTCCAAAGTTTTTAACTATATTTTCCTATCTTGCACCGCCAATTTTGGCATTCACGTAACCTTTCAATTTTGTCATGTGGATGGACTGAGATAGGGGACCAGAAGCCATTTCAAGATTTTGAAATATAACTGATCATTAAAAAGTTCAGTTTCATTTACATCCATGCTTGGATCTGAGTAAACTAAACTATAAGTACCAATCTTAAACACTCCTGATTCTGCCCACATAACTTTACTAATTCCAACCATGTTGATGTTCATTTCTACCATTTCCTGTTTGATATTTTCTAGTTTACCTATTCTGAAATAAATGTCTTACATTCAATGTTCCTATGCAGTCTAGTTTTCCTCATTTTCTAAGAAACAATGACAATTGGAGGCTTTGAAGTGTTTACACTGATTTCATCATTTGTTGTAACTTTTATTCCAAGGATAATCCAAGGCTTTTCCCTGTAATTTAAAACATATGGTGACAGGAATCCTAATCTTATTTGTATCTCACTTTTCTTTCAAGTATTGTTGCCACAGAGAACTTTGAATAATTTCAAGATCTACCAAATTTAAATATGAATCATTGTTATATTTCCAAGATTTCTTGATTATTTATATAAAGCAAATATCTAAATATCTAATCCTGACAACCTATATTGGTTTGTTAAGATTAACATATTTAACACAACTAGGATATATTTATTTCCTTTCTTTGTTGTTGATAAAGGTCCTATCTCATTAACTTCCACTTACTAAAATGGTCTAGAATGAGTAGGAAAAGTCTGTAAAGGGCTTTATTCTAAATTCTGATGTTAAATGACATTGATGGTATGATATAACACATGTTATATCTCATGCTATATCTCATTTCATACCACTTCTTTTGTAAAATCTTTCACTGGTTTTAAGAAAACCAGTGAAAGATTTCCATTTTGATAACCAGCCCAATTAGAATCATGAATCTGACCTAATATCTTATCCCTAAATTTAACATTACCCTTTTGCTTAATCAAGAATAGGCCATCATTGACCCTAGGCCAAAATGGCCCTCTTTCATTAGGATGACATATGTGACTTACTGTGTAAACAAATAGTTGTCTAATTACCAAAGCCTTACCATTGCTTAGAGTATTCTCAAGAGAATTATCAAAACCTTGATTTAACTGAAAAGAAGAATCTTCTAAGATTAGTGTGAATGTGAACATTCCTCACTACATTCTAAGCAAAAAAACTTATTGAATTATTTAAAAAATCACAAATCAAACATAATTTCTGAAGAAAATCTGAACAGTTATGAGATTATTTGAAGCATCAGTAACATTAAATGATACAACAACTGATATTTAGGTGGAAAATAAGAAAGTAAGATAGATATTTACAGAATTCCAGCATAATAATTTTGAGTCAAAAATTCCCTCAAGTCTTACTGCATCACTAAGATCATAAACATTTGGGATGAAATCTTTAAGATTTTTAATAAATTATTATTACTAGAAGAGACCTTCAGGGAGTCAGAGATTCATAGAGCGAGGCATATCACCCACATCAGCTATCATACTCTCTTTTGAATTCATTCACACTACTTGTACTCATCACCTTCAAAGACAATCCATTCCAGTACTCGATGAGAGAAAAATCTAGCTCTCACACCTTTCTCTACTGCATTTATTCTCAACTTCCATGGATGCACTCCTGTCCTTTCTCTACCCATAACATGAAAGATTCCATCTACTGATATTCTGTATGACCATTTCAGATGTCTCGATCATATCACCCCTCCTGTTTGCTAATGCCTGCAGTCCACAAATTCTCAATCACCTTTAACACAATCCTTTGCATACTCTCAACTGTATTCAACTTACCATGGAAAACAGGAGACTAGACTTATGTACAGAAGCCCAAGTGAGGTCATAAAGCCTTGTAAAGAGGCAAAATGACTTCCTTATCCTTACAAGTTAAGGTTTCATTTCATAATTGCAATCATCCTCTCAGTTGTGTTTGTAAACTTTGCTACATGGCCCTTGAACTTCTCTAGCCTGACTGTCTTCTAGCATAATTCTACCAAGTAATATGACAATGAATGTCTCATTACAACAAAGTGCATGATTCTACATTTATTTACATTACACCAACAGTCATTTTCACAATCCCAACCTATTCAAATCATTCTGCAAATACTGCATATCAGCTTACAGCTATATGCAACCTGTCAAATCATTGTCATTAATCCAGAGATTGAATAACATGCCAAAGGACTGATCCCTGTGGTACACCACTGATTACCTTAAATCTTTCTGACTCACCCCCCCCCCCCCATAAACCACTTTTTGATATCTGTGAGTTAGCCATCTTCTTATGCACTTGAATATTTTACAATCCAATCCCATATTAACCCATTTATGCCATAACTTTCCATGTTGTATGTCAAAAGCCTCAATAAACCTCCAAAAGCATCACTGTTTCATATCATATGAGACACTAGAAATGGTTGTATCCATTTCCCTTAAGTAACTCAATGGTCATATTATTATAAAATATGAGCAAGTTGCTAAAACATGACCATCCCTTAGAAAGGCTATGCCGTTGGAGATGGTTTCAAAATCTTCTCCACCATTACAAAGCTAATGATTGGTCGATACTTAACACATCAGTCTGTACCACCTTTGTGCACTGGGATTATCATACATTCTTTCCACACCTGGAATATTCCAGGATGGTACAGACTGATGTGTTAAGTATCGACCAATCATTAGCTTTGTAATGGTGGAGAAGATTTTGAAACCATTGCCAACAGCATGGTTTGAGTTATATAGCATGGTCAAGTAATAGCCAATTCAGTTGAATTGGCATCTGTGCTGATATCCTATCAGTGATGCCCTATTGCTGATAGGATATCAGCACAAATTCTCATTGTTCATGCAACAGTCTAATACATCCTCTCCCCATGAACCTGTGAGTTTCTTTACCCACTGATGGGCACTCATTAGTTGAAAAAGCTTCCCTTCTAATTTGTCATAATGCCTACCATCTACATTCAGTAGAATTATTCCTTCTTTCTTTTACTTGCAACATAAAGACAGAATTCTTATGGGTTGTCTTCAGCTTGTAGAACCAGTATTTTTTTTTTTTTTTTTTTGCATAATAAGACAGCATTTAGTACAATGAATGTAACTTTTCTGGCCTGCCCCTTACAAATTTCATAACTGACACCAGTCTTATGCACATAATACTCCTTCCACATCATCTTTTTCTCATAAAATCTCAGTTCTTAAGATTGCACATCCATTTCACTCCTACCCTATTTATTTTTCAAAATCTAGGACAATTTCAGATAATGCTTCATTTATGTATTCTTAAATGCTTCCCATGTGCTCTTTGAGTGTACTCAGCCTTGATGAATCATCACTTCTAAAATCTATTTCAACAGTCTTCAGCAAAATGGCCATGGTTACTGCAACCATCAGTGCATCCTTCTTACCCGATGAATACCTAGGCTTATTTTTACAAGCAGACTGTCAATGATGAGTGAGAAACCAATTTGAAAAGTACTTCATGGCCTTTTCAAATTGGTTGCCATTACCTTTTCTTCTCTAACATATATGAAAAAGATTCTAGAGACTAAAGAGAATATAACTATTTGGAAAGTGAATGTTGTAAAATATCTCTTAATCTATCCTCCATTTCTTTAACAAATGCAAATCATTAAGTTTTTGAAATGCTTTTTATTGGCTGCATCTACTATCCATCAAGCCTTATCTCATTCGAGGAAATATCATTCAATCATGTGAAGGCCTTTCTTCTGGTGACAACTTGGTATTGATTACAGAGGAAAGCAATATCCAGTAACTAACCTATTATAAGAGACAGTTACATTATTATTATTACCCTGAATATACTAATAACTTTTCTATACATTTGGAAAATTATGCTTATAAGCTTAGAATATTCAGTTATTAATAGTCTTTAAAGGCATCATATTCATCTATGTAAAAAAAAGAAGTTATTGAAAAAATGCTTTGCTTTTCCTTGCAATTTGGCATGAATAATTCGATATTTGACCATTTACCTGAATCTCAAAATCATTCAGCATGATTATAGAATGCATTACCATAAAATTCAGGAGTATAAAGTTTTCAAAAATTCAGCATCCTTTATAGTTTCACTGAGGGTTGATGAATTAACATAATGATTTGCAGCCCTTATATTATAATTACAGAAAATTCAATTTCCTGGAACTAGAAGGTAAAGATTTTTATTAACTTACACATTATTATTCGCCATCGATCATGTCAGCCATGTCATTTTTCTTATAATTATATATAGCTGTTGTGTGGGTTCGATTTTTTTTTTTTTTTTTTTACCTCCATCAAATACAGAGTGAAGGAAACAGACATTTCCAGATCGATAAAAACATTTAAAGATTATCTTCTTTTGTAAGCAAATAATACAGGAAAAAAATTAATTTGCTTTTAATTCACAGCAATGACACATTCTCTGAAAGAAAGTAATTTTAATAACAGGTGAGCAGTATGTTCAAATATAACTGATTAATAAGTCGCAGATGATTATTGAAATAATCTAGTATGGATGCTTGGATATTGATTATTATTACTCATGTTATTTAATAGAAAATAAAAAACACATGTTTAGGAAGCTAATAATTAAGTAAATATATTTAGCTAATTAGATTAATAAGCCAGTATTTCACCTTTGTCACCAAGACTGAGCATGTGCATGCAGGTACACTAGTAGGAAGGCAAACATAGACTGATTATAAAAGGCAATGCTTCTACAGGTCTAACCAGCATCTTCTATGGGTGGAGTGATGGACACTGATTGACAGAATCAAGATGATTTTCTCCCAGATTTTTTTTGGGATTGTAATACAACTGAATTTGTTCAAGTTTGAGGAATATTGTAAGGTGGTTTTAATTTAAATCACTGACTAAAACCTATTTTGTAAAGGAGAGAGGTTTTCTTCGTGTGATCTATTTCCATGGCACGGTCTGCTACTCTAGAACAACTGTAGTGAAGCTGGATGTATTTTTTGTGTTACTATAGATGGATATTGGCAGTTCTTCCGGTTTGTCCGAAATGTGAGGATGATAATGTAACATCATATTTAAGACTGCAGGAGCAAGGGATACTGCTGAACAAATGGTGGAGGGGGATCTTTAGGTGAGTGGATTTTTGTTAAGGTCTGTATGAGATGGCAATTTTTATTTATTTATTTTTGTGTGTGTGTGGGGGGGGGGGGGGGGGGGAAAGAAGAGGCAGAAGACTCTGTGTTGATTTTTTTAAGGGAAAGCCACTGGCTGAAATTGAGTCCCGAATGCGACTGATTTCAGTGGAAAGGCTAATGTGGTCTGAGCAGATGGTTCTAACCATGGTAAGGTTTCGGTAATACCATACAATATAGTATTATCAAAACCTTAGCTGGATTGACTTGATTGTTTTTTTGTTTTTAATAAGCTGGTGAATTTAAGCAATTGAAAAAAAATATACATGATAAAAACTTTTTATCTGCATGTGTTCATCTGCATTCGGCACAGTATCAAATGCAGATGAAGACATTCTAAACCTATCTTAATAATACTACAATTTTGTCTACAATTTTCAGGGTATAAAAGTTTAAGAATATGAAAACTATACCTCTCCAAGGTGCAGTAGGAGTTTCAGCTAAACCATTTTCTAGAACACCTCTAAGTTCAGATGCATGCTTTACCACTAGTCTAAGAAGTCGAAGAGTTGAAGTTACATTATCATCCTCACATTTTTCTTCTTGTAAATCCTGAAAATGACAATGTATTAATTAGAATAAATTACATCTCATGCAACTAACAAAATCTTTTTCTTTGATATGATCAATAATAAAAATAACCAATTGTAATTAAGAACAACCTGAAAAGAACAGACACGTGAAAGAAAAGATACTTACTGGAAATTGTAATATTCATTTTGTATATTCAACGAACTGTGCATTCAATTTATGTTAATTACAAGCTAGAAAATTTTCTGTGGTATTCTTCATAAGCACAAATCTGTTGATCTATGCTGTATGACATCTTTAAATCTAGGTTTTTTTTTTTTTTTTTTTTTTTTATATCGGGGAGGAGGGGTCTCTAAATAATTACTTTATATAATTAACTGGTAAAAATTCATGGGCCAATTCTGGCTATTTATTTATACTACTACTGATAAGAAAACTATACACCAGAAAGCAAACTCTTTGTTTATGAAATGCATTACTTAAGAGGTTTTTTTTTACGAATATGATCTATATCCGACTTTACACCAGTTTTCAAAAAAAAACTGTCTTTTTTTTTTCTCTGTCTATCACTAAAAACACATTCTCTTTGAACTTTACCTGCTTTTCAACCCGTGTTTTGCTCATGTCATCTGTCCTATTTTGGCCACATTAGCCAAACAGATGAGTTTGCCATATTACAAAAAGCACTCTAAATCCAATAATGTTCTTCAATATTCTTCATAAGCACAAATCTGTTGATCTATGCTGTATAGCATCTTTAAATCTGGGTTGTTGTTTTTTATATCGGGGAGGAAGGGTCTCTCTAAATAATTACTTTATATAATTAACTGGTTAAAATTCATAGGCCAATTCTGGCTATTTATTTATACCACTACTGCTAAAAAAAACTATATACCAGAAAAGCAAACTCTTTGTTTATGAAATGCATTACTTATGAGTTTTTTTATTTATTTATTTTATTTTATTTTATTTTTTTTTTGCAAAGATGATCTATATCCCCTCCCTTTACGCCAGTTTTTAAAAAAAAAATGTCTTTTTTTTTTCTGCCTATCACTAAGAACAAATTCTCTTTGCTATCTTTACCTGCTGTTCAACTGGTGATTTGCTCATATCATCTGTCCAGTTGGACAGCAGTCATCTGTTTGGCTAATCTGTCCAAAATAGATGACTTTACCATATCAAAAAAAAAAAAAAGCACTCTAAATCCAACAATTTCCACTGCATATTCTATACAACACATAGTATAACTTTCACCAGAAACAAATAAAGATACTCCACAAAAATAAATTTAGATTTGATCAACTTTTAATGAAACCTTTGAAACAATGCTTCAACATTGATTCAGTCATTAACTCTGTAATCCAACACCAAAATTATAAAAAATATTACCTTAAATTATTAATAATATTTATATACTTATGCATGTTAAAAGTAAATGAAATTCTGAGAAGTGTCAGCAAAATGGTTCATCGTGAGAATAGTCAGATATGGCAAATCAACTTCCATGGGTGCAAGCAGCAGAATTCACCATTACTGATCTCGAGGCTGAAGATGAATGATATTGGCAAGGTTCAATTCTAGATACCTAGAAGCATGCATGGTTAGAACTTCCTTAATGGCCATAGTACTGCAATGCAGAAAGCAAGAGGGGAAGCTACTGCATTCAACCTCCCCAGACTACCAAATTACCATGGAAAACACAACAAGAACAATCTCCCCCAAGTTCCTGTCATCTCTTAAATGGGACAGGAGTGCTAAGAATCTCCAGCAAACCAATGAAAATAGGAAGATGGAATGTTAGAACTTTGTTTGAAGCTGAAAAACTGAGAAATGTTATTGAGTGAAAGACTAAAAAAGAGAAGACTAAAAATACAAATCTTAGGACTCGGTGAAATAAGATGGCCAGGCTCAAGGAAATGCAGTTCCAATGATATGACCCTATATTACTCTGGAAGCAGTAATAATACTCACCAAAGTGGAGAGAAATATTATTAAGTAAAGAAACATCCAAAAGCGTACTCAACTTTATTCCATTCTCCAATTAGTTAACAGGATTAGTCAATTAGTCCAATTATCCATAGGATAATGCTCCTACAAATCAAAGGCCATGCAATGAACATCAAGTATTCACACCAACTACAGATAAGGATGATGCAGAAATTGACCTTTTCTATTCTCAACTGAAAGACCTTCTCCAAATGACAAAGAAACATGACATCAACATCATCATGGGAGAATATAATACAAAAGTAGGGAAAGGAACATCAGGAGTCACAGTATGACAGTTTGGACTTGAGATAAGAAATGATACAAGAGATCGTTTAATACAATTTTATACAAAATATACAATTTAATACAAGAAGAAGACCTAATAATTACAAATATGTGGTTTTAGCTTCCAAACAGAAGACTCTACATGTGGAAACCTCCACAAGACAACAGCAACAGTATAGTCAGAAAACAAACTGATTATATCTTAGGTCAATCAATGTTTTAGAAGTAGTGTAAGGAGTGTAAAGACCTATCCTAGTGATGACATTGGTTCAGACCACAATCCACTAGTAGCGGAACTGAAATTGAGACTAAAAAAAATCCAGAAAATGAAACAGATGAAAAAACTAAAGTTAAAAAACTTAACTTTAAGTTGCTTGATGATGAACTAAAAGTGAATGAATTATGGAAGAAACTAAAAGAAAAATTATTAAAAATAAGTACAAAAATACTGGGTTATAGTACATCTCATAAGCAGAAGGATTGAATAACTGTTGAGATCTTATCCCTTATGGACTAATGCAGACTGCATAAAGATATTACAAAATATAGAGAAACAGAGATCAAGATGACTTCAATCTTTGCAAAAAAATTAAAGAATTAATGAGATTTATGAAAAAGCGACATCCTATGCTACTTAGGACTAATGAAGGAGTGTTAACCCTAGAAACATCTAAAAAAGAACAAGTTTGGACTGAATACATTAAGGCACTATTTTCTGATAATAGAGAAGACAAGACATGATCAAATTATCAAGAAATGTTAAAGAGTGTGGACCCAAGAAACTATCAGCAGAAATTATTAAACTAATTAATGACAGTGATGATGAACAGCCTATTTTTCTACCCACTGCAGGGTGAAGGTCTCTCCCATTGCAGAAGGTTTGAGTCTACTACTCCCATGGTGACCCAGTCCATATTGGAAGAGTGTATCTATACTTGGGTGAATGAATGTATGAGGGCGGAAGAGAATCAGAAACATCCATGCCTACTCGGGATTCAAACCCACAGGCCTCTTGGCTGGAGAGTAGATATGCTAACCACTCGGCCAGCCTGGTTGGCCGAGTGGTTCAATGACAGTAATATTGATAAAATTGTTAAATTATTCAACAGAATTTATGATATAGGAAACTACTCTCTGAATGGATGAACTCAATCTTCATTGCATTGCCTAAAAAACCTAATACAAAAAATTAGTAATGATTTTAGATTGATTAGCCTAATGAGCCAGTCGATAAAATTATAAATTAAAGATACCAAGAAATTATATACTTGGATGAAGGATTAACCCAAGTAACCAAGTGAAAAAACATTCAACAAGCCAGACCCTCAAAATATTCCTAAAAATTATTCATAACAGAATATACAAAAATGTGATGATCTCATTAGTGAAATTCAGTTTGGTTTCTGAAATTGCAGAGAAACAAGAGAAACACTTTTTTGCTCATGTATCTAAGCACAAAGATGCAGAGAACAACATACTGACCTTTGTTTTATTGATTTCAAAAAGGCTTTTGATAAGGTCCAGTCCAGCATAATAAACTCATAAACATCTTAGAACAACTAGGCCAAATGATAAGGATGTTAAAATCATTAAAAACTCTACTATGTTCAGACTGCCTCTGTCCTAACAAACTACATCAAGACAAGCAATATCAAAATTGAAAGAGAAGTGAGTAAAGGATGTGTACTATCTCCACTTCTGTTTAAAATCTATTCAGAAGTCTTATTTCTCAAGGCCTTTGTAGGAAGAAAGGAAGCACAATATCAAGGGCAACCACTCAAGATAACTCAAACATTTCTTCAAATGTTTGAAGTATTCTAAGTAATCCTAAGTAAAATAAGCATGGATTTTTAACATCCCCTTAGAAGATCTTTAGGCTATTCTTTGATTTAAAAAATAAAAAAAATAATAAAAAGTCAAAATAAAAATTTTTGCTTTCCTTCCTTAAATATAACTCTGTCAAATATTAACGCACAGATAGAAGAGGCTTCAATTTGGTTTATTAAGATAGTGAAATGAGGATATTATGGATCCATCTACATTTTATAGCCAAATGTAGAAAGAAACTTAAAAGTTTAGGAAATTTTACCAGAGCTTTCTAATAAGCCCTGATAAATTTCGATACTAAGTTTCTTTAAACATTTGCCTGTAAATATTCTCCATTTCAATATAACAAAACTGTCATTAAATTCTACAGGGCATATTTATTTTAAAAAAATAATACAATATAAAAATCATAAAAAAATACTGCACCTATTTCCTTAAATAACATATATTGTAGCTATTTCATCAAATAATAAAATAAAAATATTAATGAAACTTTTATTTTAACTTTTATTAATCAAAATGAATTCACAATAAATTATGACATAGAGAAAAGAAATTTTTCAGCATTTTTGGGAGAGTTTACGTCTTTTTTTTTTTTTTTTTTTTAATCTAAATATTTCTAGCTTCTGAGAAAAAAAAATACATTAGTAGCCAGTGCCAAAAGAAGGTTTCTCTGAGAAACTGTATCGTAGCATAAGTTTATACTCATTTGTCTTGGAATCCTTCCTTTTTTTGAGCATTTGAATATGGTCATTTATCCAATGCAATAATTTCAGACATAAAGATTACATTGCCTGTTAAACATGTTTTTTTTTTTTTGTGTTTTTTTTTTTAATTTTTTTTTTTTTTTTGTATTAATGTTGAATAATATTTGTTGTTTTGGTAGAAAATGAATTTCTTGAGTTCTTGAGAGATGACTATACGTAAAGGAAGGCAGATGTTGATCAAGAACTATAGATCTGATCATTTCATCAAAGGATGTGTTTGTTATGAAAGTTTCACACTTCCCGCCAGTAGATGACAATGATCTTGAAGTGATCACCTGGGTTGTGGTAAGCCATATGAAGACTTCTGTTAGAAAAGGATATATGTGGAATTATAAGCTTTGGAGACAGCTTGAAGCAATAGCATAGGATGAGGAGTTGAGGAGATAAGAATTAAATGCTATATGGGAACTGCCAAAAAGATACTTCACAGTTAAAGGCATCAATGTGTGAATGTATTCCAAATGTCAAAAGCTGAATAAAGTAGGTGTCAAATGGATGAATAAGGGGATTAAATATGAATCTGGAAGCAGGTACTTTGGTGGCAGCATAAAATGAATAATAGCAGCAATCAATTGCATGAGGGGTATAAAGATCAGGGGCCAGGAGAATGACTCAGCTGATAATGACGACAAAAGTGCAATATGAGCAAAAATTAGCAAATCAAGCAAAAAAAAAAAAAAAAAAAACCCTAAGGATTTTTTTGATATGTGTCAAGTAGAAAGAAGAATGATTATGGTATGATAATATTAATGAATGAAATTGGTAGATTGATAACTGCTGCAGGTGTTCACAGTAAACAGTTCACCAGAGTATTTCATCCTCAGTGTGAAATTCAGAGAGGTCCAAGTATAGAGAATGAAATGAGAGAGAACTTACTGGAGAACGAGCAAGAGATATGAGGGGTTATGTAAACTAGATGCCAGTAAGGCAAAAGAACTTTATGATCTATCGCTACGTGTCTTAAGGAAATGTTCCAGGGAGTTAGCATCAGCCTTGGCCTACCTATTTAACAAGTCTTGCAACAGGACTAGTTACAAAGAAGTGGAAGGAAAGAAGGAAGAAAGATCAAATTGTTCCACTTCACAAAGTTGTAGTTAAGGTATTGGAGAGACTGGTGAGAGCTAGTATACAAAAGTGGGTTCATAACAGCAGTATTCTCTGTGCTTGTCAGCATGGGTTTATTAACTTGCTTATGTACTATAACAGAGTGACAAACATAATGGATAAGGGAGATTGATGTACAGTGATATAGTTAAATTTTGAAAGGGCTTTTGAAAGATTGCAACACCACAGGTTGGCACCTAAACTGGAGCAGCAGATGGGATTCGATCATACCTTAGTAAAGATGGATTGGCAATCCACTTATTAGACAAGGGAGATTGATATACAGTGATATATTTAGATTTTGCAAAGGCTTTTGATAGATTGCCACACCACAAGTTGGTAACTAAACATAAATTGATCTAGTGAGTTGGATAGAAAACTGGCTCTCGGATGGGTATCAGCAAGTTGTGTATGGGGGGGGTGCACTACCCCAGAATAGGAAAGTCACTAGCAGTGTGCCGCATGGATCTATTTTGGGACTACTGTTATTTAATTTGAATATTAATGATACTGGGATGGGTTTAACTAGTAATATATAACTGTCTGCAGATGATGTGAAACTGGGGAGAGTGATGAGGAATCAAACAGATGCTAGGGCCTTTACAGGAGGGCTTGAATAGACTGTATGAGTGGGAAAAAGTATGAAGCTGTCTGTGACAATGCTGCAAAAGGGTAAGGTTCTGAAATTTGGTAAGCAACAAAGGGATACAAACTATATGCTTGGTGGGGAAATTTGGAGGAAGTTGAGGAGGCAAGAGACCTTTGAAGGTTGATGACAAGGATCTGAAGTTCAGAGGTCACATTTCACAAGTTGTAAAGTCATCACATCAGATTATGGCAATGATGTGGAAGAATATCTGCAGAAATAAAGAGGTTATGGTTCCAATGTACCTTAATGTGCAGATATAAACAGGTTATGGTTTCAAGGTACAAGGCCTTGATCAGGTCTCACATAAACTATTGTGCATAGATTTGGCCTCTTGGTTTCCATGATTATCAAAATTAAATATGTTAACCTCAGCTCTTTACTTTATGCAGATGATATTAAACTCTTAACTAAAATCCAATACAAGTCTGCAGGATTTCTTCACTAAACAAAATCACTATTCTGTTTTTGATTTGCCATCTTTACTAAAATTATGTTTCTTTCACTTAAGTAAAGAAACAAATAATTTTAGTGAGATGTCAAATCAAATACAGAAATATACAGTAGAATAAGCAAAGTAGGCAAGGTAGATAATTAAATGAATAAATTTACATGGAGTCAAAAGACTAAACCACCTGCATAAAAGGAAGTGCAAGCCTTTTGACTTTATGGATATGAGAGTTTAGCTAGAAATTTTAAAAAAAATGAATAAGACCTGAGACCACAGATTACAAGAGTTCAATGAAAGAAGTGAAAAGATGGTTATCAATGGCAGAATGATATTCAAATTCAGGATACTAAGAAGAAACTTAAAATGGTTGGAATTCTGGAATACATGAGGTAAGTTATTCTAAGGAGATATGGTTAGATGGAAAATAGGTTAGATACCAAGATTATGGAATAATGATCTGCAGAAGCCCAACAAAGATCTACATAGATTCCCAGAGTTAGATGTGCAAAGACCAAAACAGATGATCTAACAATACTGACGGCATGACAAATAAGAGAAAAATTGTC
This sequence comes from Typopeltis vanoorti, assembly GCF_054136105.1. Lineage (NCBI taxonomy): Eukaryota > Metazoa > Arthropoda > Arachnida > Uropygi > Thelyphonidae > Typopeltis > Typopeltis vanoorti. Next base: position 43,719,567 of record NC_143557.1, on the reverse strand, counting down.
AGCAGTAATAATGTCAACTTATTATGCAATAAAATAGCCAACTACCCAGCATTTCCTCCAAATCAATACAGGAAAAATATAGTTATCAACTCTGAAATAGGGAATCATAAGAAAAAAAGCCTAGAAAACCCTGAAATCTTGAGATCATTAGCCCTTTCAAAAATAAAATATGGACCCGATTCAATAAAGATCTACACAGATGACTCCAAAAATCCAAATGGCAATTCTGGGAGGAGTGGTGTACTGATCTATGGCTCTCATAATATAGAAATAAAAACAACTAGCAGTATTGGATGCAACTCATACCATGCAGAATTAATAGCCATTAACACAGCACTGCAATATTTGGACAAACAAAACCCGAAGGAGTTTATATTTTTCACAAATTCCTTAGCAGCCCTTCAAGCTATTAAGAACTGCTAAACTAGCCATCAAGAAATACTTAGAGACATAGCAAAAAACATAAACAAACTACATAAGGATTCCAAAATTATCTTCCAATGGATCCCATCCCATGTGGGATTAAAGGGAAACGAAACTGCAGATGAAGTAGCAAAAATGGCTGCAACATCAAGTGATACCACAGATTTCGATCTTTTTAAAACCACCCAAAAAGAAAACATAAAAAGAACAATTTTTCAGGATATGACTCATCACTGGTACTCAACAGAAAATCCAGGTGTTACCATCAACTCCAAGTTTAATCGCAGTGCCACTACCATGATCTCTTGCCTGAAGACCGGCCACACAAGACCAATCAAGTTTAGCAATGGCATAGAAGTCTTCCCCACCAGCAAAATCTGTAACATCCAGGAAGCATCACCAATGCATTTGCTAAACTGTATGAATATTTCCAAATCTGAACTGTATAACAACCCAGAAAAGGTGCTGTATAACATACATGAACTCTATGATCTGGTGTATTAATACCATGGGATAATAAAAAAAAATAAAATTAAAAAAAGTCATGCAGTACTATCATAGTATCCAGTGTGCCCCTTGAAGGAACATAATCACACACACACACACAAGGTACACGCAAGCTTAAGGTACTGGAAATAGGAAATAGTCAATCAGCATGCTTGCACTCTCTCCTCACAACAAATTACAGATTATGCCACTAAGTCATTAGAAATGTTATATTAAAAATATTATTAATGTGTAATTCTCACTGAAGAACTGAAATAGGTTAAGCTTAATTTATTTGAAATATACATACTTAAGCTACTCCTTTAAATCATAAAACAAAGATTTAACATATCAGTTTTATGTCAAATTAATTATATGCTGACAACAAACTGTCTTGAGTTTGGAAGATTTTGGAAAATGAGCAAAAAGAGTGAATTATAACTTTTCTACAGTAACTGCAGATTGTGTATATAATCATGTATTAATGTTTGTTGATTGCACAATAACAGAAATGTTTTTTATATTCTACATAGGTATACTTATAAATTATACACTTGCATATTTAAATTTTATAAAGTGAGAAAAAAAAAGGTTAACTTCGCAGGCATAGACTTCTGTGTGGCTAATTGGTTCAAAAGATATATTTCGGTGATTACGCCACATTTTTTATTATTCCATTATACAAAATACTGAAATAATAGTTCCCGACAAGTTTCGTAAATCGTAGGATTTACATCTTCAGGGGTAAATAGTATAACTTATAAATGAAGATGTAAATCCTACGATTTACGAAACTTGTCGGGAACTATTATTTCAGTATTTTGTATAACCGAATAATAAAAAATGTGGTGTAATCACCGAAATATATCTTTTGAACCAATTAGCCACAGAAGTCTACGCCTGCAATTACAAACTTATGGTGAGTGCTTTTGGCATAAAGTTATAAGTTATACTATTTACTCCCTGAAGATGTGAATCCTATGATTTACGAAACTTGTCGGGAACTATTATTTCAGTATTTTGTATAACTGAATAATAAAAAATGTGGTGTAATCACCGAAATATATCTTTTGAAGGTTGACTTCATCTTTTCTACAATACCTGTGTGATTGTGTATAAAATCTGAATGCATGAGGTGAGGTAATTTAATGAGATATGGCCAGATGGAATCTGTTTGTCATCGAATCACACAAGAATGCAAGTTGAGTCAGACCAAGTTATCAAGTACAAAGAAATTAAAAAGTTACAATTAAATTCTATTTTTATAAATTATGCATTTACAACTAACCTGTCCACTAAGATTAAGGTACTGGAAATAGGCAGTGGCTGATGCTTTGTAATAGCAGTAAGTCCGAAGTATCACATTTTTGTGCACTTTAGTCAACATATCCATAACATGTGCTTCATTTGGTAGATTCTGAAGTGAAGTACTTCCTGAGAGGAGGCGTTGCTTTAAGGTATCACCTTCTGTTCCTTCACTCTGGAAAAAATATCAATTAGTTGCTTGTCTAAAACAAATCAGAAAATTCTTGATGATAATAATAGTAACTTTGTGTGGACATTCAAAAGAAGGAAAAACACCATTAAACATGCAAATATCTTATTCAGATAGACCAAAAATGTTACTAAAAAAATAACAGAACACCCAAAATCATTTTTGTAATTGATTATTATAAATTTAAAATCAGAGGTAGAAATAAAGAAATGTGGACATTTTTAATGTTTTTAAATTCATATTTCATTTGTTGCTAACCAGGCATTATAGTTCTATAACGAAAGTTATAGGGGAAGAAACTTGGAAGAGACCACACTCCTACCAGGCACATCTCCAGAGTGGCAGATGCGGGAAACCAAAAAGGTGGCTCCGTCGATTTTTGGAGCAGATGTGCTTGAAATTAAAACCCTCCATCTTCCAGAAAAGAAAGGAAAAGAAACAGTGTTATCAATAGCAAAAGACACTCTAAGTACCAAACCCTAAAATGCAAAAAGGTGGCTCTGAATAAAGAATAAAGAGCCGTGGACCAAAGGATGTAGCAGAGACATGGCAAGCTGGCTACATTATTATGCCAGTAACTTCCATGAGCCAGAGGAAGTTTACAAGTCAAGACAGCGGTACTGCGTATGGGACAGCTGACACGCCTACTTGAAGACCACATAGAGTAGGTGAGAAATCAGTAATGTGGTCAGCCAAGGACATGAAACACGTAGCCACCCTCAACATAAGATCATTATACTGACCTGGAAATTTACAATTAGTAAAGGAAAATTTAACAAGACTGAAATGGAGTATTTTAGGTTTATCAGAAACACATTGGTGTGAAGATGAGTTTATGGATTTACCAGAAGGAAGCCTATACTTCTCAGGAAGAAAAGATAACATACAAAGAGAAGGAGTTGCATTATTAATTGAGAAGAAACTTATACACTCAGTAATTGAAAGAAAACCAGCATCTCCTAGAATAATCACAGCCAAACTTCAAGCAAAAGAAAAAGGTCAAACAATTAAAATAATCCAAATATATGCACCAGACAGTAACCATTCAGAAGAAGAAATAGAAAATTTCTATGAAGAACTACAACAGGAAATAGATAATTCTGAAAATAGAGAACTCATGATAGTGATGGGAGATTTTAATGCTAAAATAGGACAGTTCACAGCAGACAAAAAAGATGTGATGGGGAAATTTGTATACGGAGTGCTTAACAACAGAGGAGAACAATTACTCCACTTCAGTAAAGCAAGCGATCTAATGATTGCAAACACATGGTTCTATCAACACCCTAATATAAATATACGTGGACATCCCTAGATGGTAATATAAAGAACTGCATAGACTATATCATCATAAACAAACAATGGAAAAGATCAATAAATGTACGAACATTAAGAAGCTCTGGTTTCGACACTGATCACGAAATATTAACTGCCAAAGTGAAGATAAAATTCAAAAGGAAAAACAATATCAGAAAAGAAGAAAACATCAACCTATCAAAACTAAAAGATAGCTCAAGCAGAAGTCGATTTTTAGAACAGATGTGCTTGAAATTAAAACCCTCCATCTTCCAGAAAAGAAAGGAAAAGAAACAGTGTTATCAACTGCAAAAGACACTCTAAGTACCAAACCCAAAATAAATAAAGAGTGAATAACCCAAAAAATCGTAACTACAATGGAAGAGAAAAGAGAGGCCAAGATACTTGTAAACCAACAAAACAATGAAGAGAATAGAGAAGAATACAGAGCACTAAAAAATAAAGTTGATAACCTATGCAAAAAAGCCAAAGAAAAATGGTTAGAAGCATACCAACAAAACAGCTTAAAAGTCTTCCATGACACTATAAGCGAAATTACAAAGGAATCTCAGAAAAAGCAGTATCAATGATAAACAACAAGATGACTGAAACAGGGAATATTGAAAATATAAGAAAAGTCTGGTCAAACCATTTTAAGACTATATTTCACCAAGGAAACAAACTACAATGCAACAATGGAAGAAAATAAACTATCCAAAAATTATCCAATCCCATTCAATAAAATACTACAAACAGGAGAGATCCCAGATAACTGGAGAACTGGAAAGATCATCCCAATATACAAGAAAGGAGACAAAAGAGACTGCAGAAATTACAGACCAATCAATTTACTCTCCCACACCTATAAAATATTCGTAAGAATTATACAAAATATATTAAAAAACACCTATGAAGAACTGATATGCATAGAACAAGCTGGTTTCCGAGGAAAATATTCAACAATAGACCAAATTTCCACATTGCACCAACTAGCAGAGCTCAGCTGGGAAGACCATAAAGAACTATATTGTTGTTTTGTGGACTTTAAACAAGCTTTCAACAGGGAAATCCTTCTTAAAGTTCTACTAGAAAAAGCAATAGACAAATATATAATACAGTTTCTGATAAGATATTACTCTAAGACAAACGCAATAATTTAAAAGGACAAAATCAAAACAGAATCCATAGAGATCCAAAAAGGAGTAATGCAAGGATGCCTATTATGCCCATGCCTATTCAACATATATCTAGATGAAGTTGTAAAGAAGGCAATAGACAATGAGCATGGAATCAATGTCAATGGTTTAAACATAAATAATATCAAATATGCAGATGATCTCGTCCTTATTGCAAGAACCCCAAATGAACTACAAAGGTTGATATACAAGCTAAACGAAACCTGTAAAACATATGACATGACAATAAATATACAAAAGACAAAAGTGATGAAAATAGGGAGGAACAGAGCTATCATCTCAGCCATCCTAAATGGAGAACAAATAGAACAAGTAGACAATTTCATATACCTTGGATCAAAACTAACAGAAACAATAGATGAACTCAAAACAATCAAACACAGAATAGGTATAGGATGGACCACCATGGGAAAATTACAGAAAATCTAGAAAACAAAAAAGATATCTAAGCAAGCCAAAATCAAATTATATGAATCAATAATTATACCAACAGTCATCTATGGAGTAGAAACATGGACAGTTAAGAAAAGAGAGGAGAAAAAAGCTGCTGGCATTTGAAATGAAATTCTTAAGAAAAATAAATAAAACAAACAGCACAGTCAGACAAGAATTATTGTATAAAAAGGCAATAACAGAAAAATTAGAAAACAACAACTAAGATGGTATGGCCACACTGTACGCATGGACGCAGACAGACTTCCTAACGTCCTAATCGATACTTTTCCAACTGAAAAAAGAAGACCCGGAAGACCAAGAATTACCCAGCTAAAATTAATAAAGAACATCTTGGGATGCAGAACATATAAGGAACTTTTTCGAACAATGAATAGAGAAGACTGGAAGAGCCTGCTCAAGAGAAGACTCAACCCGTGACTCAACCCGTCTTAGATGGAAGAGAAGAAGAAGAAGGAGAATGAAAGTTATTTATGTTCCATTGGTAAACTGTCTATATGCAAACAAACAGTTTACACAGGGCTAATTAACATTAACAAAAGTTCTAGGTAAGCAGTAGTTATCTTGATTCTTAATATTTATTTTATGAAAGAAACAATGCTTTAATTTTATACATTAATATAACACACCCACCCACATACACAAAAGGTTATAAATTCTGTGGTGGCTCTTAGTGGAGAATGTGGACAGGAGTCAGATGAGAAGGAAGCTATTGATATTATTCTTGTCATGGTTGGACTAAGACAAATTTGCACCCCAGGTAAACTCCTTCTGCACCCCAAGATTTTTTTTTTATTTTTTTTTTAATATTTAATACTTCCTGATTGTAAATAGGTATAGGTTTTCTCAAATGATTAATAATTTCATAACTTCAAGATTTCTACTTGTCATTTCTATTCACTAACAAAAAAAATAAAATAGTACATACAAAAAAAAAATTACTAAATTATTGGCTATTAAAAATATGGGTTTTACACTTTTGATTTTATCAATTATAATTTACATATATATTTTTCTTGATTTTAAATCTGCAAAAGTTTTATTCTTTCACTAATGTCTATTTTCTGAACAACTGCATTTTCAATAGATAGTAAGGCTAAAGAATTTAATCTCTCACTCCCCATTGTTGATTGCAAATATGTTTTGATAAGTGTCAATTTGCTGAAACTTCTCTCACTGTAATAGGAATTGTCAGCAGAAATCTCAATGCAACCCACGTATTTGGAATTATATTCTGCAAATTATTTGCTTTTAAAAATTGTAAAGTTTCCAATGGCAAATTAATGGAAGTAAACTGTTTAGAGATTTAATATCTTCAAAGAGCTTGTTCCCATCAATGTCACTATTATTTTCATGATGAAAAATTGAATGCAAATCCATTCATTTGCATTCAATTTTTTTTAATTCATTTAAATCACCTATTTTAGTTATATTAAAAAGAAAACCCCAATTTCGCTCGTACGTTTTTATTTGTTCAAATTTTTCTTCAAGAGATGTTAATATCATGTCCAAAATGATGTTGAATATCCTCATGAACAGTAACAAGAGTGTCTTCAGATTCATAACTAAATAATTTCTTCCTACGAATTATTCTTTTTTCAGTAAATATTGGCTCCATTCCTAAAAGCTTCGCTAATTCCTCAGCTTGAGTCAAAGCATTTTCAAATTCTAGTGTACGGTATTGTCTAATGTTAATCCAATGAAGTATGTCGTACCACGTCACTAACATAACTAAAAATGAATAATCACAAAGTTTTTCTGCTAGTGTTAAAGATTCAGATTTGGTGGCTGCATCAGTTGAATTTTCACTAATTATTATCAGGGCATGATGAATTTCGACAATCTGATACCTAACTGAGTTTATTCATGCAATACAACTCTCCCAATGAGTTTCACATACTGCTTTAACAGTGAAATTTAGTACATTATCAGATAAAATTTTTCATCTAGCAATGGATGCTGAAAATAATTTATAAAGCCATTGAATAACACCAAAAAATGAAACAGATTGTGGGCAAGACATTGCTGTATATCTTATAACTAAATTTAAAGAATGGCAGCCACAAGGTATGTAAAATGCTCGGGGATTTACTTGCCGTAAACGAGCTTGAACAACTTTATTTTTCCTTCGCATATTGGACCCCTTGTCATAGCCCTGTCCTCTAATATCATTAATATTTAATTTTAAATCTAAAAGCAAGTTAATGATCTTATCATATAATGATTCTCCTGTAGATTCATTGATTTCATAGAATGAAACAAATGTTCTTGAATAGCTAAAACAGACTGTTAAGTCTACGAATCGTAAAAAGAAAGTTGTTCTTTGTGACTAATATCTGGGGTACAATCTAAAATAATTGAAAAGTATTTTGCTTCTTTGTCAAGCTTAACAATATCATCGCAAACAGCTGAAGCCAAAAGAGAAATTATTTCCTTTTGAATAGTTTTGCTGCAATATGTTACAAGGATTTCCTTCAACAAAATGTGACGTACATATTTGTGCATAATGACATCATATTTACTCAATAATTCTATCAAACACAAAAAATTGCCATTATTTGGAGTATACAATCGATCTGATGAACCACGGAAAGCCAAATTATGGGTTGATAAAAATAATATAATATCACACAGCCTTTTCAATATATTTTTCCAATACTCTCGTTCTTTAATAATGACTGACTGCATTTCTTCATCTATTGTTTTACTTTTTTGAAATCTCGTATTTGTTTCAGCCCATTTGAAATAATTTTTTACATGTTCTGGTGAATTTTCATGACTCTTTAAGTAATCATTTACATGTTTCCACTTACAATGACCACCTGATCCTAAGGCTGAAGTTACTTTATTAGAGTAAAATAATTTGCAGCAAATAAAATACTTTGTTGGCACTCATTGAATAAATAAGCCATTTTCGTAAATATTTTTCACCATTTGGAGTTATTCTATAACACACTGATGCTGAAAAACATCGATTTTCTGTATCTTTGGGATAAACAAAATCAGTGCTTTCATCTCTGGTACATTCTAAATTTGAAGATAAAATATAATCGCAAACTGCAGAGTTTAATGGAAAGGCCATGTAGCAGGATCGTTATGCTGAAAAGTATTTTCAGAAATGTTCTGCAGGTTTTCTTTAAAATTTGTCACTTTTGAATTTGAAATTTGCAACTCATTATTTTCATTTTTTTGATCTTTTTCATTTAGACTTTCATCAGAGTTTAATTCTCTAGAATTTTCATCACGTGATGCATCTTCTTTTATTGAAATGTTAAAAGAAGTAGAGTCAGGTGAAGATGAATTTGTTGATTTTAGGAAGTTAGTTAAATATTTTGCACTCTTAGAAATATTTCTTTCTTTTTCTAATTTTCTTTTATGGTTTTCTGCTCCAGATAATTTTTTAGAAGACATTTTGGCGGGTTAGATATTCCAAATTTCTATGATTAAAAAAAATTGAATTAACAATAAAAGGGGATTTAATAGTAAAAATAATAAAATGTAAAACTTACCACTAGATCACCAGTATTATTATAAATTTCAAGGACAGGCAAAATAAAACAAAAAGAAATACTTAATAATTTCAAAACACATATATAACACATACAAAAACACAGAATGGACAAAGACAACCTTGTATAATTCTAATTTAATGAACTAACATCTAAAATTAGAATCAATATGGAGAAAGCCTTTCTTTGACAACTTTTCTGAGAGAGTTTTAAATTAGTTAATTGGTTTAGCCAATGCGCTGTGTCATACCAATATTCAACGTTTTACACATGCTTCCATCTCGCCTACTGAATATTATGTTGATTTGCTTACTAAACTTTTATAATTCGAGCTTCAATTAAAACAACTTTATAGTACATGGTATTTTTAATTTAATTTCTTTGCAATCCATCCTATCTTAAATATTTAAAAAAAAAAAAAATCATGCATAATGAATAGTGATGATGACTGTTATAAAATGAAGTCCCTGCTATCTAGCGGTGATTCATTTTACTGTTACCGTTTATTGTTGCTATCAATACATTCTTCACTCTCCCATTCTCCCTATGGACTTTTAATAAGAAATAAGACCCTACTTCGCCTTTTCAAAGTTGCATAGATATAAGACTCTATTGCTAGCCTTAGTTTTGGCGCCACCTACATTTGGTGCTTCACGCAGCTGTCCGGTTAGCCAGTCCCTTAATCCAGCACTGGTTCTTGTATATGTGAAGTAAATGGCACAGTCACTGGAGAACATTTCATCAGGAAGGATCTTACAGGCAGAATGAAGAAGGAAAAGCAACAACAGGTTTGGTGGATCTGAATTGCACTGTGATACAATGTTTGGCAGATGTCATATTATGACAGATTAAGAAGAAAGGACAGGAATGATAAATGCCTGTTTTCCTTTGATATTAAAATTATACAATACCAAAACTGAGAAATATAACTTTGCTAGATTTAGCAACATCTAGCAAAAGAATTTAAAAGAAAGCTGGCCCAGTTAGAAAATGCAACAATTTTTGGCAGACAGGAAGTGAGATGATTTAAACATTAGGCAGTGTGTGCCAGGATATCTATTCTTGATACTTTTTAGATATCATGACTATTTCCATAATACAAACACACTGAAATAATATTGAACTATGACTACTCTGCAGATTTTATGAAACACTTCATTTCTAACTAGATTATGTATACTGTGCTGTCAAAAGAATCCCCCCCCCCAATAAAGCTCCTCTGTCATCACTTAAAGAAGATGTTAACAGTGAATCATACTTGACAAGAGTATTTTAATAACACAGTGATATACTCTTCTGCTATTTGTTTTATAGAAATGACTCATGCATTCATTTTGTTCTAGATATTTAAATAGACACCATTAAAACTCCCCCAAAAAATAAACTTCAATAAAGATTGAAGTTTGTTTTTTGGGGGAGTTTTAATGGTGAAGACACCTATGGTCATTCACAACTGAAGTAATAAGCAAAAATGGGTGTAAAATCAGTATATAGAAATAAATGTAAAAGGTAGATAGAAACAATGTATAAAGTAAAATATAAGTGTTAAAAAATTCATTCAAAAACATTCCTAAAAACCCAGGTGTTAAAAGCTTATATACACTAAATCAATAAAACAAATTCCAGTCTGGAGTCTTTCCCCCAGAGGCAAAGCTGCGCCACCGGATGGGTCCTCAGGTTGCGGATTGGGGAATGGCCACCAGAGATGGTGGCTAGCTGCAGATAGCCAACAAGTAGTCCCGGACCAAAATCGGCAATACTAACAGGACGTGGTGGGTTAGTAGACAACTCCAGTAACTCTATAAAATGCCACAAAAGTCCAATGACGGTGCTGTGTCAAGGCAAGCTTAGGCTGCCCTAATCCTAAATCTTGCTCTTTGCATCTCTCTCTCAAGCTCTTCAAGGACTAAGGGTTTGCCAGATAAGTGTCAATGTGCTGACATTAAAAAGAAAATAAGATTGAAATCTGATGCCAAAGAACAAGAGAAAAGACTCATGCCGGCTCGGCTGTCGCCAGGTCAAACAAGGTCCGCATCCCCAATCGAGTAATCAGGGTTGGATCAAAAAATCAGTTACTGAAAACAAAGACAAAAAAATCCAACTCAGGCCTGTAAAGGATGGAATATCAATTGGTACATGGAATGTCCATACACTCTGGGCAACTGGAAAACTGCAGTTGCTTTAAGAAGAAATGAAGAAATACAGATGTGATATATATTGGATATTTCAGAAATGAGATGGATACTGTCAGGAGAATCAAACAGTTACTTTCATTTCCTGACCAGAGTTCTCTGGGTCAGGAAATGAAAGTAAGCATGAAGCAGGCATAGGTTTCCTGCTAAGTAACGAAGCCTGTCAGGCAATGATAGGATACAAACCAGTTAGCGAATGAATAATGGTTGCAAGATTCAACCCAACCATTTAATATCACAACCATTATATAATTCAAGTATATGCACCCACTGCAGAGAGTGAAGACGTAAACATTGAGAGATTTTACAGGGATCTACAACTAGAAATTGATGAGGTGCCAAAACAGGATGTACTCATTATTGGAGAAGACTGGAATGCAAAGATAACACAGGATGGGAAAAAGTTATGGGAAAATTTTGATATGGAGAAAGAAATGAACGTGGAGAGATGCTTCTGGAATTTGCCACTGATAACAACCTGATGATTTGCAAAACCAAATTCCAACAAAAAGATTGTCGTAAATGGACATGGCACTCCTTTGATGGCAAACACAGGAATATGATCAACCTGATATTAATAGGCCAGAAATGGAGAACCTCAGTTCAACAGTGTAGATCATTCCAAGGACCTGATATTGATTCGGACTACAGCTTAGTGATTGTGAATATAAGATTAAAACTGAAACAGAAGTACAAAGTAAAGTTCCAAAAAAGCTAGAGACATCTCAAAACTAAATGAAGACAGGCAAAGAACAGCATATCATAACATATTGGACACTAAGCTTAAGATCCCAAGTGAAAAACAAAATATAAATACAAGAGCAGAACGACTGACTACAGTGCTAAAAAAAGCAGTAGAGGAAGTAATTCCTGAAAGAGAAAAGTTCAACAAGAAATCGATAACTCGGGAAACCCTAAAACTGGTACATGAGAAAAGAGAACTGAAACTTAAAAGAGATTATTCAGAGGCAACAGATGAGTTATACCGTCAAAAATGCAATGAAGCACGGAAAGCAGCAAGATCTAATAAAGCCAAATGGTTAGAGGACCAGTGCAAAGACATTGAACAGTACTATGGAGAACACAAAACTAGAGAAGTCTACAAACTTAAAAGAAATGTCAATAGGAAGTGCAAACAAGATCAGTAGCAGTCAAAGATAAAGATAATAAAGTATTGATGGACAAGACCGAAATCATACACAGATGGACAAGATATTGCAGCGAACTATATAAAAATCAACTAAATAATACTTTAACATAAGTAATCAAAGAACTAAAAGCAATCTCTCAAACAGCAGATCTATGAAAATGACATCTTGGAAGAGGAGGTGAATAAGGCTATAAAACATCTCAAGAACAACAAGATGACAACATAATAGGCAAGATGCTAAAATATGGGAGAGAATCAGTTGTAAAAGAAATGCATAAGCTATGTAATGAAATATGGATATCAGGATATGCCCCAAAGAGTGAAAAAAATTGCATGTCTTGGTTGTTCTTCATAAGAAAGGCAGTGCCTTAGAATGCACCAATTACAGAACTAATAATGAGTCATCTTGGCAAAGTGCTGATGAAAATACTAACAGAATGCCGAAGGGTCATATAGAGGCACATCTTCCTGATGAGCAAGCCGGATTTCGAAAAGATCGGAGTACAGCACAACAAACACCCACACTAAGACTAATAGCAGAGAAAGCAGATATACTGCTGTTGCATAGACTTCCAAAAAGCATTTGATAATATTGACCAAAATATAACATGGGCTGTCTTGGAATCCTATGGTGTGGACAATAAATTGATCCACCTTCTGAAAGATATAAAAGCCAAGTACAAGCAAAAATCAGGATAGCAGGTGCGATTGGAGATTGGTTTGCCACTAGTCAAGGCACAAGACAAGGGGACCCAATCATCTTCATCACATATCTGGGAAGGACACTAGATAAGATTAAAGAAGAAGAATCGCATGAGAATAAACTACCTCTGCTTTGCAGATGACATCGTCCTAACTGAAGAAGATGCAGCTATGCTGGAAAGGACACTGCAAACACCATACATAGAAGGAAAAAGATATGGACTAAATGTCAACTTTGAAAAAACTAAAACAATGATATCTGGACAACAGGAGTTACTGAACAGAGTTACCATAGACAAATTTCAACAGGAAAATGTGGAACACTTTACATATCTTGGATGCCACATGATGTTTGACTTGGACCCCCCCCAAAAAAGAGACAAAAATTAGAATAGCCAGAGCAACAACTATTTTAAAAGCCATGGACAAAATATGGAAGAGCAGAGTTAAAAAGATGCAAACTAAACTGCACATTGTAGAAACCTGTATCTTCAGCAGCATGCTCTAGGGATGTGAGGCCTAGGTACCCCTGAGAGAATCTGAAAGGAGGATATTAGCATTTCAGAGGAAGTGCCATAGAAAGATCTTGAGAATAAGCTGGATCCAGAAATTGAACAAACAGGAAATCTACAGACAAATACAACCCAAAAGAAAACCTGATCCAGAAAATAATCAAAAGGAAACTACGTCTCTTTGGCCATATATGTAGAATGAACGATGAGAGGAAAATAAAAATGCAGATGTTTGGGATGAATGAAGGAAAGATCAAAAAAAAGGAAGACCAAACAGAGAACGAGGCAATGATATTGTCAAATGGTGCGGAAACTCTATACACAAACTGAGTCATCTTGTACAAAATAGAATGCAATGGAAGAATCATGTCAAGATAGCATCAGACACTTATGGGCATTGGACCCATGGTTGTTGATGATGAATAAAACTAATATGTACATAATTTATATAAAATGGTAAACAATGATATCATAAAAATTTTTAAATAGGGAGGCACAATGAATCTGATAAAATCTCAATGAGTATGTAGTCCAAATCCACATCACCCCCACAAACACAGGCATCTCATCACTTCTCAACAGGAAAGAAAAGAAACGTGATCGTGTGTTCCAAAGATTAACATTCTGTTGTTATTGTCTGAACCGGAATCAAACAGAAGAAAATCTTGGCCATCATGTGTAACTTTGTAACCATCTGGAATATCGATTTCACCAACATTCGACGGAACAGGTAATGGATTATTAACCGCTTGATGGTGATGTCTGACATTGCGACGTAAATGATAAACTGTCGGTAACTTGGCTTTTGCATCTTCATTTATCGTTAAAAGAGATTGGGTGATAATTTGCTGCGGTGCTTCTTCAGTTTCTTCTGCCTGTCTTTTAATCGGTTGAACTACTTTGAGAACTTCTCATTGTGCTGGATCTGGACTATGAGAATGATCATTTAACCATCCCACAAGCTCTTCCCCATGGAGTTTAATTTTAGCTGTGCATTCACTCTTGTTACGCCTTCTTTCACACTCAAATGATATAAAACCATTTCTCAATTTGGTTTACGTACACATAACCTTCAAAAATCACTGTCTCCTTTCCTTTATTCAATTTTACAAAGTCCATCATGGATAGTCAAACATATTTTATAGATATTAAAATAGATCAAAATAAAATATTTTGTTTCAATTTCACTCCGACGACATGCTTGGTCTTATTATCAAGATTACAATAATTCACAAATGTAAGTTACTTATTTATATACAAATATTTAACCATAATGTTTAAAGTTTAGAGTAATAAGACAAAACAGAATTGAAAATTTTCTGTTTAGAGATTCCTAATCCTATGATCTTAATGTAAGTCGCTTCATGATGGTCATAACAGTTAAAATTCCAGGAAAAATTAGTCTTGTTTTGACATATAATTCGGATTAAAGAAACTACAGGTAATCCTATGATCTTAACATAATCCTAAATCACTTCATGATGGTCATAACAGTTAAAATACCAGGAAAAGTGAGCCTCATTTTGACATAGAATTCAGAACAAAATTATTATTAACCTGATCCTAGAAATGTCATCAGTCACTTTGATTGTGCATTCAAAGATAACACCCAAAGAAGATTAAATTGTCATTCCGCATTCTATTTATTTTTTGTTATTGCAACTTTAAAACTCTTTTTTATTTTTTTTTATCTTATTTAATTTCATCTACTGATATTTCAAATGGGAGGGTTCATTGTCTGTGTTTTTTGTATGGGGGTTAATGTCCAGGGGGGGATATGTGGGCGGGTTTAATTAGTGTGTTATCGATGGGGGGTTTAATGTCCAGGGGATAATTGTCCTAGAAGCATAGATAGATAGATAGATAAAGCATTTAATAATAACGACTCAAAGAAAAATTAAGGAGTGAACAGATGGTAACAATGGCAGATCCTTATTGAAAGTGAAGACAGTACAATGTAACATGATATGAGTAATATTCAATGCATAATCATAGCTATTCTCAGATGGATAAGAGAGAGAGAGAAAGAGAGGGAGAGAGATTAGAAGCATAGATAGATAAAGCATTTAATAATAACGACTCAAAGAGAAATTAAGGAGTGAACAGATGGTAACAATGGCAGATCCTTATTGAAAGTGAAGACAGTACAATGTAACATGATATGAGTAATATTCAATGCATAATCATAGCTATTCTCAGATGGATAAGAGAGAGAGAGAAAGAGAGAGATTAGCAATACTGGTATTTGGAGTAAAAATCGTGGACTTAACAGCACAGGAATATTCAAATGGACTGATTACCAGCATATCAAAAGATAAAATCAAGTCATGACATCAATTCTAAACTAACCTGCTCAGGGAAAACTATGTCAGCTGGGTGACCTATACAGCCGAGTGAAAACCACCAAGTAGCAATCATCTCAAATTTTTGGATTCAAAACCTGGATTGCATAAGCTTTTGCTTTATAACACATAATAAAAAAAATAAAAATAAAATAAAATAAAATAAAAACATCTGGTATATCCTGGTATATGTATTGAATAACAAAATGATGCACCACACCATATTAAACCTAAAATTGCAGGTTTAATAGAAAGCAATTCTTTCAACTGCATTCAATCAACTTATTACAATCCTTACGCTTCACTGCCTACACTCATTTTTAAAAATGCTATAGAGGTAATCAGAAGAACATCTTCTGATTACCTCTGAATAAAAAAACGAGCAAAGTCCAGTTGATGTCAAGACCCTTAAGAAGTGCATAATGTGAACTGATAAGTAATAAAAGTCATTTTTCTAATATAAGTTATGAAAATGTTGAAAGTTACAAATGTATACATTCTCACTGTGATTACAACTGAAATAAAGAATTATTTAAAATCAGATTTCAGCATCCTTGATCTAATCGTATAACATCACAGACATGGATCTCAATCAATATATAATGGTGACAAATAGCATATATGACTACTGAGGTCTTTCAGAACAGCCTTGATATGCTCAGGCACTGACTTCACTTCATAATGCACCAGAAGAACTCTACAAATATCTCTACCACAGAGGTAGGCATCATGAATTCTAAAGTTTTTATCACTGCCAACAGCAGGTCCCTATAATAAACATTTTGTTCCACCACACCTAAAGGAAATGAGATGCTGGTAATGGAGTGAGGAAAAATTATTAGATTAAAATTTCTGTCATCTTATTTCAACCAGTCCTGGATAGTGTAAACTGTGATACATTTCATTATCCTGCTGGAAGTGTCCATCAAATGTGAGGTATATAGTCACCACACGCACACAGGCAGACTTGGGCTGCAAAGAAAAGGCCATGATTAATAATGAGTCAATGGGAAGATTACCCAGGAGGATTGATGTGCAGTTTATAGATCTATGCAGCGCATTTGATGGCAAAAAGACTAATGGATGTATTAAAATGGATTTGGAATGATATTTGGAAAGAGAGTTTTGTTCAGTGAGAGGTTGAAAGTGCAAAATCAGACTAGGAGAGATACAATCAAATGTGGGTTCTGCCACCCCTGGGATAAATGAGTGTTCTAGGGGGTGTATGGAATTGATTATGCAATGACAAATGCAGTTTCATAGGTTTCAAATCAGAATCAGTTGATAACTGTGGGTGCAAAGGGATGTTGAAATATTGATATGTAATGACAAATGAAGTTTCATAGCTTTCAAATCAGAATAGGTTAACTGTGGGTGCAAGGGGATGTTCAAATAATGATATGCAATAACAAATGCGGTTTCATAGGTTTCAAATCAATACAAGGGGATGGTGAAATGCATGTGCATGAATGTCAGAAGTACAAAAATAAAGGAAAACAGATCCTGGCACTGGTAAGCTTGACTTTGCAAAAAAATTATAGGCATCAGCAAGAGCTGGATGACAGAAAATTAGATGGTAACAGGACTAGAATGTAAAGATTACTGTATTTTCAGGGTGGATAGAGAGACCAGGACAGTAGGTGGGATACTGTTGATGACATCTGAAGAACTTCAACCAACAAAATTTTCTCTCAAAATCTGATTTAGCATTTCTTATCATGCTAATCACCCTTTGCATACATTCTGTATTATTCACAAGTATGATGATCACTTTTCTTTATATTTCCTCCATGATAGTTTTTTTTTTTTTTTTTTTGCAGCTCATGCTTTACATTGCTGCTCATCTTCGTGGTTGTGGGTATGCTAGTCTGACAGTGCTTTACTGAAACAATCCTTCATCCTTAAAACAGTAGAGATAAGGTCATATGACCCACAAAGGTATTTGCAAATTACTCTCCTTCATTTCACTTTAATTAGGGTAAATTTCTCAGCGGCTCATCAGCAATGTAAGAAAATCCAAATAATTATTCCTACAATAAAATGTTAAACAATATTCTGAAACCATTAATACTAAATATAGTTTTTATTTTTGTAAAATATAGTGAAATTTATCCCTTGCAGGTTCTTGAGTATGCAACTAAGAGTTTAAGGCAGAATACTGGAATAAGATTTATTTATTTGTATGGGGATTTCGCCATTCTCAACTGTCCCTTAGTTTGAGCCCTACTAGTGAGGGATTAAGTATGTATTTTTTTATGACTGTAGTTCTGTGTGTTCACAGGCTGGTTTGCGTGTTATGAAGGATGAAAAACCGGAGTTTAGGGTGAAAAAAACCCTCTATACAAAAAAACCTCTGTATGAGACCGGCTAATTCACTTTTAGTTGAAAAAGACCAGATAAAGGTTCCTCACATCATGGACGGGAATCAAACCCAGGTCTTTCTGACCAAAGGGCTTTGTCTATACCAACTGTGCTACAGAGGCTCACTGGAATAAGATGATAACATTGCACAGGATTTCTTCAGGTGTAAACATACAAACTAGTAACAGTAAGGACTAACAAAGATTACAGAAAGAAGAGAGCGATGTTATTTTAAAATATTTTTAATTGTATATGTTGCATTGTTCAGAATGTTGTGCATGTTTACGAATTTGTGTGCACGTGTTTAGCTAATGAAAGCTAGGATGTATTTAGAGAAGTTGTTACTTGGGTTAAGGATCTAATGCTATTTCCAAAGAAGGCCAGATTTTTCTGTTGTATCATAGCAATAATGTAATTGTTTAGATTTTTCTCATAATACTTGATGACTCATTTGTGAAATGTCTTGGGGAACTATTAAATCAGTATAATGTAATTGTTCGGATTTAATAGTTCCACATGTTAACTTGATGATTCATTTGCGAAACACAAATGAGTCATCAAGTATTATCAGAAAAATCTGAACTATTGCATCTTTGCTAAGGTACAATGGAGAGAGAAAAATCTGGGAGTCAGAAATGACATTAGATCCTATACATCTAAATATTAATCCAAGTATCAACTTGTCTGAATACATTTCTTCATTAGCCAAATACGTACACATGAATGTGTAAAAATGTAGATGTTCTGAATGATACAACATACAGTTAGAAATATTTTAAAATAACATCATTCTCTTCTATAACTGCATAAAGTTATCATTTTTGTTAGTCCTCACTGTTTAGTCTACTAGCACATGTTTACACCTGAAGAGATCCTATGCAATTAGGATGAAATGTGTTGTCAATTAAAATATTATTCTTATTCTGGTGTTCTGCCTTATAATAAACTCTTCGACACACACGCACATGATAAAACAGGAAAACACTCCAAGATTTCATAAACAACTAAGCAGTCATACCAAACAGTGATTATTTCCTTCTTCGCTAGATCCATGAATTTGACCTAGTACATTAATTATTGTTTCTTTTTCTGATTCATCTATTTCCTAAGAGAAGAAGGAAAGAAAAAGTATAAGTATAGGCAAAGACACACATTTAATGAACTATCATTGCAACAATAGTTCAGTTAATCAACTATCACTGTAAATCATTTTCAGCAGATTAATGAAGGTTTCCAATTTTATTCTGAACATGCTTTATACACTCTGCAGTACACGGTTAACACGGAAAGATTTATATTAAAAGAATACACCCTGACAATTTGCCAGAGTGGCTGAATGAATATAATTCAAAGGCTGTTACTATCATATTTACAAGCAACTATATTGTAACAGTCGCATGGATTCATTAATTACTATAAGCATGTGTGCATGTGCTCGCACACACGGGGGGGTCAATTAAAAAGAATACATCTGAAGAGTTTTCAGGTTGGCTGGCTGAGTGGATAGCACTTTATTCTCCAACCTTCAGATGCTAGAGTTTGAATCTCTGCAGGTATGAATATTTGTAAATGGTGCTAGCTGAATTTCCTCACTTAGTATGAGACCATCATGATGTTACCAGAATCCTACAGTGAAAATTACATCTTCAGGATGCATCTACCAACAGGTGGTAGATGCATCCTGATTAAATTAATCACTATTATTTAGATATTGGTCATGTGTAGGTGAATAACTAATTTAATTACCAACTAGTTTCGCCGGCTTCTTTAGGGTACACTCAGGAAAGCAAAGAAATGAAAATTACAAGCTATACACTAACTGACAATTCTATTTCAATAGCAAAATAGTATTATTAAAACACTTAAGGAATAGAACAACGTAGTTAAGGATATAAATTAAATTAAACTTTAATAAATATTTTCCGATATTTCGGCAACGTCACGTTGCCATTTTCTAAAGGAACTTACAAAAAAGTTACGTGCATGTAGGCACTACAACACAGAAACTGGGAATGAAGAGATGAAGCTATTGTTCTCTTAACAGTCCTGATGGTACCCACTAGCGGGCTAAGTAGGTGTTCTTGGCCTTGGGATGAAGGTCTGCAGATGTAGGCGTCCCAAATTTGAGGCAGTCGCATACAACCAAATTTGTTGAGGTTTGGAGAATTTCTTAGGGCTGAGGCTGATTCCATAAAGAGTCTTTCAAATTTGTATTTGCTACGGTGTATCACTGTAGCTTTCTTCCACCTGTATTTGCTACAGTGATACACCGTAGCAAATACAAATTAAACAAATTACGTATTTACTGTCAAAATATCTAGCTAAAATTCTACAACAACAACACATCCATAATTCAGATAATTATATTAAAAAATCTCAACATTTTATAGAAAAATTAAAAAACATCTCTATCTCTGAAAATGATATACTTGCCAGCCTTGATGTCACTTCCCTGTTTACCAACATTCCAGTGGTTGAAATTATCAACATCTTAGACAATTTATTCCTACAAGTCTCTTCATTGTTTAACCACTGTCTATCTTCTAATTATTTCGTATAGAAGAAAACAATTTACAAACAATTAACCAGATTGGCCATGGGCAGTCCCCGCTCACCCTCTTGTGCTGACTTACTTATGGAAGATCTTGGAATCTTCCACCCATAATTGCAATACAGCTCTCACAATATTGTACCATGCTTAACACTAAGTGATTCAGGAGTTCTTGAGGAAAACTGGCTTACTAGCCTCCTTCAGAGCAAGGATAAGCCCTTGTTTGTTTTATGGTGGGGAATTTCGAGTAGCAATGCATCTCCATATTGCATCCCAAAAGTGTTCTAAAAAAAAAAAAAAAAAAAAAAAAAAAAAAAAAAAAAAAAAAAAAAAAAAAAAAAACGCTATCATATATTACTAGAGTCCTAGAAAAGTGCTAGTTTTTTCTTAATATGACTGTCTCCCAGATCTTCGGCAAGTTAATACAGCCATATTTGTTGAGATTTGGAGTGTGTTTTAGGGTTTCTGTCGCCTCTAAGAACAATCTCTCTGATTTATATGGGTTTCTGTTTCTGTGTAGTACTTTTGTGTTTTTCCAGTTGATCCTGTGTGCAGGGGTATCCAGAGCATGGTCTGCTAGGCCCGACTTCCCGTAATGATATTTCCGGACGTATCGTTTATGTTCGCTGATGCGGATATTCACAGTTCTTCCTGTTTGACCGTAGTAGGCTTGATTGCATGAGCAGGGTACTTGGTAGACTCCTGGATGTGATAAAGGAGGAATGCTGTCCTTGGGTGAGCAGATGAGAGTGGCTAATTTGCTACATGGTCTGAATGTAGTGCGTAGTTTATGTTTATTGAGAATTCTTGAGATCTTTTCGGATGTACCTTTAATGTAAGGGATGGTGACTGTTTTGTTGTAGTTCTCTGTGGTGGATGGTGGGAGGGGTTTCTTAGGAGCGTTTAGTATTTTGTTTATTTTTTGTGGATTGTAGCCGTTGGCCAAGAAGGTGTGGCGTAAGTGAGTCAGTTCAGCAGTGAGAGCCTTGTCATTTGAACAGATTGCTCTCGCTCTATGGGTTAGCGTTTTTAATATGCCATATTGTTGAGAAGGATGATGGTGTGATTGTTTGTGTAAGTATCTGCCTGTATGTGTGGGTTTTCTGAAAACTGAAAATGATAAGGAACCATCTGGGAGACGTGTGATGAGTGCATCCAGGAAGGGCAGACAGTTGTTGGCTTCCAGTTTCATAGTAAAGTGGATTTTTGGATGTTGGCTATTTAAATGTGCTAAGAATGTTTTCAATGTCTCAGGGCCATGTGGCCAAATAGCAAGCACATCATCAACATAGCGTAGCCAAAGTGTTGGTTTGAGAGTGGCTGTATTGATTGCTTGTTTTTCCAGGTGTTCTATGTAAAAGTTGGCTGGGGGGGGGGGGGAGCCCATGGCTGTCCAATCAATTTGTTTGTATATTTTCCCTTTCCATGTGAAATATCCTGCATGTATTGTGAATTTGAATAGTTCAAATATATCAGGGGGGAAGTGTGACTTCAGTAGATTGAGGGTTTCTATCAGTGGTACATTTGCGAATAGTGAAGTGATGTCAAAGCTTACTATTAAGTCTGAGCTTTTTAGGGTGAGGTGTTGTAAGATGCTTTTTAGGTGTGCTGAATTTTTGATAAAGGAGGGAGAATTGTTAGTGAGAGTGGCTAGTAGCTTCGCTAAATGTCTAGCCAGTTTGTATGTGGGACTATTTATGCTGTCCACAATTGGGCGTAGGGGTGTGCCTGGTTTGTGAATTTTTGGTGATCCATAGATCCTCGGTGTTTTAACATGGAAGGGTTTGAGTTTGTTAACTGTGTCTTTGGGCCAGGAAGTGACTTTTTTTAATGTCACTTCTCCGAAGATCTGGGAGACAGTCATATTAAGAAAAAAATAGCACTTTTCTAGGACTCTAGTAATATATGATAGCGTTTTTTTTTTTTTTTTTTTTTTTTCAGATAGAGGGCGCCAAAATCAGGACTCTAGTCTTTGTGTTGCTGCTACAATTTTGTTTAAGTACACCATGTTGTTTTAGTCTCGCGTATTGTGACAAACAGTGTTTTTGTGCTCTGAAGATGCTGGTTATAATACCAGCGAAATATCAGCATCAAGTTAATAAATTAATTATTTACTTAGTTTCTGTGTTCTATTATATCATTAAAATAATAAACAACAGTGTTCTAAGGAGTTGAAATCTGGGAAGCATGCTGGCTACTCGATTCGATTAATTTCATTGGTCTCCAGAAGTATCTCCACTGCTTGTGTATAATGTATTGTATCATTATCATCCATAAAAATGAATTCTTCACCTACAGAACCACAGAACAATTGAATATAACGTTGAAGAACTTTATTGCAATATCGTTCACCAGTTCACCCACACCGTGACCACAGCACCGCCATATCAATCCCTTTCAAGAACATTCTCACAGTGGTAAGCAGTATCACACTTTCACGCCAGATCAAATACATCTAGAATCAAAGGAAAGAGTAAAATGATTCTCATCTAAAGAGTACATTAACCCATTAGTGTCTTGTCCAATTTTTATAGATATAACACCACTGAAAACTTGCTCTAAGATGAGTCGTGGATAAAGAGAAGCAGATTACAGGCTTTGGGGCATGTAGGCCTAACTGTCGCAGACATCTTGCCACAGTTTCTTGAGATATCTGCATACCTATACTTGAATATAGCCAACTTGCAAACTGACCTGAAATGGTGCATCAATTATGTTTTGTTGTTGTAAACAAATATCTGTCTTCATTCCCCATGGTAGAATGAGGGCAACCTATTATCAAACATCTGGAACACATTACATTGGTTTTGAAATGCTGCCCAAAGCCTGGATACGATGCTATGTGAGATTCCAAACTTTCTGGCAATATCAGTAATTCTGTGATCTTTCTTCAAACCTTCCAGTAATTCTTTACCATACGAAATCATCTAAATGATATCTTTGGGACATTAGAAGATATCAGTTTGTAACTTTATTCCTTCATGAAAAGAGCATCCTTCAAACATAAATCGCTTAGTGCAACCTTTTGCCTTTTATCCTTTTGGGAGCTATCAATTAATCCCTTTGCTCAGGATTCCAAAATTTGAATGTGTACATGCTTTCTACTCTAAATCATCAATTATACAAAATGCCACAAGCCAATTTGTCTAAATTAGCAGGTATAATCTTCAGAAATAGTATTCATCCTTAGGTTTGGGATACCAGTGTATAAACTCAAGATATAAAATAAAATTGTATCCAAAAAAAATCAGTAACCCTTCTATTCACTCACACTGACATTCATAAACTTCTTAAAAGTTATCTGCAGAGGCAGAAGTTAATATATTTTAGTTAGAGACTCAAACAGTTGTAACAGAAAACTTGCCAGTCTTGCTCTGGAAAATCCAAAGCAAGACTGGAAGAATAAAATTCAGCTATCCGACACCAAAACAGAATACAACTATTTTGGAACATTCCTGCATTTTTACTTTAAAGCTATTAGCTCCATTTTCATAGTGAACAGCCTTCTTTCCAATCTTCAAACAAACAAACACAAAAATTACAACAATGAGAATACATTAACTTTTCAATGGGAACCAGAATAATAAGAAATCCATAAGAAGGAACTATTCATTGCTTATATTTTTCTTATCGATTAAAGCAAATTATTCACAACTCACCCTTTTCATTTTCTATACATGCCATTTATTATGTCTGTCTTTCTTGATTTCTCTCTCTACACACACATTCTCTATTTTCTCTCTCACTCATGTTCACCAGTGGTTCATTTTATACCAGAGCAGAGCAAACACTGTATTCTCTGATTTGCAACTGCATACATATGTAGCCAGGTATCATATTAAAATTAAAACCTGCAGGAAAGTATGTCCATCTTATTCATTTTTGTTGTTGCTGCTAAAAAGCTAATTCCACTGGTGATGTGAACCATTAGATGCAATTAGGCTTTTAATGGCCTTACTACCAATAGCAAAACTACAAAACCAATAGAAAAACAAAGAATGGAAAGGCTGTGGGGGCCGACCAGATACTTGGAGAAGTGTGGAGAAGCTTGGGCAGCAAGGGTGTAGACATGTTATTGGATCTGATGAGGAAAATAGCCCAACAGGAAAAGATATCAGAGGAATGGAGGAAAAGCATTCTCGTCCCAATCTACAAGGGAAAAGGAGACGTTCAAGATTGTGGCAACTATAGAGGGATCAAGCTGATGTCACACACATTGAAGATATGGGAAAGAGTAATTGAAGGAAGGATACGGCGGGAAACAAAAATTGATGAGAAGCAGTTTGGATTTATGCCAGGAAGAGGGACAACGGATTCAATATTTGCACTAAGGCGATTGATGGAGAAATATAGGGAGATGCAGGCAGCGCTACATATGGTGGTTACACACCTGGAAAAGGCGTACAACAGGAAGTATGGAGGTGTATGAGGAAGAAGGGGGTGTCGGAAAAGTACGTGAGGTTGGTGAAGCAGATGTATGAGGGAGCAAAAACTCAGGTCAGGTCTAGTGTCGGCATGACAGAGGGGTTCCCCATTGTCGTAGGGCTCCATCAGGGATCAACTCTGAGCCCCTATCTCTTTGATCTGGTCATGGATGTACTAGTGGAGGACGTCAAGAAGGAGGCGCCAGGGAGCATGATGGTTGCCGATGATATTGTTCTCTGCGAATTATCCTGAGAGAAGCTTGAAAAGACACTGGAAGAGTGGAGAAAGGTATAGGAGGAGAGAGGCATGAAAATTAACTGGGTGAAGACCGATTATGTCAACGGGGAGTGACGAGGATATGATCATATGACTCCAGGGTGAAAGGTTAACTTCAGGGAAGAAATTCAAGTACCTTGGGTTGGTCCTTTTTTTATATATATATGTGTATACAATTATATGTTAGGAAAGATTTGCTGCTTTATAAAGTACTATCTCCCACAAGGGGGAAAGATGTAGACCATCGGATCTGTTTAGGTTAAGGGAATGAAGTAATGTTTCACATGTTTCTTTGTATAGCCGTTCCATTAGGAACCGACTTTTGTGAATGACTTTTTATTGTTTCACTTAACTCTATGTCTGATACTCAGGTGAAAATTCTATGAATAAAGAATAATTGTCGTGAGTTAATTCCATTATTATAATAGTTAGTAATATGTCTACTCACGGTATTTCCTTACTGAAAGTTAATCTCATAACTTTCAGTAAGAGACGTTCCCATGAGACGTTCTTACACTCCTTCAAATGTAGCAGAAAACACTTTAGGTGATATACAATCTTCTTGCCTTACTTCTCTCCCAATACCAAATTCTCTTCCCTGATGTTCTAGCTTTATACTGGCTGTTGAATTCTGATATACAGTGTTTACTTACTGGATACGTTTTGCTGGGATAGCTTGTTGTTTTAAGTTATTATTTCTGATTGATATGGAGAATCAGAGGCTGTTTCAAAATCTACAAATGCTAAATATGCAGGAAGATTATATTCATTTGCTTTTTCTATGATTTGGTTAATAATGTGGATATGACCTATTGTAGAGAATCATGCTCCGAATCCTGCTTGTTCATATGGCTGTGCCTCAACAAAAATCTTGTGATCCTATTTAATATAATGGATAAAAACATTAAACACAATTTGACAGCATACTGATTGGCCTATAGTTACTGATATCATCTCTGTTGTCCTTTTTATGTAATAACAGTCAATGATTTTATGTCACTGCACTTGAATTTTTTCTGTAGTCAAAATACCATTGAACATATCCAATATGACCTTACAAAACTGTGAACGTCCTGATTTGATGTGTTCTGCTAATATGCCATCTTCTACAAGACTTTTATTATTCTTTGCTGACTAGAGGACTTTCCATAATTTTTTCATCATGATGGGTGGTTTTGTAACAGCCTGATCTAAATACAGGGTGTCTGAGAATTAGCTATCTATTTCAGTGAAATGGGACGAATATTTTAAAAAACACATGTTTATCATGTTTAATATATGTTATAAATGTAAACATTTCTACATTATTATTTAATTTTATTTTCATCTCCTACCAGAACGCATCTTTGTTGTAACATCTCGTATCAAAGGAGTGTGATGTCATGAAATCAGAGAAAGATTTACAAGGAAATTTCACAGAACTGGTCCTAAAAACAAAGCGATTCATAAACTTGTGAACAAATTTAAAAGAACTGGATCCATATATATTTAATTATTTAATCTGTGTTTTTGTAAGGTTATACCTAATTTCTTTATAGGTAGAGGCATCCTGTAAAAGGTAGTCCATCTTCCTCTCATAGTCGGCCTTATCCATTACCAACACAGCTTTTCCTATTTCTTCTTTGACGAGGTGGGAAGAGGACACTCAAGGACTGCACGTAACGGTATGACAATTGTTCGAGGATGAACCAACAACGTTGGCTAGGGAACACAGTCAAAGATTCAACATGTCCAAGACAACAGTTCTTTTAGAGAATCTTGTGTTCGATGCTGATGCAAAAGGCTTATCAGATTCAGGTACTGCATGCCCTAAATGAAGAGGATTATCCAAATCGAGCAGCAAGATGTGCAGAATTTGTGGATCATATCAAAAATGGAAGTTTATTGGATAACATTTTATTTAGTGATGAGGTGACGTTCCACATGTGTGGTAAAGTCAGTCGAAACAATTGTCTTATCTAGTCTGAAGTGATAGAATGCAAAGAGACTCTCCAAAAGTTAACCTGTGACTTGGAATGACTAAATCCAAAATTTGTCACCTATTCTTCTTTCGGGAAGCATCTCTAACAGGTAGCGTCTACCTTGAAATGCTTCAGCAGTTTCTCAAACCACAGATTCTTGATGATGGCATTCTTGATAATGTTGTGTTTCAACAAGATTGAGCACGTCTTTATGCACTAATTTTCCGAGAATACCTCAACAGACACTTTCTGAATTGGTGGAATGGACATGGAGGACCTCGAACTTGGCGTCCGCATTCTTCAGATTTGATGCCTCCCTCGATTTATTTGCATGGGGTTTCAAAAAAACAAAGCTTTATCACCCAAAGATCAACTTAACTTAAACTTAAAGAATGCATTCAGTTGGCAGTGCAGAACATAATTCCGGAAAAGCTTCAAAATGTGTTTTGCAATGCTAAGGATAGACTTAAAATTTGCCATAAGATTTGCCTTATGATTTATAAATCTGTTTTTGTATCATAATTAGGTAATAAACATGATGTTATAACAAAGATGTGTTCTTGTGTATTCGTTATTAAAGTTAGGGTTCTGAAAGGAGATGAAAATCAAATTATGGAATAATTTGATAACTAATATTTAAGGAATTGACAGCGTATACTAGAAATATAGATTAAATAAATTTTAATATATACTTTCCGATATTTCGGCGAACGTCATGTTGCCATCTTCTTGGGAACTTACTACAAAGACACGTGCGCACAAGTACTAATAACAGCAAATGAGACTGAAGCTAGGAAGCTAGCGTTTTCTTAAAGTCCTGATGGTGCCCCCTGGCGGGCTATATTGGTAGTTCTTGGCCTTTGGGCTGAAGTTCTTTTGATAAAAGTTTCCCAAATTTGGGGCAGTCTCATCATCCAAATTTGTTGAGGTTTGGCATGTTCCTAAGGGCCGAGGCTGATTCCATGAATAGTCTTTCATACTTGAACTTGCTGTGGTGTATTACTGTGGCTTTCTTCCATCTTATTCTGTGACGAGTATCCAGAGCGTGGTCTGCAAGCCCAGAGTGGCTGTACTGGTGAAATCGGATGTAATCCTTGTGTTCTGAGATTCTGATATTTGCTGTCCTGCCTGTTTGGCCAAAGTAGGACAGTTTACAGCTGCAAGGGACCTGGTATACACCAGGTAGGTCTAGGGGAAGTGGTTGGTCTTTGGTGGAGCGGATAAGGGATGCCAGTTTTCTATGTGGTCTGTAACAAGTGGTCAAGTCATGTTTTTTTAAGATTTTATTGATTTTTTCCGAGGTGCCTCAGATGTAGGGAATGGTGATGGATTTAGAGTAATCTTTTTTGTGAAGGGGAGGGGGTGGTGGGTTGTGGATAACTGGGTTAAGTATTTTTTGGATTTTTTGGAGGGGGTAGCCATTAGCTGAGAAAGTGTCACGGATGTGATTTAGTTCAGTGGTTCAGTTCAGTGGCTTGATCATTAGAACAGATTATTTTTGCCCTGTTGAATAATGTTTTAATAACTCCATATTGTTGTGAGGGGGGGGGGGATTGTTGGTGAATGTATCTGCCTGTATGGGTGGGTTTTCTATAAACTGAAGGTTCCATCAGGTTGGCGGGTGACTAGTGTGTCTAGGGGAGGTTATTGTTTTCCTCTTTTTCCAGGGTGAATTTGATTCTAGGGTGTTGGTTGTTCAAGTGTGTTAGGAAGGAGAGGAGTGAATCCGGGCCATGTGGCCAAATAACGAAAACATCATCAACGTAGCGAAGCCATATGGTAGGTTTTTGCGGGACTGAGTTTATGGCTTTCTCTTCAAACGTCTCCATGAAGAAGTTGGCCAAGGGTGGGGAAAGTGGTGAACCCATGGCTGTCCCCTCTAATCTGTTTGTGGAATTTTTCCTGCCAAACGAAATAGCCTGAGTTCATTGTAAACTGAAATAGGGCTGAGATATCGGGAGGAAATTTAGCTTGGATTAGCTCTAAGGTTTCTTTGAGAGGGACATTCGTGAATAGGGAGGAGACATCAAAACTGACCATTATGTCATTATGTTGCAGTGTAAGGTTTTCTATACTGGCTTTGAAGTGGGCTGAGTTTTTTATGTGTGATGGTGTATTGCCAGTATAGTGTGAGAGCGCTTTGGCTAAATGCTTGGCTAGTTTGTAAGTGGGGGAATCAATGCCATCCACTATGGGACGTAATGGCTCTTTTTTCTTTGTGTATTTTTGGGAGCCCATATATGTGGGGGGGGTCTAGAGTTATAGGGTTTTAGTCTGTTGGTAATCTCCACAGGCCAAGAGGTGACCTTCTTAAGGAGCCTATGGAGTTTTCTAATTTGTGAGTTGGTGGGATTGTAATCAATGGGGAGGGAAGTGGAACGATCTAATAATAGAGCCTTGAGCTTACTACAAAGACACGTGCACACAAGTACTAATAACAGCAAATGAGACTGAAGCTAGGAAGCTAGCGTTTTCCTAAAGTCCTGATGGTGCCCCCTGACGGGCTATATTGGTAGTTCTTGGCCTTTGGGCTGAAGTTCTTCTGATAAAAGTTTCCCAAATTTGGGGCAGTCTCATGCATCCAAATTTGTTGAGGTTTGGCATGTTCCTAAGGGCCGAGGCTGATTCCATGAATAGTCTTTTATACTTGAACTTGCTGTGGTGTATTACTGTGGCTTTCTTCCATCTTATTCTGTGGCGAGTATCCAGAGCGTGGTCTACAAGCCCAGAGTGGCTGTACTGGTGAAATCGGATGTAATCCTTGTGTTCTGAGATTCTGATATTTGCTGTCCTGCCTGTTCGGCCATAGTATGACAGTTTACAGCTGCAAGGGACCTGGTATACACCAGGTAGGTCTAGGGGAAGTAGGTCTATGGAATAATTTAGAAATTTTTACATTTATAACACATATTAAACAGCAATAAACATGAGTTTTTAAAAAATTCATCCCATTTCACTGAAATAGATAGCTAATTCTGGGACACTCTGAATAGTAGAGGATTTGTTTCATTAGCAATCTAAGATAACAGGAGATCTAAAAAGGCAATCCAATTGTTCTCTTTTAACCCAAAAGTGAACTGAATATGATAGAGAAGGTTGTTAACAAACCTTAAATGTCTGTACATCAAACTGCAAAAACATAATCAACATATCTGTACCATGAGGGTGCCATTCAGTATACGTTGTACAAAGTTACGATTACTTTGTCAACCAAATGCAGCCTTCACTTCTCAGTATTCAGAAAGAAAATACATATTAAACTTAACATTATCACCACCATAATTGTCAAAACTCTAGTACCATTAAGACTTTAGTACACTGAGCACACACTCCCTTTGCTCCACTGAATTGCTGTTCTCCCAAGAAATAAATCACATCAAATCCACCTTCTTTCCTAATGGATTTACTGAATTATATGTCAAGAAAATAATTAATAATTATAATTTCTTTGTCATCTGCCTTTCATCAAAATAGTGATACAGAGGTGGCCTGTCATGTCACCATTCCCTATGTTACGGGCATCTCACAAGGTATAACCAAACTACTTAGATCCATTGGCATACAGGCATCCCTCCTTTAAAGGACACTTGTATGTTAAAGGCATCTGAGAAGGTATAACCAAACTCCATATATCTGTTGGCCTACAAGTTTTCTTTCAACCTATTAACAAGGTATCTACTTTCCTAGGCTAAGTCAAAGATAAACATCTGCCTTTAGACCACCATGAGTGTATCAAATTCCTTGCTAGTGTGGATTATCATATTTTGTCCAAACAGGTAGATCAGCAGCCACTGGTTGTGATGAACATTTCGATTATGTTAAGTTCCATGAACAACAGGGATTTGTGGAGCATGCTATCACCATCAGATACCAAGTTCATTGGAAGAAAATTAAGGTTCTCCATAAAAGTAATAATCTCTTGGAAAGTTTATGCAAAGAGTGTTGTAAGACCTTGCTACATCAACAAAATCTAAATAGAAATGATGGATTTAAATTCTCTCTCTTATGGGAAATAATTATTCTCATAATTTCCAGAATTAAATTTAATTAACTGTTTATCTATTTATCCATTATTAACATCTGACCCCCCCCCTCATTCAGTCAGAGATTCATCACGAGAGGTACACACTATCACACACACAAAGTTCTTCCAATGGTGCCTTAAACTGATTCAACGTGTCTATATTCACAACACACTCAGGGAATGCATTCCACTTGCCAACCACTCTTCATACAAAGAACCTTCTCCTCACTCCTCTGCTCATATACTCCTTATACAGTTTCCAGAGATGGCTGCTTATAACAACCCCTGTTATCAGGTTGTTAACAGGATGTCTTAATGTTATCCTCCCATTCAAGAGGCATTACAATTTACATTCTTCAATCTGACTTCATACTCCACATTCCAAAGACCAGTGACGATATTGTGAATCTTCTCTGGACTCTTTTCAGTATCCAAACCTAGTAACCAAATCTATATACAATAATCCACATGAGGCATGATCAAAGCCTTACACAATGGAATCATAACCTCTTTATTTCTGCACATCAGGGTCCTCTGCATCATTGCCATTATATATATATATATACACACACATACGAGAAAAGGTGCAGATCAGCAGCTGAGGACTGGTTTGTGCAACAAGCGAAAGACTTTTTTCTCAGAGGACTGCAAATTATGCAGCAGCATTGTAACAAGCATACAACACTTAGTGGAGAATATGTGGGATAATGTGTAAGTTATATGGCTCTACCACAATTTCTTCCCAATGATTAACACAACTTTTCAGCACACCATCATGTGTGTGTGTGTGTACATACACACACACACACTGCTTGGAAAGAAGTCAACAGACACCATAGCGTGAGGAACAAACAGTCATGATCAAATTACCTCCAAATTTCATAGTTGGGATTACGCACACTCATAAGAGATATTCACCAGGCATCCACAACCACACCCGACACCCACAGTAGAGGGTGTAGCGAGTCATTGTTCCATGAAAGCTTTCCAAGCTTCTATGCCCCACTGTAGATGCTCTTTGCACCACTGGCGATGATGCTGCATGCTGTTTCAGGTAATGTGGGGCTTGCATATTATGGTGCTTCCATGGAAACTTGTTGTGATCCTGAGTATTTTTGTACATTCTGTTCCAGTCGATGCCCAGAACTTTGTTGTTGACCTAGGATGACCCAATATGTTAACAATTTGCAAAACACATAGGCCTACAACACATGGTTTTCTATCAATGCTTCTTTCAAAACTCCATCAGTTCCCGTCTTGCAGCCTTTTCACCTGGACACAGTTGCATTAACTTGGGAGCATCATATTCTTCCAATTTATACTGGCTACAAGCACATGATTCGTTACTTGGTACAATGGACAAAGTCCATTGTGCCAAGTGTGTGCATGTGCATGTGTATTTATTTTATTTAATTTATATATTTTTTAATTAATTTATTTATTATTTTAATCTAGTTAAAATTATTTTTACTAAAACAAACATAATTAGACCATGATGCTCCACATCATGTATGTGCATTTCGTGCATGTCACTGTTGAATATACCAGTTTCTGTTCTTTTTGTTAATTTAAATTTCATACTGATAATGCCCTTGATACTAAGGCAAAAATTTTATACTAATTAAAATTTTTGCCTTAGTATCAAGGGCATTTTTAATTAGATTATCAAGGTTCTAATTAGATAAAAAAGTTTTGTTATTTATTATCATGCTGTATGTTCCTATATGTCACATAATTATATCTCATTTAGCCAAGTTGTTATAACAGGACTTCTCCATTGCAAAATAGCTTTGCTTTTTAATCTAACATTAAACAAATCTAGAAGCATAATCACTTCAAATAGACTTTCAATACTGATAATACTTACTTCAGGCAACACTGATAAAACTTGCAACTTTTCTTCAGGTAACAAGTCAACATAGCCATCCCTGGAAAACAACATACCAAAACACATCATCTCACTGACCTGCGTGTTTTATATTACAAACACAGTGAAAATAATTTTTCAAAGAAAATAAACTAATAAAAGAAATGAATATTTGGACATTGGTTTAATTGAACCATGTGAAAAAGGGGTGAGTTAATATGAGTTATGTTGCACAGTATTACCAAACTGATGTCCAAAACCTAAGGAAGAACAATATTTCTGAAGATGAGAAAATGAAAATTCAGTTAAATCAGTTTGTGGCAATTTGTGTAACTCATAATATTAAGTAGAAAGCCGGTACACATTCAAATTTTGAATCACATGCAAAGGGTTTTTTGCTATCATGTATGATAGCAAAAGACTGTATTAAGCAAATTGTGTTTGAAGGAAGCTCTTTTCATGAAGGAATAAAGTGGCAAACATGGATGTCTTCTAATTTCTTGAAGACATCATCAAGATGACTTCTCTCAGGGAAGAATTAATGGAAAGCTAAGAAGGTCACAGAATTAGTGATATTGCCAGCAACTTTGGAATCTCATGAATCTAGGCTCTGGACAGTATTTCAAACCAATGGAATGTGTTCCAGACATTTGCTAAGCGAATGCTCTTGCTCTACTAGGGAGCATGAAGACAGATTTTTGGTTATAACAGCAAAATGTAAGTGATGCACCACGATAGGACAGCTTTCAAGTTGGCTCCATTCAAGCATGGGTATGTGGATAGCGTGACAAACTGTGGCATGACATCTGCAACCAGCAGGCCTATATGTCCAAAGGCATGTAATCTGCATCACTTAATTCACAGCTCATCGTAGAGCATGTTTTTTGTGGTGTTGTATCCATAAAAATTGGATCAGACACCAATGGCTAATGTACTCTTTTACAAATGAGAATCATTTTAGTCTTTTCTCTGATTCTAAACGACACTTGATCTGATGTGAAATTGGTTCTGCTTATTATCATGAGAATGTTCTTGAAAGGAACAGATATGGCAGTGCTGGAGTCATGGTGTGGGGAGGAATTATGCTTAATGGATGCACTGTACAAGTGCTGGAAAAAGAGACAATGACTGGTGAATGATATTGCAACAAAGTTCTTCAACTTCATGATCGATTGTTTTGTGGTGCTTAGTCAAAGAATTCATTTTTATGGATGACAAGGCCACACCACATCATACATGAGCAGCAGAGATATTTCTGGAGACTGAGAATACTTATCAAATGAGTGGCCAGCATGCTCCTCAGATGTCCCCCCCCCCATAGAACACATTTGGGATGCAATTTGGAGATGCATTGCTGCTCAACATTCGCCTCCTGAAAACAAACACCTTATCCTTGCTCTGAAAGAGAAATGGGCAATTTGCCTCAAGAACTCCTGAATCATTTGGTGCTAAGCATGGTACAGTTGTAAGAGCTGCATCACAGTTCGGGGTGGACATATTCCAAAGTGAAATGTCTCTCCACATTGTTTTCTGTAAGCACTGTCCTGAATTCCTTAACAACGTCTGTAGGAAATTTGTAATTTTTGCCCAAAACATATTGCAATTTAATGCATATGAAATTCATAACACATTTAAACAGATGCTGGAAATAAATTTATTTTCACATTTTCCTGTAGTCATGAACAATTTTTCTTATACAGGTCAAAAAGTAGTTTGTACTTTGCTTTTGAACACCAGTGTACAATGAAAGAGAACTTGACAAATGAATGCCAATTCCACCCCAAAATGTGAATACATATTCTGCAAATGTATCTGTGAATATGAGGGTAGTCTCAAAAGTTCTCGGCCTAACAATGAAAAAACTACAATGAAGAGCCAAGAGGCTATTTTTTCGGGTAAATTAAGTTAAGGTGATAATAAATTCCTCATTATTTCAAAGCCGAATAAGAAACTCGAAGATCGAAATCTAAGAGTTTCATGCCGAAGAACTTCCAGCGAGTCCAAGCATAAGTCAACACTTGGTAATACAACACTAGGGCAACTCGGAGCAAAGGTAGAGCAAGTTTTGATCACTGTCCTTAATATTTTCTCATAATGTAAAATGCAGCTGCTAGGAGATGTATTACTGTTTTAGATCATGAGGGAAGGTAACTATGCATGTAGACCTGGATAATACCAAGGTTTTAAGTGAATTGAACTTATATACTTTACTATACGAATTGCAAGAAAGGTGTACCCATATATTATTACTACAATGGAGAGCCAAGACGCTACATTTTTGGGCGACGCAAATTAAGTTAGGGTGATAATAAATCCCTCATTATTTCAAAGCCTCATTATTCGGCTTTGAAATATTCATTGTTAGTATATTGTGTTTTATAGTTTTTTCGCATAATTGAGTTCTGCTAAACATAGTGAATTTATTAAGGTTTTCCAAATGTCTTTTAATATCATGCCTTGATTTCTATTGAGATTGTCTCCTGTCCGGAGTACCACTGCAGCTTCTTTAAAGTTTCTATCTGAAATCTTCTTCAATGTACAGCATGGAGCTGTTGTCCCAATCAATGGAATGGTTCGAAATTGAGAAATGATGGGCTAATCCTGAGGGTGTCTGTTCTGTTGTTGACATCTCCGATATGTTCTTTATTTCAGATTTCTAGGCTTCGTGATGATTATATATATATATTTTTAAAGGATCACGGTCCAATAAAATCCAAAGAAAATATTTCATATTTAGTATAAAAAAGGACCAAATATTAACAATCAAAATGAATAAGTACATAAATAAAATAAAGAAATTATCTTTACATCTCACCAAATACTTTCCAAATAATGATAAAGAAGGAATGCCAGCGTTGTACTAGCTTGCTAACAAAAATTTGTTCATTCTACCTTTTCATCTGTTTGGTCTATTACAAAACTTTTTCATATATTCTTTTAGATCTGATCTATCTTCAGATCTTTTTCTGTCTTTCTCTTCTCGTCTCTGTCTCAATATTATCTATTCTCTGCTAGCATATTTTGAACCTATATCATCTTATAACTTTCCATACTAATGTAGCTCTTCCTACAACTGATCCTTTAAGTAATGTTTCCTCATCTCCAGAAGAAGAATATAGCTACTGTCCACTCTTCTGATAATTCTCTGAAATTAATATTGTAAGTAATACTACAAAAAATTAAGACTGTTTCTAACAGGATACTTTTAAATGGGATCTACTATTACATCTAGCAATTTTATTATGTATGTTTGTTTGCATAACAGCACTTATGAATTATGCACATGAAATTCTTGATGGGGGTAGAGAGAGAGTGAACTGATGCTTGATTTGTCATCAAAATCCCAAAAAGATGCAGGAAACTGACAATTCAACAAAGGCAACATAGTCATTTTGAAAATATTTGGCTGCTTCATATCATGACATTTCAAATATCTTGATTTGATACCTTTCTTGAAATGTATTAATACTAATAATAAAAATTAGCACCATGATCTTTTAAGAAAGATCATGGTGCTAATTTCCACAAGAGGAAAAGCCTAAAGTGTTTTTTTTTTTTATCATATAAACCTACCTCAATACTTAATGGATGCTTTCAAGTGTCTTGAAAAGGCCCATGTTTCATTTTAGATCAGATTCTTGATTAATGTTTAGCCTACTCACAGAACTAATGCTAATTTAATAAATACTAACAGATTTTCATGTGTGAAATTCATATTTAAAAAAACAGCCAAGAATTCAAGGAGGTCGCATTTACATTATATAAAATGGTGCTACTGAAGTTTATTGAAACTTCTCTATAGTAAGCAAATCTTCAAAGCCTTGCTTTTTAGTTTAAAATACAGGGCTTTGAAGATTTGCTCTAATGAGCAAGCACTTAAAGATGAATTAAAAATTATCAGCAATACCTTCCTAAATTATTACAGCCATAATACTATGAACAAAATTCTGTACAGGACCTCACTTAAAAACAAAAATAAACTAGACTACAATAAAACTGTAATCATTCCATACATTAAAGGGATATCACACAAAATAAACAGAATACTACAGAAATACACCCTTAAAGCTACCTTAAGGTTGTTGCTTTGCTACTTAAAGCTACTTTTAAACCTCTTGCGAGGTTTAAAGGTAGCTTTAAGTAGCAAAGCAGGAGTCTCAACTCATCCAAGGATCCACTCTCCCTGCTAGCCCACCCTGGAGTATATTCATTGCACCTGTAATTTTCCCTACATAGGAGAAACAGGATGCACAATTCCTATCAAAAAAAAAAAAAAAAACATATTTGAACATTTCATCAGAACATTTTCCTCCAGTATTATTTTTTAATAACACTCAAATTCCCAGACAAGATGAGATGTCTCTTCTCAGAATTACCCTGACTTCAAGCCTCTCCTAGCATAACCACATCACAACCATTGCATCCTCAGTTTTCATAAAACTAGGATTTCACTTTTGCTTAAGACATTACTTCACCTATAAACAGCTGATAACCTTATACAAATCACAATTCCACCCAGCTGTCGAATACTGCTGTCACATTTGGAGTGGAGCTCCTGAAAGCTTCCTCAAAACGCCTGACTTAATACAGAGGAAAGCACTGAGGCTGATAAATAACCCTCTTACCAATTTGCTCCTCTCACTTTCACCCAGACATTTGGTCTCTGCAAATTGTATATTCTATAAATATTTCCATGGGAAATGTTCATCTGAAGCTGCATCAGTAATTCTCCCACTCTGTACCAATCCCATTGGAACGTGTACAGTTGCCACCCAACATCCTTTCACAGTACAAGTTTCTTTTCCTCCTCCTTAATTCCTGCTACTACGGTATTGTGGAACAGTCTTCTCCCGAAGTATTTCCCAAGGAATACAATATACACGCCTTTAAATCAAATCTAAACAAGTTTCTCCTTTTCCAACCCGCTACCCATATGCGGTACTAACATACTACAGGTTGATCAGCCAACATCTCATATATGGGCCCAACATTAAAAATAAAAAATAAATAAATAAAAAATACATGAACCTGAACAGTCAGGACTTGCAGAACACCCTACTTCCCCTCAAACATTAAACTGGAAAAAGATTTTAAGTTCTTTGTAAAATACTTATCTCATGGAATACTCACATAAAGTTTTGAAACCCTGTTAACATCATCCGAATCTAAACAGAAATGATGGATTGAAATTATCCCTTTATTGGAAAGAGAACTTCTTCACAAGTTCCAGAAATATTATTCAATCATTGAGTTCCATGTATTTAAGTCTCCCAGGTGGGGAAAATGGAAAAAAAAAAAAAAACTAGTTCTTAAATTAAAGACTTTTAAAATTGAGAATCATATACATTCAAAAACATTAATCTTCTTTTGGATTCTATAAATGTTCATTTTTTAATATCATCCAAACACTTTTCAACCTCTGTAAATTACTACAACATAAGCAACCAAAAAATACATCTGGAACTCCATTACTTCATTCCATAATGACTTAGAAGAGATGAAAGAGGGACAGCCCCATATTACTTTAAGCTAGATAATTAATAGCAATGCATATTCCAATTGAGGAAGGAATTCTGAAAAAGTAATCAGAGATGATAAAGATAACATAAAAACTGAACACAAAGATATTCTAGTTGTCCATAGTAATAACTTTGAAAGATTGTTAAATGAAACAAGAATTCATTAGAAGTTTCAAGGCAAGAACAAGGTACCAAGAGAAAAGCTACTGAAAACCTTACAATTATATGGTGTAACTGGGATTAATTATCGAGCGATAATAAGTATAATTAATTAGACTATTTATTGGGCGATAAAAGTCTAATATTTGAATTGGAAGTTAGCAGTTAGAAATAAAGGAGGTACAAGAAGATGGTACATTATTAAACCCAGGGGTAAAAAAAGGGTCAAAACCAGTTAATGGAAAAGAAAAGGTCTACACATGATATTACCTATTCCATCAGTCTTAGATGTCTCCACCAAATACTACAATGTGGAAAAACTCATCCACGTTGCTTTCAGATTCAGCTGTCCTTAAATAGTTCTCTTCCCTTTTCTTTCTTGAAGTTCATTCCTAGACTATTATATATTTGTGAGATGGTAAATGGATCCAAAGTTTTACACTGTACTGATTCCATGAAATTTCACAACAAAATACTGTGAAAAACATTTACCCATTTGCATTTTTTAGCTACATCTTTAACAAATTGTAAACTTGAATGATATAGAGTGTGCCAAGAACGTGTATAGTTGGACAGTGTTTTCTCTCTCTCTCCCTCTCTATGCAGATTTTCCTATTAATGTAGCTATTCCTAACTGCCCCATTATTCACCACTTCATACATAAATGACCTGCTTTCACTGCCCGTTCACAGACATGTATATGACAGCACATATGACAAACCTTGTAGTAATGCTTAAATGGCTTGAGCATCAAGATCAGCTAAAACAACACCGATCCCCATACCATACTGAAATGGAGCAATAACAACCTTATTGCCTTCAATGCTTCCAAAATAGTTTTGTAATTTTTCTTGCAAAAAAAAAAAAAAAAACCGTAGTTTATCCTCCCTTATTTTCAAAAATTCACAAATCCATTGAATTGACTGACTCCTCTCAAACTGATTCTTACTCCTAGCCTTTCCTGAAATTAGTCGGAACACTAAATTAGCTGTATACAAGACTGTGTTCAAACCAATTTTAACTTATGGATCTGAGAGCTGGGTCAGAAGTAAAACACTTGACCAAAGACTAGAGACCGCAGATATGAGAGTCCTGAGAAAGATTAGAGGCGTGAACAGATGGCATCAATGGCAATATCATATTAAAAATGAGGATATTAGGAAAGAACTTGACATTGTCAGCATCCAGGAATGCATTAGCAGAGCTAATCTCAGATGGTATGGTCACTTAAATAGAATGGGAGAGGAAAGATTAGCAAAACAAGTGTTCTCTGCCAGGTTGGCAGGAAAACGACCCAGAGGAAGACCAAGATATAGGTGGATTGATACGGTACAAAGTGCCTTAGACGATAGAAATATAAGATCTGATAATGTTGGAGTCTTGACAAGTAACAGACTGATTTGGAGGAAAATTGTAGATAGGAAGTTAGTAATGATGTAATTTTTTCATGTAGTACTGTCATATCCTGTACACCCCTTGAGGGTACATGGCAGGAATTTGATGATGATGATGATGATGATGATGATAAACCCAAGAATCAAATTTACACTAACAACCATCTTCCTTTTTCTGGACATTGATTCTACATCAATGTCATGGCAGTCTACAGTTTTCTGTATACAGAAAACTAATACATACTAGCAAATGCATTAATGTTAACTAACATCATCACCACTATCAGAAATATGGTGTAGTTAAATTTTTATTAGACAGAGGTCTTAAAATTTGTTCAATTGATTCTCTTCTAAACAGTGAACTATTATCCATGCTATCTTAATCTCTAATGGTTATAAGGCAATAACTACCGATAAAATAATCAATTAAGGTCTTTGTCTTAAATCTCCTCGAGAAGTTTCTAGAACTTGTCTTCCACATGTTAAAGGACTATCCAAAACAAATATCAAGATTTCTTTGCCAGGCTGACCAATAAGTCTCTTTGATAACTTAATACTTCTTTGTCTCTTCAAAAGACAAATATCCTCCTCTTTCTTATCAGGGAGGTCACAGAATCCCTCGTTCTTGTAGCCTATGTTATTATGGGCAGAATGGTCATTCCACACAAAT
This sequence comes from Typopeltis vanoorti, assembly GCF_054136105.1. Taxonomy (NCBI): domain Eukaryota; kingdom Metazoa; phylum Arthropoda; class Arachnida; order Uropygi; family Thelyphonidae; genus Typopeltis; species Typopeltis vanoorti. The sequence goes on along the minus strand of NC_143557.1, from coordinate 43,678,604 downwards.
TCATCTTGGAGAGCATCAAGAATATATTTCACTTAAAGAACCCAATAAATCTGGTTTAGTGAGCAAAGCCTTGTCTAAAAACATACAATTCAGTGGAATAATACTAAAGTTATACACAAAAGTTATTATTTTCTGCAAAGATTGTATAAAGAAAGCTGAAAAGCACACATTCACATCACTAAACTTAAAAATAATTACATTAAGCTTTCTCAATTTTGAGAAGTTAAACAAAAAGACAAAACAATTTATGAATTTAAATTTAAATTATTTAAATTAAAATTTTTTTATTTTAATTTATTCCTTAATATCTTTTAATGTAGATGAAGTTCTCTTGCAGTAGATAGTACATATAATTTCACACACTTTCAAATTAATTGTTCATTTTTTGGTTTATCTCTTCTTACTCAGTATATCAAAAATGGCAATGAAACGGCCGAAAATTCTACAGAAATAAATAATGCATTTACACAAAAGTGACTTCTGTATTTATTCATTGTTATAATATTTTGATTTATTTATGGGTAAAACTAGGTTCAGTAAGTGATAAGTAGAGCTATCTCAACATTCATATTACTAATTTATGCCATTCTAAAATTAGATATTCTGCAGTTGTTTTCCTTTCATTCCCCACTCAATTTCTATATAGCAATCATGACTGTCAATATTTTAGCATTACTGTGCAAAAAATTCAGAGAATAATACTTCTTCTTCTTCAACCTTCTGGTTCTGTCCATTGCTGAACGAAGGTTTCCCCCATGATTTTCCAGATCACTCAGTTTTCTGCTTCTCCCATCCATCTCACTCCTGCAATTTGTTCCAGTTCATCTCTCCACCTTCTTCTCGGTCTTCCTTTTTGTCTTGCTCCATCCATCGGTCTCCACTCTGTTGTTTTTCTAGTCCATCTCCCTTCACTGCATCTGGCAATATGGCCAGCCCATCTCCACTTAGCCTGTTTAATGTATTTTACAATATCCATGACACCTGTTTGAGATCTTATCCAGATATTTGTCTTTCTTAATGTTATTTTTAGCATACTTCTTTCCATGCGATGTTGTGTTGTTCTCAGCTTTTTGTTTAGGGCTTCTGTTAAAGTCCATGTTTCTCCTCCATATGTTAGGACAGGAAGTATGCACTGGTCGAAAGCTTTCCTTTTTAGACTCATAGGAATGTCACTTCTGAATATGTCTCTCATTTTCCCACAAGCCATCCAGCCAAGGTGATTTCTTCATTCAATCTCTTTTCTTTGGCACTCCTAAAAGGATAACAATTGGCCCAAATATACATATGAATTAACTTGTTCTATTTCATGGTTTTCAACTTTGATAGTTCTATGGTTAATATATTGATTCATCATTATTTTTGTTTTTTCTCTATTTATTTTTAATCCAATTTCTCTGGAGGCTTCGTTTAGCTGATTTAATCTTTCTTCCAGATCTTCAAGATTATCTGCTATCAGGACAATATCATCTGCAAATTTCAGATGATGCAGCCTTTCTCCATTTATGTTTATTCCTTTTGTTTCCCAATCAAAGCTTCTAAAGACTTCCTCTAGTGCAGCTGTAAATAATTTGGGAGATATGGTGTCACATTGCTGGATGCCTTTTTGTATTGGGAACTTTTCACTGTTTTTATATAATTTAATTACAGAAGTTGCATTATTGTAAATATATGGTTTCTCAGTTCCCTGGGTTTCAAGCTTTTAGTGTTGCAGATGTTTTAACTGAATCAAATGCTTTTTCATAGTGTATATAGGCCAGACATAAGGGTTCATTGTATTCAATTGATTTTTCAATGAGCTGTCTTAATGTGTGAATATGGTCCAAAGTATTGTAATTCTTCCTAAATTCAGCTTGTTCACAGGATTGCATTCCCTCTAGTTTAGATTTTATTCTATTATTTATAATTTTTGTGAAAACTTTATATATGGTGGGGAGTAGGCTTATGGGTCTGTAGTTTTTAATGTCTTCCTTATTGTCCTTTTTAAAAATTAATATTAAAAGTGAATTGTTCCAATTTTTCGGAATTTTTCTCTGTTTTAGACATTTATTGAAGAGTTTACTCAACTGTTTGATGACAGGGCTTCCTCCCAGTTCTAAGAAGTCTACCATAATTCCATCTTCTCCTGGGGCCTTTCCATTCTTCATTTCCCGCAGTGCCATTTCCACTTCACCTCGTAAGATCTCAGGGACATCATGTTCTTCCTCACTTGAGTAATCCATAGATGATTCTTGGATGTCCCGTTGTCTTCACAGAGTTCAGTATAAAATTCTTGAATTCTTTTGATTATTGCATCTCTATTTTTTATCAGTTCACCATTTTTTCCTCTTACAGCAGCTATTTCCTTTGTTCCAACTGATAATGTTCATCTTAGGATCTTCATATTACTATTGTTTTCTATTGTTTCTTTAATTTTCCTAGTATTATACAATCTAAGTTCATGTTTCATCCTTTTACGTATAGTTTTACAAATTTCCGTATATTCTATTTTATTTGTGTCATTCAAATCTCTTTTCATATCTCTTCTTTTCTTCATCAGATCTAAGGTTTTCTGTCTTAGTTTTTCCTCTCCTTGGTGCCTTTTTACACCTCCTATTTCTAGTGCAGAATTCAAGATAGATTTTGTTAATATTTCATTAGTATCATCGATGGTAGTAGCTGTATTTAACTTTTTTAGTTCATTTTTGAGTGATTCTCTGTAACAGCTTTTATTGTGGTAGAGGTTTTGTAGATTCACTAAATTGGACTTTTTTTCTTATGAGCTTATTCCATTCCCATTTTTTGTTGATCCATACTTTTGCCCTTACTAGTCTGTGGTCACTTCCTGTGTTAAATCTATTAAGCACTTCGGTATTATTTATTATATATCTTCTGTTGGAGAGGATGAAGTCTATTTCATTGTAAGTTTGTCTATTTGGTTTCTCCAAGTCCATTTTCGGTTGATTTTCTTCTTGAAAAAGCTGTTCATAATAACGAGGTTATTTTCTTCTGCAAATTCAACAAGTCTTTCTCCTCTTTCATTCCTCTGTCCAAATCCAAATTTACCGATGGAGATCAGATGGTCATCTCCATCTGATCTTCAATTTTGGCATTAAAATCACCCATTATAATTATGTAGAATTCTTTAGAATTATTGAATGTGGATTCTAATGTTTTATAGAAATCTTCTATCTCTTCATCTGGATGGTCCATAGTTGGAGCATATACTTGTATAATTTTCAGTTGGTATCTTTTATTTATGAAGAGACTTAGTTCAGCTATTCTTGATGTTATTTTATTTACAAACAGGACATTGTCCTTGATTGTTTTATTTATTAGGAATCCTACACTACCAGTTGAGTTTGTGTCACATTCACAGTGGTAGAGTAGATGTCCATCTTTTAATTGCATGAGAGTTTCTTCTTTCCTTCTCATCTTTGAAAGGCCACAACGTCCCATTTTATATGTTCCAATTCCTTCATCAGTTCTTCCAATCTATCATCATCACGTGGAGATCTGCAGTTATATGTTCCTACTAATATCCTTCTATCATTGTGCACTGTAGGTGGACTCATTGTAGCTAGTGGAGACTGTAGCATATTTTTTGACCTAGACCCTCTGCCTAAGTCCAGGACGCGTCCCTTTTTATGCTGGGCGACAGACCGAGCCAGTAGGTAATTTTCCTATTTTATTCATTCATTCATGGGGAGATATTTGGCCTTATAGCACCACGCTGGCCAGACGGGTTGGTGCCTCACAATAGTGCATAAGATGAAATGACACAGCAAAATAGGAAAGATTCACCCTAGCCCTCAAATACTCTAATAGCATTTCGGGGTAAGGAGCAAGAAGAGAAGAAAGAAGCAAGGAAGGAAGAGGAGGGACCAGTCTACAGATAATATAACAGATGTATATTACATGAAGTAAGGCATGGTCCAGCATCAATCAGGTACCTCGGGTTTGCCATGCCCGTACTCACTAAAGTGAGTCCTTGAGGATAATAATTACATGTAAAAAAATAATACTTAACAGTCATATTATGCATTTTAAATATAATTACCCAGCAGCATCTACAGCTTTTCTACCCCAGCGATAGCACCAAGATGCAAGAGCAGCCCATGCTTTAGCTAACGTTGGACAATGATTAATACTTGATTGCAATAACCGTCCTACTATGAAGTCCGTTTCTCCCATAATTCCATCTGGCCTCAATTCTAAAAAAATATCATGAATATTATATCACTTTTTTACTTCCCAATATAAAGAAAATTTTTTTTAACTTAATATCTGGAAAACAAATACATTTAATAATATACTTAAACAATCATATAAATTTAAAAGAAAACAGTTGATGATGTAGAACAGTAATGCAGAAGAATGTGCAATAACACCAACTGACATTGTTCTCAAGTCCAAAAATAATGAGTTTTATAACCCATAGAATAACAGATAATACAGTAGTTCCCCCCCCCCCCATGTACTTTATATGCAGGAGATACATTCCAAAGCCCTCAGGGAATACCTGAAACTGTAAATAATATCAAACCTTATATATGCTATGTTTTTTCCTATACATACACACATACCTATCATCAAGTTTAATTTATAAATTAAGCACAGCAAGTTATTAACAACAATAAGTAATAATAAAATAGAACAATTATAACAATATACTGAAAAAAGAGTTATGTGAATGTGAATCTAATCTTAGCAACCTCAGAATACGATTTTTTCTTTCATTATGAAGTTGAGAACTTTCAGCTTTTCACTTAAAGAAAGCACTTTATGGCTTTCCTTTGGCATATCAGAATTGCCAGCATCACTACTCTTGTGCTTTGTCACCATTATTAAATAAAATAAGGGTTACTTGAAACACAAGCACTGTGATACTGCAACGGTCGATCTAATAACCAAGATGACTACTAAGTGACTAATGGGCAGGCAGTGTATACAGTACAGCATGGATATGGTGGACAAAGGGATGACTCACATCCCAGGCCAGAATGGAGAGGTATTTCATCACACTACTCAGAACAGTGTGCAACTAAAACTTATGAATTGTTTATTTATGGAATTTTCCATTTATTATTTTTGGACATGGGTTGACCATGGGTAACTGAAACCGCAGAAAGTGAACCTACAAATAAGGGGGGAGAGAGAGAGAGAGACCACTGTAGAATGAATAATGTGAATAATAGATCTCCCTTGATGAGTCTTCTGACTCCATTGAGATACCATTTCATCTTAATGTATGTATCAGCCCAAATAATAATAATAATATAACATTTTGCAATCAGTGTAACATGAAGCTAGATGTGCTTGATGTAAATTAAGGCAAATCAGTGTAATGTGATGCTAGATTTACTTAGTGTAAGTAAATGCAACTATTTACAAATAAAGGATGCTCTTACAGTTAATCTTATTCATATCAGAACAGCTTTCATACTGATATTCATTAATAAAACTGGAAAAATAGTTGGGTCAACCAAATTAAAGAATCAATTCTGTATTCTGAAAATTTTAATATCCTTGACAGTGTTCTTCAATAAAACTTTTGTATGCTAAACAGATGTACTAGTGAGGAAGAACAAAGTCTGATGACACCAGTTTATTCTCCTGATAATCACTGCAGAAAATTACAATACTTTTTTTTTTTAATTATAATTTCAAAGTGGCTCTGTAGTGCAACTGGAAGAATGACAGCAAAAGGCCTAAGTTTGATTCTCGTTGTGGCGAGAAGAATCTGTATACGGGTTTTTACAATTGAAGGTAAGTTAGTCGACCTCATACGGAGGAAGCAGGATTTTTCTCCTGAAAACTCAGGTTTTTCATTCCTGAATACAGACAAATTGGCCTCGAGTACACACGCAATTTACAGACAAAAAATACTAGTGGTGGTGGTGGCAGGCAGCAGATGGTGTAGGTGATGGAGACTCAGAGTTGTAGAGTAGGTGCCTTCCTTCAATGAGTCTTTGGACTATTTGGAGGCATCACCTAATAATAATAGTAACAATAATTTCTGCTTTTAAGCAGTTTACGAAAGCAACTGTTTTGACATAAGTAAATATAGGTCATTTCATTTTAATGTGTGTGTATCAGTGCCAAATAACTTAGTACATCCAGTTTACATATCATTTGGTTTTACTAAACCTAGATATTGGGAAAGGACACTCATCTCTATTTTGAAGATGAACAGAACTCAGTCAGCTACATGTGACATAAAAAAAAGATAGTATTATATGAATATATGAACTTTTGGATGAAAAGTGTCTAAAAATTTATGCATCCATATCACAGAAAGTATTAAAGTACTCATATCCAAATTTCTGAATCCAAATAACCAAAGATACTGATATACTAATGCCATCCTCAACTTTGTTAAAATTAAAATGGTTTCATTCAGCCAATGCCCAACATATTTACAAATCGGCTATTCTAGCACTACTATATGAACAAATTAGTCCTACACATGTAGAGCCATGTGTAGCACTAATGTGTAGCACTAATATCAAAAATATAGCTATCAAGAATTTTAGGAGATGAATTGTGTGATAATTTAAATCCTAAGCTCTGAGCAGTGCTTCTTAATATCTCCAAAGCTGGGGAAGATAAGGAATTTAAAAATGTCAAAAGCCAGCACCGGGAGAACTTCGAAATCTCCAACATCACAATACTACAAGACTAAAACATCGGTTATTCTAGCACTACTACATGAACAAATTAGTGCTACACATGTAGAGCCATGTGTAGCACTAATATCAAAAATACAGCTATCAAGACTTTAGGAGATGAATTGTGTGATATTTTAAATCCTAAGCTCTGAGCAGTGCTTCTTAATATCTCCAAAGCTGGGGAAGATAAGGAGTTTAAAAATGTCAAAAGCCAGCACAGGGAGAACTTCAAAATCTCCAACATCACAATACTACAAGACAACTAAAATTACAGCAGGACTGCATCATTGTAAACGTATCATCAGTAGCCCTGACAGAAGAAGCTGTAAACAGGTTAAGTGAAGGTAATACTCTGCTGTTACACCTAGGCAAATTCCAAAAGAGGAAATAATGGCATCTGTTAAGCATGGAATATACAACCTAAATCTGTTATGGCAATTAACATTCATTTCAATGTAGCTAATGTCCTAGCCAAATTGAAATTGCCTTTTAAACAACATTTCAAAAATAAAATAAAAATAAATGCCTTAAAAGAGATATACATTAACAAGAATATTGAGAGAACACAACTTGTTTATTATCACAAAGAATATGATAATAGAATGAACAATCTTCTCTAAGTTCATTTCTCATAAAAAATCATAGAGTGATCCTAATAATACACAAAAGAATAAACTTTATAAATTACTGAAAAGAGTCACTTCATGGTCCAAAGAAACTATGAACAAACTCAAGCCATTCCATGTTAAATCACCCAAAATCACAAACATGATACACTCACACAACCAATTGTTGATAGTATAAACAGTAATATACATAAACTTACTAAACATTTAGTTAAGTTACCAGCCATCATCATAGATAATTATTCTCATTTGTAAAATATTGGTTCACTTAAAAAGTATATTAAAAAAATATTCTAAAAAGTTCAGACATAATGATTAATTTTAATATATTTCATTATTTACTAAAGATACCTTTATCTGACAGCCATTTTCTCTCAGAATATATTTGGATTATTCAAATTTACACAATAAGCTATGTATTTCAAGTAAAGAGGAAATATTATCATTATTATTATTATTTGGGTACCTCCATGGAGTTAGAAGACTTACTGTGTGAGACCCACAATAACTTTTATATACATAAACCTTTCGTTAAACTCATTCATTGTCAGGGCACTCACAACTTCTTTCACAACCCTTTATTCCCGCTTCCTAACTCCTTTCACAATGTGTTATTCCCGCTTCCTATGCAGGATCCGCGTGTTACTTAGATGCAACTACTTGTTAGTACCACTCCCAACCGACCTGTCGCCTAGTCTGCCACTGGGGGGGGGGGGGGGGGGGGGCTCACAACTAATTCAGGCAAACATCTAGTGTGTACGCCATTACTAACCACATTCGTACACAACTTTCAGGGGCGACATCCAGTTCTCGCTCTGTTCATCATGTACTGAAAAAATAAATTGCATCAGAAGCTTATTATAACCCATTCTCTTCACCTATCAGCTGAAGTACACACATCTTCAACCTATTATCAAAGGGAGCATTCCACAGACTTGTGGAATGCTCCTTTTGATAATAGGCTGAAGAGAGTATCTCTATTTCTAGAAACTATATTTGAGAGTATCTCTGGATACTCTCAAATACCACCTGATCACCAAGAAACTGAGCTGACCAAATCTGTGCATACTAGTCAAGATGCAGCCAAGTCATACCCTTATAAAGAGGAATAATAACCTCCATATATTTTTACTTGTTGTGTGTGTTTTTTAACAACAAACTAATCCTTTGAGCTATTCTGCCAATTATTGCAATATGCCGTCTCTGTCCACCATTTCTCCCAAGTGCTTAGCATCATCAATTTCCTGTAATTAAGTACCATAAAGTGATACACAGTATGTAATCTTTTCAATCCCTGAAGTGCACAACATTACATTTTTGCGACATCAAATTCACAATCATCATAAATTTTAATATTTCCAGTTTTGCATCATAATCTTTTCAATTTTCTCCAAATTTTTGTAACAGTCTTCCATGTAGTATTTTGCCAAAGACCTTTGCAAAGTCAAGCAGTATCATTGGGATAGCTATTTCTCTTATCTAAATCTTCTGTCATTTCATTACAAAATGTGAGTAAGAGCATATTCCTATCTACTCCTTGTTGGATTTTACCTGTAACCAACATTTCCAATATTTTAATCACCATCTCTGAGATCTTAATTGGTCTGTAATTTGCTCCTTTTGTCTTGAAGTCATGTTTATGTAAATGAACTATCTTACCCCCTTCTTACTTAGCTCTATCTTACCTCTTTCCACTCCCTTGGAACTTTGCCTGAGCTTAGACTTAGATTGAACAACATTGTCATAGGCAATGCCAATTCTCTTGCACCTCCACATAGCTATGCAATCCCACTCCTGTATTCTTGTTATCAATATGCTGAGCACCTTCTATTCATCTACTTCAATTTTGACATCAGTCTCTATATATCTCTATATAATGATTACGCAGCAACTCAGTCATTTCTTTTGCTTCTGTCACTCTTCTATCATCAGCATAGATTAAAGTCATCCTTCCACAGTCATTCTTCCTCTTACCTGCTAAATAGCAAAAAAATACTCACTTAGATTTGGTAAGGAAGATCAAATCAGATTATGATTTGACCTTTCTTACCACACAACTCAGCCTTCTTGCCTGCACTATATACTGCTCGTAAGTATGCTGATCACCTTTTCATTTATATTCTCTCAATGTCTTTATTTTTTACATTATCTCTACTCATCCACTTAACCCTACTTGATTTATCCTATGGACTGTGGGTATGCAAGTCTTCTCTTAAACAATCACTGAGCATTTTCCATGCACTACTGGCATTGTTCCGTATAGATCAAAGACTAGAGACCACAGATACAAAATCTCTGAGAAAAATTAGGGGAGTGAACTGGTGACATCAATGGCAGAATCATATTAAAAATGAAGACAATTAGAATGGACCATGAGATTATTAGCAGAGCTAATCTAAGGTGGTATGGTCACTTAACAGAATAAGCGAGGAAAGATAGCAGGAAAGAGATCCAGGGAAAGACCAAAGTCCAGGTGGATTGATTTGGTCAGATGTGCCTTAGAAGCACAGAATGTTAGATATGACAATATTTAGGTGCTCACAAGTAACAGATTGATCTGGAGGAAAATTGTTGTTAGAAGATTAATAATAATGTAAACTTAATCATGTAGTACTGTCAGAGTAACCTGAACACCCTTGGGGGTACCTATCAGGAAATTGATGATGAAGAAATAAGTTTTTTATATCTGGTATTTCACAATTTTACATGTAGTAAAATGAAATAAAAAGACATTAGAAGATTTTAAACAGGTTTGTAAACTTTTAAATTTAATACTTGAACACCAGAACAGCTGACAGTTCTAACAAATTTGACATGAAAATCAGCAATAAAAGGACCAAAACTATGAAAATAGGCAGGTAACAAGAAAACTTCAGCTGCATTCTCAATGAACAACTTACAGAACAATTTATTTATTTCAACTCTTTAGTCAGGGTGGCAAGTTAAATCTGGAAAGAGAAATAAGCAAAGTTGGCAAGGTGTGGAGCCAGTTGGATAAATTTATATGGAATAAGAGAGAAATTAGCCAAAACACTAAGCTAGCAGTATACAAGACAGTATTCAAACCAATTTTAAGTTATGGATCTGAGAGCTAAGTCAGAATCAAAGATTAGAGACCACTGATATGAGTTCTTAGAAAAATTGGAGCCTGAACAGATGGCATCAGTGGCAGAATCATACTAAAAACAAAGATAGAAAGGAAGGAACATGACATTGTTTGCATTCAAAAATATGTAAGCAGGGATAAACACAGCTGTTTAATGTCAAGATGGTAAGAAAAAGACACCAAGAAAGTCCAAGGGTCTAGGTGGATTCATTCAGGTAGTAGTGCCTTAGAGCACAGGGATGTTAGATACTGTAGTATTGCGGTGCTGACAATAGACTAATTTGAAGAAAATTATTGATAGATTATTAATAATGTAAACTTAATCATATAGTGCTGTCACAGTAGCCTGAACAACCATTGAGAGTACATATCAGGAAAGTGTTGATGATGTTATCAGAACAGAAAATAAATCCCAGGAATATAGAAATGTTTTGATAAAGTCTTAAGGAAACAACAAAGCTAAGAATAATGGTAAATACTTGAGGATTGTGGTAAGTTTTTCAGTTCCTTACAAAGTAAACTATACTTGTCAAGAAATGATATTCTTGTTTAATTCTTTACCCATGTATAAGGAAACAAAACTTTGCACAGGAGGTGTCTTCATGAATAGGCCACTCATATATAGAGACTGTTGACTTCAAATCAATGACTTTGGTATCCCATAATGGAAAACACACCTCTTTTAGACATATATTACTGAGGCAAATGATGTGAAGTTATATACAAGTAACCTAGATGTGAAGACACTTCACACATGAACTTTCTTTGCTTCAACTTGTGTAAGTAAAGTTCATGAAAAATCCTTTACTCTTGTATAAAGGATTAAACAATATCATTTCTTGGCAAATATAATAATGGATAATTGTATCCATACTGTATAATTGTATAATAATATAATTGCAAGTATAATTGTGCATATAGACAAGAAAACTCTTACTATGGTGCTACTGACAGCAACATCTTCAGACATGTCCAGGGGAGAAGAATACAAGAGAACAGAGAGGATTTGAAAGAGGTAGTGCTCACCATTATGTTTTAAACAGAATAAAGAAGAGTATCACCCTGAAAAATATTATTGTTGAATAACTATCTCCACAGTGTCAAAGAATGTAGGTGATTACATACATAAACTAACAATTACTCACACAAGGTTTATCAAACTTCTACTTAATCTGATTAACTGACAAGAATTAGATGCATGGAACTGCCTCTAGCAACCAATTCCACTCACTTACCATCTCAGCAAAAAATAAATGTTAAAAAAAAAAACTAGTCCTGCCACAAACTGCTCATACAATTCCCAGAGATAACTCACGTACCCATGTGAACTGAGATTTCTTTAGTATCTCCTTCATAAAATCCCTTTACTAACATGTATCTATCATCTGTTTTCTTGATATCAGCTAAACTTTGTAACTTGGAAAGCTACAGTCTATTATCACAAAAAGCACTCCACAAACAAGTCATTATATTACTTTCCTCTGAATCCACTATATCAATTCCACAATTCCAGAAACTATGGTGATCAAATCTGTGACCATTAGTTTCAGATGACGATAATAAAACGACGTCTGAAGAAAGAAAGAAGGGAAACAACTTTTTCCTTTCTTAAAGTAATTCTTAAAAACTGAATAAGCGAGCTCCTAAGTGATTTGAACCATTCTCATGTGTCCTCTAAATCAGTTATGTTGTTGATTTTTTTTTTTTTTTTTAAACTATACTTCTATTATTCCCTATTATGCCAACTAAGAATGAGATCTCTAATCTATCTCTCTCTCTCTGGGATCGTTTCCTTTTTGAACTCTGTTCAAACACAAATTTTGTTTGTTTAAGCTAAAGGCATATCATATTATCATTACTAAATCAATTGACAAACAATGAAAGAACACTCTAATTAATGAACATACAACTCATATCCGTAGGTTAAATAAATAAACACACACTTAGCATAAAATACAAGTTCATAATTCCTAACTTCAATTGCCCTCCACATTAATTAGGTCTCAAACAATATCTTAAATCTTCAGACTACCAGTCCAATGGAACTAACAAATGACTAAACACATTAATCACTCAAAATTTCTCTATGTAATTGTCCATCTTCCTTTCCTTCTAAATTCTCGTTCACTCTTTTCCTCTAAAGCTAATTGTTAATTGAATAAGAAATTTCTGTACGTTACCACTGCCATTTGAGGTTACCGTGTCCCTTTCATCCGTCCTTAGATAACTTTCTGCTTCAGTGGGTCACGTCCACGTGGAGGTCACGTTGCTCGTCACGTATAGCCATTTTCTGCAATCTGCTGGGCAAATGCTCGTCTCGCTGGTCACTGTCGTTAGCCTGACCACTTTCCAGAGGGATCCTTCGCTGTCTCATTCTGGTAAAAACCTTTACCAATGGCCCGAATTGGTGGACGCCATCATCTCGCGTACAGCTTGCCCGATACCAGTCAGTCAGCAACGGAAAAAGGCCTGCCATCGGTCATCATAGAGCTTCCTTCCACTGGTCAGCATCGTAGCTCCGAACGAGAATGTAAACAGAAAAACCGGGGGCTGAAACCCGCATTTATTCCCCTTCGTCGCGCCCTCTTTTGGTTACAGAAATTTCTCATGGAGCCTTCCTATTCGTCTTCACATTATCACGTCACAATTCTTCTCCGTGAAGAGCGCTCTTTTCGTAGAACGCAAGTTCAATTCACTTTCCACGAATGCTTTCGCCTCAGGCATTACGCTATCATAGTTAACTCGCATGTAACTTTTGGACCTTTGTTAGCATTTTGACATACATTTTGCATAGAGTATATTTTAATCACTAATGCCTTTAAACAACAAAATTTCTATTTAGACAAATAAATTTCTCCTCCTTATTACTTCAAGGAAATTCAAATATGTTCTCTTTTTACAATTTGTTTTCTTCACTAATAGTACAAGTAATTCTTGGTCAGTATTGTATTCTTGTTAAGTCTTGAATGAATGACCTTTTTGATGAAAAGATCCTCATTCAAGATCTAACGAAGTCATTACTCCTATATTACTAAACTTAATAATTTCTTGCATTGCAGTCGATTTTCAGAAAATTAATACACAGCTGTAGCATGTTTTCATTCCATGGTATGATAGAGGTGAATTGAGGAGGAGGGCATTGGTAGCAAATGAATCAATACGTAGGTGTGCAGAAGTAATTATATAGGATTTGTGGATCTGTGGTATGTATTTGATGGAAAGAAGAATTTGTGTAATGCTAATGGACTGCATCTAAATGGTTTTGGTGTTAGGTGTGTGTGTCTAGAGAGAGAGCTTTGTTCACCGAGCATGATGAAGTGCAAATTCAGGGAAACTTAGGGAAGCAAGTGAATTTGTGTGAAGACATCCATGGCACAAGTAAGTGTCAGAATGACTAAGTGAGGTATCTGGTCTCTCAAGCAAAAATATTGATTGGATAGTCAATTCAAGAAGTAAAGGTGGATAGGGCCTAAAGGGATGTTGCAGTTTCAATATACTAATGGCAGAAGTATCAAAATCAAGAAGATGGAGTCTGGGGCATTCTTTAGTGAAACCTCACCAAAAGTTATAGGCATTAGCGAGACTTGGCTAACAGCAGATGATTTGGTTACAGGGATTGAATGTGAACAGTTTAGTATTTTCAGGGAAGATAGAGAAGATAGGATGAGGAGGGGTACTGCTGATGATGGCAAATGAATTACAGCCAAATAGAATAGGAGAAGTGGGAGGATGGCTGTTCATTTGAAGCAGTTTGTTGCGACATCAAGGCCAGGGAGTTCCACGGATGATCTGGAGGACATGCATCAGCAAATTCATACAATGAGTACAGGTCAAGTGATTATTATGAGGGATTTCAACTATGGAGATATAGACTGGAAGGAAGAAAGATCACTTTGCAGGAAGAAAATGGAATATACTCACTGAGAGGTAATGACTTGGGGCAGCATGAAATAGAGGGGTACTAGGAATGGGAGAGTATTGGACCTGGCTACAGGATTTCATTTGATAAACCTTACTCTACAAACCAACTCACTTCAACTTACAGAACATCAACCACCACAACCCTCAATTCTGATCTCCAAGCCATCCACCAATGAGGTTCAGATAACCTCAGTATTAATAAAACCCAGTTCTGTCTTATTTCTCATTTTTCTAATTCTTATTTCTAAATTTTCTTCCAGTACTATTTTTGACAACACCCAATTTTCTGGGCAATTTGAGATGTCTCTTATTGGAATTACCCTGACATCAAGCCTCTCCTGGCATAAACACATCAACCAATTGCATCCTCAGCTTCTAAAAAAACTACGATTTCTCTCTCTCTCGCTCAAGAAGTTACTTCATGCCTGAACAGCTGTTGACCTTATACAAATCATAATTCCGTCCAGTTATTGAATACTGTTGCCATATTTGAAGTGGGCTCCTGAAAGCTTCCTCAAAATGCTTAACTCAAGACAGAGAAGAGCAATTAAACTTATTAATGACACATCTCTTACCAACTCAATCTCCCCACTTTTGCACAGACATTTGGTTTCCAGAATATGTGTATTATATAAATATTCCCATGTGAAATGTTCATTTGAAATAGCGTCAATAATTCCTCCTCTTAGTACTAAGCTCATTGGAACATGAACAGCTACTGTTCAACATCGTTTCACAGTGCACCTGGAAACCCACAGAGTTCCTCCTCCTCCATCCCTGCAACTGCTGTATTGTGGAAAAGTCTTCCACCTGTTGTGTTTCTCAAGGAATACAATATACAATCATTTAAATCAAATGTAAACAAGTTCCTTTTCCAATTCACTACCCATACACAGTACTAATGTACTACAGATTGATCAACCAATCTCTTGTGTATGAGCTCAACATAAAAATAAAAAATAAGGATCAGAAGAGCTATCCATAACCAAGGTGGCTACATTGCCTCAGATTGTCAAAAGTGACCATGCGGTCTTGACTTGAGAGACTGCAAAACATGAGGAATATTCTATCAAGATGGGGCATATATGGAACTACAAGGACGGTTATTATGGCAAGCTCAGGAGGAAGCTGAAATCTGTGCCATGGCATAAAACATTACACAATAAGGGTGTCAGTTGTGCACGGGAGATAGTTACAGGTCATCAGGAGGAAGCAATATAAAATTTACCAAAGATAAAGAGAGTTAATCAGGTGGCAGTTCATCATCATCAAATTCCTGCTATGTACCCTCAAGAGGTGTATAGGATATGATAGTACTACATGAAAAATTTACATCATTACTAACTTCCTAACTACAATTTTCCTCCAAATCAGTCTGTCACTTGTCAAGACTCCAATATTATCAGATCTTATATTTCTGTCGTCTAAGGCACTTCATCAATCCACCTATATCTTGGTCTTCCTCTGGGTCATTTTCCTGCCAACCTAGCAGAGAACACTTGTTTTACCAATCTTTCCTCGCCCATTCTGTTTAAATGACTATACCACCTAGGATTAGGTCTGCTAACGCATTCTGGATGCTGACAATGTCAAGTTCTTTCCTAATATCCTCGTTTTTAATATGATATTGCCATTGATGCCATCTGTTCACACCTATTATCTTTCTCAGGACTCTCATATCTGTGGTCTCTAGTCTTTGGTCAAGTGTGTTACTTCTGACCCAGCTCTCAGATCCATAAGTTAAAACTGGTTTGAACACTGTCTTGTACACAGCTAATTTAGTGTTCCGACTAATTTCTCTCTTATTCCATATGAATTTATTCACTTGACTTCCTACCATACCAGCTTTATTGATTCTGTTGTCTATTTCCATATTTAATTTATCATCTTCACTAAAAACCAATAATGCCCCTTTGTCACCATATAACTGTAGCGTATTGAATAGCTTCTCTCTTGGCACCTTATCATAAGCTTTTTCCAGATGTACAAAACTCAAATATAGATCTTTGTTATATTCCCATGCTTTCTCAACTATTTTTCGTCAAGTGAAGATCTGATCCCGACAGCCTCTATTTGGCCTGAATCCAGCTTTTCTTCTAAAATTCTTCTCAACCGTTTCTCAAGTATACTTGCCAGGAACACTCAGTAGGGAAATACCTCTGTAATTCTCACATTCAGTTTTATTTCCCTTTTTATATATGGGTACTATGAGAGCTCTACTCCAATCATTGGGAATTCGTCCCTCTATCCAGACCTTCTGAACTATGCAGTGCAGCTACTGCAAGACTTTTATACCACCATACTTCTGCATTTCTGGTCGAATATCATCTACTCCTGCTGCCTTTCCACATTTTAAGCCTTTGATGGTTTTTTCTACTTGAAGTATGGATATTCCTGACTGTATGCATGTTGAGTGTTTTTTTACCACTGTGCTATTGCTGCTTGTTTCATTTAGCAATTTAATTACTCTAACTTTAAGTACGAAGTAATTACTCCATACTTCAAGGATATCTTTTTCTCCTGTTTTCATGTCACCTTTATCATCTCTAACTCCTATTACAGTATTCTTTTCTCCATTTCTAAGCTTCTTCAACAAACTCCAGAATATTTTTCCACCTTCTTGATATTTATTTTCTATGTTCTTGACAAAGTCCTCCCATGACTTTCGTTTAGCTAGTTTTACACAGTGTACAACGACTCTTGATAACTACTTTTGATAAAAAAAAAAATTGCAGTAATTAATGTAGGTACAAGAATTTATTAAACATTTACTTTGCATTCATTTTTTATCTTTCCTAAAAGAGAACCATATAAAACGCATTATTAATACAGTGATTGATCATGGACGAATTGTAATTTTTACCATTGATTATTAGATTTGATTAACACGATTTTGATATACGCAGTAGCAAGGAGTTAGGATGAGTAATATCATTAAGTATGAGCTGCAGAAGAAGAAAATGCTGGTAAGCAGCAAACTCATGAAGAATACAAGGCTCAGAGAAGAAAGGCAAAATCAGATTACAAGAAGAATCTAGCCAAGCAGGCCAAAGGAAATCATTCATTATGTAGTAAGTAAAACGAAGAATGACTATGGAAGATTATCCTTAATGAGTGATGAGGGTCAAGATGTGACTGAAGCAGAGAAAACAGTCGAGTTATTGAGTGATCACTTTGCAAAGGTATATCATCCAAGTGAGGATACTGCTTTAACAGTACACAAACACTGATGTGGGAACAGATGTGGATGAATTGGACGTTCTTGGGACATGGCAAAATTTCAGTGAATTCCATCTAATCCCAATTCTGCAGAACTGGGATTATAGGGATATCAGCTAGGATTTTGTGAGAATGTGCAAGGGAACTGGCAAAGCCTCTGACTAGACTCTTTAATTTAAGTCTCATCTCTGGTAGAGTTCCAAGGGGACGAAAAGTGGACAAGCTAGTTCCCTTGCATAAGGAAGACTCTAAGACTACAGTAGCAATTTATAGACCAATCAGCATCTCAGACATGGTGGGTAAAAGTACTGTAAAAATTGGTCAAAAACAGAATTCAAGAATGGGTGGATAAAAATATGATAATGTACGAGGGACAACATGGCTTTGTGAAAGGTCGGTCATTCCTTAGTAATTTACAACTTTTTATAATAGAGTAACAGCTGAATTGGATAAAGGAAATGGTTATACAATGATTCTGCTGGATATGCTCTGATAGGTATCAACAGGTTGTGTATAGGGGAGCAATATCCCAGAAGAAGAAAGTCACTAGTGGTATGTCTCAGGGACCGATTTAGGGTCATTGCTGTTTAACCTGTATGTTAATGATATTGGGGGAGATTTGAACAGAGATGTAAAGTTGTTTGTAGATGATGCAAAGTTGGGATGAACTATGAGGAGCGGAGCAGATGTGGCCTTACAAAACTGACAGACTGAGTGAATGGGCTCAGGAGTGGCAATGCCAGTTCAATGTTGGGAAATGTAATGTTTTAAAATTTGGAAAACAAAGATGGCATGTAGAATTTACTCTTTGGGGATATATTATTGGAAGTGGAGGAAATAAGCGATCTTGAGGTGATAGTGAATAAATATCTGAAATTGTATATACTATACAAACAAAAGTAAATTCTATAATAATGGCCAGCCTGGTTGGCCGAGTGGTCAGCGTATCCATTCTCGAGCCAAAAGGCTGCGGGTTCGAATCCCGCTGTGGGCATGGATGTTTGCAATTATCTGTGAAAATACTAGTGGTGATGGGCAGTAGATGGCGTTGGTGTAGATGATGATGGTAGTTGCAGTTCATTGTAGTTGGTGGAGACAGAGTTGTAGAGTAGGTGCCCTGCCTCGATGAGTCTTTGGACTCCCTGGAGGTGTTACGTAATAATAATATTTCAGATGATATAAGATTGGTCAATATAAAGCCAAGAAACTAGCTGTATCAAAAATAAAATTAAAAAGAAATGACATATTGTGTGATGACAAAAAGAATTCTGATCTATAAAGCACTTTATGAAGCATAAGAGAATGCAAATGGTTTGCTTACCACTGGCGAGATATTTGATTTCAGGGGATTCATTTTTAGAAGACAGGAAGCTAATTTTCTCCATCTCAATCAATGCCTGCAATATCTTAGGAGTTCCATAATTTCCAGGTACAGAATGTTCATCTTGCATGTAATCAGCAAAAAATTCATTGTTTTGTTTTGATTCCTGCTGTAGATATTTTACCAGGCACAGCAAAGATCTTCATAAAGAAATAATAATAATAAAATTTAAAAATATATATAATAAGAGAGAAAAAAGAGAAGTACTAATTTAGATTCACTTACAGGATTTATTGTCTATATTATTATAAGATACTCATGCACTGGTATATTCTAATACCACCTGTAAATATTAGACAATTAAAACATTCACACCGGGTATGTCATTTACAAAAGGGATAGTTTTGCTATCATACTTACGCATTCTAATCCCAGTAAGCACATCATCATCCTTCAAAACTAATCACTACTAAGTGATTAGTTTTGAAGGATGATATATCAGATAGTGAATGATTGAGATAAATATTTATAGTTTCTGGTGAAGAAACCTCAACGTTAAATTTACATTGTATACTTGGGTGGAAAAGAATCCTAAAGTATTTGTTAATTATAACTATTATTGTATCGTATTTTTAAGTTAGCAACAAGCAAAACACACTTCTGAACATGAAGAATAATCCCAAACATTTGTTTATAGAATACTACATATCTCATTCTTGTACCAAGGTTTATATGTTGGTCATACATAACTGGTAATTGACTTAAGGAATTTACAACGCAAAAAACGGATATTAATTAAAGGAAGCTTGAATGAACACCTTCAATATTTCGGCAAAGTCACATTGCCATCTTCAGGAACATACAAACATGGTATGTGCACGCAAGCACTTCTTCCTCATTTGCTTTTGTTAGTGCCTGCATGCACATACCATATTTGTATGTTCCGGAAGATGGCAACGTGACGTTGCTGAAATATTGAAGGTACTCATTAAAGTTTCCTTTAATTAATATCCGTTTTATGCGTTGTAAATTCCTTAAGTCAATTACCAGTTATACATATCTCATTAATAACAATAAATTTAATAATCTCATTATTTCTTTATACCAAATACTATCTTTTTTTTATTATTTCTACACAAATTATGCTTATAATATTATTTTCTACAATACTCATTTGAGTTTTCATTAACTTTACCACAAGCTTTGTGTGTGTGTGGGGGGGGGGGGGCACATTACAAATAATCAATGCTGGATAAGCATAAACCCTGTGAGCCTTTATCACCCACCAGGGGTGCTAAACCAAATTTCAATAATCTCTTTCCTTCACTGCACGAAATCCACCAGGGTACTCAATTAATATGGATAAACTGATAATTTCGGATTTAGAAGATCAAATTGTATTATGTATCAGCTAACACAAACAAAAATGAAGAATAACTTATAACTTAATGGAATGAAGACAGCAAATGGAATGAACTGAACAATTGTTCAGTTCATTCTGCTTGATCTAATGTTCCAAATATTCATCTCAGTTGCAAAGGCAATATCTAGGTAGAAAATAAGAAGTAAAAACAAACCAAACCACACACACACACAAAATAAATAAGTTGAAGATATTAGAATAAAAGCATAAAAAGAGGCACCCATTATGGCTGAGTGTGGGTAGGCATGGCTGTTCAAAGTATTACCACTTCCCAAATCTTAGGAAGTCACAGAACCACTGAAGTTTGGTATAATTTAAAAAAATCTGTTATGTTTGTATTATAACAATGAACAACAGTATTTTTTTTCATTTGATTCTGTATAAGTTCTATAGAGAAGAGTGTTCAGCAAATACACTTGCATGTATTTTTTAAAATAAGAGTGCAAAAAAAAGAATGTAGGTAACGTACGCAAATGTCTATACACAAATGCCAGGAGTAGGAGAAACAAAGCGGTAGAGTTCATTGCCTTGGTGAACCAGCTGGGGCCTCATACTGCAGGCATTAGTGAAACCTGAATATCAGAGGCAGATATACATAACTGATATCGAGTGTAAAAGAAGATTAGTAAAAGAAGAAATAAACATGATGAGAGCAAAACGAGTAATCATCATGAATGACTTTAATTATCTGAACATTCACTGGTCACAGTGAAATCTCACAACAAGAAGGAAACAAATTTACTGAGCTGTTGTGAGACAACTTCCTCAAGCATAAACTTGTCCAACTATTATGATGGGAGGAATGGTGAGAATTCTACTTGGATAAAAAGGTTTTGATAAAAAGGAGGTAACCTATGAGACCAAAGTTGTGTAAGTCTTTTTCCAAATATTGAAGCTGTGTTGCATTTTCTTGATGTTGTATTATATGTCAAGAAAACCAATATTACGTGCTCATGTTTAGGAAAGCATCTCTAATGGATAATTCCAAATAACTATTGTCCAACTAACTGGACAATAATTAATTAGAAATTTTGGATCTTAAACCAGTTTATAATTCCCTTTCTCCAGACTAAAATAAAAAAATTCTTAGATAAAAATCTATTAAAAAGGTAGAGTAGATGATCCATGGTGGATACTGAAGAGGCTAACCTATCTCACAATGGAATACTGTCCAACTACAGTTGGATTACATACAAACAAAGCATCTTTCCATTTTTTGTTTTATAAGTGGCCAGCTGTAATCTTTCATACCAATGAAACAAAACAGAATTTGCTGTTTTATTGTTTTGCTTTCTAGCCCCAGATTGGGGGGGGGGGGGGGAGAAGAGATTCAGATCAGTAACTGCAGTTCAGTAATATTGTATACTTCAGTTCTTGGACACATCATTGTGTCTGATAACTGAAAGTGAGTGGAAATATAATTACCCATCATTTTATGGATTTTATTCCTGATCTCTTTTGTGTTGGTTCATCTGGTCAGTAAACAGGTGTATTGGATTCAGAAATCTTTTTAACCCCAATGATAAATATATCATGCTCAAGCTGGACCCATTTGAAAGTAAACAGATCTCTTGTTGTGGGGTATCTGCAGAAGATACTCAAAGCTTTGTTCTGAGCTTCCTCGGCTGCTTTGCATTCAACAATCTGCTATGGTTTAAGGAACAGCAGAAATTTACTAGATGTTTTGGGTATTACGATTGTGGCAGCATGTATAATACACTCTGTAACAATGTTTAATGTAATAATACACTATATAACAATGCTGCAGAATAAAAATCTACTAGGGAAGGAAAGAAGGCAAGTCAGTTAGTACTATTTTCCATCATGACATCAGTGATGTAGTGCATAGCTGCCCATGTAGAAAAGTGAATATCATGGAAAAATTGTCAATATCATATAAGATCATATCATCAACTTCTCACTTAAACAGTCGGTGCCATTGAGTGAATGTTCTTCAGCATTATCAGCATGTAGCCATTTCCTTTATCCAATGTAGCTGTTACTCTATTATAAAAATTTAGTAAATTACTAAGGCATGACCTCCCCTTCACAGAATTTTGTGCCTATTTATATCCTCCACTAAAAGTAATGAGGTAGAAACTGTAATGTGAGATCATCAGGGTCATCCAGTCAGATATCTGTACCAGGAAGTAAAAGAGATCCAACTGGAAGGAAGAAAGCAGCTGCCTCTATATTTGTAGTGCATGGGACTTGTTGGAATGAGGTATGGTTGTTCACAATGATGATGATGGCTCTCCCCCATGGACAGGTTCATCACCCATCTTATTTATATGAATACCATATAAATAAGATGGGTGATATTTAACCTCTGATATTTAACTATGGGCTTAACATATATTTCCTGCAGTCAAAAGCAGAATGACTTTTACTTTTAAAAGAGGGCTTTAATATCACTGAAGGTTTGATAGTATTCACAACAATTCCATTATAGAAATGCTTTCATAACGTATATCAGTTAAACCCATCTGGCTTTCAACTTTCAATGTTTGCAGGTCTTTATTCATCAACCTTAGATTTTCCCTTTTTGAGGAATTGTGGGGAGCAGGTGTCTGCCCCTTTCTCCTCAAGAAAAATATCCAATGCATCATCAAATTGAACTATGTCCAGGATACTAGGTATTTTAATGGTTTTGTGTTATTTGTAGTGGAGGTGGTGTGTGTGGGGGGGGCACAGGAATCTGTCGTCTATTAATGGGTCTGGAGCCATGTTCTAGATTCTCTGAAGTGTGCTTTCCAATATTTTTTAAAAACTAATGACTTCTGCAGTGGAATCATGTTTGGTGTATTTTCAGAAATGAGGCCACACTCATTTTTCTCTCTGATTCACTTTAAGGAGATCAAGTAAACCACACTGTTTAGGGATGATGTAATTATAAGAAGACATGAGGGTCAGAGAGGTTAAATTTCTACTTGAAACTGTCACTGACCTGTTAGTAATAAACTGTATTTATTACTAACAGGTCAGTGCAACTGCTGCAGTATATTTCCTCTTTGTATCTGATAAGTGATGTTCTGTTTAGTTTTAATTTTTTCAAATCTCCTTTCCATCCATCATTCCACCTTTGGTACACTCAAGAGTAGGCTGGTGGGGGGTTCTCCCTTTGTATTGCTTATATGCAAAATTGTGGTCATTCTCGGACTGCCTGTCACAGCTATGCCATTTTAAACGATGTAAAGGATTTGGGATATCCTACTTTCACTGATATTTGAGGGGTTTGGGGGTGCTAAATGTAAGGAGGATAATCCTGTTTGGAAATGGATGACCATCACTAGGTATGAGGATTCTTCATATAGCTGTCGCTCCTTGGTCCTTCCATGAAGAGCAATCTCCTCATCAGAAATACTGAGTAGTTTCACTCAGTTCTTACTTCTCAAGACTAGTTCCAAGTTTTGTGAGAGAGAGAGAGAGAGAGTAATTGCTATTCCATCACTGGATGTTGCACAAAGGAGTTGCTCAAATTGTTTCTTGACAGCTGCTTTGAAAAGGAGGTCCAAAGGAAGCTTCGTAGGAGATTAGGGCAGGGGAGAGAATCTTGACAATTTTTTCAAATCTCTCCAGATAAAGAAGAAAATAGGATGATATTATCCAGAGTGGATGTTCACGTGTCAAATGTATAATTTATATATAATACATATAGGTATTACTGGGAAATTTCCATGTTACTCCTCTTAAAAACTATTATTTTTACAGCTATTTTGCCTGTTTTTGTTTAGGAGTGTTCCTTAGTTTAAATACATTGGCTTTTTACTGAATAATTCATAGGGTATTATAAATATATTTTAAGGGTAGATATATGCAGACTAATAGAGGAAGAAATTTTGCACATAATTTGTTTGGATGTTAGGATGTCTTTGTTCTCTATGCTTCTGTCGTTTGGGGGGGGGGGGTTCTAATCAAGGTGGGAAGATTAATTAGAAATCCTGGGTATTTTTTTAAATAATATATATATATACATATATATTATTATTACTCTTAAAATACACTTATAATACCTTATGAATTCTTGAGTAAAAAGCCATTTAAAATAAGGGACACTCCTAAACAAAAACAGCCAAAAATAGCTGTAAAAATAATATAATATATATTGTTTATATCTCTGTCCAGTCCATGGTGACTATGATCAGTCAGCTAGTGAGTTTGTTTGCTTGCAAAAGTCATTGATATTGCAATAATTCTCCTTTTCCATGTGGTGGGAATAGTACGCAAGGCTTGCTGTGGTGCCATTTGTTCTAATTTGAGTAACAGAATTCCATTTGGTATTCTGTCAAATGGCTTTGCAAAATCTAGTATTATCTTCATATAGCAATTTCTTTTATCTAACACAGCTATTATTCTATTATAAAAAATTAGTAAATTACAAAGGCATGTTGGCCTTATACAGTATCAGTTTTTTATCCACCTATTCTTGAATTCTCTTTTTGACCAATTTTTCTAGTACTTATACCATATTGACTGAGATACTGATTGGTCTATAATTGCAAGTGCAGTCTTAGAACCTCCCTTTATGCAAGGGGATTATTTTGCCCTCCTTCCATTCCCTTGGAACTCTACCAGAGCTGAGACTTAAATTAAAGAGCCTAGTCATAGGCAATGGCAGTTCCTTTACATATTCTTGCAAAACCCTAACTAATATCCCATCTAATCCCACAGCTGTATTTACATCAAGATTCTGCAATATCCTAAGAAACTCCAGTTCATTAACCTGTTTCTACATCAGTGTCTGTCACATATGTTAAAGCATTAAAGCAGTAACTTCATCTAGGATGATATACCATTGCAAAGTGGTCACTCAGTAACTCAACTATTTTATCTCCTGCTGTCTCCTTGTGACCATCATCACTCATTAAGGTTAATCTCAAATAACCATTCTTCCTCTTACTTGCACATAACAAAAGAACTAATATCTTCTTTCCCAAAGGATTTCCTTTGGGAAAGAAGATATTAGAAATAAGAAAAAGTCTCAAAACAATATTATTGTTAATAATGATGTCTTCATAAAGAAGGAAGTGACCAACATACCGAAAAAAAAAGTGAATAAGAAAGCCTTAAAAAAAAAAAAAAGAATTAAAGTGAAGCAGCAGTGATTATTATTCTCTGATGTGCAGACTCAAATATATAAATATTATTTAAAAAAAAAAAAAAAAATCTTTAATTTGTTAAGTGCACTTATATCAGCATACCTAGTGTTCAGCTCTGACAACATTCCAATATCTACATTTCTGAAGGGCTGATGATCACTCTTGTTATCAGGCTTAAGTTTTTTCATAACTGACAGGCAACTATTCAGCAACACATCCAATGCAGCTTCAGTATCTCCACAGCTAGAAAGTAAAGAAATTTTATTAAATATACAACTATGAAGAAATATATATATATATATATATATATATATATATATATATATTTGTAGCTATAATTCTTCCTAGATAATAGAATCATTTTACAAAGTTTATATCAAAAAAAAAAAAAAAAGTAAACACAAAAGTTCTTATAAGGGAAACAAAAGAGAACATAAAATAGAAGTAATATATTTTTGAGGGCACATGAAAATTAGAAACAAAGAGAGGAAACAATATACTACACCTGGCAAAAATAAAAACTATTTTTGAAGAAGAATTAAATTAAACAGGAAATGAAGCCTATTAACAGAATTCTAATAATAACGACAAAAGATTACTGTATTGTTGGTCTGGACAAGACAGTCATTTTTTCAAGTCATGTTTCAGTAACTGCATTCTAATTAACAATGCATCAGATATTGCTGATCAACCATAGATTGTATGAATTTATGTTTGTGAAGGGAACAACATAATCTTCAGCATAAAAGACTCTGTACTGTGCCATTTTTAAAGGAGTTTTAGAGCTTCCTTAATTCTATTAATTTTTTGAACATAGTTGTGATAGAAAGACCAGGTAATACGTAAAAAACTGGTATCAGTTCATATCAAAGTTATGAAAGTATAGTAGGGTGTTTTTTTTTGTGGTATGTTAATTCATCAAATACAAAATACGGTTTGACTTTACTCCACTATATTCACAAAAGCAATCATCATTATAACAATCTCACTATGACAAACTAACAAAGTTCTGACCAAAGCTCCACATGCAGAATGCTGTACTACACGAAATTCACTATATTAACAGACAATATCACTTATCTCCAGTAGTGTGATATAGCAACTTTGATACAGTACGCTGATGAAGCTCTTCCACTCGGAATTATTTAACTTACATAGGTGGCTTAAATTACACCAATAATCAAAAAGGAAGTTTTCAACCTTCTATATGCTAAAAGCATACTTTGCTCAAAATTTAGTTCAATTAGTTAAGATCATTAATTAGGAGCCTAAAAAGATGCTATAAATATTACTCTTTAAAGAGACCAAGGAAGATTGCACGACTTGTACAAATCTCTGATGGAACCTGTGAGATAATAAATGTAAAACATGTTAACAAAGTACACAACTAGTTTTATTTAAAGTAAAAAGCAAACATTACGGAAAGAAAAACAGCATATTCAAACGTATGATTCAAACATATATATACATACAATAATTAGTCAACTATTAGAGAAAAGTATCACACACGAAAATTTCATCATAAAATGAACCCAGAACAGTATTTTGTGGCACATATGATCCACAATTTCTATCTGGATAATGTGAGGCTTCAGAGTCTAAATTACCATTCATATAAAACCACTTCTATGGAACATGTATGTGTCCTTCCAAAAGATTGTGTGCTCATGGTCAATTCCATGCCATGCAAACCCAGATTTGCGAGCCTTCAGTAACATACCATTAACATTCTAATTCTCTTCTCTGCTGAGTAGTCAATTTGTAAAAAATTTGATATGATAAACTCATGAGGCCTTTATCCCTAGCAGTTGCATAAAAATTAAAAATTCATTGACAGATGTATGTGTTGGCACAAGATTATACAACTCTTCAATTCAGATACACAGAGCATGGAACAATATGCACACTGTGACCCCCAAACTATAACTGCACGAATCAAACAGATCATTTTTATTTTATTTTATTTTAAATACATTTGCAGAATAGATTCAATTTAGATTTCGTTTAATGTGTAATGTCTACTACTATCTACTACTTTCAAACAGGGTGTATGCGTGAGCAGTACTTAGTTTACCATCTGCATTCCTCACAAGCATTACAATGATAAGAATGACTGGCATTTGTTAATAACACTAACATTCATTTGTAATTTATTTATTAATTTTTACACTCATTTGCAGAATGACTGAATTTACATTTAATCTAATATCCAATATCTCCTACTATCTACTACTTTCAAACAGAGTGTATGCATGGAACAGAACTTAGTGCTACATCTGCATTCCTCACAAAGCATTACAATGATCAGAATAACTGACATTTGTTGATAACACTAAAAAATTAAGATCAAGTTTATAACTTTGATGGCTTTGTTATAATTTGATCTATACCAAAAAAAATTTTTCTTTTAAATGTTGATCAATTATCAAGTAGATATACTTAATTATAACTTATCTCCACATATAAAATTTACAATTTTTTTTAAATATTAATATGATTTAATAATGATTCTTTCATTCATAAAATAATCATATAGAAAAAAAATAATAAACTTTGTTAAACAACTGATGATATAACACAACGTGAAATACGAAATTATTTCAAAACTTAATAAACAAACTGTTGCATAAAATAAAATATATAACACACATGCATTAGACAGAATTAAAGAAGAGAAAGTCTCCCCCCCCCACCATTTATATCGCTTTTTCACAGTTCTTTTTATCACTGGCCACCCACCACCCAAGTAATCACTTAATAATCTTCATACTCTTCAATTCAATAAATTCAGCAGCTGCCAGGTTTCAATTTGGAAATTATAAAATGAAACATGACATTAACAATAAAAGCATTAAAAATTTGACACTATGATAAAAATCTTTCTGTGGTTTTTTAAATATTATATGTATATTTTATTGTTGATCTTGTTTTAGTCTGATCATACTTCTTATGAAAATTTCTTCAAAAAATCTCTTCAAATTCTTATGAATTGTCAACTGTAGGTTATGAAAACCTACAGTTGACATTAGTCAGCATTAGTTTACTTCCTCCACAGTGATAGAGTTTCTAACAAATTTTCAAACTGTAACAAGTTTTAATTTGACAGAATTTCCATAAATACAAATCTACTAAACTACAATGGCATTAATATTTATATGGTATTAGTATACAAAATGGACCAAACAAAATACATTATATATAATTTTAGATCATCATCACTTCACACTATGCTCTCTCGAGGAGGAGATGAGTATCCTTCAATGCATTTTGCCACCACCATGATTAATCTAGATCCTTCCCAATGCTTTCAATGACTTTCTTTAGTCACTTTTATACATATTGTTCTCTGTATTACATAAGAGCTTATATAACTTACTTGCTAAATATTTTCTATATAATTCCTTCTTGTCAAGAACTCAACTTCTGGAATGCTTATTTTTTTATTTATTTTTAATACATGCAGAAACACTTCAACATGCAGTCTAGCTTTGCCAATCTATTATTTCTTAAACTGCCACTGGGTCACCGGAGTTTGGTTTTGTTTTAGAAATTTTATTTTTTCTCCACTAATCCTCGTATTTTTCAAATCTTCGTGCTGCTCAAATCTGACTTCTTTTAAAGCTTCTTTCCGAATCCACATTTTCAGATCCTATTTAGATCACATCCTCTTGAAATAACAAGAGAATTTATCTCTTATTATTTCAAATTATTTCACATATTCATTCCACAACCAATTAGCTGAATATTTCATGTAAGAACACTGCGAGAGAACACTAATGGAGACAAAGTAGTTTTAAAAAATTCTAATGTTGGTTTCTATAGTCAAGTTTCCAGATGTATGTGAATGGGTGAGCTAATCTTTAGCTCACCCATTACTAATAAGCTATCAGTTTATCTTCTATATCCTTCCCAATGATGCTTTCAATGATTTTTTAAGTCACAATTATGCCAGATGAGGGGCCTCTTCCTTTCGGCAATTTGAAACCTTGTCTGCAGCCTAGAAGTAGTCTCTCTCTAGCGATGTCTCGAACCGAGAAGCTCCTTTCTGGAAGCCGGAATCCAGGCAGTCTCTCTGACAGCGACTCTGGACCAGGCAGCCTCCTCTTTGACAGCAATTCTGCAACTGAGACCCCTTCTGCTTGCTTCAGTCCCTTTTTATTATGTCTCCTCTGAGACCTCGCATGAAGTGTGGCAACCACCAAAGAATCGGTATGTCCTTCATCTTAAGTTTCAAGTTCAGCACACCTTTTATTCTCCTCCGCTTTCTTTTGATTGCAAGTTGCCAGCCATCGGAAAGTTGTTTGAACTCTTTCTGACTGACTTCAGACATGTTTACACTTAGAGCCTGCAAGCCTTTCTCATACATACGTTTCAATAACAATCTTTCTAATGCCGCCATGTACAGCTTCAGTGACAAAAATATTGCCTTTGTTTTTAACTCTCTAACATATTCTTATTAAAGCAGTATATACAGTTAGCTTCAAAAGAGTTATTTACAAAAACATCTAATACGAACTATACCGAGACAAACAAAGTTTATTTTTTTACAATATTCACATGGAACTTAACCTAAGTAAAAAATCAATGTAATGTGCTTTGGAATATTTAATATTTAAGCTACAATCGAGTTTTTACACTTTGCTTATAATCGTATTCACTCGGCTCACTGTTTGACTTCCGCTGATCCAAATTAATTCATTTACCTGCACTTATAAGAAATTTACTGATTTGACAATTTTAATGAAAAATAAACACTTAAAGCAAATTAAAAATAATGATAAATAAAATATTATGTTTTCAGTTTTAATTAAATTTGTAAGTAAGGAGGAACACACAAAAGATCGACCAAAAATCGATCTGCATTTGACCGGTTAATCGCAATCGATGGATTAAACACTGCTGATATATATGGTATAGGAATACTGTTGGCTTCGTGTCTGGGTTGATTTACAGGACAGTGATTGATTTATAGGAGAGTGGTCAATTATTTTTAATTTATTTTTTTTTTGTTATTATATTATAATAATCTAATAATAACCAATAAATAAATAAATAAATAAAAATTATTGACCATTCTCCTATAAATCAACCCAGATAAGAAGACCCCCCCCCCCCCACAAGACTCCTATATCATATATTAAAGTCATCTCTGAATGTGTGGCAAAAATTATGAAAAAAAAAAAAAATCATTGCTGCCTATAAACCAAACTATAATGCAGTATATCTAAAGTAGTTAGTAAATTGTATGTCTCATTTTTTGTATGTCAAGAGCAAGACATTCTGAGATATTCCTCTTTGGCTATTAAGCCTTCTTTAAGTGTTAACTAAATTTATTAAAATGACTTATCAGAGCTTAATTATGATTTTCTATGAGATCTCAAAAGTGTTGTAAGGTTGCTGCTATTTACATGTAGACAAACATTGTTTATGAAATATGCTGTCACTTACAAGGGAAGCCAAAGTCACCACTATAATTCATGAATAAGTAAATGAACTTCAGTGCATAATAGATTGAATAATGAAGAACTGTTATAATTTCTGGCTGTTTCATTCCAAAATTATAATTGGTGAACTGTCCTGTACTATAAAAATAAGAATATCATTATTTCAAGTATGACTTTAGAAACCAGTACGGCAGTGCACAATAGTGGACAGAATCGAAGTTGTTTAGATGCATTTCCAAGCATACATGAAAGTGAAAAGAACATTATCTGACATTACTAAGTGTTCAGCTGTTCAACAATAAGAAAAGAACAGAAGGAGAAAAATTACAATTTTTGAAGATAGCACAGAAATTAGAAGAAAAATTAGAAATGAAAGGCAGAGCTGATATCCTTTATGAAGAGATAAGTGCTAAGCTTATTGTAGTTATTAATCCATATAGGCTTTATCGATTTCCAGTTCATATAGAAATGAGTTTATTTATTTAGAAAAGTTTGTTTATTTAGGATTTGCAGTCTGATAAGTGATTTCGAATAAAGGATATGCCAATGGTTATTT
This sequence comes from Typopeltis vanoorti, assembly GCF_054136105.1. NCBI lineage: Eukaryota > Metazoa > Arthropoda > Arachnida > Uropygi > Thelyphonidae > Typopeltis > Typopeltis vanoorti. The sequence continues at coordinate 43,647,242 of NC_143557.1, read as the reverse complement.
CTTCTGAAGCTTTCATCATAAAGAACGAAAATTTGTTCTCATTTTGTTCTCAATCTGGAGACATTCACATAAAAAGTTAATACATTCGTAAGTGATGATATAGTTGACAAGCCTAGGGTCATGTATTCAGTGGAGTTTGTTGCTACTTTCATGTAGAAAGGTGATATTATAGAAGTCCTGGATGAAGATAAGATATGTTTTCATCAGTGTTCTGTGATTTTTGTTTGCAAGAAGAATTTGACTATCATGTTGCTGAATTCAGGAATGAATAAAAGTTTCAGTAGGAAGCAAGAAACTGAAACTCCAGAAGCCTTATCCATATAGGATAGAAATGACTGTTGGCTTATAATAACTGAAAGCAAGTTATGTAATAAAGTGTTTTTCATGTTGTTTGAAGTTGTGATGTGAAGAATATATTGATGCTTGCATAGTTAAGTAGATAAATTATATAGATATGATGTTGTACATATTTGTGTTCCTTTGTAAATTAAAGATTTTTATTTTGGATATGAGATGTTTGAAGACTCAATTTCTTAATGGGTAAATGGTTATTGAGTTATTTTAGATATTTATGTGCGATTCTGGAATGAACCGGTATGCAAGGTTAATTAGGAGTTAGAGTCAGTGTCTTCTTTTTAATTGGAATTTAAGAGTTTAAACCACTCAGAGTGTGAGGGAATAAGTAGTGAAATATAAACACCATCTCCCATTCATCATCCTCATCAAATTCCTGATATGTATCCTCAGGGGGTGTACAGGATAGTATGATAGTATTAAATGAAAAAGTTACACCATTACTAACTTCCGATCAACAATTTTCCACCAAATTAATCTGTTATCTGTTAAGACTCCAACCTTATCAGTTCTTATATTTCTGTCTTTTAAGGCTTTTTAATGTATCAACCCATCTACATTTTGATCTTCTCAGTCTTTTTCCTGCTAACCTGGCAAAGAACACTTGTTTTGCTAAGTTTTCCTCTCATTCTATTTAAATGACCATATCACCTGAGATTAGCTCTATAAACACACTCCTGAATGGTAACAATTGCAAGTTCTTTCTTAATATCCTCATTTTTAATGTCACATTGCCATTGATGCCATCTGTTCATTCCACTAATCATTCTCAGAACTCTCATATTTGAGGTCTCCAGTCTCTGATTAAGTGATTTATTCCTAGCTCTCAGATCCATAAGTTAAAATTGGTATAAACACTGTATTGTATACAGCTAATTTAGTGTTTTCATAATTTCGTTCTTGTTCGATATATATTTATTCAGCTGACTTCCTACCATACAAGCTTTACTAATTCTGTTGTCTATTTCCAAATTTAATGTACTATCTTTACTTGTTCTATAGATTCACCATTAAGGAAACAGTTCATGTTTTCAAAGTTTCTGCCTATTTTCATGATCTTTGTCTTTTTATTACTGATTTTCATATGAAATTTATTACAAGAGTTATTCAATTTATTCTGGAAATCTTGCAAACCTGTACTGAATTTATTCAGAAGTATAACATCATCTGCATAAAGTAATAAGCTAAAATTAACATCGCCAATTCTGATATCAGATTCAACACAACTTTCCTACATAATGTGAACCATAGAGATAATGAAGTGCAGAAACAGAGCAGAAAATGTGCACTCTTGTTGCACACCTCCTTCAATTCTAACTGCTGATTTACAGCTTAAATAGAGATCATGTACTGCTCGATATAATGTTCCATTAACACAACATAACCGTAGCATCTTGAACCTTGGCACTTTGTCATATACCTTTTCCAAATCAACAAAACTTAAATGTAAATCCTTGTTACATTCCCAATGTTGCTTAACTAATTGTCTTAAACAGAAAATCTGATCCAGACAATCTATATCTGGATTGAATCAAGCTTGTTCTTCACCAAGCTTCCAACCACAATTTTTCTTAGCTGTTTTTGAAGTATACTTGCATAAATCTTACCAGGAACACTGAGCAGGGAAACACCTCTGCAATTCTCACATTTTTATAAATTTATTTATTTATCGTATGGCTTGTACACATGGTTAAAAGACAATAAGATATAATACAAGAGTATAGATAAGATACACACATATATGATTAAAAAAAAAAGAAAGTCTACATTCAGGCAAATACAAATATGAAATTTATGACAAGCATCGGACAAAAGATTAGTCATATTTTAACATTTAGGTTTTTGATCCAGTTGATTGCCTCTGGGGATAGGTCAAAGATATCCTTAAAGTCACCTGGATATGCTGTCAGCTCACATTCCTGTACTATATGGTAAATGGTTTGGGTCTTGGCTCCACAGGGACAGTGGGGGATTTGGTATCTTACCCTACTTTGAAAGTAGGTCTCCACGTACACCATGGCCTGTACGAATCCTATTAGCCGTCGTCCATATATTCCTGGGCAGGTCAAATCCAGATGGTTTTTGGAAGATGTTTATGTGATTGTGAACTTCAGGTGATACTGCTTGGGACCACAGTACATCCCACCTACTCATTTGTTGAGGTTTGGCATGTTTCAGCCTCAGCCCTAAGGGGCTGAGGCTGATTCCATTAATAGTCTTTCAAATTTATACTTTCACCATTACAGCCACTCTGGGCTTGCAGACCATGCTCTGGATACACGCTACAGAATATGGTGGAAGAAAGCCACAGTAATACACCGCAGCAAGTATAAATTTGAAAGACTATTAATGGAATCAGCCTCAGCCCTAAGAAACATGCCAAACCTCAACAAATTTGGAGGCATGAGACTGCCCCAAATTTGGGAGACGGGGGCACCATCAGGACTTTAGGAAAAACAGTAGTTTCCTCGCTTCTACCTAATTTGCCGTTTTTAGAGCCTGCATGCACGTGTCTTAATCTTATGTTCCCATGAAGATGGCAATGTGACATTGTCGAAATATAGGAAGTATATATTAAAGTTTATTTTAATTCATATTCCAGTATATGTTGTGAATTCCTTAAGTTATTTAGTAAACAACTCTGATTTGTTTTAAAACATTCTTAAACACTCTTCTTTTCAATATGGAATTCAATTTTACCCTGCTCAAGACTAAGCAGTAATCACTTCCTATTTCAAATCCTCTATATACTCTTATCTTTATGTTGTATGTTAAATATTTTAACAATTCCTTTCTCTGATCCATATTGACTGAATAGATTCAAAATTAATAATGGAAAAACTCACGTAAAAAGATTATTTAATAGTATAATTTTTGCCTAGTATAATCGTTTAATTTAATAGTATAATATAATAGTATAATTTAATAGTATAATATAATAGTATAATTTAATAGTATAATCTTCAGTACATTTTAAGCTCAAATTAAACAATAATTGACAATTCCAAAATTCCTGTGACACACAGGGGAAAAATTATACTATTAAATAATCTTTCTATGTGAGTTTTTCTGTTATTAATTTTGTATTTATGTCTGCTCATGGTTTGCTATTATTAAAACTTTCTGAATAGATTGTTGTATATTTATTACAGTAAATCCCATTTAACTGAAGGTTCTGTAACCAAAAATTTTCAGCTGCTCTTTCTCACTACCAAGTAAGCTGGAAAGACAGAATAAAATATGCCAAAAACCAGTTATACTATATAGCGTAGGTAATATTAAGCCATAATTTCCCTCTTACGTATCTTAATTATTGAAACTTACCATATACTCAGGTGTTATTTTTCAAAAAAGGGAAAATATAGACAACTGGTTGAAACAACAATCTGTATAGAAATTGGCTGACTTAAGCAACCAAGGCTATGAGGCCTATATATTATTGTCTCGAGACAGGTTAATTCACCTTCACGTATAAAGTCCATTTCTTTGCATCTCAAACAAGATTTAAGTACAGGTCTTTCCAACTAAGGGGAGAGTTGAAAATGACTGGGCTATGGAGATTCCTTCAAAAATGCTACATACAAACCAACACTCAGTCTCTTATGCTACACATACAGTGTATTTGCTAGTCATTGAAGTGAGATAAATTTTTAGCACACTTAAAGAGCCAACATTGTAAAATACATTTCTCAATAAAAAAAAAGGAAACAAAATAGCTTTCTTCCCTTCCAGATGCAGTAATGACATGTCTACCAGCTGGCTCATTATTCAAGGTGCTAATAGCATTCACACCATTATCCTTCCCAACAGAGCAGTATACTGAAAATGCATAGCCAATACAACTCGTATAAAATAGACAAAAGACTGCATAAACATATTTCTTCTACACAAGAACATAACAAAAATATTTCTATCAGCTATATCTGAGATACATTTCCATGCCACTTTCAAATCACAGATCCACATTGCAACTGTGTTCCGTTCTATAAAAGATCAGCTTTGTCCTCTTTAACATTCTAGATCGTATAATGTGATCTGCCTGCAATTTAGCCTACTCTGCACCAAGAAGACTGTTAAGACCCCCCCCCCCCCCCCCAGAATATTAAAAGCAACATTTCCTATCATTGGAATGGCAAGTCAGGAGTTCACACTATGTTATGAATAATCCTTCATGCAAGATATGAAAGAAGACCATACTGTATAAAAGTCACAGCAGGACTGAGAGATTATTTTTAATATTAATATCATCAGTGACAGTCACATGAATTTGTCAATGATCCAAGAAAATATCACCACACAGCCCTATTATAAACTTGCAGAAGAATTGGTAAATGTAACACGTAAATAAAATTGGCATTAATCAGATGAAGACAAAAACAGGTCAGAACTTGCTAAATAATAAGTACAGAATGTTATTTTCAGGCAATAAGAATCATGGAAAAGAAGAAGTAACGATTGTATTCAATACCAAACATGAAGATAAACTTCTTGATTGGAAGGCAGTTTCAAGTAGAGTTATGTGGGCAAACTTCAAACTAGGTACATGGACAATGAAACTTATTTGTGCCTATGGTCCCAGAGAAGGTTCTTCGAAGAAAGAAGTGGATAAATTTTTTGAACCATTAGAATAGGCATTTAACATAAAGAAAATAGAAAAAGTGGTCCTTGTTGGAGATCTAAACAGCAGAGTAAGAAATGAATCCCACCAAACACACAAGAACATTTTGGGAAAATTTGGAGAGAATTTGAAAGTGCAAAACTAATAATAATGGTAAGTATTTACTGGACTTCTGCTCAGGACATGAGTAGTCATTACTAACACCATGTTTCATAATAAAGATGTGCACAAGTTCACATGGGTAGAAGACACAAAAAATTAGAAAAGCCTCATCGACTACATCATTGTTGATAGTGATAATTTCATGCTCGTTCAGGATACAAGAGTGGTGTACAGAGGATTTGAAATTGGAAGTGACCATTACTTAGTATTAAGAAGAACAAAAATGAATATCACACTGAAAACAACAGAGATTTTACAATAAATTGTAGACAACTAGTTTTCAAACTGCTTCCAATATTATTGACAAAAATTGGAAGCAGTTTGAAAACAAGAACCAAACCTTGAAGTATCAGTGGCAATTCTGGATAAGACATTGATTGATTTTAGCTAGGAAGGTATGTCGTGAAATTGTCTGCAAGAATAGAAAAATAAGAAATCCATGGAGGACACAAGAAGTTAAAGAAGCAGTCCTGGAAAAGAAGAAAGCATACCAAAAGTTCCTAGCAAATAAGTTAGGACATGCCCTTAAAGAATATAGAGAGAGAATATAAGAGAGCTAAGCTGTGTGTAAAAGTAACAAAAGTCATGGGAAGACATAGAAAATAAATATCAGGAAGATGGCAAAATGTTCTAGACTATTGAAGATGCTTAGAAATGGAGGAAAGAGTACTGTAAAAGGAATGAAAGGTGATCTGAAAACTGAAGATAAGGAGATCCTAGATGTCTGGAGTAATTACTTTGAAAGACTGTTAAACGAACCAAGCAGTGAACCATACCATAAAATTTTCAAGAGAAATGCTGGAAGTACTCCTCTTTTCAGCTAAACCAGCTGAAAAGAGGAGTACAGATCAATAATTAACAGTAGCAAAAGCTATCAAAAACTTGAAATGTTGAAAGGTAGCTGGAGTAGATAATATTTCACCTGAAATGCATAAGTATGGAGCTGTTTTGCAGTGGCTACCCTACATAATTCAGAAGGCCTTTTGAGAAGTTTGAATTCTCAGTGATTGCAATATAGCTCTCATAATACTCATATGTAAAAAAGGAGAAAAAAAAAAATGAATGTGAGCAGGAATTTCACTACTAAGTGTTCCAGGTAGCAAGCATTCCTTGAAAAGAGTATGAGAAAGATTATGGAAGAGAAACTTGGAGAAGAACAAGCTGGGTTCAGGCCAAATATAGGTTATCAAGATCAGATATTCACTTTAAAACAAACAGGTGAAAAATCATAAGGATCTGTACTTAAGTTTTGTAGATCTGAAAAGGCATATGACAAGATGCCTAAAGAAAAGCTTTTCAAAGCACTACAATTATATGGGGATGAACGGTACATTATACAGAGCAATACATAGTCCGTGTTTAAGTTGTCAGTCAGCAGTTAGAATTTAAGGAAATACAGCTAGATCATGTGTAAGACAAGGATGCATATTATCTCCACTCTTATTCATCATCTATATGGATTACATTATGAAAGAAAGTGGCATCAAGCCTGATATTAGAATTGGAGATTTCGAACTTAGCTCTTTGCTTTATGCAGATGATGTACTCCTAAACACATCTAGTGCAAGTCTTCAGGATTCACTAACTAAATTGAATAACAGCTGTAACAAATATTTCATGAAAATCAGCAATAAAAAACCAAACTATGAAATTATTATTATTATTATTACCGACAGCTCCAAGGAGTCCTTAGACTCATCGAGGGAGGCCCAACATCATGTCAAGAACAACTATTCAACATTCCCACAGTATCTATCATAATTCACCTTGAACTCATTTACAGTCATGGCACCCACAACAGACTCTGGCAGCTTATTCCACTCATTTACCACTCTCCAAGTAAAAAAACCTAGCTCTAACACCCTTGCTAACCACACTTTTACCACTTCCATGGTAAGAGTGTGGTTAGCTTCCATGTTGGTGGACCCTAGTCCTCCCACTACCACTCCTATTCTCAAAAATATCTTCTGAATTAATCTTATAGAAACCCTTCAGTAATTTGAATGTCTCAATCACATCACCCCTTTTCCTCCTATCAACCAATTTCTGCAATCCACAAATCTTCAACCTGTTCTCATAAGGTTCATTCCATAGTCCTGCTATTATCTTGGTCACTCGTCTCTGGATCCTCTCCACCTTCTTCCCCATCGAGAAGAAACCCTGGCGCCCATATCAGGGCACAGTAGTCTAGATGGGGTCTTATCAAGGCTTGATACAGAGGAACAATAACCTGTTTGCCTCTGCTCGTTAAAGTGTTTTTCAGCAACCAAACGTCAACTCCCTATCCACCAACACCCCAAATCCCTGGCCTCGTCAATCTCCTGAAGTACAGTTCCACCGATGTGATATACTGCTGCTAATCTTTTCACCCCAAAATGCCAAACCTTACATTTTTCCACATTAAATTGACATCCATTCTCCTTAGCCCAGTCCTCCAAACAATCCAAATCATCCTGCAAAATTTTGACATCCTGAGCATTCACTATTGCTCTAGCTAACTTTGCATCATCCGCAAACAGATGCACAGTTCCTCTCAGATCCTTTCCTATATCGTTAATGAACAAATTAAACAGTAGCGGTCCAAGAACAGAACCCTGCGGCACACCGCTAGTCACAGGCCGTCTTTTGGATTCTACTCCTGGATAAACCACACTCTGATATCTCTCCATCACAACCCTCCTATCAATCTCACCAACCCTATATCCATTCTCATATGCTGCAGTTTACTGATTAGAATTCCATGTGGTATCCTATTAAAGGCTTTAGCAAGTTCCAGCAGAATCACTGTAAACCTGTTACCCTTATCCAGTTCAGCCATCACTGTGTTATAGAACATAAGCAAGTTACTGAGGCATGATCTACGCTTCACAAAACCATGCTGTCCCCCACAGAGTATCCCATTTTCATCTATCCAATCTTGTATTTTCCTCTTGACTATTTTCTCCAAGACCTTGACAACAATTCCTGATATGCTGATCGGCCGGTAATTTTCAACAGCAGTCTTGGAACCTCCTTTATGCAGTGGAACTATTTTCCTCTCTTTCCACCCTCTCGGGACTAACCCAGACAGGAGACTCAAATTAAACAAAATGGTCAAGGGTACTGACAATTCTTTAGCCACTTCACGTACGACACGAGCTGGTATACCATCCAATCCCACAGATGTATTGACATTGAGGATTTGTAATAGACTATTCACCTACACTTCATTCACCACAATTCCCGTATAAGCTGTTGGTTCTATCTTTTCTGCAATGTCACCACCTGGATGATATACTCTTGCAAAGTGCTCGCTCAGTAATTCTACTATATCAACTGATTCGGTTACCTCCATACCTTCGGCATTCTTTAAAATTATTCTGCCATATACATTTTTTCTTTTACTTGCAACATATCGAAAAAACTGTTTGGGATTCTCTTTAGCCTAAAGATTCTTTCATAATCTGCTTTTGCTTTTCTTACCACACTCGTTACCCTTCTGGCCTGGGCTTCGTACCGTTCTTGTGCCTGTCGGTCACCTTTCTCCTTAAATTCTCTCCACAGTTGTTTCTTTTTTCCAGCTCAATCTTAATGGTGTTATACATCCATTTAATCCCTACTTGATTAATTATTCAGACTCTAGGTATACAGTCAGCCACTGCCACCTGCAAAAACTTCTTAACCGCCTCCCATGCACTATCAACATCCAGCCCTTGCAGTTTTACATGCCATGGCACTGAACCAATCAAACTCCTAAGCTTGTCTTACTTACCAGCTCAATAATTCCACATGTACCCTGTCTTAATTGTAAATTCCACACCTTTAGCCACCTCCCAAGTCAAGACCCTATGATCACTCTCACCAATTAGTGGTAATGTGGTCATATTCGTTACAGCCAAATTCTCAGATACAATTACTAGGTCAAGTACTTTCTGTGACCCCAAGTATTTTCCATTACATGCTTTCACAGATAGTTATCCCTTAATAACTGCATAAAAACCATTCCTTCCTCCCATGTGTCCTCTCCTCCCTCCAATCAATGCTACCATAATTGAAATCTCCCATGCATAAAGTCATTTGCAATTATGGCCCTCCTTCTAAACTCTTCACTGTCATACCGCGGCAAAAGACTAATCATCCTAACTCTCTCACTCTTCTCTTTTGCTACCTCAAACAATTCATTCAGGTCCTCTATCATTTCCATTTTATCTCCTTTCAAATCATTCGTACCTGCCACCACTATCATTTCTTTCAACCTTTGCTTTTGCTCCCTAACAGACTCGCTTACGTCCTTAATGGTCGCACACGGTTGGTACGATTTTGTCAAATTCTCTACTATCACACCTCATACTAACGAATCTCCATACAGCTCTTTCATATTTTTACGTTCACAATCATACTCTTATTTTTCCTATCATACTTTTTTTATTGGATGGTACACTCGGTAGACATTTGTACATACGCTCCAGCTGCCGCTTTGCTCTATGTATCACTCCACTCAACACCGCAATCAAATTCGGCAGGTTAATTGAAAACCAGCTGTATTCTGAATGGAGATACTATAAAACAAGAAAAATATTTCAACTATTTAGGCAAAATTTTTAGTGAAGATGGCAGGTTAAATCTGCCATCTTCAGAAACAACAGAACAAGCAAAGCTGGTATGGTAGGTAACCAGCTGAATAAATTTATATGGAATAAGAGCGAAATTAGCCAAAACACCAAACCATCAATATACAAGACTGTGTTTTAACTAGTTTTAAGTTATGGATCTCAGAGTTGGGTTAGAAATCAAGCACTTGATCAAAGATATGAGGTCTCTGAGAAAAATTAGGTGAGTGAACTGATGGCAGCAATGGCAAAATAACATTAAAAATAAAGACATTAGAATGGACCATGAGATTATTAGCATTCAAGAATAATCTAAGGCCATACCACCTTAGATTAGCAGAGCTAATCTAAGGTGGTATGGCCACATAAATACAATGTGGAAGGAAAGGTTAGCAAAACAGGTGTCTGATGCCCAAATGGTAGGAAAGAGACCCAGAGGAAGAACAAGGTCTAGGTGGAATGATTAAGTCACAAATGCCTTAGAAGTAAGAAATATTAGATATAACAAAGTTTGAGTGCTCTCAAGTAATAGATTGATTTTGAAAAAAAATTGTTGATAGGAGATTAATTAACAATCATGTAGTGCTGCAGTGTTCACATAATAACCAGAACGCCCCCCTTGATACTGCATATCAGAAAATTGATGATGATGATGATACCATGCTGATCACCTTTCGTGCTTGATCCTTGTATTGTTCATGAGTTAGCTGGTCACCTTTCTCCTTATATACTCTCCACACAATTTTATTTTTCTGAGCTCATTCTTATTGATAATACAGTAAACCCTCGATTTTACGGACAAAATTTCCGGTCCGTATGTCACATGTGAAAATTAACACCCTGTTAATTTTAAAATGCTTTTAACCAAGATTTGCTTATAATTAAATGAATGTGTTAATTTTGTTATTAATTTTGTTATTTTTAACAAATTTTGGCAAATAGGCCTCATATGTCAGAAAAACACTAGTAATTTAGCTGACATAATGATTCACTGCTCATAAAACATGTTCAGCAAATGATTAGCACGTGATCACACCAATTGCGCTGTAATTGGTTCTTTTGTCACGTGATGTGACTTTCAACGGCAGTTTTAACGCATGCCAGCCAATGCATTCAGAAAATCGACTTTATTGTTATTATTATTATTACATAACACCTCCAGGGAGTCGAAAGATTCATCAAGGAAGGGCACCTACTCTACAACTCTCATTCTCCACCAAACGCAACTACTTTCATCATCTACACCAACGCCATCAACTGCCAACCACCACCACCACCACTAGTATTTTCACAGACAATCACAAACATCCAAGCCCATGGCAGGATTTGAGCCTGCAGCCTTTTGGCTGGAGAGCAGATACGCTAACCACCCAGCCAACCAGGCCAGCAATTATAATTATATAATTATAATTATAAAATTATATAACGGCCTTTCGGATTTAACTGACACCCCCTTGCCCGAATTAGTCCATTATATCGAGGTTTTACTGTACTCATCCATCTGACACTGCTGACTTTGGATATAATGTGATATTACTTCCTCCAGATACCCCTTCACTATTGTCCATGCACTGGTAACATCCTTCCCTTGCCGATCTTTATGCCATGGTACTGCTTCAAGCTGCTGCCCTAAATGTATAATTTGCCTTGAGGTTCCACATATATGTCTTCTTAACTGGGATTTCAACATGCTTTGCTACTTTCCAAGTCAAGACCACATGATCACCTTCCCCAATCAGAGCCAATGCACCCACCTTAGTTACGGACAGGTCTTCTGACCCGATAACAAGATCAAACAATCTTGATCCCTGAATTCCCTTCGTCACATTTTGCTTTAAGTAATTATCTCTTAGTGTGTATAAATTCCATTTCGTTTCTGTGACATAATCTTTCCTCCTTCCAACCTATGTCTACGAAGTTGAACTCCCCCATAATAATTACTCGACTTGCACTCGTTGTACTAATATGCTGATGAAAGTCTGTCACATCATCCCTGGCACCTGATGGCCTATTGCAGCAACCAATTTTATATTTTGTCCTATTGGCCTTGAACTCACACCAGATTGATTCAAAATAACTGCCATCCGTACAACTGACTCTTACTCTTGTTGGCTTCAATTTGTCTGTTATCATCAGCAGATGAATATGATTGTCTACTCTATCCTCCTTGAAAATACTAAATCCATCACATTCTATACATGTGGCTACATCATCTACTGTTTGCCAAGGCTGCAATCACCAATGATAAAAACTCCTTCCCTCTTGTTCCCGATACTTTTGACATTAGAATATAGAAAGCATTCCTGTAAGCTCCACTCCCTTGACTTTCCTGAACTGACTCTCCTATTCGGTATATTTGCTTGGGAGACTAGATTCTACACTTGTTGATCATTCTCACACTTATTTGCTTCATGAGACCCTTTTACACCCACCCACAGACTCGTCTGCATCAGCCCTAATATTTCTTTAGTTTTCGTGACTTTGCACTTCCACACACTCAGTGAACAACTCTCTCTAGATACCTAACACTGAACCTATTTAAGTGCAGTCCATCAGCATTGTACAAATCTTTCCATACCAAAGAGGGCCTTTGGTATGGAAAGATTTATTCCTCTTCACCTTTCTGCTCTTCTTTTTTTGCTTCTTACAATAACTCTTTCACATCCTCCCTCATACAATACTCACCTCTCAAGTCATTGGTTCCAGCTAAAACAATCAATTCTTTCACAATCAATGAATTCTTTCTGCATTCTAACAGCATTACTAATATTAAATTTCTGACCAGGGAAACAAGATTTTGTAGTACTTTCGTAAAGTACTCCCCTTATCATAGAATCATTGTAAAAAATTATCTCCTTACACTCTTTCTCTCATTCATTCTAACAATTTTCTTTTTGGCTTAGGATTGCTTGCTTTTTTCTGTTTTTAATTCAATTAATCTCTTGCTGTTTCTGTAGCCTTTCAATCTCATGCAATGTCCTATGAAGAACTACATGCAAGTGAGCTATTTCTTTATTAAGGCCTTCTGTGTTCTTCGGAAGTTCCGTCACCTATGCTACCTTACCGCTACTTTCACTCACCTCATTTATACTCTCGTACACATTTCTTTCATCATCATTTAAGCCAGGAACTCAATTCACTCCAATACTTTTAGTTTCAAGGCTTTCAATACAACTTTTGCTACTTCATTCTCTCACTTCTGAAAAGTCTCACATTTCTGGGTCACAAAACATCTACATCTCTCTCTCTCTCTTTCTCTCCAGTGCCACTCTCATAACACAATCCATGTTCTCTTCTTAATGAATTCACAATACACACACACACACACACACACACACACACACACACACACACACACACACACACACACACACACACACTACATTTCACACAATTCCCTATGTCAAATCCCATGCACAACGTGTTGGCTAGCATTATTCTTGTTCACATCAGCAACATAAATAACACAGTTTATCTAATGTACACCATATAAATATATCAAAAATAAATATAGACAATCAACCAACCAGTAATACACAAGAATACTACAACCACTACTTCTCTAAATATCACACACATTCCTGAGAAATTTTCCTTGTAAGGCCTATCGCATCTTTCTCTTAATGTGTTAGGCTAAACAGATTCAAAGGCCAAGCAAAGTAGTTAAATAAACCTAGTTGTTTTTGCAACAGGCAAATAATAATAGCTAAATGGTTTGTCTTATAGAATAACTGCATACATTTTCAGAATGGAAAAAAAAAGTCGACTTTTATCTCAGAGAAAAACTCCATGCCATCACTGTATGAATTGTGATAATCCCCGTCTCTTTTGATATGACTTTATAAATGTTCCTTGTATCAGTATTCAGATCCAGGTCTTTCAAACAGAAGAACCTCATTGATAGTCAGAATAAAGACTCTCTCAAGCATCCATCACATTTCAATACAGTTATGAGATATGAAACTGAATGGAACAGTTTCAACAACAATAATAAATGTTTAACTTTTTATTTTATTTTTTTAATTAACAAAACCAAGCTGTAACAATTTTTAGGTTATTGTAATACAATAACCTAAAAATGTACAACCTATATGTTTATGAAAGTTTAAAAATGTACATTTACTGAAACACAAATTTAGTGTGGTTTCAGTTTCAGCATGTGTAAGTGCACAGGTTATGCAGTTGCATAGTATGTGTCCAAAGGTGCATGATGAAAGCAGGGCAGCGGATAGATTTCTAATGAAATGCAAAGGTAATTTTTAGTGTGGTAGTATTTTTCATTAGACAGCATATTTATGAATAACACAATAACCTAAAAATGTACACACTATATGTTTATCAGTTTAAAAATGCACATTTAAGAAATGTTAAATGTGCATAACATTCAGCTTTCCAAAATCTTTAAACTGCATGTTAAGCCATTAACAGTGCAGTATTACTTTTAAAGAAGATCAATGACAATCATTCTTCATTCATTCTATGAATGTCAACACACTAATTTTCAGCCATCAATAATTACATGTAATTATTATAAATAAAAATAATAATAATACACACACACACACAGTAAATATTAGCATTATATACCTGTAGAGAAGTTTTGCACATTCTCTCTGTAACTTCACTAACTTCTCTGTCAACAGCAATTCAGATGAATATTTTAATAGTTTCACTAACTCTGCAACAGAACTGAAGTTTGATTGTGAAGAGGAACGTACTGAATGGATAGTAGATGTGTTAAACATTGACAAATGGTTTGCATTTCTTAAAAGCAAGCGCTGAGCCAGTCTCAAATTCTGCTGTTTTCTAGCAAGTCTTGCTGCCACTAAATGAAGCTCTTGATTAAAACCTGCAAGAAGTATTATTGTGATATATCATTAATCTTTTTTCATTATCTATTTAAAACTCATTATCTGTATGATCAATGATCGTAACTATTAGTAAAAAAATAACATCAGCTTAACATTTAAATTAAATAGAAAAACAAACAACTCAGTGATTTTTATTTCATTGTTCCACAGTCTAAAAAAAAGGTTCTTGTTCATAACATCCACTGTTTGTTTTTAATTTTTAGTGGATCCCGGTGAACAGTGAATCTTAGTTCATTACGTTTCACTAAGAATTTCTGATGAAAAAGATAATAACATAATTAACATTTACAATTATTACCTATCAAAAGATGATATGGTTGATACAACAAAAAAACTGAAATTCTCTCTATATGAAGGCTTCTTTTAAGTCTTAGCTTGCTATTAAAAAAAATATATATATACACACACACACACACCACGGGCAAATATTTGAGGTGTGCAGTCCTCATCCACCAAATAGCAATATCATCGATATTATATTTTTGCATTTATTCCCGTTAAAGATTCCCATAGTTATTACCAGATTTCGCGTGATTCTTAAAAGTAAAGATATAATAATAATTCTTCACAAAGAGGGCACTTTTCAATGCATAAACATTGCATCCCATTCATGTTAACAGTCTGGGTGTGCATTCAAAATATATACATATTTGAGCCCTTTGAAAAGACATACAGATGGCACAGTGGGTCAAATTCTTAGCATTCTAGTAGTTTTAAATCACTCAGAAGGCGAGGCAGGGTGAGTTCTAAGACAAGAGCACCTAGAGGCTGTGATTGGTTATTGTTTCAACCAATTCAATTGAATGATGTCATTTGTCAGATTTGCTGTTTTTGTTTTCTGAGTTTCATCTCTTTTGCGTGCGTGAAGTATGAACTGACATCATAGCCAAGTTTTTATATATAATATAGACAAGTTTTTAATATATAATTTTTGATAAATTTATAACTTTTTTGCCCAAATTTACAATGGGAAACAGTATTGTAGTCGAAGGAGGTAAACATCGTCAATCTCTTCCAAATTTTACACCTTTGAGTAATTCGAATATATTGCATTCTCCTTTATTATCGTTTTCTAATATACAGTATCTTAAAACAAACACATTGCCCTCCGCATTACTGTGCAGATTTGGTTACAATTAATTGATAAATTAATGCATTAAAAGCTATTTTACAATTAATTGCTTTAGACCAGGGGTTCCCAACCTTTTTGTTTCCTAGAGCACATTCTAAAATACCGGTAGGGCGACGGGCACCATCTATTTTTTCAAACAAATTTTTTGAATTCTTTTGTTAAATGAATATATACAAAGTTTACATTATGATCAAATGTTTTATTACTTAAAAGTTTACATTATATAAAAATTTAAATATATATATGTAAGTTAGTGTGATCTTTGGCATTGCATTTCATTGGCCAGTGCTTCATAATTAGGAGAATATGATGATATTCCAGTTTAAACTGTTAAACTAGAATGAACAACTTCGAATGCGCGTTTACTTTTATATTGTATGCGTTTAATACTCGTCACGTGTCATTAACGCAGGCATCATATAGCATGCCATGAATTGTTTCATGATTATTTCAAACTATACGGCACATAGTTGAACAGCGGCGGGCACACACAAATTGGTCGACGGGCGCCATGGTGCCAGCAGGCACAGGGTTGGGAACCCCTGCCTTAGACCAATTAAGATGAACACTAATCTACTATATACTCTAAAACTTTTATACATCGATAAAAATGCAATCATATGGTGAAACTGGAGAGAATTTTGTAGCAGGTTGCATAAGCCATGACAGCACACCCAAAATGGGCACATGACATCACTGATATATATAAAATTGTCAGCCTTGTTGGCCGAGAGGTTAGCCTATCCCTTTCCAACCAACAGGTGTGGGTCAAATCTCACTGTGGGCTTGGATGTTGTTGATTGTCTTTAGGTGAGAGATGAATTTCATTGCTGGTTGTGAGACCAATGCCCTTCTTATTGGGGGCCTAAAGTAGATTGTAAAGGTTTCATGTTTGGTCTCTTAAGCAGAGTTACTGGAATATGTAAAAAATACACAAAAATTCAAAGAAAAAAATGTACATCCTTATCTGACACCAGATTTAACATTAAATCATTTTCCGGTACTTCCTTCAATTCTAACTGCTGACTTACAACTCAAATAAAGACTAAGTATTGCTTGATATCATGCCCCACTGACACAATATACCTGTGGCGTATTGAATACCTTTGATTTTGGCACCTTGTCATATGTCTTTTCCAGATTTACAAAACTTAAATACAGATCTTTGTTATATTCCCATGATTTCTCAACTATTTGTCATAAAGTGAAGATCTGATCCAGACAGCCTCTATTTATACAGAATCGATCTTGTTTTTCAACAAGCTTTTTTTCCACAATCCTTCTCAACAGCTTCTCAAGTTTACTTGTGTAAATCTTACCAGTAACACTCAGTAGAGAAATAACTAATTCTCACATTCAGTTTTATTTCCCATTTTATATATATGGTTACTATGAGCGCTCTACTCCAATCATTTGGAATTCGTCCCTCCATCCAGGCTTTCTGAACTATGCAGTGCAGCAACTGCAACACTTTTATATCTCCATTCTTAAGCATTTCTGGTCGAATATCATCTACTCCTGCTGCCTTTCCACATTTCAGGACTTTGATGGCTTTTTCTGTGAGGACGGTCTGAAAAGTTCTTGGCCTAACAATGAAAAACCGAATTTATAATTTCAAAATTATTTTTATTTTTCAACATAATCTCCCGTAAGATTAATACATTTATTCCAGCGATGCTCCAGCACCATTATCCTGTCCCTGTAGTGGTTCTCAGTAAGATCTGCAAATTACCCCTCTACAGCTGCAATCACCTCTTGATTCGAAGAAGAAGAAAAAAAAAAAAAAAATGTTGACAAGTGAGAAAGAGGTTTAGTTTTGAAGTCAGAGGGAGCCAAATCTGGGGAATAGGGTGAAGGTTCCAACAATTCATAGTGCAGATCCCAGAATTTTCCCACTGCCAAAACACCTTTATGGACAGTTGCATTGTTGAAGATGATTTTTTTCTTCTGCAAAACGGGTCTTTTCTCATGAATTTTTTCATTAGTCTGGTTAAAAGATCGGAATAATATTCCCTGGTTATTGTTTTACACTTTTCAAGACAATTAATAAACAAATTGCCTTTTTAGCATCCCAAAACATCGATGCCATGATCTTTCCTGCTGATGGAACCGACTTTGTCTTCTTTGGCACCGAACAACTGCTTTCTGTCAACTGTTTTGACTGCTGTTTGGATTCTGGTGTGTAACAGTGAATCCAAGTCTCTTCCATAGTAATAAATCAACACACAAAATCAGTTTCATTCTTGTTAAAACGCTCCAAGCACTCTTCAGAGATTTCCATGAGAGTGCGTTTTTGATCTGCTGTGAGCAAGCACAGCACCCATCTTGAGCAAAGCTTTTTCATTTGCAATTGTTCATGCAAAATATATCCTACACATTCTTTTGAAATGCCTATAGTCTCAGCAATTCAATTCTCAGCAATTCTTAGCCGTTCCAAGGATGGGGGAGTCACGTCCTGCCAGCAGAAGTTCAACAATGATAGGAGGTTCATGGTAGTTCGTAGACAGTCAGATCCCAATTCGAGATCTGGCTGTCTGCTAATTTCGCAAGAATATGCTTTAGTGTCCTAATTTGCCTCTCACACATCCAGTTTCCCTGGGGGTGATAGGGTGTGGTGATTAATATTTTTATTTTTAACAGTTTACATAGCTGCAGCATAATTTCAGCTGTAAAGTTTGTACCTTGATCCAATAAAAGTGTCTGGGGTGTTCTGTACCAGGATATTACCAACTTAAAAAATTAGCCAAAGAAAAGGAGGGGAGGTTAGAGGAAATTTATCATTCTTCTACCCTGAGACAGGTGTGCCTTATGGAACAAATCAGTTCCCCGAAGAATGACTTAAGGGCAAGGAAGAAAGTTATTAACCCTGTGTCCACGCTTGCTGAGCATAACAGGAATTCCAATCGTGTTGGACCCAGAGGTCAAATTGAGGACCCTTAGGAGGTAGACATTCATCAGGACGTTATGCTCAAGAAACTGGGTCATATAGCTGACTTGTCAAAGAAGCTTAGGGTAATAAGCACCCCTGGCATCCTGACAACACAGTGAGGGAAGGGAACTGGAAAAATTATAGAAACCTTAAAGGACAGGGGGGAGGCTAGGAATGAAATGAATAACTCAGAAATGAAGCAAATGCCCATTAACCTTGGTGAACACCCCAAGATGCCGGGAGATCAGGCCAATTTAGAAGTACCCAAAACATATGAAATGCAAAGTGTGGTGACGACATGTATAAGGATGGAAAATTCCCCTAACAACTGTGCTAGGTTTAGTTGAAGATATCCCCTGCGAGAGTCTGCTTGATATAGGAGCCCACAATTAGAGCGTCTAATCTCGGATGATATTGTAAAATTGACAGATCCAATTAGAATAACAGGAATTGCAAAAACTGAGCTCTACACTTCAACGAAGGTAAATGGAATACGCACCATGCCATGTTTTCCTGTAAGCATGAACTGATAGTCCTTCCTGAGACTTCAGATACTAGCGATCAGGTGATCCTAGGCCTCGATTTCTTGGAAAGGTACCAGTTTGTGTGCAATTTTGCTCAGGGAATAATATCTCTTTGTAGGATAGAATACCAGTCCAACTTCAGAGCTCAGGAGAGAAAACCTCAGGATGAAGGAGAGATGAATGAGATTCCGGAAATTGAAGTCATGAAATCGGACAGGGAAACTTGTGATTGGAAGGAAACCATGTTAAAGAGTGCCACTGGTATGATCAACTCAATAGATGAAAGTAAGGAAATAGAGGAGTTTTTCTCCATGATTTTTCAACATTTTCCAGGGGTTTTCACGAAATCATCTCTTTTTCCAACACAGACCAAGTCGAGCATGCTGTTCACATTATCTCGACTTCCCCCATTTATGTGAAGCAGTATCAAACCCCCATCAAACACAGAGAAGGCTGCAGAAACAATGGAACAGTCCTTTCATATTAAAATCCCATGGGAGTTTAAGATTCGTATTTGATCTAAGGGAAGTAAACAAGGTCACCAAACCTATTGACTTCCCCCTATATAAGATTGAGGAGCTGTTGATAGGTCTGGAAGGAGCTATGTACTTTTCCAAACTGGATTTAAACTCAGGCTACTTTCAAATCCCCTGAGAAATGAAGACAGGAAGTACTTTGCCTTCACAACAAGGTGGCAGAAATATCAACTCTGTAGACTTCTTCCTCAAGGAGCGAGAAACTCTGCCATTAGTTTCCAATCACCGATGAACACTGTCCTATCAGACATGCTAGAGAGGGTGGTAATCTGCTTCCAGGATGATCTGTTAATATACTCACGAGATTTGAGAAAACACAAGGAAACTCTGTTGAAAGTTTATTTTTCACTTGGTTAGAGTATAATAAATTTAGTTTAATCCTTTATCCAAGTGTGTGCAAACAAAGTTTGCACCTGAAAGTATCTTCAGGACTGGGGTAAGGTGGTACAACACCGGGAGACTCCTTGCAAAAGTGGAGCAAGCTACCAACACTCCTATCTCGGTATCTCCCATAATGCAAAACACATCTCCTTGCAGATATGTATAATGGTATCTCAACTTGGGCCTGGCTTCCACTGAAGAGACTTCAATAAAGGTCGAAACTAGTCTGGGTAGTGGCCCTTCCCTTAATGCATAACATTATACATATCTGCAAGGAGATGTGTTTTGCATTATGGGAGATACCGAGATAGGAGTGTTGGTAGCTTGCTCCACTTTTGCAAGGAGTCTCCCGGTGTTGTACCACTTTACCCCAGTCCTGAAGATACTTTCAGGTGCAAACTTTGTTTGCTCACACTTGGATAAAGGACTAAACTAAATTTATTATACAAGGAAACTCTAACGTGTGTCTTGACAAGGTTAGATAGAGCAAGGCTCTCACTGAAGTGCTCAAAGTGTCAGTTCTTCCTGAAATAAGTAGAATACTTGGGTCACGTAGTCGGTGAAGCTGGGATAGTCCCCACCCTGTCGAACATGACAGCTATTCTGAGGGCCAGGGTCCTGATAACTAAGCCAAATTCACAGATATATCATAATGATAAACTTCTATAGGAAGTTCATTCCAAATTGTTCAAAATTGTAATAAATTTAGTTTAATCCTTTATCCAAGTGTGTGCAAACAAAGTTTGCACCTGAAAGTATCTTCAGGACTGGGGTAAAGTGGTACAACACCGGGAGACTCCTTGCAAAAGTGGAGCAAGCTACCAACACTCCTATCTCGGTATCTCCCATAATGCAAAACACATCTCCTTGCAGATATGTATAATGTTATGCATTAAGGGAAGGGCCACTACCCAGACTAGTTTCGACCTTTATTGAAGTCTCTTCAGTGGAAGCCAGGCCCAAGTTGAGATACCAGGCAGAAGCTTAGGTAGAGATGACCTGCAAAAGCTTCTGCCTGGTATCTCAACTTGGGCCTGGCTCCCACTGAAGAGACCTCAATAAAGGTCGAAACTAGTCTGGGTAGTGGCCCTTCCCTTAATGCATAACATTAGACATATCCGCAAGGAGATGTGTTTTGCATTATAGGAGATACTGAGACAGGAGTGTTCGTAACTTGCTCCACTTTTGCAAGGAGTCTCCCGGTGTTGTACCACCTTACCCCAGTCCTGAAGATACTTTCAGGTGCAAACTTTGTTTGCTCACACTTGGATAAAGGACTAAACTAAATTTATTATACAAGGAAACTCTAACGTACGTCTTGACAAGGTTAGATAGAGCAAGGCTCTCACTGAAGTGCTCAAAGTGTCAGTTCTTCCTGAAATAAGTAGAATACTTGGGTCACGTAGTCGGTGAAGCTGGGATAGTCCCCACCCTGTCGAACATGACAGCTATTCTGAGGGCCAGGGTCCTGATAACTAAGCCAAATTCACAGATATATCATAATGATAAACTTCTATAGGAAGTTCATTCCAAATTTTTCAAAATTGTAATAAATTTAGTTTAATCCTTTATCCAAGTGTGTGCAAACAAAGTTTGCACCTGAAAGTATCTTCAGGACTGGGGTAAAGTGGTACAACACCGGGAGACTCCTTGCAAAAGTGGAGCAAGCTACCAACACTCCTATCTCGGTATCTCCCATAATGCAAAACACATCTCCTTGCAGATATGTATAATGTTATGCATTAAGGGAAGGGCCACTACCCAGACTAGTTTTGACCTTTATTCAGGTCTCTTCAGTGGGAGCCAGACCCAAGTGGAGATACCAAGGCAGAAGCATTAGCAAGGTCATCTCCTCCTATAGGAACTGCCAAATGGTGTGCCACCTTTTTATTAAATTACTCTGGATTTAGAAAAAGATGTTGAAATTTTATTTTTCACTTGGTCAGACTATAATAAATTTAGTTTAATCCTTTAACCGAGTGTGTGCAAACAAAGTTTGCACCTGAAAGTATCTTCAGGACTGGGGTAAAGTGGTACAACACTGGGCGACTCCTTGCAAAGGTGGAGAAATCTACCAACACTCCTATCTCAGTATCTCCCATAATGCAAAACACAGATACAAAATCTGTGTTTTGCATTATAGGACACAAATACAAAAAACATTATACATATCTCCTTGCAGATATGTATAATGTTATGCATTAAGGGGAGGGCCACTACCCAGACTAGTCTTTTCGACCTTTATTGAGGTCTCTTCAGTGGGAGCCAAGCCCAAGTGGAGATACCAAGCATTAGTAAGGTCATCTCCTCCTATAGGAGCTGCCAAATGGTGTGCCACCTTTTTATTAAATTACTCTGGATTTAGAGAAAGATGTTGAAAGTTTATTTTTCACTTGGTCAGACTATAATAAATTTAGTTTAATCCTTTATCCAAGTGTGTGCAAACAAAGTTTGTGCCTGAAAGTATCTTCAGGACTGTGGTAAAGTGGTACAACACCAGGCGACCCCTTGCAAAGGTGGGGCAAGCTACCAACACTCCTATGTTGGTCCTATGCTTGTGCATATGACTCTTTAAACCTTTCCCTGACTAAGTCTCCGGTATTTGTCTATCCTAGGTTCGGAGAAACGTTTTTTCTCTCTGCTGATGCCTCACATGACACCATAGCCTCAGTATTAGAGCAGAAAGGCGTGGATGACTTCCGAACAAAAGCCTTCATCAGTAAGGAGTTTTCATCCTCAGAACTAAATTATTCTGTCATCGAGAAAGAGGCATTAGCAATAGCGTTCTCCCTTAGAAAGCTTAAATATTTGTTACTGGGGCAGCATATCATCCTAAGATCAGACCATAAACCGCTGTCTTTCCTATCATCAATGAGGGATAAAAACCAAAGGATAATTCGATGGACACTAGAGCTAGCTACACAAGTTCAATGTTGAAATCAAATACATCCCTGAAAAAACAAATATAGTTGCTATTTGTCAAGATCACTGGATTCGGACCAAGAGGATGAAACCCCCTCTAAGAGAGGAAGGTGCCAGCTCCATAAATATGATAGAAGATATAGAGGAAAATAGGACGAAGTCTCCTCATCTTCAGAACTGGGACAAGCCCCTTATTATTGAATGCTTTCTGAGGATTATTCCTTCCTCAAAACGTTACATATTGATGGAGACGGTCTATTGTTCTCCAGACGGGATGTCGTGGGGAGGTGGGAAGAAAAAATCCTGGTCCCTGCAGTCATGATTCTTTGGGTGCTTCACACCTTTCATGACTCGAACTTAGCAGGGCAAGGATTTAATCAAACATGGCAAAGAGTGAGTGACAGGTATATTTGGAAGGGCATAAGAAACAATGTTGCCTCATATGTGTCTTCCTGCCACTTGTGTCAAAGGAAGTCTAACATTAGAGAAAAGGTGCCGTTACAGCCATTTCCTGTCCCAATCCGTCCTTTTCAGGCAGTAGCTATGGATATTACTGACCCCCTTCCTACCACTGCGAAAGGAAACAAATACATACTTGTTATCATAGATATGTTTTCTAAGTTTCCTGAGGCTACAGCAATGAAGGATTCAGACCGCTAAGACAGTAGCTAACAAGTTTTTTAAGTTGGTAATATCCTGGTACAGAACACCCCAGACACTATTATCAGATCAAGGTACAAACTTTATGGCTAAAATTATGCTGCAGCTATGTAAACTGTTAAAAATAAAATTATTCACCACACCCTATCACCCCCAGGGAAACGGGATGTGTGAGAGGCTGAATAGGACACTAAAGCATACTCTCGCAAAATTAGCAGACAGCTAGATCTCGAATTGGGACGCATATTTAACTCGCAACCTATTTGCTTGTAGAATGGCTCTTCAGTCTGCAATCAGAGAGGCACCTGCTGTCGTATGGATTTGAGCCCATGTTCCCCAGTGAATTTAAAAGCTCTTATGTCAAAACAGGATTCACAGATATCGATGAATATTTAAACAACCTGATTGAGGGAAATAAGGTGGCTCATGAGATGATTGCATAATCAAGTAGAAAAGGCTCTCAACGAACGAGAGCATATGCTAATAAACTAAGAAAACACAAAGACTTAAGCCTGGGGAATCTAGTCCTTGAACAAAAGACAACAAAAAAATGGGGGAAGTTGGATAGGAGTGCTTTAAGGCCATATGAGATTCTGGAAAATGTATCCCAGGTGAATTTTAAGATTCGGGAAAAAAAGGGGAACAAAGGAAGTTAATAATAGTAAACTCAAATAGAATAAGGCTGTATAAGGGTAGATCTGACAGATTGGTATGTCTGGGAGACTCTTTGGAAAGAACGTAGGGGTAAGGAGGCATTCGCTCCGAGCCAACTGCTCTGGGAACCAGAACATGAGAACCATCAGGCAGAAAATTAATGGTGTGAGAGGTAATGAACACCAAAGAAAGAAATATAACGGAAAATACGCCAACAACCTGGAGGGAGGGAATAACATACCCGTAGAGGATGCAAGTGCAAAGTACCATAGGTTCGAGGATCAAAATATCCAGGATGTCAGAAACAGAACCCCCCCCCCGAAGTACAAAGGGAGAAAGGAAATGAGGTTGATGGTGAAAACAGAAACTATGTTCAATCACGATACAATTTGAGGCCAAGAAAAAAACTAAAAGAGTGAGATTGTAGTCAGATCTTCTCCAGAAAATATGTAAGCAACAGGTAAAAAAATATTTTCTTGAAAAAAAAAAAATTTTTTTTTAGAGAGAGTAAGCCTATATAAAATCTTGTATGAAGAAATATTAGAACAAAATTTTTCTATACCTATTTTACTTGGAAACAACAAATTATACAAAATTCTTGTAATTGAATTAACATTTACCTCAATTTTTTTTTGCTATATTGAATTGTTAAAATATTTAAGAACCACTGAAATTGTACAAGGAAATAGCTCAGACAGGATTAGACATATACACCTGACGCTAGAGAAAATCACGAAGATCAACGGCTACCAGTTTTCCCACCAGAACTCAGCAACAGCAGAGTGGTGGAGAAAACCCCCTCTAAGAACATCCGGATGGTTTAATCTGAGGCTGTTCCAAGGTCTGGAGAGAAGGATAAAAGGGAGAAATCAAAGGGCCAATGTCTGGCTCTCGCTTCCGGTTTCGCTTTGAAGAGGTTCCTGTGTCCAGCCATTCCACAGATGGGGAAGTCATGTCCCGAATCCAAAATGTGATTTTTACCAGAAGGAATGGAATGTGGTCGTGATCTCTAGGATCTAGTATGCTGAACTAGCTGACGAGGTTGAAAGCAGTGGTGAGCTATGGAAATTTTAACAAAGGGTCAGCATCGTCGAGAGAAGAAAAAAAAAAAAACGTATTTCACACAAAAACTTTTATTAATACAGTTTGTGCACAAATTCCAATCAAAAAGTATGAGAGGACAATCAATATCTAAAGGCTATTATTTTTAAACAATTTCATGATCTAAACATGAAATATTTGCACACAATCAACTGTGTTAATTTAGCTTACATAAGAAAAACATTTTTTAACTATCAAAATATGATAAGAATGAAATCTTTTATAAAACATTTGATTGGCTACTGGTTTTTACATATGATTGGCTACCAGAAGGCAGAAGGATGAAGACAGTGCATGCGCTTATTTTATTTTCAAACTTGGGCGCATTCGTTATAGAGGAGTTGAAACAATAATTGCAAATAATTGTTTCATTTGCAAACAATTATTTGCAAATGAAACAATTCATTTGCAAATATGAATTGTTTGCAAATGAATGCAAATTTGCAAACACTTTGAGAAAATTTGAGAAAAATTTAACAAAGGGCTCGCGTGAGCTCCTTATAGTTCATAACTCGTTGCAAGTAGGAATTTTCCAGAACTTTCCTAGAATGTGAAAATTAAGGCTAAGAATGCCGATCCCATAGTTAGCGTAAAGAACATTCGTGAAGTCGGAAAGCCGTATTTCTAATTAACAGTGAACTAATTGTTTACAGAGTTTGGAGAAATTTGCTAATGTTATGTGATAAATGGGAAATTGATTGTAAGGTTTAGTTATGCCTAGTTCTCTTTTAGCCTGAGTTAAGTTACGTTAAAGTGTATATGTCTATCCATGTGTCTGATTGTTATGAGCATGTATATTGTTTTATATCAAAAGACTTAATCCAGAAATGCTAATCTAATCGAGCAGAGAACCATACTCGTGTTTTACTTTGTTTCCATTGTCATTTAGCTGAGTAAATCAGAGACAGATATTTTGATGTGTAGATTTAATCTTTGTAATTAATTTGATTTAGAATGAATAAACAGTTTGTTTGTTAATAGCTTGCCTGATTCTAACTTGCCAATGCAGTGTCTCATAATACATAGAACCTGTGTGTCCTATAGATAGAATAGACATGACTGATCAATTTTAGTTTTAAACATTGAACGTTAGAAGCACTTCCATGTTGAGCTGGATATTTCTCTTGCATGTATGGGAAAGACATACCATTCCTCGACGCAATTTTTAATGGTGCAGTTGAAAAATAAATAAATTTATAAAGAGCAGTGCAAGAGAGAGTCAGCAAGACAGACAAAGGAATTGGCTCCAGTCCAAAGCTCTTCCTGAATCTTGACTACGTACACGTGAAAAATAGCATACTTATGACCTTGAAAAGGGGGGAGGGTTAAATTGTAGCCAGAGAGAATTAAGAGAGATTGAACTAGCTCAAGCAACGAGTACAAACTCGGTAAATACGACTGATAGGAAAAATAATATAAAGGCGCAGTTTGACAGTTTGATGATAAGTGAATTAAATAAATAATAATGACAAGTAATAATTATACAATACAAAAAAAGTAAAAGCAAATAATATTAAACATATTATGCTACACTGCATAATTCAGAAAGCCTGGTCAGAGGATCAAATTCCAAATGATTAGAGTAGAGTGCTCATAGCAACCCATTTATAGACAAGCTCATCATCATCATCAAATTCCTGCTATGTACCCTCAAGAGGTGTACAGGATATGATAGTACTACATGAAAAAAATTACATCATTACTAACTTTCTATCTACAATTTTCCTCCAAATCAGTCTGTTACTTGTCAAGACTCCAACATTATCAGATCTTATATTTCTATCGTCTAAGGCACTTTGTACCGTATTCTTGGGTCATTTTGCTGCCAACCTGGCAGAGAACACTTGTTTTGCTTATCTTTCTTCGCCGATTCTGTTTAAGTGACGATATACCACCTGAGATTAGCTCTGCTAACACAGTCCTGGATGTTGATAATGTCAAGTTCTTTCCTAATATCCTCATTTTTAATATGATATTGCCATTGATGCCATCTGTTCATGCCTATAATTTTTCTCAGAACTCTGATATCTGCCGTCTCTAGTCTTTGGTCAAGTGTTTTACTTCTGACCCAGCTCTCAGATCCATAAGTTAAAACTGGTTTGAGCACTGTCCTGTATACAGCTGATTTAGTTTTCCGACTAATTTCTCTCTTATTCCATATGAATTTATTCAATTGACCTCCTACAATACCAGCTTTGCTGATTCTGTTGTCTATTTCTATATTTAATTTACCATCTTCAGTAAAAATCTTGCCTAAGTAGCTTAAATGTTTCACTTGTTCCACATGTTCTCTATTCACAACACAGTTGACATTTTCAATGATTCTGCCTATTTTCATTGTCTTTGTCTTTTTATTGCTGACCTTCATACCATATCTATTACAACAGCTATTCAATTTAGTCAGAGAATCTTGCAGCGGATTTATCTAGAAGTATAACATCATCCGCATAAAGCAAAGAGCTGACATTAACATCTCCAATTTTGATATCATGTTTAATACCACTTTCCTTCATAATGTGATCCGTATAGATAATGAATAACAAAGGGGTTAATGTACATCCCTGTCTCACACCAGATTTAACATTAAACCATCTTCCTGTACTTCCTTCAATTCTAACTGCTGACTTACAACTCAAATAAAGACTAAGTATTGCTTGATATAATGCCCCATTAACACCATATAACTGTAGCATATTGAATAGCTTCTCTCTTGGCACCTTGTCATATGCCTTTTCAAAATCGACAAAACTTAAATACAGGTCTCTGTTATATTCCCATGCTTTCTCGACTATTTGTCGTAAAGTGAAGATCCGATCCTGACAGCCTCTATTTGGCCTGAATCCAGCTTGTTCTTCACCAAGCTTTTCTTCCACAATTCTTCTCAACCGTTTCTCAAGTATACTTGCATAGATCTTGCCAGGAACACTCAGTAGGGAAATACCTCTGTAATTCTCACATTCAGTTTTATTTCCTTTTTATATATGGGTACTATGAGAGCTCTACTCGGGAATTCATCGGGAATTCGTCCCTCTGTCCAGGCTTTCTGAACTATGCAGTGCAGCCACTGTAAGACTCTTATACCACCATACTTCAGAATTTCTGGTCGAATATCATCTACTCCTGCAGCCTTTCCACATTTCAAGCCTTTGATGGCTTTTTCTACTTCAAGTATGGATATGTATTCCTGACTGCATGCCTGTTGAGTGTTTTTTTACCACTGTGCTGTCATCACTGCTTGTTTCATTTAGCAGTTTTTCAAAGTAATTACTCCATACTTCAAGGATATCCTTTCCTCCCGTTTTCTTGTCACCTTTATCATCTCTAACTCCTTTTACAGTATTCTTTCCTCCATTTCTAAGCTTCTTCAACAAACTCCAAAATATTTTTCCACCTTCTTGATATTTATTTTCTATATTCTTGCCAAAGTCCTCCCATGACTTTTGTTTAGCTAGTTTTACAGTGTTTAGCATTCTTGGATTTGTCTCTGTATTCTCTAAGGGCACAAGCTGACTTATTTGCCAGGAACTTTTGATATGCTTTCTTCTTTTCCTTCACTGCCTCTTTAACTTCCTGTGTCCACCAGGGAGGTCTGATTTTTTTATCCTTGCAGAAAACCTCACCACATGCCTCTCTGGCAGAATCAATCAATGTTTTCTTCAAAGATCACCACTGAATCTCCAAGGTTTGATTCCTGTTCTCAAACTCTTTCATTTTTTCTTCAATAATCTTTTTGTGTATTTTAGTCTACAGTTCACATCTGAGAGCTGCTCAACTTTTATTTGCTTTAAAACTTTCATTGATTGATTATTGACATATTCTTTTCAATATGAAATTCAATTTTATCCTGCTCAAGACTAAATAGTGATCACTTCCAATTTCAAATCCTCTGTACACTCTGGTGTCCTGCACCAGGGAGAAAACATCACTATGAACAATAACATAGTCAATGAGACTTTTCTTATTCCTTGCCTCTTTTCTTCATGTGAATTTGTGCACATTTTTATGTTGGAACATAGTGTTAGTAATAACCAGTCCATGTCTTGAGCAGAAATCCAACAGATATTTGCCATTATTATTAGCTTTGCTCTTTTCTCCAAATTTTCCCAAAATTTTCCCCAAAATTTGTATATCTCACAATCATTTCCTACTCTGCTATTTAGATCCCCAACAAGGACCAATTTTCCTTTTTCATTGTGTCAGTTGTTTTTTCTAAAGCGTCAAAAAATTCCTCCACTTCTACCTTAGTAGAACCTTCTGTGGGACCATAGGCACAAATAAGTCTCATTGTCCAGTTCCCCATTCTCATATTTGCCCACATTACTCTACTTGAGACTGACTGCCATTCAAGAAGATTAGCCTTGTATTTTGTGTTGAATACTATGGCTACTCCTTCTTTTCCTTGATTGTCATTTCCTGAATATAACATTTTGTATTTATTGCTCAGAAAGATCTCACCAGTTTTTGTCTTTTTTGTTTCAGTCACCCCTATTATGTCGATCTGGTACTTATCTAATTACTCAACTAGCTTCATTTCTTTGCCATTCAGGCTTCTTATGTTGATAGTACCGATCTTTAACTCTGGTGAAGTTGAGTTGGGGTTTGTTTTCAGATTCGTTCCAGTAGCTGACTTTTCGCTGTTTGCCCTGGTTCTCTGGCAAAAACAACGGGGGTCTTTTTTAACCAGGCGACGCTCCAGCCAGCAAGAAATTTTATCATGTTGTACCATCGTTTTTTAATTTGATTTAAGCCAATAAGAATTACAATTTGGTTGGTTAAATCCCAAGTTGTCAGCCCATACTCGTTCGTTCAGTATCCAAGTAGATACCCAACAGGGTGCACCACGAGAAGGTGAGGATTGGACATTAGGTCAGAAGCCCTGGTCGGTTCTCCGCATTCCTTTAAAGGCTATGTGGAGGTCTCCTCTCAGTTATACAGCTTTGACCCTTAAGCACCCCCATAAAATAAAGCTGAATGTGAGAATTACAGAGTAATTCTCTACTGATCATTCCTGGTAAGATTTATGCAAGTATTCGTAAGAAATTGCTTAGCAAAATTATTGTGGAGAAGAAGCTGGGTTCAGGTCAAAGCGGTTGTGATGGTCAGATTTTCACTTTAAGACAAATAGTTGAGAAATCGTGAGAATATAACAACTGCACACACTCTCTTAATCCACTAGTATATCCTAAAACCTGGAAACTGGCCTATATTCAACCCATCCCTAAAAAGGGTGACAAATCACTGCTATCTATTTAACTACCACCCTATCTCACTCATTTCACTCCTATCTGAAGTAATGGAGAAAACCATCTACTCTCAACTCCTAATCTACCTTGAAGGTACTTGGCTATTAAGCGACCACCAGTACAGATTCCATCAAAGCCGTTCAACAGGAGATCTACTCGCATATATCACCATCACTGGACAAACGCCATGGAGAAATTCGGTGAATCCCAAGTAGTTGCATTTGATATCTCTAAAGCCTTTGACCAAGTCTGGCACAAAGACTTACTAAGCAAACTCCGATCATTTGGACTGCCTCAGGTTGGTTGGTTGGTTGGTTTATAGTTTATTTGGCACAAAAACTACAAAGTTCATACTGTGCCACACTAAAGTTTACAACATTAGCATTTACAGAAAATTGTAAACAATATATCTCTACAAGAATCTAGTTTCACAAAGCAGCATCTCTAGGTAAACAGAACTGCTGCAGAGGGCACAGCAACACACAAGGTCAGAGGTTATTACAGTAGTGCAAAAATTGTTAACAATATAAGTTAATTCATAATATATGAAACACTAAGCCAAAGAATGCAGTATCTACATATATGTAAAATTATAATAGATTACTTTATAGCAGTACAAAAATAGGCAAAAAGATATTATTATATAATATGCATGGATGAAAATTAAATTTAGCAATGCAGTATAAACAGAATTTAGCAATACATATAAACAGAATTACTAGAAAATACACAAATAGTTAAGGTGTCCTACAGCACTACATGATTATTCGAAAAATAAAGTAGTAAATAAGATACATACACAAAATGTATGTTAAATGATGCAGTATCTACATATAAACAAAATTACTGCAAAGATTTCAGCAGTACATAAATAGATAACTGTAGGTTAACATATGTATATACAAAACAAGTCAAGGAAAGCAGTGTCTAAATCTAGTAAGATTACAATAAACATTATTATACTAATATTTAAAGAGTCAGAAAGGAATTATTATATAGCACTGATGCATAAAATTAAGTTTAACATTATGGTACTTACATATTAAGAAAATTACAGCAGGGTGATACAAATATACAAGATCAAGGCCTATGGTAATACATAATTGGTCAGATTTAACCGAATGAATAATATGTATGTATAAAAGTTAAGTTAAGCAAAAAAGTATTTATATATAAACAAATTTATGGTCAAATGTGTTTGTACAAATTAATTCTTTCCAAAAAATTAAAAACATCATGCAATTTTGCCCAAGTCTGCTAGCATTTCCCTGAGTGTATATGGCTTGGTTAGATAGGTGAAAATTTCATTCCTCTCTCGTGTAAATTTTTAACAATCTACCAGAATATGATGAATAGTGAGTTGTGTGTTGCATTTTTCACATATGGGAGGGTCATCAGCTCTCAGTAAATGAGAATGCGTAAGGTGACTGTGACCTATGCGGAGCCTTGCAAGGACAACCTCCTCCCTTCTCTTTGTACGTTGACTAGAATGCCAGTGTTTAATGTGATATAATTTGTTTTTTGATGCTTCTTGAAATGTTAACTCCCACTGAGCAATTAGCTTTGATCTTATAAGTTGTCTGTAGTCTGTATATGGAACTCTCAAACAGTATATGGAGAAGGTATAAGCTGATTTAGCAGCTGCATCTGTAGCCTCATTTCCTTTGATTCCAATGTGGCTAGGAATCCATCAGAACTGAACATCGAAATTAAGGATTTTGATTTTGAGAAGCAGGTGTAGCACCTCATAAAGTACTGGATGCAGATTATACATAGGAATATACATTAAGCATACGCATTGAGCTCTTTACAGAGCTCAATGCGTCTGTATAAATTATACACTTTTGGTAGCAGTTTACTTTTATATGCACAAGTGCAAGCTGAATGGCATGTAACTGCTGTATAATTACCGCAGTCTGGTGGGATCTGATTTGAGATAATGATGTCAGGAAACAGTAGCACAGCCAACAGAGGTGTTAGTTCTTGAACCATCAGTATAGATGGGTAAGAAATCAGCATGTGCTGCTCTATGTGCATTAAACAATTGCAGGTAAATGGATGATGGGGTACAAGATTACTGTAGCTGACAAAGTGAGAGGTTGCAGGATGGTGTGCAAACCTGCCATGGAGGAATGCTGTTATGTTTAGTGTAGCTAATGTTATCAACATTTATACTAATGTGCTTGCACAGTTTCTTTAATTGCTGTAGTAAATTGAATTCATGATTGTTTTTTATTCTGACATCTTACATAATGTGCTTTGGCTCGAGCACGCTTGAAAGTTATTAAATTTGATGTGGTCAGGTATCTACGAAATATGCTCCATGCTCTGTGTTGATCTTTTTTGGCTGCCTGACATTCTGGGTTCCACCAAGGCTTTGGACAGACTGGAAATTGAGATGATGTTTTTAGGATGGAGGTTGTTGCTGCCTGTACAATGCATTCTGTTATATATTTTACAGCTTCATTGATAGGTGTTTGACTGATAGCATCAGCATTAAATTTTGCAAGATGAGAGAAAGTGTTCCAGTCAGCCTGGTCCATTTTCCATATAGATATCCGTGTGGGTGAACATGGTTCCTGTGAAGACATTGTACAAAGAACAGGAAAGTGATCACATCCATATATGTTCTCTTCAACGTCCCACATGAGCAGTGGAAGAATGGAAGGGGAACAGATTGTAAGATCAATTGCAGAATATGAGTGGGTAGGCATATGGAAGAAAGTATTGAGTTTATTATTTAGAAGGGAAAGGTTATTATTATCAAGAATTTTTTCAATGATTTGCCCTTGTCTATTAGTGTTGGCACTACCCTATAGAGTATTGTGACTGTTAAAGTCACCCATCAAAAATATGGGTTTAGGCAGTTGCAAGATAAGGTTATCAAGATCAATTTCATTTAACTCAGCAACTTTGATTATCATTTAACTTTGATAAGATTGTCAAAATTTTCCTATTGTCTTGATTTTATTGACTTCTCTGGTTTTCGACAGGTTGAGGGCTTACCTTTGTCAGATTTATATTTATCCACTGTTTTAGGGTAGTATGGATGGCCAGTGTCCATCTCTTCCTCTGATAGAGTGTTCAAAACATCAAATGTGTTCGGGTCAGTTGGTATGTTTAGTTTGCTTTCAGTGGGTATCGAGGTATCCATTTTTTCTGTGTGAGTGTCTGGTGGTTTATCTTTGAGTGAAGTCTCCACCATCATTTTTTTGACAGGTGAGTTTTCATTGAATGGGACCATTTTTGAAATTGTCTCTGGAGTAAGGCCATAGGTCTTGTGATTAATGCGCTCAACAGAGAAGCACTTGCGATCGTAAAGTTCAGGTATGGTGAAATTATCAAATGGTGGAATAGATATACATGTTTGAGTTGCTGTTGGCACTTTTTTAATTGTCACTTTTTCAGCATAAGAGGATCATAGAACAGGTGTAATGGTGGCCAGCTTTCTTTTTGCATCTTGATGTTTTGTTCTGTTTTAATTTTTTTTATCTCTTTTTCATCTTTCCATTTCTGACATGCATGAGATTATGCTGGATAATCTCCCTGACAGTTGACACATTTAGCTTTTTTTGCACAGCAAGATTTATTATCCTGTTCTTTACTACCACATCAGGCACAGGTAGTAGAACCACGACAGGCAGTTTGGGCATGTCCATATCTTTGACATTTAAAGCATCTCAGCAGGTTAGGGATGTACATTCTAACAGGACAGCTGAGATATCCTGCTTTTAGAGATGTCGGAGGCCTAGGTGTATCAAAATTAAGGATGATGTTCTTGGTTGAGATCAGGCAACCAATCCCTGCGTATCAGGATGGGCCTCACACCCGTCACTCCTTGATCTTTAAGCTCTGAACAAATCTCCTCATCAGGAACATCAAGGAGATCCCATTCTGATCTCACTCCTCTACTGGAATTGAGTGTTCTGTGAGGTGTTACTGCAATTTGTATTCCACCCATTGCCATTGCTCTCAGTAGTTTTCTCGGATTGTTGTTTGCACATTGTTTCCATTAGGATATCATCAGAACGCAATTTTTTGACAGTTTTAAGAGGTCCTGCCAGTCCTTCTAAACCTTTTTGGATAAAGAAGAGTAACGTTTTCCCAACTGGTTTTTCACCTGTTGCATGAATGATTAAAAAGGTTGGCACATTTATATTAGTATCCAACATCTTTTGTTTCTTACTTCTGTTTCCATATGCTGTGTCTATATTATCAGTACTTGGTTGGAACTTTGTTAGGATCCCTGAAACATTTGAAGATGAAGAATTCATATTTAAGGAATTTTTAATTTGGCGCTAGAGCTCCCCACCCACCACGGAGCCACACATAGATGCCCACTACCTGGCAAGCAAAGACTGCGTCAGGAGTGGAATGCCAGGGCTACCCTGGACGCTATACCGGCACTGCAGCAGGTCTAGGATCCCAACCCCAGACCACTGGGTGAGAGATTTACTGCAACACCATTGACCCTTGTAGGCAAGCCCACCAGCCGATTGATCCTGGCTGGGCCATCCAGGACCACCCGTCTTGCCGAAGCAGGGGTCAAAGTAGTGCAAGACTACCAGGAGCCCCCTTTCCGGATGTCCATAGGTCGCACTGCACAGCAAACATGGCGGCAGGGCTTTGGATCCCATTGATG
Organism: Typopeltis vanoorti; assembly: GCF_054136105.1. NCBI lineage: Eukaryota > Metazoa > Arthropoda > Arachnida > Uropygi > Thelyphonidae > Typopeltis > Typopeltis vanoorti. The sequence continues at coordinate 43,611,924 of NC_143557.1, read as the reverse complement.
GTGGTCTGGAAAAAGGATAGTGAAAAAGACTCAGGAAAAGTAGAGCAAAGAATACGGGAAGAAAAGCAAAGAAAAAGAGGAAGAATGAAAAGGGTCAGTACCATCACTGGGAGGTCCCCTCCATCACGAACAGGTGCCCCACATGGAGGGGACTGCCTGAGGACTTCTGCAGATGGATTGCCAGCTTCTTATCTAGACACACACACTATGTGCGATGGTAGACAGCTCCCTATCCGCTCACCATCCAACTAATGCTGGAGTCCCACAAGATTCAGTTCTCTCTCACCGACCCTCTTCCTTCTATATATATCAATGACCTACTTCAGTTGACCTCTAACCCAATACACAGTTTTGCAGATGATAGCACATTACATTCCTCCCTTTCATTTGACAAACCCTACTCTACACAACTCACTTCAACCCATAGAACATCAACCAGACCTCCAAGCCATCCGCCAATGGGGCTCAGATAACCTCGTCAACTTCAACACTAGTGAAACCCAGTTCTGTCTTATTTCTCACAAAAAAGAACCATTTTTTACACAGCAGTGTTTTTGATAACATTCAAATTCCCAGACAAGATGAAATTTCTCTTCTCGGAATTACCCTGACATCAAGCCTCTCCTTGGATAAACACATCACAACCATTGCATCCTCAGCTTCCAAAAAACTGGGTTTTCTCTTTCGCTCAAGAAGCTACTTCACCACCAAACAGCTCTTAACATTATACAAATCACAAATCGCCCAGCTATCGAATACTCTCACATCTGGAGTGGGGCTCCTAAAAGATCCCTCAAAATGCTTGACTAAATACAGAGGAGAGCAATCAGACTAATAAATGACCCATCTCTCACCAACTCACTCCCCTCACTTTCATAGAGACACTTGGTCTTCGCAATCTGTATATTCTATAAATATTTCCATGGGAAATGTTCATCTGAAATAGCATCAATAATTCCCCCACTGTGTACTAAGCCCATTGAACACATACAGATGCCACCCAACATAGTGAAACAGTACACCTTGAAACCCACAGAACAAGTTTCTTTTCCTCCTCATTCATCCCTGCTACTGCAGTACTGTGGAACCATCTTCCCCCCGACATATTTCCCAAGGACATACAGGCATTTAAATCAAATGTAAACAAGTTTATCCTTTCCCAACCCACCACCCATATATGGTACTAACGTACTATAGGTTGACCAGCCAACCTCCCGTATATGGGCTCAACATTAAAAAAAAAAAAAAAATTATGGTCTACCTCCCATTGAGGAGACCTCAATAAAGGTCAAATCAAAACCAGTGTCCAGTCCTACAATACATGATAATAAACACACCCAAAAGAAGATATCCTGTGCATTCTAAGAGAGTGAGACAACTAGAAGTGAAGTCAACAGTTATATATAAAAATAGCCTAGTCATGAAGACCTATACACAAACATCTTTGCTATAATTTTACTAAATAAATTCAAAGAAGTATTTAAAAAAAATAATAAATAAATTACCTGTATAAGGTTTAATGCTTTGTTCTTTAGTTGCTGTATGAATCCATACATTATTCCACATTAAAGCATTGTTAAGTGTGGACACACAGTAGTCTGGAGGATCAAGCTTTAAATTTTCTCGTAGAATGACTGATGTAAACTGTAAAAAGACAAAATAAATGTATATATAATGCATTAAAAAATTATATATAGATTTATTACACAAAAACTGCAATTTATTTTATGTACAGTACATGTATAGTGACAATAGTGTTTTAATGTTATAGGTTCACAGGAAGTGGTGATCAAGTCAGTAAAATTAAAATCCCCTCTCCCCCCAAACGAATCAATGCATAGGTAGGTTGAACAGATGAAATGGTGTGGAGTTTGTAGACCTATGGACTGAATTTGGATTGGACGGAAAGACTTATGGTTATGAACCCCCACTTAAATGGATACAGAGTTAGGTATCTCAAGTACATTTTGAAAACACAAAGCTAAAGCTATTGGGGTGGATGTTTGTGAGAGAGAGCACCCATGTGATGAGTGAATGTGAGCCTCACCAAAAAATGCAGAATCTAGTCTCTCAGGTGATTAAATCAAATCAACATAATCAATCCGTCCACTGTTGGACGATAATCTCCTTCATATTTTTCCACATTTCTCTGTCTCTGGCCCAGAAGCTCCAGCCATTTCGATTTGAATGATATAGTTCATCTTTCCACTGTGTTGATGGTCTGCCAGCTCTTCTTGAACCTTCTCATACTTGCCATTTGATATTCTTTACTATGTTCTTATCTATTCTATTTATATGTAACATTGATCTTTCCTTGTTCCTCTGGCAGCTGCTAATTTTTTTTCCAGTCTTTTTGTGATGCTCCAAGTTTCGGCTCCATATGCCATAGCTGGTATGATGCATTGTTCATATGCTTTTCTTTTTAGACAGATATGTATGCTTTTTTTTTAATTTTATTGTATTTTCCAAATTGCCTCCATCCTTGGTTTATTCTTTGTTTTATCTAATGTTCCCAATTTCCATCTATGTTAATTATTTGACCTAGATATTAGAATTTAGTTCCAATTTCTATTTCTCTGTCATTTGTTTCTATCTTAAGTTGTAGTTTATATTTTTGTTATGCATTATTTTAGTTTTTTCAATATTTATATTAAGACCAGACTTGTTGCATACTGTACTTAATTCTTAATAATTTCTCTTAGCTCTATTGGTGTTTTAGAAAATAGTACTATATCATCTGCAAATCTTGAATTACTTAGATATTAACCATTTATTCTGATATAACTTTTTTCCCCCCAATTTAGATTTTTAAATATTTTTTGTAGGCAAGCAGTGAATAGTATTTGTGACATTGTATCTCCCTGTCTTATTGCTCTGTCTATTTTAATTTTTGCTTTTAGAATTGTATATTATTTGTTGCATCCTGTAAGAAAGTTTTAAAGCGAATAAAAGTTGAGCAGCTCTCAGATGTGAACTGTAGATTAAAATACACAAAGATTATTGAAGAAAAATTAAAGAATTTGAGAACAGGAACCAAACTTTGGAGATTCAGTGGCAAACCTTGGAAAAAAACCTAATTGATTCAGCCAGAGGGTCATGTGTTGGAATTGTCTGCAAGGATAGAAAAATCAGGCAGTGAAGGAAAAGAAGAAAGCATATCAAAAGTTCCTGGCAAATCAAAAGTCAGCATGTGCTCTTAAAGAATACAGAGAAAAAATGAAAAAAGCTAAACACTGTGTAAAATTAGCTAAACAAGTCATTGGAAGACTTTGGTAAGAACATAGAAAATAAATATCAAGAAGGTGGCAAGATATTTTGGAGGTTGTTGAAGAAGTTCAGAAATGGAGGACAGTGTTGTAAAAGGAATTAGAGATGATAAAGGTGACATGAAAACTGTCGAAAAAGATATCCTTGAAGGATGGAGTAATTACTAAGCGCACTACAAGGCTCAATGTGAAGAGTAACAGAAAATTTGTTTCCAGCTCACAGTTGTAACATAAGCCATGAATTCTACGGCTGACTAGAAACTGAACATGTGATTATTCTCATTCTGGAATAGCCAGAAGCAACAGCCTAGGAAGTTGTAGCCACTATAAAATTTTAAACATTTATAGAATATCAGGTCATGTATTATGAAAGTGTGCCAAGCAATTGGCACCACCTCTAATTATGCTGTAAACTTAAGTCAAACAGCCTAGTCAGAAGCAAGGGAGTGCCAAGAAAGGGGAAGAAGGTGAAAATTATTTTAATGCATAAAGGAGGATCCAAGATTGCAGTAGCAAATTACAGACTAAACTATAGGCTGTGTGAAATTTAAGTGATACCTTAGTAATTTGCTTACTCTTTTTATAATACAATGACAAGTGAGATTGACAAAGGTAATGGCTACATGATGATACTGCTGGATTTTCAAAGATATTTGACAGGAGACTAAACAAAAAAAAAAAAAGAGAAAGAAATGGGATGGGATGGAAAAGAAACAGGTAATTTTGACACAAAGGGCAGCTTATGAGATACCAAAGAATAGTATATGGAAGAGCGGAATCCAGGAGAAAGCACGTGACTAGCATTGTGCTTGACCACTACTGTTTAATTTATACATATATGATACAAAAATGATTTGACGGAACTATTCGGCTGTTTGCTACTGATGCAAAATTGGATAGTGTAACAATTCAAGGCAATAGGGTGCTTCCAGGATACTTTAAACAAGTTGACAGTATGGGCAAAATATAATGGATACCAGTTTAATGTGGAAAAGTGTAAAGTTACGCATTTGGGGATGAAAAAGATTACAACCTGTGTACCATAATGATGGAAATATACTACAGGAAACTGAAAACTATAAAGTTATGCATTTTTGATGAAAACATTACAAGCTGTGTACTACAATGATGGGACTGGGACTACAGTCCAAGGATGAGGCTAGGGAATTCAGGGATACAGGAATATGATAGAGCTGAAGTTCAGAGGGCATACTGGTAAGGTAGCCAAGGAATTACTTCATTACTGAAGAATAACATAAGCAGAAATAAGGAAGTTAACATTCCTCTTTTGTAAAGCTCTAATACAGTCTCATCCAGAATGCTTGCATCTGATAATCCAAGGTTCTTGGGGATGAGGATGTGATAGAGAACATCCAATGGCAAATTACCAAGATGATGATGAGAGGTGTGTTGAATGCCTCATACAGTGATATATTGAAGGTTTATGGATGATAGACAGAAAATAGAGAACAGCAACATTTCAATTACTGAAAAAAAAAGGATTTATAGGACTAATACAGAGGAAATATCTCAGTACTTAGTTTGACGGGCACACAACAAGGGGATCATCTCTTGTCATTGAGTGTGATTAGCAAGGATGCGAAGATAAATTTTATGCTTTAAAAAGTGGTGAATGAAAGGAATGGGTTCCCAAAGTCTGTCAGTCAATGGGTTCAAGGAAAAGTAAGACAGATACTGTGTGGTTGATTTGGTTCACCCACAATGAGATTTCAGACTTCATGCAGGTGCTCTTACAATAATAATAATTTTGGTCTTCTGGTGTTGTTTATACCATTAAGTACTATTATGAAAACCACCAACACCTAAGCCTATTCTCACATCTTTCCATGACTCCTGTTTAGTTACTTTTACATACCACTCAGCTTCTTACATTTTCCTCTATATTCTTTATGCACCTGCTAACTAACTTGTTATGAACTTACAATATATTTTCTTCATTTCCAGGACCTCCTCCAACTTTTTGAGTCCACCATGTTCTGATTTCATTATTTTTGTTAACAACTTTACTCCTTACCTTCCTGACAGAATCACACAATGTTTTCTTGAGAGTTTATTTATATTTATTTGGTCTTTTCTCCCACATTTCCAACAGCATTTCTGTATTTATTCTTTTTCTAAGTTGTTTAGATGTCAACTAACAACCAGTTTTTACTTTTTTTTTGAGTTCATTTTAATATAATAGCGAAAAGAGTCACACTTAAGACAGAGCCTTGGGGGGGGGGGGACAATGTTCTTGATGACATGGTCGAGATAGCATACCTCCCACTCTGACTTGGAAAGTTTGCCTGGACAGAAAGTTTTTATTAAATACAGGAGGATGTCCTTTGAGACATAGGTTATAGAGGTCTTTCAGTATGCCATATCTCCAGGCTGTGTTATAAGCTTTTTCCATGTCAAAAAAAAAAAAAAAAAAAAAAAAAAAAAACATGGTGTTCTTGCTTCAGAAATGCATCTTTTATACAAGTTTCTAAACAAACCAAATGGTCTAAAGTTGAACGGTGTCTACGGAACCCACATTGTGTATTGGAGAGAAGACTATTGCTTTTTAAATACCAGAGAAGTCTGGCATTAACCATTTTCTCTAGCATTTTACAAACACAGCTGGTCTCAGCAATGGGTCAATAATTATTTGCTTGTGTTAGATCTTTTCCTAGTTTTGGGATAGCAATGACAACTGAGTTATGCCAAGAATTTGGAAAACTCTTCTTCTGCAAGAATTCTATTATATAATAAGAGAAGGAGATTCATAGAAGATGATGATAGATGTTTTATCATTTCATAATGGATGTCATCAGGTCCTACTGCACTAGGGTGAGATAGTAGGAGAGCTCTTTTTAGTTCCTCCTTAACTTAATAAATGGCTGATTGTATGGTTCAAGAACATTGGTAGAAAAATTTAGCCTTTGTTTCTCTTGCTGCACTTTCAGAATTAAAAATTCAGGGGGATATGAAGCTGTTGTTGAGATTCTGGCAAAATTTTCTCCCAAAGTGTCTGCAATGGTTTTGGGATCTGCAATAACACATCCATTATGGTCTAAGGTAGACAAAGAATGTGTTTTATATCTGTCTTATATTTTCCGGATTTTATCCCATACAATTTTTGAACTGGTCATTTGATTAATTGGCATAGTAAATTGGATCCATGATTGTTTTTGACTCTGACGTCTCACATAGCGTGCTTTGGCTTGAGGACATTTGAAAGCTATAAAGTTTGATGTGGTGGGATATCTACGAAATACATCCATTGTTCTGTGCTGGTCTTTTTTTGGCTGTCTGACATTCTGTGTTCCACCAAGGTTTGGATAGAGTGGAAACCAAGTGATGTTTTCGGGATGGAAGATGTTGCTGCCTGCACAATGCACTCTGTTATATACTTTTATGCTTCACTGATAGATGTTTGATTGATGGTATCCGTATTAAATTTTGCAAGATGAGAAAAAGTATTCCAGTCAGCCTGGTCCATTTTCCATATAGGTATCTGTGTGGATGAACATGGTTCCTGTAAAGACACTGTGCAAAGAACAGGAAAGTGATGACTTCCATATACATTCTCTTCAACGTCTACGTGAACAGTGAAAGAATGGAAGGGGAGCAGATTGAAAGATCAATTGCAGAATATGAACAGGTAGGCATGTGGAAGAAAGTATTGAGTTTATTATTTAAAAGGGAGAAGTCATTGCTATCAAGGATTTGACCTCATCTATTAGTGTTGGCACTACCCCACAGAGTATTGTTACCATTGAAGTCACCCATCAAAAGTATGGGTTCAGGCAGTTGTGAGATAAGGTTATCAAGATCAATTTCATTTAACTCAGCACTTGGTGGTAAATATATTGAACATACTGTAATAAGAAATCCCATGGAGAAGTGAATCGCTACTGATTCCAGAGCAGTCTTAAGTTGGACATGATGGAAAGTAATATGACTGCCCAATAGGATGGCTATTCCTCCATGAGGAGGACCACCTGCAATTCTGTCCTTGGGTACAACAGTAAAATTCCTAAAGGCAGGGTCCTCATTGGGTCTTAAGTACGTTTCTTGTAAACAGAAAGGTTTGTGTTTCTGCAACAAAATCTTGATATCTTCGATATTCTGGCGAAATACATGACAGTTCCATTGTAAAAATATTTCTATTGTTTTGATTTTATAGACTTGTCTGGTTTTCGGGAGATTGAGGGCTTACATTTGTCATATTACCTTTGTGAATTTATCAATTGTTTTGGGGAGTATGGATGGCCAAAGTCCATCTCTTCCTCCATTAGGGTATTCAATGTGTCTGATGTGCTAGGGTCAGTTGGTAAGTTTAATTTGCTTTCAGTGGGTACCGATGTATCCATTTTTTCTGTTGGAGTATCTGTTGGTTTATCTTTAAGTGATATATGTGCATAATTTTTTGACAAGTGGGTTTTTATCGACTGGTACCATTTCTGGAGCTGTCTCTGGAGTAAAGCCACAAATCATGTGATTGATGCACTCACGATCATAAGGTGCAGGTATGGTGAAATTATCGGATGGTGGAACTGACATACAAGTTTGAGTTGCTACTGTCACGTTCTTAATTGTTTCCTTCTCAGCATAAGAGGATCTCAGAACAGGGGTGATAGTGGCTAGCTTTCTTTTTGCATCCTGGTATGTTATGTTTTGCTCTGTTTTCATTCTTTGTATTTCTTTTTCATCTTTCCATTTCTGAAATGCACAAGAGTGTGCTTGATGATCTCCTTGACAGTTGACACATTTAGCTTTTTTTGCACAGCAAGATTTGCTATCATGTTCTTTACTACCACATCAGGCACAGGTAGTAGAATCAAGACAGACAGTTTGGGCATGTCCATATCGCTGACATTTAAAACATCTCAGTGGGTTAGAGATGTACATTCTAACAGAACAGCTGAGATACCCTGCTTTTACAGATGTTGGAGGTTTAGGTGTATCAAAAGTAAGGTTGATGTTCTTGGTTGGAACCAGGCGACCATCCCTACATATCAGGATGTGCCTCACACCCGTCACTCCTTGATCTTTAAGCTCTGAACATATCTCCTCATCAGGAACATCAAGGAGATCACATTCTGATATCACTCCTCTACTGGAATTGAGTGTTCTCTGAGGGTGTTACTGCAATTTGTATTCCACCCATTGCCATTGCTCTCAGTAGTTTCTCGAAATGTTGTTTGCACATTGTTTCCACTAGGATATCATCAGAACGCAATTTTTTGACAGTTTTAAGAGGTCCTGCCAGTCCTTCTAAACCCTTCTGAATAAAGAAGGATGACATTTTCCCTATTGGTTTTTCACCTATAGCATGAATGATTAAAAATGTTGGTATATTTATACTAATATCATATACCTTTTGTTTCTTACTTCTGTTTCCATATGCATATCTATGGTATCAGTACTTGGTTGGGACGTTGTCAGGGCCCCTGAAACATTTTAGGAGGAAGGATTCATGCTCAAAGAGCTTTTGGTTTGGCACCAGAGCTCCCCACCTGCCATGGAGCCACACATGGACGCCCACTGCCTGGCAAGCAATGACTGCGCTCAGGAGTGGAATGCCAGAGCTACCCTGGACGCTATACCAGCACTACAGCAAGCCTAGGATCCCAACCCCAGACCATGGGGTGAGAGACTTACTGCAACACCATTGACCCTTGCAGGCAAGCCCACTAGCCAATTGATCCTAGCTGGGACATCCAGGACTGCCCATCTTGCCGAAGCAGGGGCCAAAGTAGTGCAAGACTACCAGGATCCCCCCCTTTCCAGATGTCCATGGGTCGCACCGCACAGCAAACACGGCGGCAGGGCTTTCAATCCCAGTGATGGTGGTCTGGAAAAAGGACAGTAAAAAAGACTCAGGAGAAGTAGAGCAAAGAATACGGGAACAAAAGTAAAGGAAAAGAGGCAGAATGAAAAGGGCCAGTACCATCACTGGGAGGTCCCTCCACCATGAACATGTGCCCCACATGGAGGGTGTATGAGAGAGAGAGAGAGATGATATGAAAGTTTTGAGAGTGAGGCAAAAAAAGGAAGTACAAAAGGGTAATTCAGGGAAATCTTCCAATGAGATGAGCAGGAGCGCCGTGAATGCAAATAGGAGAAATGGTATGCAGTAGGTTGATGTATAGGATGACTTTGATGATCAAATGGATATGAACTTGTGAAATGGATTGCGCTTAAATGATTCTGGAATTTAAATTCTTGAAAAAAAAAAAAAACTTGTGCAGTGAAAGAGTGAATATGTGTCAGAAACTAGACAAAATAACGAGTGGACACATGAAAGTGTGGTTATAATGTACATTAAATTATGTGGTAGAAATTGAGAATGTAATGACAAATAGAGAGAGAAAATGATCCTAGGAAAATGAGGGCTAGTTTTTTGTCATGGGGAAGGGGGGGGGGGATACCATGAAAAATAGAAAGAGGAAAAAAGTGGTTGAGGAATCAAATTTTCAAACGTTTTTTTTTTTTTTTTTTTAAACTGGACGTAGTTCCTCTTGAAACACATTCTGTTCCAAATAACCACGGCTAGAAGCTGTATGGTGTGGGGAAATTAATATGGCAAAATACACCACTGGAAACTGCTACAAGTATCATTTGATAAGGACTGTGAACTCCACAGAGTTAAAATCTACAAATAGAAATATTTTTACAGGAATTTCAACCACAGGAATATACACAGATCTTACAGGATCCTTCAGATATAGCATGTGGTGGAAGGATCCTGACAGAAGACCAATGGAATTGCCATAGTGTCTGAGAATCTGTTTATAAATAGGTTTAAGTTTCAGTAAGGAAATACCATGAGTAGACATATTACTTACTATTATAATAATGGAATTAACTCATGTAAAATATTCTTTATTCGTAGAATTTTCGCCTGAGTATCACAGGCATTGTCAGTATAGGTACAAAGGCTAATTAAACAATAACTGTTATATTCACAAAGCGCCACCTAAGTAGCTAAGCTTAAATTTCTTAAATTTATTTTTTAAAAATTTTATTTATTTATATATATATATATATATATGTGTGTGTGTGTGTGTGTGTGTGTGTGTGTGTGTGTGTGTGTGTGTGTGCGTGTAATTACAAGTTAGGAAAGATTTGCTGATTTATAGAGTACTATCTCCCACAAGGGGGGAAAGACGTAGACCATCGGATCTGTTTAGGTTAGGGGAGTGAAGCAACGTTTCACATGTTTCTTTGTAAAGCCATTCCATCGGGAACTGACTTTTGTGAATGACTTGTCTTGCTCCACTGAACTTTGTCTAGTGGGCTTGCAGAGCATGCCATTAACACTAGACATAGAGTTCAGTGGAACAAGACAAAAGTCACTCACAAAAGTCAGTTCCCGATGGAATGGCTTTACAAAGAAACATGTGAAACGTTGCTTCACTCCCCTAACCTAAACAGATCCGATGGTCTACGTCTTTCCCCCCTTGTGGGAGATAGTACTCTATAAATCAGCAAATCTTTCCTAACTTGTAATTACACACACACACACACACATATATATAAAGAAAAAAAGAAAAAAATTTTAATTTAAGAAATTTAACCTTAGCTACTTAGGTGGCACTTTGTGAATATAACAGTTATTGTTTAATTAGCCTTTGTACCTGTACTGATTATGCCTGTGATACTCAGGCGAAAATTCTACGAATAAAGAATATTTTATGCGAGTTATTTCCGTTATTATAATAGTAAGTAAATAGGTTTACTATTATGCCACCAATTGAGTTAATTCCATTAATATAATAGAAAGTAAATACGTTTACTATTGTGCCACCAATTGATGAGAGTAATCACAGAGTCTTAAATTGTGAGGCAACAATGCCTGTGAGAGTCCTGAGGCAGGAGATATACGAAATTGACAAACCAGACTGAAACAGTGCCCTAGGATGAGAAACTGAGAAATTGCATGGTGCAGGAATCATCAACGGAAGTAATCAAAGACTGTTTAAAGGAAGAAATATCCAAGTGCATTTCCCAAGTTAGAAGAATAGAAAAGAATAATTTGATCCACAGAATACTGGGGATCCAATACTGTGCAAACTGTGAAGACAAAACCAAGGAGCAGCATAAAGAACATGCTGACAGTGTTCATACTGTTAACATTCTCTGTGTGTTCAAATCACATTATGAAAAGAAATTAGCTGAACACACCAAGAGAAATCCATTTTATCACTGTGTATAAAGTAAAGGGAAGAATGACCATGGTATAATAACTTTAGTGAATGCAGATGGAAAAAAAGTTATATGCATTGGAAATAGATGAATAAAGTGTTCGTGTCAGTAAAGTACATATCTCGGTAGACAAATTAGTTCTCTGAATGTTGAAGGGAAAATGCATGAAAAATAAGAGGCAGAGAGAGAAATTAAAGTTATTACAAGAGTGTGATCTGAATATAGCAGTCAAATTGGGTAGAATATCAGCAGGCTAGGAAGTAATGTTCAATAGCATTAGCAATATCCTTGAATATGCCTTAAACTAGAGACTAACTCATGTTAACATGTTTGTTGCCTTTCACTGCACATCTCCACTCTGTCCTTCCATCAAACCATAAATGACCCTATAATGAATCATACACACAACAGCAAAAACAAATCTCCCTAAAAAACCGGTCCCAGTAAAAAGAGATAGACCAAACATAACATACAAATCATGACCAAATCTCTGTAATTAAAACTTATTTTCACATCCACATCACTGACGTCCATGGTATACACACACACTAGCATAAATGACATCCACTACCACTTACATTCATCCAAGACCAGACCCTTGCAGCTAAATTCACTACTGTCCAACATTCAATGCAAATTACACACTTCACATTCTTTCTGCTACTAGTATTGCACTTTGTGAGACATGATGTTGTGAGATATGTTACTTACCAGAAAATAGTTACTTACCAGTAACTATTTTCTGGTAACTTAAGGTTTTTTCTGGTAACTTTGGGCTTAAGGTTTCCTTGCACCATTCAGTAATGTTCATCTTGTATTTATTGTTCCCCAAATTCTGAAAACGATCTTGGAGACAAATAATTACATCAATAAATTTTTATAATTATTGATATAATTAAATAATTACATCAATAAATGACTTTTAGCATTTTTTTATATAATTATTTGTCGATGTAAACTATAAATACATTATTTTCATTTTGCATCGATTTTAAAGATCTTTAATTCTTGGGAAAAAAAAGTATTCGGAATTAATACAGTTTTTAGCACAATTTCATATATAAAACAATTGACCGGCATGTTTTATTAAAAATCAACTAATTAATCCGAAATCAAATTATTTCAGTTTAAAAGAAAAAAAAATCATAAAACTAACAAGTAAAATAATATTAAATTATATACACTTACCTTTTAAAAATGTATTTTTCTGTTTAAATTTGTTTCACTATAAATTTACAATTTACACTTCACTCAGATTCACTATCACAGAGGGCAAACGAACCCTGGTCGCTGTTCACAACAATTCATTTTTTACACACAGAAAAAGAGGAACCAAAAACAGGAACACGTTCTTTATTGCTGCAATAAAATATGTGTTCTATGGTTACCTGGCTGTGGGCCAAAATAGCCCAACCCAAAATAAAATGTTAAGACAGAAAAGTCATCCCATGGTCGAGGGTGTAAGGTTACATATCTCAATCACTTTCACGATTATAATTTGTGGAATTTTTTACTTGCAGGATAACTTTGAATACGTCTGCATTGAGGGGTAACAATCGGTTTGTTTTAGGATTTATTAGAAGACAACAATGAAGGAGAATGCTATATTTGGTTGGTATATTTGAAATACTCAAAGATGAAAATATGTGAACCATCATTTATAAGACATGTGAGAATAGGAAATGAAAGGAAAGAATAAATGTGAGTAGAAATACTTTCATTAATGCTAAAAAAATTATTATTAATTAACATTTGTGATATGTGTGTCCTATAAGTTGTGGGTAGAGCGAATAGCACGAGCCTAGACATGAATAAGTGAATTTATAATGACATAATTAAAAAAAAAAAAAAAAAAAAAACAAGCAGACAGAGAGCATGGTAGGAATAAATATGGTTTGATGGAGCAGCCATCATTTCATAAAATTTGTGTGTTATGTGTATTTCTCTGGTTTGTGTATAATTTGCTCTGTTTTCCAAGAATTTTCTTTTGTTTACTGAGACTCAGAGTACATAACATCCGATCATTATTGGAATTATCCACACTTTCAGGAATTATACATTCCTTACTTGTTTTTGTTTTTAAATATCAGCAGTTCATCTGTCTTATCAATCTCACATCTGCTGGTATTATTTTGTAGATCAACAACATCTTATAATACACAGAATAGTCATTTTTATTCAGGAAGAGATATTTTTTACCTGTTGTTTACTAAGACTAGAATAAAAATGCCTGTATACCGTTAAAAAACTTTGCACCCGCAACAGATGCTATACGGCATAGCAAAAGAAACATTTAGGTTTTTTTCTCCTCACATCCACTTTCAAATTTTCAGTTCCAGAAAACATGTGTAACAGCTTATAATACAGCCATCATACAGTACAGGAAGCGCTGTACTCATGACAAGTGACAACGTTCAACTGGATTGGTTGACACAATAACCAATCATAGATGCTAGGTGCAGGGTGGGCTCAAAATGTTAGCTCACCTAGCCACGCCTTCTCAGCGGTTTAAAAATACTACAACGCAGCAGTACCAAGAATTTGACCCGCTGTGCCCTCTTCACATATTTTCAAAGGTGTATGCATTTTGAAAGCACACCCAGACTATCAACACAAATGTGATGCGACATTTATGTGTCAAAAACTACCCTCTTCATGAAGCACTAATGCTTCATTATCCTCGTGAAGAGGGCAACGAAGCATTAGTATATTGTGTTTAATTTTAGGAATCATGCAAAGTCTGCAAACAATTAGGGGAGTCTTTAAAGGGAATAAATACAAAAATATAATATCGGTGATATAGATATTTCGTGGATGAACACCGCACACCTAGCACACCCAGAATATTTGCCTCTGAATAGGATATGGGAAGGGATACCACCAAGACCAATTTCAACCTGTATTAAGGTATGTCAAAGTGCAGAGATATCGCTCCAAAAACTCTGATTGATCTACAAGATCACTCTAAATCTCACTGAGTAACCCTCAAGGATCACTACTAAACTCATTATTCCTGACCTGAATCACTCCAGGAGAGGACACTCAGTGGGAGCTCCATTAAATGACAGTCAAAACCCATCACTGAGCAGATCTCAACTTCCCAGGAAACAAGCAAGCCCAAAAATTAACATTATTAAATGTCATCAGTGGGAGCCAGACCCAGAAGTGATACCAAGATTGAAATATATTTCCATTATCAGTAGTAATCACCCTATTATTAAAATACTCTGGATCAGAGCTAGTCTAAAAGTTTATTTCACTTGGTTATGAATAAAATTAAAGAGGTCAAGAAATTATATTCTTGGTTTATCCTTTATCCAAGTGTAAGCAAACAAAGTTTGCATGTGAAGTATCTTCATAAAGGCTAATGACCTTACATTAGTTGCCTCAGTATCCCTTAATGCAATGCACACATCTTTTTGACTGTGTATAATGCTAAGCAATATGGGAAGGGACAACTTTCACTTCTGCATCATGATCCCACTGATGAGACCTCAATAAAGGTCAAAACCAGTCAGGGTAGCGGCCCTTCCCATAATGCTTAGCATTACAAACACACAAAAGGGTGTGCACTTTGTATTATGGGATACTAAGGCAATTAATGTGAAATAATTAGCCTCTATATACAAGTAGCTTGGCTTTGAAGATACTTCACACGAAAGCTTTTTTGCTTAAATTTGGATGAAGAATAAACCAAGATTTCTTCATATATTTCATTTAATTCATAAACAAGTGAAAAAACTTTTCGACTAGCTCTGAACCAAAGTATTTTAATAATAAGATATGACATCTTTCGTATATGGGGAAATATACGACTTCTGCATTAATTCAACCCTGCTATCATTTCTGGACCTTGCTCCCACTGATCAGACCTTAATAAGGTTGAAACTTGTCTGAGTAAAGTCCTTCCCATAATGCTCAGCATGATACACATCCAAAAGGATGTGTGCTGCATTATGGGATACTAAGACCACTGATGTGAAGTCACTAGCCTATAAATACAAGTAGCTTGGTTGTGAAGATACTTCACATGCAAACCTTGTTTATTTACACTTGGATAACGAAAATAAACCAAGAATTTCTTGGTATCTTTAATATAATGCATTAGTTTGTTATATTAGATTGTTGAAGTACCTCAAACCTATGAAATCCCTCCCTGTTTCATACTTTATTTTGTAATATTGTGAGGTGCCAACCAGACATGAAATGAAAGTACTGAGCGGTTCAGGAGAAGCTTCCATAACTAATGACAGGCTATCAAAGTTCAGTATAAAGCCTAATGTATGTTCATATTCTTGTATGTATGGTATCAAATTAGCAAAGTCCTGTGTGCCAATGTAAAAAAATCTAATACTAAGAATAATGAGAAGGATCTATACTCAATAAAGAAGCAATGAGGAAGCCTGGTGATAAGATGATCAAGAAAATTTGAAAAGTCCCTCCCAATCTTCACAATGAACTTGAGTGATAATAACTAATGATAATACTTATCAAAATAATCATTAAATATTAGCTTCTTAGAATTAATCATGTTTTCTCTATAATTTTTTAAAAGCTAACACATCTAATATTGTAAGGAGCAAGTGGAACATTAATTGCTTTCTGTGGATGACATCTCACGTAGATTAACATTAACTTCGGATTTATGGATTTAATATACAATGCCATCACATGACTATGATTCAGGCATAAGTGAAAAGTATTACAGAACCAATAGTTGCATGTCAATTTTTTACACACCTAAAGAAAGGAAATTTTCTTGGGCTCAATTAGTAGAAATCACATATTTTAATAAGTTAATGCAAATGAAATTATATAAGAAAGAAAGCTATGGGCGTTTATTTCCATTAGTAATGATAAAAAAAATCAATATCTTTTAAAATATTTTACGTTAACAAAAGAATATAGTAAAATATAAAGTTTTAAGAAATGAGATGAGGAATGAGTACCTTGTCCTCTTTATAAAGAGTATGCAATGTGGTGGAACTCAGATAAAGATTAGCATGAATAGGATTTAAGGATGGTGGCCAATCCATAGCTGATATTTTCATCAAGTCCAAAATTCTTTTGCTAACTTCATTAATCTGATCATCAATAGTTATCCTTGAAAGAATTCAATAAATAAAATTAATTTAAAGTGATGCATATCTATGTTAATTACAAGGCAATTCTGAATACTTTTATTATCATATGATTTCACACATTTTATTTCAGATATACAACACAGTACCCATTAATTATACATTATCTGACAATGCACAAATTTGAGAGTTGTGTAATTCAAGTACTAGTTTTTACAGTCAAGAGTAGTTAAACAAATAAAATGAATAATATTATTTTCAAAAATATTCATTTTATTTTTGATTTTTATTAATATTCTCTCATCCGGGAGAAACCAGGATAAGATCTCACCAGCTGTGGAGAACCAAACTCCATCCATTTATTTCATTCAGTCATTTAATTCTTATTTAAGTTAAGGGATATTACATCCCATATTGTTTCGTAGCCAAATAAGAAACAATATGGCTAAACAAGCCTTTGGCTCTTCATATATATTTAGTAATTTAATTCTTAATTCTCTAATTCTAAAGAAAACATAAGACTATGGGATATACTAATATAGAGTCCTAAAGTTTTTGTGTAAGCTAACGTATATCAGACTTATTAAAGTCAAATATACATCAGCTTACAAAATAATCAGGGAATACAAAAAGTAGCTATAGCTTTGAACACTAAATATGAGGAAAATGTTCTTGAATGGTAGGCAAAATCAGAATAAGGAACTGGACAAGGAGACTTATTTGTGTTCATGGTCCCATGAACACAAATAAGTCTATGAATATAACTAAGGTGACCAATCATCCTCCTTTAGGGAGGACAGTCCTTCTTTTGTAGGTTCTGTCCTTTCTCGAAAAGTGTCCTCCTACCTGTCCTCCTTTTCAATATTTTAAAACTAATCTGTTAATCTCTGTATTCAGAGATGCCGCGCCGAACTGTTACGCGTCATGTGACGGTACAATTCGGAAAGACGCGATTATGAAACGCATGCGCAGGGCATAGGAGAACTTCACATGTCTCACCCTTCTCTCGCACCATTGCACACTTCACTTTGTTTACTTTATCTCTATATTATACTTCGTATTTATTTCTAACGGAAATACGAAATTATTTCTTTCACAGTGAATATTATACTCAGGTAAGTACAATTTATTAATTCATTAATTCAATTTTATACAACCCTGTTTTCAACACAAGTATAAAATAATTTAAATATAGATTTAGTAAAGTTTTATCGCTTTTGTTATTAAAGTTTTAGTTTTAATTATTAATTTTTTATTTATTCATAATGTGCTTGCATCGTTCGTGTGGCTCTGTATTTTATTTTTAATTTTATTTAAGGGATGGAAAAATCAAGAAAGAGGTTATGCCATTTCAACGATCGATTAAAAAAGGAATTTCCACTCTTCATATCAAAGAGAGACAACATTATTTTCTGCAATATTTGCAGAGGAGAATTTTGTATTGCAGTTGGAGGCAGAGCAGCTATAACGAAACACTTGAATACCAACAAACATAAGCAATCATTAGATGTATCAGCTTCCAGTAGTAAAGTAACCTATTTTTTTAAAACTTCTAATTATTCTGAAGATAAAAAACAGTTAGCTGTAATGGAGGGAACATTTGCATTTCATACCATAATTCACAATCAAAGTTTTCGTAGCATGGATTGTACAACTAAATTATTGAAAAGCTTTCACAATGCAAAATTTTCATGTGCCAGGACAAAATGTGAGGCTATTATTAAATCAGTATTTAAAAATTACTGTGATAAAATACTTGCAGAAGACTTGAAAAATGCAGCATTTGTAACGGTTTTATCTGATGCATCAAATCATAATGAAATCAAATTATATCCAATACTAGTAAGGTATTATAATGTTACCAAGGGCATTCATGTAAAAATTTTAAATTTAGAATCCATTGAGGGCAAAACTGCTGAAATTTTGTCAAACCACCTATGCAGAGTAATAAATGAAAACAATTTGAAACCTAAAGTTGTTGCACCAACAGCTGATAATACAAACACAAATTTTGGTGGGCAAAGACGCAAAGGAGTGAATAATGTCTATGTAAAATTACAAGATTTACTCCAAAAGAAAATACTAGGAACAGGTTGTAATGCACATATTTTGTCAAATGCAATCAACACAGCGTCATGTGCCATGCCAATTGATGTAGAAATAATAATAATGACAATTTATTTGTATTTTAGTCGTTTCATTGTTCGTGTGGCTACTTTAAAACAATTTTGTGAAGACACAAATGTTGAATACAAAAACTTTTAGGATATTCAAAAGTTAGATCGCTTGCTCTAATAATTGTAAAACACCTGCTATAGAGCGTGTTTTACAATTATTTGAGCCTCTCCGTTCATATTTTTTATCATCATCATCATCATCATCAAATTCCTGGCATTACCCTCAAGGGGTGTACAGGATATGATAGTACTACGTGAAAAAAATTACATCATTATTAATTTCCTATCTACAATTTTCCTCCAAATCAGTCTGTTACTTGTCAACACTCCAATATTATCAGCTCTTATATTTCTATCATCTAAAGCACTTTGTACCGTATCAATCCACCTATATCTTGGTCTTCCTCTGGGTCATTTTCCTGCCAACCTGGCAGAGAACACTTGCTTTGCTAATCTTTCCTCGCCCATTCTGTTTAAGTGACCATACCACCTGAGATTAGCTCTGCTAACGCATTCCTGGATGCTGACAATGTCAAGTTCTTTCCTAATATCCTCGTTTTTAATATGATACTGCCATTGATGCCACCTGTTCACGCCTATAATCTTTCTCAGGACTCTCATATCTGAAGTCTCTAGTCTTTGGTAAAGTGTTTTACTTCTGACCCAGCTCTCAGATCCATAAGTTAAAACTGGTTTGAACACTGTCTTGTATACAGCTAATTTAGTGTTCCGACTAATTTCTCTCTTATTCCATATGAATTTATTCAAATGACTTCCCACCATACCAGCTTTGCTGATTCTGTTGTCTATTTCTATATTTAATTTACCATCTTCAGTAAAAATCGTGCCTAAATAGCTGAAATGTTTTACTTGTTCCACAGATTCTCCATTCACAACACAGTTGACATTTTCAATGATTCTGCCTATTTTCATTGTCTTTGTCTTTTTATTGCTGACCTTCATACCATATCTATTACAAGAGCTATTCAATTTAGTCAGAGAATCTTGCAGACTTGTAGCGGATTTATTTGGAAGTATAACATCATCCGCATAGAGCAAAGAGCTGACATTAACATCTCAAATTTCGATATCATGTTTAATACCACTTTCCTTCATAATGTGATCCATATAGATAATGAATAACAGAGGGGATAATGTACATCCTTGTCTCACACCAGATTTAACATTAAACCATCTTCCTGTACTTCCTTCAATTTTAACTGCTGACTTACAACTCAAATAAAGACTAAGTATTGCTTGATATAATGTCCCATTGACACCATATAACTGCAGCGTATTGAATAGCTTCTCTCTTGGCACCTTGTCATATGCCTTTTCCAGATCGACAAAACTTAAATACAGATCTTTGTTATATTCCCATGCTTTCTCGACTATTTGTCGTAAAGTGAAGATCTGATCCTGACAGCCTCTATTTGGCCTGAATCCAGCTTGTTCTTCACCAAGCTTTTCTTCCACAATTCTTCTCAACAGTTTCGTACGTATACTTGCATAGATCTTGCCAGGAACACTCAGTAGGGAAATACCTCTGTAATTCTCACATGCAGTTTTATTTCCCTTTTTATATATGGGTACTATGAGAGCTCTACTCCAATCGTCGGGAATTCGTTCCTCTGTCCAGGCTTTCTGAACTATGCAGTGCAGCCACTGTAAGACTCTTATACCACCATACTTCAGCATTTCTGGTCGAATATCATCTACTCCTGCTGCCTTTCCACATTTCAAGCCTTTGATGGCTTTTTCTACTTCAAGTATGTATTCCTGACTGCATGCCTGGTCAGTGTTTTTTACAACTCTGCTCTCATCACTGCTTGTTTCATTTAGCAGTTTTTCAAAGTAATTACTCCATACTTCAAGGATATCTTTTTCTCCCGTTTTCATGTCACCTTTATCATCTCTAATTCCTTTTATACCACTCTTTTCTCCATTCTTAAGCTTCTTCAACAACCTCCAGAATATTTTGCCACCTTCTTGATATTTATTTTCTATATTCTTGCCAAAGTCCTCCCATGACTTTTGTTTAGCTAGTTTTACACAGTGTTTAGCATTCTTGCATTTGTCTCTATATTCTCTAAGAGCACAAGCTGACTTATTTGACAGGAACTTTTGGTATGCTTTCTTCTTTTCCTTCACTGCCTCTTTAACCTCCTGTGTCCACCAGGGAGTTCTGATTTTTTTATCCTTACAAACAACCTCACCACATGCCTCTCTGGCAGAATCAATCAATGTTTTCTTCAGAGTTTGCCAATGAATCTCCACGGTTTGATTCCTGTTCTCAAACTCTTTCATTTTTCCTTCAATAATCTTTGTGTGTTTTAGTCTACAGCTCACATCTGAGAGCTGCTCAACTTTTATTCGCTTTAAAACTTTCTTACATGTTATTCTTTTCAATATGAAATTCAATTTTATCCTGCTCAAGACTAAATAGTGATCACTTCCAATTTCAAATCCTCTGTACACTCTGGTGTCCTGCACCAGGGAGAAAACATCACTATCAACAATAACATAGTCAATGAGACTTTTCTTATTCCTAGCCTCTTCTCTCCATGTGAATTTGTGCACATTTTTATGTTGGAACATGGTGTTAGTAATAACCAGTCCATGTCCTGAGCAGAAATCCAACAGATATTTGCCATTATTATTAGCTTTGCTCTTTTCTCCAAATTTTCCCAAAATATTTTTGTATGTCTCACAATCATTTCCTACTCTGCTATTTAGATCCCCAACAAGGACCAACTTTTCCTTTTTCATTGTGTCAGTTGCTTTTTCTAAAGCATCAAAAAATTCCTCCACTTCTACCTTAGTAGAACCTTCTGTGGGACCATAGGCACAAATAAGTCTCATTGTCCAGTTCCCCATTCTCATATTTGCCCACATTAGTCTACTTGAGACTGACTGCCATTCAAGAAGATTAGCCTCGTATTTTGTGTTGGATACTATGGCTACTCCTTCTTTTCCTTGATTGTCATTGCCTGAATATAACATTTTGTATTTATTGCTCAGAAAGATCTCACCAGTTTTGGTCTTTTTTGTTTCAGTCACCCCTATTATGTCGATCTGGTACTTATCTAATTCCTCAGCTAGCTCCATTTCTTTGCCATTCAGGCTTCTTACGTTGATAGTACCGATCTTTAACTCTGGTGATGTTGAGTTGGGGTTTATTTTCAGATTTGTTCCAGTAGCTGACTTTTCGCTGTTCGCCCTGGTTCCCTGGCGAAAACAACGGGGGCCTTGTTTAACAGGGCGACGCCCCAGCCGGCATGAAATTTTGTCATGTTGTACCATCTTTCTATATTTTGGTTTAACCAATAAGAATACAATTTGGTCGGCTAAATCCCAAATTGCCAGCCCATCCTCGTCCGTTCAGTATCCAAGTAGATACCCAACAGGGTGCACCACGAGAAGGTGAGGATTGGACATTAGGTCAGAAGACCTGGTCGGTTCTCCGCATTCCTTTAAAGGCTATGTGGAGGTCTCCTCTCAGTTATACAGCTTTGACCCTTAAGCACCGCTCATATTTTTTTTTAAGTTTATATATTTTTTTTTTAAGTTTAGACAAATGTCCAAAAATTCTGGAATCTTTTTTCAATTATGAATTATCGGAGATATTAATGTATTTTGTACATAATCAGGCATCTATTTTCCACAAAACGATTCAAAAGATTGAAGGTGAACATATTTCAGCTACAGAAGTTAGTCTTATTTTGAACGATTTTGTCCTTCAATATAAATCACGATTTGAAGAAAAATGTATTCCTTTAATAATAAAAAGAAAATTGTCAAACTTATAGGAATCAAATCCGGGCATAATGGAAAAGTTTACCAAAAAAGTGCAGAATTTTTACCAAACATGTTTCCAATATGTCGAAGAATGGTCTGAAACAAACATCACAGGAAATAACAGTTTTCAATGGTTGTTTTTTGACTTCATCGCAAGGAAATTGGGCAGATATTGAAAATTGGTTTGAGTTTTTATCGAAAGAAATGCCTGATATTAAAATCGATGACAATTGTCTGTTTGAAGAAATTAGAAGACTTATACAGATTTATTTATATGCGGATATATATGATGTTATACTTCTAAATAAATCCGCTACAAGTCTGCAAGATTCTCTGACTAAATTGAATAGCTGTTGTAATAGATATGGTATGAAGGTCAGCAATAAAAAGTCAAAGACAATGAAAATAGGCAGAATCATTGAAAATGTCAACTGTGTTGTGAATGGAGAACCTGTGGAACAAGTAAAACATTTCAGCTACTTAGGCACAATTTTTACTGAAGATGGTAAATTAAATATAGAAATAGACAACAGAATCAGCAAAGCTGGTATGGTGGGAAGTCAAATGAATAAATTCATATGGAGTAAGAGAGAAATTAGTCGGAACACTAAATTAGCTGTATACAAGACAGTGTTCAAACCAGTTTTAACTTATGGATCTGAGAGCTGGGTCAGAAGTAAAACACTTGACCAAAGACTAGAGACAAATATGCAAGCATATTTGTAAAGAGGTTGAGACGTTAAATCTTACCTGGAACACTTAGTATAGCAATTCCTCTGTAATTCTCACATTCAGTTTATTCCCTTTTTATAGATTGGTACTATGAGAGCTCTACTCCACTCATTGGGAATTCAACCTACCGACCGGGCCCTCATTAATTAGTTTTGCCTCTGCAAAACTTTTATACCTCCATAACTAAGCATTTCAGGTCGAAAATAATCTACTCCAGCTGCCTTTCAAGTTTTTGATGACTTTTTCTACTGATAGTATAGTTAGCCCATTTGAGGTCCCTCGAAACTACTGCGCATGTCAGAAAAAGGAGAATCCATTCCGATAATAGGGTAATCAGTTTGTCTTCTGGGAGGTAATAATAAACAAACTGAGTTTGTTTATTATTACAGGTCGGAAAATTTAGCTTTTCTTTTACGAACATTGTTGTTTTTAAAGTGTAACTATTTTGCTTGTATAACAGTTGGAAAAATGTACGTAGAGTGTTAATACATGCAAATACTGCGTTCTACATAAAACAATGTCACTTCGCTCCATGATAAGTTTCCTTTTATTCTGGGACTTTTTAAAACAAAATCCGATTTCATGAAGTATTTTCCTTAAAGTTTCTCTTTTCCAAGGAAAATTAATTTTTTCTTTAAGCACAGGAATCAATTTCGGAACAGTTGGCACTCTTTTCTCGAATACGTAAAATTCGTGAATAGCTCTTATAACGTCTACATCAAAATCATTCAAAGCTACGGTTTCGATGGTTTTACTCTGGCGCTTTTTTTTTTTTTTTTTTTTTTTAGGAGATTTAAATTTTGGCTTACCTTCACCTTTTGATTCCCTACGAATTCTTTTAACAGTCGACCCCGATACGCCCGCAATTGCACTTGCACGTTTTATGACTTGAGAAAGGGGAACAAGAAGACGGCCTTCTGACGATTCTTTTTCGCAGAATGTCAGCACATTATTCAATATTCTTTTGCAAGAGCTACTGAAACGTGTAACAATAGAACTTGTTGACTGTACTGGATCCATCATACAAATTAATAATAAAAAAATAATGCAAAAGGAGAACAACAAAAATCAAGCTAGTACTAGTACAGCGACAGACAAGAAAGCACGTGATTTCGCATGTTGGCAACCAATTCGTACATCCTTCATTTCTTTCTCCCCTTCAGCATGAATCGACTATTCTTGGCACAAATCCAAAAGGGATCTAGAAATGGTGGGCGAACTATATTGATAAGTTACAAAATAAATACTTATTGTTACATAGACCATATATTTATAACGTACTTATGTTCTTACAAATTGCCTACCGGTTTCGCTAGTAACTGACTAGCTTTTTCAAGGCTTGCATAGTACAAAAAAAAGGTAAATGCAAAAAAGGTTTAAAAATACAGAGCCGTTAGTATCTGTTAGGTAGCAAGGGTGACACGTTCGCAAGCCTTGAGAAAGCTAGTCAGTTACTAGCGAAACCAGTAGGTAATTTGTAAGAACATAAGTACGTTATAAATATATAGTCTATGTAACAATAAGTCTTTATTTTGTAACACTTTATGACCCAAAACATGTACAATTTAAATAGTATTCATAAGTATTCCTCTTTGCATCTATTGATTCAGCTAGGAAGGTAGGAGGTGAAGTTGTCTGTAAGGATAGAAAAATAAGAACATCATGGTGGACACAGGAAGTTAAAGAAGCAGTCCTGAAAAGAATAAAACATACCAAAAGATCCTTGCAAATAAGTTGACAGATGGCCTTAAAGAATATAGAGAAAAATGTAAGAGAGCTGTATAAGCCTTTCTTTTAGTGCTGCATAGTGATCAGCATTCATTTTAGAAATTATGGACTTTACAACCGTGTTATAAATAACTTTTATTTTCCTGACGTTTCGATCTTCATATTAAGATCATCATCTGGAGCATATACAAATATACAGGACAAGCTGAGTTACATTCCATACAGTAAGCTAGAGAAACAATGATTTGATCACAGGTTATTCTACTGGCATGACCTCTGGTGATGCCAGTAGAATAACCAGTTTTTAAATAATGTTTTTTATTTTTATTTTTTATTTTTATTTTTTATTTTTATTTAAATAGCCAGTTTTTAAATAATAAATTACAAATTAATTATTTAAAAACTACATCAAGCTAAATTCTATTTATGATAACATGAGCAAACATTCTTTCTTATATGTTGGAAGTTTATTTTGCACTTGGTTAGACTATAATAAATTTAGTTTAATCATTTATCCAAGTGTGAGCAAACAAAGTTTGGCCTGAAAATATCTTCAGGACTGTAGTAGTAAGGTGGTGCAACTGTTCGCAACTGTGTATCATAGTCTTACCAAGTGCAAAATAAACTTCCAACATCTTTCTCTAAATCTAGAGTAATTTAATAATAAGGGCATACACCGGTTGGCAACTCATATAGGTAAATATGACCTCTCTATTGCTTCTGCCTTAGTATCACCACCTCTGGGTCTGCCTCCCACTGACGAGACCTCAATAAAGGTCGAAACCGGTCTGGGTAGTGGCCCTTCCCTCAATGCATAGCATTATACATGTCGGGAGATACTGAGACAAGGAATGATGAGAGAGAGTTTGGTCCACCTTTGCTCAGAGTTACCAACAGTTGCACCACTTGCTACAGTCCTGAACATATTTTCAGGCGCAAATTTTGTTTGCTCACACTTGGATAAAGGATTAAACTAAATTTATTATAGCCTCCAGAACATTTTGCCACCTTCTTGATATTTATTTTCTACATTCTTACCAAAGTCTTCCCATGACTTCTGTTTAGCTACTTTTACACACAGTTTAGCTCTCTTACATTTTGCTCTATATTCTTTTAGGGCATGTGTTAATTTATTTGCTAAGAACTTTTGGTATGCATTCTTCTTTTCCAGGACTGATTTTTTAATTTCTTGTGTCCATCTTGGCATTCTTATTTTTCTATCCTTGCAGACAACTTCACCACATACCTCCCTAGATGAATCAATCAATTTCTTCTTCATAGTTTGCCACTGAGACTCCAAGGTTTAATTCTTGTTTTCAAACTGCTGCAATTTTTTTTCCAATAATGTTTACGAAGTCGAGTCTACAATTTACTTGTAAAAGCTGCAAAATTTTAATTCTTCTTAAAACTTTCTTACATACTGTTCTTTTCAATGTGATATCCATTTTTATCCTCCTTAGTACTAATGGTCACTTCCAATTTCCAATGTTCTGTGCACTCTTGTGTCCTGAATCAGAATTGCTGATTTCACTATCAATAATGAGTAGTCAATGAGGCTCTATTTCTTGTGTCTTCTCTCCATGTGAACTTGTGCACATCTTTATATTGAAACGTGGTGTTAGTAATGACTAGTTTGTGTCCTGAACAGAAGTCCAGTAAATATTTACCATTATTATTAGCTTAGCCCTTATTAACAAATTTTTGCCAACTCTTCCTATATGCCTGGTGGGATTCATTTCCTATTCTGCTGTTCAGATCTCCAATAAAGACCACTTTTTCCATTTTATGTTAAATGCCTGTTCTAATAATTCAAAAACCTTCTGTGGGACCATAGACACAAATAAGTTTTATTGTCCATGTCCCCATTTTGAAGTTTGTCCACATAATTCTACTTCAAAGTGACTTCCAATCAAGAAGTTCATCATCATGTTTGGAGTTAAATGCTATTGCTATTACTTCCTTTCCTTCATCATTACTGCCTGAAAATAAAATCCTATACTTAATATTTAGTAAGATCTCACCTTTTTGTCTTCTTTGTCTCAGTGATGCCAATTACGCCCACATGGCACTTTTCCAATTCTTTAGCAAATTCAATATCCTTTCTATTAATACTCCTTACATTGATGGTTCCTATCTTCAGTTCTTTTGATGTTGGATTTATTCATCATATTCTAGATGTTGAGTTGAAGTTTGTTCTGATAGCAGACTTTTCACCGTTTACCCTGATTCCCTGATGAAAACAGCAGGAGCATTGTTTAACTGGCCAAGCCGGAATGAAATCTAATCATTGTACCATCATATATATATTTGTGGTTTAAGCCAACAGATAGTACTATTTGGTTGGCTCAGTCCCAAGTTGCAAGCCTCATTCATTCAGTACCAACATGCACTACGTGAAAGTGAGGATTGGACCAGAAACTCCAATCTGTTCTCTCCATTCCTGAAAGGCAAAGTAGAGGTTTATTGCCAGTTATTTGGTTTTGACTCTTAAGCAACCCTGGGATGATAAAGGTGACATGAAAACTGAAGATATTTTAGATGTCTGGAGTAGTGACAGAATGGTGGTAGCAAATATTCAGCATGAATGCATATCAACACTTGAAGTAGAAAAGGCCATTAAGAACCTGAAATCTGAATAGGCAGCTGGAGTAGATGAAATTCAACCAGAAATGCTCAAATACAGAGGTATAATTTTTTTATAGTGGCAGCCTGCACAATTCAATAGTCCTGATAAGACATTCAAATTCTGAATGATTGGAGTAAGGATCTCATAATTTACATCTATAAAAAAGGGAAATAAAACTAAATGTGAGCAGTATAGAGGAATTTCCCTGTTGAATGTTATTGGTAAGGTTTATGCAATTATACTTGAAAAATGGCTGAGAAAAATTGTTGAAAGGAAAAGAACAAGCTGATCTCAGGCCAAATTGAAGGTGTCAGGATCAGATAAATCATGAGAACATAACAAGGATCTGTATTTAAGTTTTGTAGATCTGGTAAAGGAATATCACAAGGCACCAAGAGTTATATGGCATAAATGAATAATTATACCTAGCAATACTTACACTGTATTTGAGCAATAAGTCAGCAGTTAGAAATGAAGGAGGTGCAGGAAGATGATTTGATGTTTAATCAAGTGTGAGACAAGGGTACACATTATCGCTACTGTTATTTATCATCTATATGGATCACGTTATTAAGGAAAGTGGTATTAAGCCTGATATCAAAAATGGCAATGTTATCTCAGGTGTTTACTTTGTGTAGATGATGTTATACATCTCAATAAATTGAGAGGATAAGTTTGCAGATTCCCTATCTAAACTGAATAATAGCTGCATTAAATTTAGTATGAAAATCAGTAATAAAAAGACAATGAAAATAAGCAGAAACACTAAAAATATCAACTGCCTCCTCAAAGGAGAACCTATAGAACAGGGAAAATATTTTTAGCCATTCTAGAAAAAAAATTTTAAATATGGAAATCGAATTAGCATATCCAGAATAGTAGGTAGTCATCTGAATTTAGAGAAATTAGTCAAAATCAACAAAGCTGGTAGGGCAGGAAATCAACTGAATAAATTTATGATTTTTAGTGGAACCTGTGGCATAGTAATTAAATAATAAAGCGACACGTAAAAAAACAAAATTTCAACAAAATTTCTTCTTTGTTACCTTCTACAAAGGATAAACTGTCTTCTCTATCTTTGGCTGGCGTTTACCAAATACCTTGTGAATGCGATGTCTCTTATTTTGGACAAACTGGCCGTTCTTTGGAAAAAAAGAATAAAAGAACATCAATATTATATTGATTATAACAAGCCTCTGAAATCTGGTCTGGTGCAGCACAGTATTGACTCTACTCATAGTGTCCAGTGGGATAAAGCAGTTCTCCTCCATAGATGCAGATTCAAATATGAACACATATTCAAAGAAAGTTGTGAAACTATCTTAAACCGACTGAATTTAAATAGAAATGGCTGTATGTCTCTTTCAAAGATCTGGGAGACTTTTATCTTATGTGAAAAACCATTTATCTTAATAGACTAAATTTGTTATTTCTATTATTTCCTAGCACGCAGTAACAATTGTCTTTTAATAGGTGATCCACCGAACGTTTTGCTTGTATTCCATGCCTATTACTGTTACAGACACTGAAGAGGTTCTATTAATTTTAGTAGGAAATATTTGTCCTTTTTACTAATTAAAGATGTCGCTGTGGTTTTTATATGTTGCTTTATTATTTGAATAAATTTATTTGGAATAAGAGAAAAATTAGTCAAAATACTAAATTAGCTGTATAAAACAGTGTTGAAACCAATTTTAACTTATGGATCTCAGATCTGGGTTAGAAATAAAACTTTTGATCAAAGACTGGAGACCAAAGATATGAGTCCTGAGAAAGATTAGGGACTGAACAGATGCCATCATGGTAGTATCATATTAAAAAAGAGGATAATATGCATTCTCAACATTCAGGAATGCATCAGCAGAACTAATCTCATGTGGTATGGCTATTTAAACAGAATCAGAGAGGAAAGGTTAGCAAAAAAAGGTGTTTGATGCCAAGATGGCAGGTAAAAGCCTGAGAGGAAGACCAAGGTCTAGGTGGATTGATTCAGTCAGGGGTGTCTTAGAAGTGTGCCTAGGAGTCTTAACAGATAAAAGATTAATTTGAAGTAAAATTGTCAATTGGAGGTTAAGGTCACTTTTTCATTAATATAATACCATATCATATTATCATAATATCCTAATATATCCTCATGTCAGGAATTTGATAATGAATTTTTCACAAACATTTTGAGCAATTATAGAGCTGTATCCACATCTTCTGGTGAATATCACTAACACAGGATGCTTGATATATTTAGACACAGAGGGCTGAAGTAGTTTAGCAATTGCTGCTTATTTTATGTGTCTCCCACCAATGAAAGGTTGTACACCTATATTGTACAAGTACTGTGGATGCATTAAGAATTTTTTTGCATTTTTATTAATTTATATTTTTATATATTGTTATTTTTAAGTCTTGTTTTTAACCTGGTCTGGAACCCTGCTCTAATAGACTAAACATGAACAAGTGAATTTATGATTGCATAATTAAAAAAAAAAAAAATTATGAGAGAGAGAGAAAGTATTGCAGGAATAAATATGGTTTGATGGAACAGCAAATCATCTCATAAAATTTGTTGCACATGTTATTTGTATTTCTCTGGTTTGTGTATATTTCACTTCGTTTTCCAAGAATTTTATTTTGTTTACTGAAACTCAGTATACATAACATCCGATCATTATCAGAATTATCCACACTTTCGGGAATCCTAAATTCATTAGTTTTTTTTATTTATTTATTTTTTTTTTTTTTTTAGTATCAGCGGTTCTTCTGTCTTATTATTCTTACATATGCTTGTATTTTGTTGTAGATCAACAACATCTTATAATACACAGAATATTCATTTTATTCAGGAATAGATATTTTTTACTATCTGTTCTTTCCCAAAGACTAGAATAAAAATTTCTCTATACCGTTGAAAAACTTTGCAACCTCAACAGATGCTATACTGCACAAGCAAAAGGAAAAAACAATTAGCATTTTTCTCCTAACATCCACTTTCAAATTTTCAGTTCCAGAAAAGATGTGTAACAGCTGTTTTGTAATAAAGTCATTGGATATAGTAATCTCTCAACTCATGACAACATTCAATTGGATTGGTTGACACAATAACCAATCACAGTTGCTAGGTGCTGAGTGAGCTCAAAATTTAAGGTCACCTAGTCAAGCCTTCTCAGCAGTTTAAAAATAATACAGCACTAAGAGTTTGACACGCTGTACCCTCTCTACATCTCTTCAAATGGCTCAAAGGTGTATGCATTTTGAAAGCACACCTGGGCTATTAAAACAAATATGACCCAATTGTTAGGCGGCAAAAAGTGCCTTCTTCATGATAATATTTTATTATCCTCGTGAAGAGGACAACGAAGCATTAGTACAGTATATTATGTTCAATTTCAGGAATCGTGCGCAAAGTCTGCAAACATTTGAGTGAGTCTTTAACAGGAATAAATGCAAAAATATAATATTGGTGACACTGATATTTCGTGAATGAGCACCGCACACCAGAAATATTTGCCCCTGGTGTGTGTGTGTGTGTGTGTGTGTGTGTGTATATATATTTGTGTGGGTGTGTGCACACACACACACACATATATAAATAAGACTTGAGAAATTATGCAAAATCCTACTTTTCACCCCTCCTAAAAAATGTACTCACCCAAGATCCCACTCCATTTTTTAATTATATGACTCATTAAGTTGACAGGAATTACATATAGTGATTAGAGGTGCTGTATCATAGCTGGAGATTGCATTCCTTTAATTAAGAAGTAATTGAAGAAGGAAGAGCCAATAAATAATAAGGACAAGAAGAACAGTAAAAAGAACATTACTTTTTTGGAAAACAATAAAAATTCCATGAATTTTTATTACTAGAATTGACCTTTATAATTAACCATACTCTTTTGTGTTTTCGAAAAGCTAAAAAAAATATTTTTAGAAAGCTATTTTACATTAAATTAAATGCAGCTACTTGCCATCCGTTGAAATCCTCTTGCTACAGACGTGGTTTAGCATATTTGTCAACTACAACATATACATAAGCCACTAAATGATGTTCTCACAGTTGTAGTGCTGCTCTCTAAGAGCTTCCTAAACATAATTGGGTTGGTGGCAACACAGAAAAGAAAGCAGGTAAGCTGATGAATCCATCACTCACTGTTTCATTTCTCTCTTGCTCAGTGACATTCAGTTTCAGCTGTCTGTGTTTTCTACAAATTTTTCCATAGTCACATGCTAATTTTTTTTTTATTCTCCTACATATATAACATATATTAAGATATATGAATTAAACAGTCAATATACTCTTTCACAGTTCAACTCCACACTAACAGAACAAAATGTTCTTCCTCTTCATTCCTTCTACTGCTTTTTTTTTTTTTTCAATGTTTGATCCTCTGGTGTATTTCCTAATACAGTGTGATCATAAAGTTGTGCAACCAGAAGTCTGAATTTGTACAAATTGTTTCCAAATCGTTCTAATCACTCCTTATGCGTAGATGTCACCATCATATTATTACAAACTATTGGAGATGCCAAATTTACTGTGATGTGTGCAGGATTTTCTCAGTGTAGCTTTGTTCAATGTGGAAGTAAAATGTCTTTTTTCAGCTACGAGTTTTCATTTTGGAAAGTTATTTCACTCGTTGGTCTTAAGCATGTGTTGCCAAGGAACTTCATGAGAAATATCCATGTACAGCACCAGACACAGTCCCTCAGAAGTTGACAATAACAAGATTAGTGCAGCGTTTTGGGGAAACTGGATCTGCTGCAAACAGGAATCGCTCCAGAAGGCTTTCCATTTTGAATGATGACAAAATTTTCTGAGATGTAATGATCTCAGAAAACTGAGATCATTACATCTTCATCCGTATCATGTACACTGAGTCCATGAACTGAAGGACCCAGATAAAGGCAAACAAAAATCTTCTGTAGATGGTTACACTCATTCGTTAAAGAACATAGTATAGAGGTGCTTGATACAGTTTTCTTCAGTGACTAGGACACATTTCACTTCAGGGGGCATATGAATAATCAAAACAATACGATATGTTGATGTGAAAATCCACATGATTTTCATGAAAAAGTTTTGCAATCTCAAATATTGGAGTTTGGTGTGCGATAGCATGCTGTCATATAGTGTGACCCTTCTTTGAAACAATGGTGAATGGTTCAATCTCCGAAGACATTATCACACTGTTCGTGGCACTCCTTGATGTCAGTGAACATCATTGTTGGTTCCAGCAAGACAGTGTCACATACCACACATCGAATAGTAGCATACATTTTTCGCAAGAAGTTTTCAGTGATGAGATGGTCATCTCGAAAGAATTGTGGCCTCCAAGATCACAAGATTTATCAGCACTACATTTTTTTCCCTTTGGGAGTATTTCAAAGGTGTTGTTTATTGGAATAATCCTCACGCACTAGATGAACTAAAAATGAACATTTCAACAGCAATTAAAAACATCAGTGTGTGTGTTTGCATTCATGAAGGAGGTGGCCGCTTTCAACATATGTTATAACGAGGTTCCTATTCTTCTTTTGTTATAAAGGTCTCTGATTATAACCTGCATATGTAGTTGTAACCGTTTCATTTTGCATATACTTGTAATTAACCTCGACACAGATATGTGTTATTTCTGGGTTGTGTGACTTTACAATCACCCTGTACAATAAATAGGTCATGAAATCAATGGTAACAAGTTTCCTTTCTCTACTCAGTTTTCTGCACATCCATAGTGGATGGCTTTTCAGAAAAACTGGAATCATTCTTTCTTCCCATATCTTGTAACTCAACAATAACATAAGCAACAGATGCTTAACATCCATTCCTAGTAGAGCTTATAACCATAGATGAGATAACTTAGAACAAAAGATGAGTGGAGCTTACTACTCATCTTTTATTCTCTGTATATCTGTTTTCTGGAACTGAAAGTTCCATGCGCACAGATAGCGTAGCTTATAATCTCATTTGTGGGTGTGATATAAATAAGTGTTCTGAAACTGAAATAGTAAGTTATTTCTTTAGTGAAATATATGCATTTAAACCCCTAGATGGCATGTCCTTAGGTGGCAGATAGGGAAATGCCTCCTAGAAATGGGTGGTAGGAGGGAAATGAAATACCTCCTGCAAACCAACAGGTGAAGCATATCAGGGTTAATCTCCCGATATGTGAATTCAAAAATGATTATGAAAAGAAACAGAACAAATGAATCTAGAGCTTGCCCTGATCATTCTACCTTGAGAGTGAACATGAAATGGATTGGCAAAAGCCTTCCCGGAATCCAGTCAATCAACAAGGAAAAGAGCAAGCCCTCTAAATCCCAAATCTGGAAAACACCTTTAATTGTTTCCAGTTGCAATGTATCCACACTCTTAAAATGTGGAAAATTCTTTGAGCTATGCAGAGGAGCTGAATTGAACAATATCAATGCAAGTTGTATCCAAGAACACCACTGGAAAATTGACATGGACTGGAATGAAACTGCATCAACAGACAAAAAATGGACTTTCATTTATTCTTCAGCAGAAAAACATGGAAACAACAGCATTGGAACCTCAGTCAGTAAAAAACTACATAATACTTAATTATAATATAACTGTCTTAATATAAATTATAAAATGCAACTGTCTCTGTAACAGAGACAGTTGCAAACAGAATATTATCCATAGCATTGGACTCAAACCACAAAGCAACTATACCTCAGTATATGCAGCCACAGAAGTTGCCAAAGAAGACAACAAATTAAAATTTTTGGAAGAACTAGCTACTTATCTTTCAAACCTTCCAATGCATAACTGCCACATGATAGGAGGAGATATTTTTGCACAAATTGGAGCAGACGTAGCAGGATCCACCAGAAATATAGGGCAATATACATATCACCATACAACAAATCACAATGGACATCTGCTTTCAGAACTTTGCAATGACCACAACTATCATTCTCCACACCAAATTTCCTCACCATGCAAACAGAAAACGGACAAGAGAGCACCCAAATGGATGAAAATCTCAACTCAATAACATATTTATAAATGGTAAATGGATTAGATCAACACAGAACTACAGAGCCTACAACACTCTCTTCCTTAACTCAGATCACAGAATCATTAATGTTCACATCAAGCTTCGGCTAACAACTAACAACTCAAAGAAAACATCAACCAGATGCATATGGAACAGTTTAGAAGATCCCTCAACCCAAAATAAATATAAAGAAATCAATTGCAAACGACTAAAAAATCTAGTCCTTGCAAGTAATAACACTGAAATTAATAATTTCAATCAAAGAATCAATTTAATCAAAGAAGCTACAACAGAAACACTGGATAAATATATCCCCAAATGAGCAGAAAACTGGATGTCACAGAATTCCATAAAACTGATTAATCACAGAAATATCCTTGAACAAAGAATGAGACAACTCAACAGTGAACACATAAAGCAAAACTTTGAGAAAATAAATAACCAAGTACATGAGTCCCTAAAAAGAGACAAAGAATCCCACATATGAAACATATCATTGGATGATTATCATAAAAACCACGAGACCAAAGAAGCTTTTCAGATTGTGAAACATCTTAGTAACTAAGAAAGGAAACCAAAAATAGAATTAAAAATAAAGATGGTAAAACTATAGAAGACAAAGATAAAGAATTATCAGATGGAAAAAACTACTTTAAAAGTTTACTTAACATTAAAAACATTTCACAAACTTCAGTGCCCAAAATCAAAATAAGTGAAGAAATATCTATAAATTGCAACATCTTTACTCTTGACGAACTCCAAACAGCACTCAGCAAGCAAATAACAGTTAGAGGGGTTGATGAATCACAGTCTAAGCCATACTCCATGGTAGCAACCAACTACAGAATATTTTCCTCAATATATGCAATAATGCTCTCAGGACAGGGGAAATACCTCCCCATTGGAAAGAAGGTATAATTATATAACTGATATAAAAAAAAAAAAAAAACTTAAATAAACCAGAAAACTACTGTAGAGTAACTCTTTTATTTATAGCTCTGAAACTTTATAATAAATGATTCTTAATCACATAGAATCTTATATTTCTCCAATATTAAGGAGAAATCAAGAACAGAAGGATTCACAAAGAACAGAAGTACAATAGAACACATTCACAGTGTGAAAATATTATTGGAAGACTCAAAAGACAAAGAATATTCCTCTTATCCTCAATTTCATAGACTCCACAAAGGCATTTGACCCAATAGCAGAATTGACATGTTTAGTATTCTTCATCATTATGGTATTCCCAACGAAATTACTGATGCAATTGCAGCACCTTATCAAGATCCTCATGCCTGTGTTCTTGTCAATAGAGAATTGACAGAAAAATTTCCTATAACAACAGGGGTTCTACAAGGAGACACTTTGGCTCCCTTCTTTTTTTTAATAATAATAATCAACTACATTTTCAGGATGGTTGAGAGTCTTCAGCGCGAGACTAACACCTAACGATAAACAACTCTGTCTTGGTGAGAGCAATGCAGATGATATAGTATTAACAGATTCATCTTTATCCATGCCACAACAACATTTTGACAAACTATGCCAAGCTGCAAAAATATTTGGATTGATAGTTAACTCAAATAAAACTAAAATATAGTACAAATATAGTAAAAGGTTCCATCATTACAAAACACAACCAACTATTGGGAAAAGTTGAAGACTTTTAATAATTATAACTACTCATCACCTGGAAAACAAAAATTAGGCTTTACAAATTATTACTGTTATCAGGCTATCTTCTTAGATGGTGGAGAAATATGAAACATTTCCAACAAGCAACAAAACCACTAATAGCTTTAATAGAACCTGCTTAAGACTGTTGCTCATTTACTCTGGGAAGGATCATATTCATAATTCCACTATTGCAGAAGAGGCAAACCAAAAACCCTTGAATGAAACCCAATGTAGACGTCAACTTGATTGGCTTGGATTTCAACTGAGACATCATCCTTCTCCATACTTCGACATCTTAGTTTTATACACTCCCACAAATGAAAAAAACTGGAGAGGAAGACTAACTAAACAATCTAGCAGTATAATAACCACCTTATCAGCACAGATACTCTCTCTCTCTCTCCATGAGAAATAACTCAACCAGCTCAAAACAGAGAAGCATGGATAGCTACATATAATAATTAACTTTTTCTTATTCCTATGTATTTAGTTTGTTTCCCTATTTACAAATTGTAAATAAACCATGAGGGTGAACATGTATGAATACTACAGGTACTACCTTTTACTGGATTTGCAATAAAATGTACTGGGGAAAACTGAGGTTAAGTGATATATAACACCAGTCTCTGTGACAATTACCTTTGTAGTCTTAGTTAACCAGTGCACTGTTGGCTAAATGGGTTCAAATTCCACCATGGGAATGGTTATTAGTGATGATCTTCAGGAGGGGGATGAATTTCATTATTGCCATTGACTTGAAAAAATTGCATGTTTGATCTCTAGAGTAAGGTTTCCAGACTATATACAAAAATAAAAATTAAATATATTAAAATATATATATATTTAAAATGGGAAAAAATCCTCAGTGCATCAACAGTACAGTACCATACAGCAGGTTTACCACCTTCTGTTATATGAAAAATAAATAAATGAAACTTGAAGTAGAAGCTAGTAATTTTCTTCATGCTCCTGATGTTACTTCATCTTTTTCAAATGAGTAATCAATTTCAGAATTTTTAGGACCATTCGTATGCATAGAGCTCGATGTGAAAACTTTTCTATTATATGCTGATTTGCCATAAATACTGTTATAACTTCTGCACACACACCCCCTGTGCTGCCAAAAGAATTGCATGCGCAGAGTTCTGTTAGTGACACTGCGTACAGCCAACATTTACATGTTTATCAGTAGAGAGAGAGGTCTAGCTGTATGAGTCAACATGCAGTGGAAAGATCATGAGAACCGTGTACATGTAACAGCACTTCACAAGGTTGGAATGCAGCCACCTATTATTTTCAATGCTCTAAAAACACTGAGGATCAGTATGTTTTAAATAGATTAAATCTCTGTAGCCATTTGTTATAGAGGGATAATTTATTAATTATTATCAGTCCTCTTTGTTATGAGATTTTCTCTATAATGATTATTTCTATTTCCGAGTGTTTATTATATGCACAAGGGTTCAATTCTGATTGGTGCAATGACTTTTAACTGTTTCTTTCAGAATCCAGAAAATCATTGACTCAAGACCAAATACTGAATATACACATTTAATTAAAAAAAATAAAAATTAAAAAAAAATATACACTTCAATAAAAAATTACACAACTAACTACAAAATTAACTGGATCCAAGGCCTTTTAAAATAAACTTACACTTTAGAGATCACCCATTCTCTGACTCATTCTATTACTGGTTTGTTTACCATATACTTAATCACATCTACTAGGCTTCATAGTCAGTTTCTTTGTTAAGGCCTTTTTCCGAAGATATAAGATTCTCTTCTTTTCCATAGGATCCCTTCTCATCACCCATATGTAGCATACATTATTCCTCCTGAAGTACATATTCTGAATTCACCAAAGTATAAATACTCTAACCTCATGCAGTTCAATTTTTTTAATTTTTGTACCAGCAAAAAAGGTTTTCTTATTAATCTAAGTTGCTAAATTCCATCTCCTTTTCCAGTAGAAATAACAGATAGATCCGGCATCCTTAAGACAGATCAAATTTTCCAATCAGCGTTTCCTTGAACATTCCTATAGAACATCAATTGCAATATTTTCTTATATTTACCAATACTTATTTACAGGCTCACAGTTTCTACGATTCCTTTTTTGGAATCTTCTATTAATATTCCTCCCACTGTCACATACAACTAAATAAGCTTTGTAAGAACAAAATTTCTCCATCTGTTTTCTTAAACTCCCATTAGCTCTTCCTTGTTTTTAACTCTGTTACTTCGATACTGAACGCTCTCTTGTTGTTTCCGTTAGCTCGATACTGAACGCTCTCTCTGTCAGCTGTCAATCACCCATCAAACTCATCGGTGAGCATGTGCACTCCATGAAAGTGGCAAGCAAGAAGTTAGGTATAATGGCTGACCTGTCGTCTCCAGTAGTGTTAGGAGAAAACCACAATAAAATTTCTGAAAGTAACACAACTATCCAGTAAGTACATAAATTTTTAACTGCTTTACATTTCATTTTCACAAAAATAACATCAATAACAGGCATATCGCAAGTGCCGATAATGCATATTATGAAACCAAAACTAATAATGTACTTAACATGAACAATTTGTAAAAATATTCATAATTTTAAATTATGACTGGTTTTACAAGTAGGATGTTTGTATATGGACTATTAACTGTTATAATGATACAGAAGACATATCTGACCACCAAAGAACAGATCAACCATGCTGTATTAGGATGCAACAGCATGTGAGGGCTGTGAAGGCATGCCTCTGCCATAATCCTGTGAGAATGCAGAAAGTGATGTCACAAAAGATGAACGTTTCACACAAAATGATGTCACTATCGTAGTTCTACTGGACACTTCCTAACAGCATAACTTATGTGGTAGAGAGCAATAAAATCAAAAGCACTTTTCTGGCAGTATGCAAACAATAGACACAGAGATATCCTCTTCACAGATGAGAAGCTTTTCAGATTTCTACCCAAGATTCTTTTAACCACCAAGATGATTGAGGATATGCCCTGGATAGTCGCACAGCATGTGCCATAGTACCAAAGATACAGGGAGGTCATCATCCCACATAAGTGATAGTTCGGTGAGGGGTGACATATCAGTGGGTATATCCAAGTTACATTTCGAGAAATGGATCAAAACATCCAAAGTGTATCAAGACACCATGTTGCAACCAGTGGTATGGCTCCTGAACAACACCTTGTTTTAGGGCAGGCAGTGGATCTTCCAACAGGACTCAGCCCCTGCACATAACAGTGGTTGCAGGCAAACGGGAGACAACCACATATCACCGTCTGAAAGTCCTGATCTTAATCTGTTGAACTTTAAATTGTGGTTGGAGCTTGAGAGAGAAGCCTGCAAGAAACGACACCCCAGCATCACTAGCCTGAAGATGGATTTGGAACATGCAGTGGCAGCATTTCCATTGAATGTTGTGCGTGCCACCATCGATATGTGGCCTCATAGACTTCAGCAAGCATAAAGGCAAAAATAGGGACATTTTGAACATTTTATGGTTTTTATGTGCTGAAAGCTGTAAATGATTTACTGGTAGATTAGAGTTTTATGCACTGTTCAAGTAGTAACAGCATTTATGGGCCAGACTAGATATATTGAAATGTTCTTGCCTGTTTATTAGGCTAGACAAATTAAGGATATTTACTAAGGTCTACTTTGCTCCATATTAGGTAGATCTGGGGTACCTTTAAATACAATGTTAACGAGTTTCATCAATGTTCTCAATTCGATCCAGAGCAACTGGTAAATAAACCACTTTGTCTTTTTATTGTTTACAATAAATAGAAAATACTTCTGAAATTTTCACTTAAGCAAACATTCTAAACATTCATTTCTACAGATTGATGATAGTATTTGATGTCCTATTAGTCAGAAAGTACTAGGATGGTCTCCCCCCCCCCCCCCTTGAGAAAATGTGTCTTGTTTACTAATTTGTGAATTTTACAGGATATGGGTAGTTCAAATAATAATAATAATTATCATTATTATTTTAAAATAAAGAGCCAAGAGGCTTCAATTCGGCGATGTAAAAATTATTTAAATTAAGGGGATATTAAATCCCACATTATTTCAAAGCTGAATAAGAAACTCAAAGATAGAAATTTAATCTACGAGTTTCATTCCAAATATAGAAACTATATAAAGTTCAGCGAGTCCAAGCATAAGCCAACACCTGGTAGTGCAATGCCAGGGCAACTCGTTGCAAAGGTGGAGCAAGTTCCGATCACTGTTCTTAGTATTTACCCATAATGTAAAACAACAGCTCCTAGGAGATGTATTACTGTTATACATTATGAGAGAAGGTTACTACCCATACCGGTTTCGCCCTTTCTGAGGTCTCATCAGTGAGTAAATAGACCTGAATAATACTAAGATGGTAGTGAACAGAACTTACATATACTCTGCTATACAAATTGCCAAGAAGGTGTACCTTCTTGGCAATTCGACCGGTTGAAACCCAGACCGGTTTCAACTTTTCTGAGGTCTCATCAGTGAGTAGGTAGACCTGAATAATACTAAGATGGTAGTGAACAGAACTTACATATACTCTGCTATACGAATTGCCAAGAAGGTGTACCAATAAGTTATTTTAAAATAAAGAGCCAAGAAGCTTCAATTCAGCAACGTAAAATTTATTTAAATTAAGGGATATTAAATCCTACATTATTTCAAATCCGAATAAGAAACTCAAAGAAAGAAATCTAAGAGTTTCATTTTAGATTACATTTCTATCTTTGAGTTTCTTATTCGGCTTTGAAATAATGTGGGATTTAATATCCCCTTAATTTAAATAATTATTATTATTATCTGAGACCTCCTGGGAGTCAAGGACTCATTGAGAGAGGCTATAAATCACCCAACCCAACTGTCATACCTTCCCTTAAATTCATTCACACTAGATGCACTAACTACTCTTAAAGGCAAACTATTCCACTTACTTGCTACTCTATGAGAGAAAAACATAGCTCTTATCCCTTTCTTGACTGCGAACAAACTTAACCTCCATGGATGCCTACGTGTTCTCCTCCCACCTACCACATAACAAAAATTTTCATCAGACGATATCCCTTAACACCCATTCAAAGTTTATAGACCTCTATCATAATACCCCCTCTTTCTCCTGTTAACCAGAGTCTGTAATCCACATACTCACAATGTGTCATCATAATCTAAAAGCCAGAATCGAGATATAATCTTTTAAACTCTTCTTTGCAGCATTTCCACAGCTTCTTTATCCCCTTGGAATCCTGGAGACCAAATCTGCACACAATAATCCAGGTATGATCTTATCAAAGCCTTATAAAGAGGCAAAATGAACTCCCTTATCCTTACATGTCAAGGTCTGCTTCAACATTGCAATTACCCTCTGAGTTGTATTTGCAACTTTTGCTATGTGATCTTTGAATGTCAAATTCCTATCAACCACAATGCCAAGACCCTTTGCCTTCTCAATTTCTTATAGCATAACCCTGCTAATATAATGTGCCACTGGAAATCTCATCATGTCAACATGCATAACTTTACACTTACTAACATTATACTGATAGCCATTTTCATTTGCCCAAATTTCCAGCTGATTCAAATCATTTTGTAAGTGCCGAATATCAGTAGCATCCCTAATTGTCCAGCTATCTTTGCATCATCGACAAACAATTGCACATCTGATGTAAGATCCTGTCTGATATACACCCATTGTATACCACTTTTTGTTATCTGTCTATCAACAATCCCTCGACCCAAGACAACAGTTTATATTCCAATCCCATATTCTTCAAGTTTATGCAACAGCCAACTCGGCCATAACATTGTTATAAAATATGAGCAAATTGCTAAAACATGACATTCATTTAGTTAAACCATGCTTCTTCTTGCAGAGTAGCTTGTTTGTCTACCTATTTCTGTATGCGAGTTCTTACCAACTTCTCTAAAATCTTCACTACCACACAATGTGTATATACCACATAATGTATAAAGTGGTCATTTCCCCCACCATTATTGCAATTAATCCTTTGCATTAATGTTAGGGTAAATCAACATTTCCATTTATTAATCAGCAAAATTAAGATGCCAACTGTGGGGATTACTGAGTTGATTCACAATGCTATTCATGATATTGAAGAACATCATGTAAATATAATGGTGTCAGAAGAAATCAAACATAGGAAATGCAGAGGACATTCATGGGCTTACTAAGGAAGATTTTGACAAACTGCTTGATGACATGCTGAAATCCTATTCAGGACAAGAGTCCAAGACAGTGTGGGGTAAAATAAGCATGGAGTATGTATAATTATGAGCAGGAGGACATTGTTGTAGTGTAGGAAGGAGTGAAAATATTATTAGCAGATTACTTATTCTTGTAGAAAGACTTATATGTTGGCTGCACATGATTATTAAATAACTTAAGGAATTCACAACTTATACTGGAATATAAATTAAAATCAACTTTAATATATACTTCCTATTTTCGGCAACGTCACGTTGCCATCTTCATGGGAACATGACTAAGACACGTGCACGCAGGCACTAAAACAGCAAATGAGGTCGAAGAGAGAAAAGTACTGTTTTTCCTAAAGTCCTGATGGTGCCACCCTAACAAGCAATATTAGGTATTCCTGGCCGTTGGGTGGAAGTTCTCATGATGTATGTCTCCCAAATTTGGGGCAGTCTCATGCAACCAAATTTGTTGAGGTTTGGTATGTTTTTTTAGGGCTGAGGCTGATTCTAAGAATAGTCTTTCAAATTTAAACTTGCTCCGGTGTATTACTGTGGCTTTCCTCCAATGTATTCTGTAGCGTGTATCCAGAGCATGGTCTGCAAGCCCCCCGAGTGGCTGTAATGTGAAACCGGATGTACACTAGTGGCCAAAATTGTGGAAAAAGTGTATTTTTGAGGTTTGATGGCTCATAACCCTTTTTTTTGGTGTAATACCATAAAATTATATATCAATGGAAAGATAAATTAATCAAGAATGTAATGCAACAAAGTTTGTTCAATTATCGGTATTCTATGAAAAGCCATAGCCAAATAACCAGAAAAAAGAAGCACAACTTGCTTAAGTTGACATGAAATAGCTTTCCTTCATTTGAATGTAGCCAATGAGCATGAGTGTATAGAGAGCCAATCAGGTGTCATCTTGTTTTGGCAATGAGGCAATAAGGTCACAGTAGGATTGATGTCATGTACTGGAGCTGAGAGGAGGACATTTGTCAGTGTGTTATGTGATTGCTATCTAGTTGGTTGGTTTTTTTTGTGTTCTTTCATTTAGTGAGCTTGTAAAAAGTAATAAAATTAAAGAAATGGTGCCAAGAGTTGACTGGTCACCCAGAAAACGATGTAAAATAGTACTATTAAGTGAACAAGGCTACAGTTATGAAGAAATTAGAAGAAACCAAAGGTGGCATTTCTAAATTTTTGAAGAGGTATAAGGAGACTCAGTCACTACAAAACCAGACTGGTAAAGGCTGAAAAAGGTGCACAACAGCAAGTGATGATAGAAGAATTTAGAGACTGTGATTATGTGACAGAAGAAAATCATCTGGGTGTATACAAAATGAAATGGCACAATACAATGTGAAGTTGAGTGCAAGGACTGTTCGGCACAGACTGCAGAAATTTGGTCTAAATGCTAGAATTCCACAAAAAAAGCCATTTTTATCTCTCAAACAAAGGTTGAAAAGATTAAACTGGGGGCTAAAAGGCTAAAACCCATGTTAACTGCACAGTGGAACAATGAGACAGTGTTATTTGGAGTGATTAGACCAAAATCTCCCTGTTTGGTTGTGATGACATAAACTACGTAAGGAGAAGAATCGGAGAAGATTTGCATCCTGATTGCATTACATATAGGGTGAAACACCCACTTAATGTTATGATCTGGGGTTGTATGACATCAAAAGTTGTGGGCAGAATTTGCATGATTAATCGGAATATAAGTGCCCAAAAATGCATAAAAGAAATACTTGAGTCCAAACTGAAGCCTTCTGCACGTGATCTTTTCCAAGATAATGAAGCATTTATATTTCAACAGGAT
Source organism: Typopeltis vanoorti (assembly GCF_054136105.1). Lineage (NCBI taxonomy): Eukaryota > Metazoa > Arthropoda > Arachnida > Uropygi > Thelyphonidae > Typopeltis > Typopeltis vanoorti. The sequence continues at coordinate 43,567,577 of NC_143557.1, read as the reverse complement.
TCAGCTCTATGTCACGTTGCTGCTGTGTGCAAAAATTGGTTTCAAGATAATCATATTCCACTGCTGGAAGAATGACCTGGAAATAGCCCAGACCTTAACCCAATCGAAAATCTATGGAGCTGACTAAAGAAACTTGTTAGTCAGAAGCAACCCGCCAATAAAACTCAATTAATAGAAGCAATAATTCAATCTTGGTTTCACATTATAACAGCTGCAGAACTAAAAAACTTGGTTCACTCCATGGGAAGGTGTTGTAAGGCCGTAATTAATGCTAAAGGTTATCCAACTAAGTATTAACTCACATTGTGAGAATTTTTGTATATCACATTTTTTCTATGTATTTCATTTTTCTTCTTTATAACTGCTGTTCTAATAAAAAATCCTTCAGAAAAGTTATTGCATTACATTCTTGATTAAATTATCTTTCCATTGATATATAATTTTATATATCAATGTTGATATATAAAAAATGGTGTGTTGCCATTAGTGTAGTCTTTGTGTTCCAGAATTCTGATATTCGCAGTCCTGCCTGTTTGGCCAAAGTAGAACAGCTTACAGTTGCAAGGTAGGTCTAGGGGAAGTGGTTGGTCTTTTGTGGAGCAGATAAGGGATGCCAATTTTCTATATGGTCTGTAACATGAGGTCAGGTCATATTTTTTTGTTGTTCTCACCAAAGCAAGACCTCCAAAACCCAACATATCCAACAGTGAATATAAAGCTCCACAGGAAATGAAGAAAAACAAATAAATAATAATCACCAAAGCAGATAAGTGGAACGCCACCATGGTTCTCAACCAAACTGACTATACAGGTAAGCTTAATGCTTTATTATTAGATCGGGCTACCGATCTAACATTGGTAGCCCACCAACTCACAAATTAGAAAACTCCATAGGCTCTTTAAGAAAGCCACTTCTTGGCCTGTGGAAGTTACCAACAACAAACTAAAACCTTTTAACTCTAGACCCCCCCCCCCCGTATATATATATGGGCTTCCAAAAATACATAAACAAAATGTGCCATTACGTCCCATAGTGGATGGCACTGATTCCCCCATGTACAAATTAGCCAAACATTTAGCCAAAGCACTCACACACTATACTGGCAACACACAATCACACATAAAAAAACTCAGCCCACTTCAAAGCCAGTGTAGAAAACCTTACACTCCAACATATTGACATAATGGTCAGTTTTGACGTCGCCTCCCTATTTATAAATGTCCCACTCAAGGAAACCTTAGAGCTCATCCAAGCCAAATTCCCTCCCTATATCTCAGCCCTATTTCAGTTCACAATGAACTCAGGCTATTTCGTTTAGCAGTGAAAATTCTACAAACAGATAGATGGGATAGCCATGGGTTCACCACTCTCCCAATCCCTTGGCCAACTTCTTTATGGAGACTTTTGAAGAGAAAGCCTTAAACTCTGCCCCACAAAAACCTACCACATGGCTTCGTTATGTTGATGATGTGTTCGCTATTTGGCCACATGACTCTGATAGACTCCTCTCCTTCTTAACACACTTATACAACCAACACCCCAGAATCAAGTTCACCCTGGAAAAAGAGGAAAACAACAGCCTCCCTTTCAGAGATACATTACTCACCCACCACCTTGATGGAACCTTGGTTTTCTCAGTTTATAGAAAACCCACTCATACAGGCAGATACATTCACTAACTACCCCCCCCCCACACACACACAACAATATGGAGTCATTAAGACACTATAACAGTGTAATTAGTTTAGCCATATAATAGGGCTAAACTAATCTGTTCAAATGACAATGCCTTAAACACTGAACTAAATCACATCCTTAACACTTTCTCAGTCAACGGCTACAACCCCCCCAAAAAATCCAAAAACACTAAAACCAGTAAACCACAACACCCCTCCCCCCCTTCACAATAAAAATTACTCTAAATCCATCACCATTCCCTACATCAGGGGCACCTCTGAAAAAATAACCAAAATCGTAAAAAAATATGACCTGACCTCATGTTACAGACCATATAGAAAATTGGCATCCCTTATCCACTCCACAAAAGACCAATTCCCCTAGACCTACTTGGTGTATACCAGGTCCCTCACAGCTGTAAGCTGTCCTACTTTGGCCAAACAGGCAGGACAACGAATATCAGAATTTCAGAACACAACGACTACATCTGGTTTCACCAGTACAGCCACTCAGGGCTTGCAGACCATGCTCTGAATACTCCCCACAGAATACATTGGAAGAAAGTCACAATAACAACACACTGCAGCAAGTATAAATTTGAAAGACTATTCATAGAATCAGCCTCAGCCCTAAAAAACATGTCCAACCTCAACAAATTTGGATGCATGAGACTGTCCCAAATTTGGGAAACATACATCATGAGAACTTCAACCCAACGACCAAGAGTACCTAATATAGCCCGCTAGTGGGGGGGGGGGGGGTACCATCAGGACTTGAGTAAAAACAGTAGTTTTCTCTCTTCGATCTCATTTGCTGTTTTAGTGCCTGCATGCATGTGTCTTAGTCTTATGTTCCCATGAAGATGGTAACGTGACATTGCCGAAATATAGGAAGTATATATTAAAGTTGATTTTAATTTATATTCCAGTATACATTGTGAATTCCTTAAGTTATTTAATAATCAGCAGGTTACTTAATAAATATTATTAATGTAATTCATGTAAAAGTAATATTAATGTAATTAATGAAAAAAAAAATACTTATTAAGTATACTAAATAATAAGAATTTATTAAGTATACTGAATAGGTATTATTAATGTAGACTGTAATGCATGGGAGAATGTAAAAAGTTGATAATGCAACACAGAAAAGTTTTGGAGCAACTTCATGAAAGCAGTCAGAAGTTTTGTGGGCTTATTGGGGGGATTCACTTCATGAATAATGGTAACGATATCTGATATATTTCTTATATGATAAGAAATATACTTTCTACTCCTACTGCTGGTACTTTCTACTTATCTGATATGATAAGTAGAAAGTACCAGCAGGGATATTTCAAAATACTCTCTAATAGTATGGTAAGAGAATTACAAAGAAGTAGAGAATTAGTGAGTTGCTAACCTAAAATGGAGCCTTAACTAGAAATCACATTCAGAATATTCTTACTAACATTCATTTGGCATTCGGGCACATGTGGTTTTTCTTAACGACAAATTTGCTTAAATTTTATGGCAAAGTCACAAAAGGAAAATGTCAAGGTGATAGTTATGATGTAATTATTTAGATTTTAGTAAATCCTTTGACAGTATAAATAAAAACCAATAATTACGATGTACCATAAAGGATCTTCAGAATGTTAGAAACATAGAATCCCAGGATTCACTATTATGATTCTTGTGCAACATGCTCCTTTCATCAGGATGTTAGAAACATAGAATCCCAAGATTCACTATTATAATTCTAATGCAACATGCTCATAAATGTGTTGTTTCAAGTACTGAAAGAAGTGGAGATTCATATTTAACATGAACAAATACAAGTCTAAAGTTAATGAATACAAGAATGATGTATTCTAACTGACAGAGAATTTAAATTTAGGAATCATGTTGGTAAGAAAGTTAGTAAAACTCAATAAACTGTAGGCTTAATTAAAAGAATCCATCCTCTTAAGGGGAAACTCGAAGGTATAATGCCATCGTACAAGTATGTGCTCAGAACAATACTGGATCATAATGTCTGGAATATGTCTCATCATGTCTATCACCATGGTTTTTAAAAAATTCAAGTATATGTAAAGTATTCAGAATAAAGACTATGTGTGTGGAATAAATGTATTATGGATAGCTAGTTTTGTGAATTTTAAAGAATAGGGTAGGCAAGTAATAATACTGTATGATAATGGTGATTTTACCCACCGTTAATAAAAGGAATGGGATATAAGAATAGGTTACTTGCAATCTAAAGGATTCATCTAACAGGAGATTTAATTAAATATTTAAAAAAATTTAAATGAAGTCTAAACTGGATTACAGTATACATAATATAACAAGGTTTTGCTCTGAAGAGGCTGAAGAAAGCTCTTGCCAGATATAAATCTATGTTCAGATATCGGGGGGGATAAATATATTCCTTCTTTGAGTCGCTCAGAATCAAAGATGCATAACTGGAAGGACACCTCCACAGATCTTTGAGGGAAAGCAAAAAACAAACTGTGACTTATAAACTGACATCCAATCTTCACCTTTGCAAAGTGCAATCTATTATTCGTAACCAATGAATGTTGAATTATTGAGAACTAGCGGCAAATTTTGTAATTAGCTATCCAAATTGTATTTGGTAGTGCAAGTGCCTTACCAGGAACAAGCTGGCTGAGGTTTCGCTCTATTAAACCAACACCCTACTGTTTTCTGCAATTAATGAGATAAAATGAAAAGTCAGCTACTGAAACAAACATCATCAACAAATTTGAAGTATCAATGGAATTCATACTAGCAAAAAAAAAGCTAGAAAAATTTCATGTGTACCTGCTCTCCAGCCAAAAGGCTGCCAGTTTGAATCCTGCCGTTGGCATGGATGTTTGTGATTGTCTGTGGAAATACCAGTGGTGGTCAGCAGCAGATAGTGTTGGTGTAGTTGCGGTCAGTTGGTGATTGAATGGTGGAGATGGAGTTATAGAGCAGGTGCCCTCCGTCGATGAGTCCTTGGACTCCTTGGAGGTGTCAAATAATAACAATAATAATAATATTATTAGTGCTACTGAGAAAGGGGAAAAAAAGACTAACACAAAATTTCAAGTAGAGTTATGTGGGACAAATTTCAAAATAGAGAAATTAAACTTATCTCTGCCCATGGTGCCAAGGAAGATTCTCCTAAAGAAAAAGGGGAGTAAATTTTTGAATCATTAAAGACTGCAGATGACATAAAAAATACAGTAAAGCTAGTCCTTGTAGGAGATCTAAACAGCTGGGTAGAAAATGAATCTGATGCACATACTGATTCATTGTTGCACCACTATAACAAACTAATGAAAAGTTCCAACTACAGCCACATGTGTGCAATGTTACAAACAAAAAGAAAGCAAACCATCCCATACAACAAAAAGTTCCTGTGGTCCCCTCGAGTTTGCTGTGCTGACAGTCAAGTGGAGAAAAATATCTTTGTTAAGTTATGGAGAAAAGGAGAAATCTATAATAAAAATGGTAAGCCATTCCTGGATTTCCATTCAGGACACACTAGTCATCAGTGAAGATCATGTTTCAATATAAAATTTAAGTCGATATCAATATGAAATTGAAATTGGTCACTGAGTTTTATGCAGGAAACTTCAACTGAATTTAAAATGGAGAACCTACAGTGAAATATTATCACAATTTGTAGTGAAGATTGCAAATTAGATGTGGAAATAAACTACAGAATAATCAAAGCTATGGTGGTGAGTAGCGATAGAATACGAAAGAAATCATTCAAAACATTAAACAGCAGTATACAACGTGTACAAACCAACTTTAACTTATGAATAAACAGTTGATCAAATACTGTTAAAAATGAAATTATTAAGGAATCTGACGTGAGTATTTGAATGTGTGAGCAGAGCAAATCTCATGTGATATGACCTTAAACAAAACAGGAGAGAAGAGGTTAGCAAAACAGACGTTCATTGCCACGATAGGAGGAGAAAGACCCATAGGAAGACTAGGTAGAATGACGCTGTTAGAAGTGTTGCTAGAAAATTCCATTTTGACCTATACTCCGCTTGTTCTTCTCCAAGTCTCCCACAATTTTTTTTTTCTCAAGTATTTCCTGCATAAATCTTACCTGGAACACTCAAATGACAAATCTTCTGTAACACTTCTATTTCCCTTTTTATACAGATAAGTATCATAACAGCTTTACCTCAATCATCTGGAATTCAACCATTGATCAGGCCTTATGAATTATGCAGTGTAGTCCTGAATGTGTGAGAACCACAAAAAAAATAATATCTTGAGTCTGATGCAAGTAGACTTTTCACTGACAAAAACATAAATCTTGTTTAATTGGGTGATGCCTCAGCTAGTATGACATTCCATCATACTGTACCATCATTTTGTTTTGGTTTAAGCCAACAAGAAAATTTTATCAGCTAAATCTGACACTGTCAACACATCCTTGTCTGTTCCCAACATCCAAGTACCAAAGGTGAGGATTAGACATTAGCTCTAGTCAAGTTTCCACATTCCTTAAAAAGCTATGTCGAGAGGCCCTCCTATTTATCTAGGTATGACCCACCATTGTAACATTATTACAAATGAGTGTTTCTATGAAGAAAATACTAGAACCATCATACTTACTAAAAACATTTTTCTATTTTCAATCACAAAATTGTACTGTTTGAAAATGTACTGTTACATGGGATAAGTTGTCTAGTATAAAAATCATAAATAAATAGAAATAAAGAAATAATTAAATAAATGACTACTATTATAGTAAGTCTGAACTCATTCTTATCTGTAAAAATCAAAAAACAACCACAAAAAAAAAATATAAATAAATAAAATAAACTCACTGATCGCCAATAGGTTTTGTCTTTGTTTCATTAGACACTGCAATAGACAAAAGAAATTTTTCAATGTCATGCAACTGATGGCGAACTTCCCAAGTTGAATTTTCAGAGATATTGGTTACATCATTTTTCTCAGCCAACTCAATCTGATCTTTTTCTCCTCCACTTAACCATTTTGATGAATCTTCAAATCCTGATAATGTTCTGAAAAATAAATAAATAAATAAATAAATAAAAATAATAATAATATTCAGAACATAGCTATCTTAGACTACTGTCAAAGCCACACTGCTGAGAGTTAAAATTACAACAAAACAATGGGATGAAAAAAGGAATGAATAACAAAATGAAAGCTTTACTTATATATAAATGACTAAATAAAATAAGCATTCACAACTCTACCACGAAAAAAATCACCTACTGCATGTTGTTAGTGTAAAACAAAGTAACCTGGACAGGTCTCTATGAATCATTTGTTGCATTTAGCCAAAAATTAATTTTAAAAAGTTGTTCTAAGAGTCGGTAACTATGATTTTGTGCCCATTCAACAAAAATCCAAATTCTGTTGTACAACATATTTTTGGATATGTTTTTGGATAAGTGACTTTGTTCAAAATTCCATGTTATTACTAATCAAAATATGATATTTCAAGTATAATATATACATTTTGGTAATAAAATTCAAAAACAATAAAAAAATTACTCAAAAACATTACAAGAAAGAACCAGGGAGATATTTTTTAATCTAAGGTACTAATTTCATATTTTATAGGAAATTTAGAAAACCAAGAAAATGTAACAGAAAAAGCAAATCAGGAGAAATGCAAATACTGTATATTTTAAAATATTAAGTTTGTTAATTTCAGAATTTAGCACATTAATATAATTAGGCAAACTCTTAAATATGAATACATTAGAAATGTTATTCTTCTTCTTCTTGTTATTATTATTATTACGCAACACCTCCAGGCAGTGCAAAGACTCATCGAGGGAGGGCACCTACTCTACACCTCTGTCTCCACCACTAACTGCAACCACACCAACAGCATCTACCGCCAACCACCACTGGTATTTTAACAGACGATCACAAACACCATGCCCATGGCAGGATTCGAATCCACAGCCCTTTGGCTGGAGAACAGATATGCTAACCACTCGGCCAACCAGGCCAAGATTATGATAAAAAACTGATCAGTATATGCTTCGTATCCATTTTCATTTACAAAGTCTTTTATCTCTACCATATTTCTAGTGTTTTTCCACATCCCCCCCCCCAAAAAAAAAAAAAATTAAGTATGTTAATGGACAAGCAAAATGACATTTCTTATCTGATTTAATCAACTATTTGCAATTTTATATTTGATTTAATTTCCTATTCCTACAGCAGAAAATCATTTCAACCTCTTCATTACAGAGAAATATAACCTAGCTTACCTCAAATAGGAAAGGTCACTTTCTATCAGTAACTTTGGGTTTACACCATTCTGTGTCAATTTAATCTTTTGCTGCATGCCTGTCCATTTAATTGCTTCAGACCAACTGCCTAAATTTCTGTAACACTCGATGACCTAAAGTATAAATTGCTGTTATACAGATAAAACAAAAAAGAAATGTGAAGTGCTTATAATACTGCAGTCATTTAAGACCTTAATGCTCAGGCAAGAAAGGAAATAAATGAAATTCAAAGTACACTTAACCCTTGGGGAATGAATAAATACTTTATGAATTTTTTTTTTCTTTTGTAGATCATTAACTATCACAGATGCCTTAATGATCACACTAGAGACTGATTGATCTATAATTGTTTGCTTCAATTATAGCTCCAGCTCTGTGTAATGGAATTATTTGCCCTCCTTCCATTCATATAAAAATTACATGTATGAAGAGAATCAAGTTGAATAACAAAGTCAGTGGCAATGCAGTTCATCTCAGCATCATCCAGATACCTTCTGCATTCACTAAGTGTTTTCCTTTTTGATCATTTTTTTCATGGTTTTGCTGAAGGTAGGTCTTGTTATAGTGATCTACTCATGATTCATAATAGGATACTGTCACAGTGAGAATGGACATGCCAAAGCATGAGTAGCCCAATTAAACAAATAGCAAATATTCATTTGCAATTCAGCCATAACATAATTGAATTTCACAAAAATCAGTTTTGAACAAAAGAATCCACTCATTAAAAACTATTCAAAATACTTCAAAGAATAATGTAACCATTAGAATTTAGAATTGTAAAATTTTAGATTCCTTAAATTTAATAAATGCCATTTAATTTCACAAAGAATGTTTATAATAACAAAGGACATAGCACAAAAATAAGAAAATGTTCTTATTTCTTAAGTGACAAAAAATTTAATACAACTAATTAGTTGTATTAAATAAATACAACAAATATCTGGAATTAATTTTTCTGTAAACATTTTCTTTCAGGCAAACTGTACTATTGATTTCATATCCAAATATAAGTGGTATGGTAGTAAGTAATTGGTGCAACATTATTTACAACAAATTAGGATACATTACAAATACAGTAAAATGCATTTCAAGTGGACACCACATGGAAGATGTTCGGCTATTGGAATACCAGTATTACTCTCAGGGTATAGTGCAAACCAAATGAGAACAGCTGAAATTTAATAGGTCAATTATTCAGGGAATAACAGGTAAAATATGAAGGAAAAAGAAACTATATATGTTATATACAATAAATATGGTCAGATGATCCTCAGTATCTTGCACAATCAACTGCTTTTTCTGTGCATGATGTGTAAGGTCCTCATTGGAAGTTTTTTTACTTGGTTAGACCATAAAATATATATTTACTTTAATCCTTTATCCAAGTATAAGCAAACAAAGTTTGCACCTGAAGTATCTTCAGGATGGGCCAACTCGTGGCAAAGGTGGACTAAGTTCTCATCACTTTCCTTAGTATCCCATAATGCAAGTACATCTCCTTGCAGACATGTATATAAGATAAAGGATTAAACTAAATATATAATTTATAGTCTAATCAAGTGAAAAAACTTCCAAAATCTTTCTCTAATCCAGAGTAATTTAATAATAAGGTGTATGACAGCTTTTGGCAACTGGTATATGGAAATATGAGTTCCGCATTGCTTCAACCTTGGTATCACCTCTGGGCCTGGCTCCCACTGAAGAGACCTCAATAAAGGTTGAAATCGGTTAGAAGCTTGGATAATCAATGGCAATGCTGTAGCCCATGAAGTTAACTGAGGCACGGCTGTTGCTGTTACCCCTCAGATAAGATATAAGCAAATGAGCAGCTCTGCTCGGTGGTGGGGTGAGCCTGCCCCGGTGTAGAGCCAACCGGTTCTGAGAGTTCTTCTCAGTGGAAGGTGGGCCTGTTACTGAGGGGCACAATGATGAGTTTTTGGAGTTTGACCTGTACTTGAACATTCGATAAAGGTTGAAACCGGTCTGGGTTGACCCTTCCCATAATGCATAGCATTATACATGTCCACAAGGAGATGTGCTTTGCATTATGGGATACTAAGGAAAGTGATGAGAACTTAGTCCACCTTTGCTTCAGGACTGGGGCCATGAGTTGCCCCAGTCCTGAAGATACTTCAGGTGCAAACTTCGTTTGCTTACACTTGGATAAAGGATTAAATTAAATATATAGCGTAAGGTCCTTTTTTGTGCAAGGCGACTGAATAAAGGGGGACAAGATAGGTGTTCATGGACTGGGTTTCCCACATGCACACAATTATCTAGCTACGAAGGGTAATATGTAAAAATCACCACTCATTGGCCCACGCATTGAATGCGGAGTTCCACGCATCGACTAGAACACAAATCTGCATAAAATCATTTGCAACTGAGGCTTACAACATGGGCTTTAATAACAGGACATTACCTGAATCAAGCTCCACATTACCTGAATCAAGCGTTGTCTTCAATGGACGTGCAAAGAGCGTGTATGGTGGGACGTGGAAACTGTAATGGAGCGTCAATTATGCTACACCGTCTACCGAGAAGATGGACGGATGTGGATATGCCCAGTGAACGTCTCTTGCCAGGGTGCATAACCCCAACTATGAAATTCGGAGATGGTGGTGGATGGTATGGTCCTGTTTGGCCTCCAACCTCTGTTTGTGGTGTACGAACATTGAACTCTAAGAGGAATCTGAACATAGCCCCATTTGATGAGGTTTTGTTTGCAGCGTCCTATCATTCGTAGTCTGCTGAGGCTTTTCCAAGTATATTTCAGTCCAAGTAGGCATCATGTGGAAGATGTTCGGCTATTGGAATATCAGCATTACTCTCAGGGTATAGTGCAAACCATTGTTGAAGTCTTGTCTCTGGAGGAGTTTTTAGGTGGGTAAATGGTTGCTAGAAAGCTATGTCGGGATCTTAGTCTTTGGGGCACTGTAGTCTGGCCAAAACATGGGTGGTGCTCATCATTCATTTGTCTGCTTCTTTCGTCAGCTAAGAATGCAGATCTTCGAATTGAAGGGGTGCAATACCAGCCAAAGTATACAGGTCTCTTAATGTTATAGGTTTCAGGCATCCTGTAATTAAGCAGCAACTTTCATTCAATGCTGGGTCAAGTTTCTCAGCATGGCAGAATCTGGCCCATACAGGGCAGGCATATTCTGCAGATGAATAGCAAAGGGCCAAGGCAGAAGATCTCAGCCTCAGATCTCAAATGGGGGTGCTAGAGTCTGCACCCCCATTTGGGGGAAGTAAGCTTTCTTAGTATATTGTTTCTTGCATTAACTTTTGCCTTTGTTTTTTCTATGTATGTTTTATATGAAAGAGTGCAATCAATAGTCACACCAAGGTAGACCAGGTTCCAGGAATGTTCTATATAAGGGCCTTCCCAAAAAATCTGTAGCTTCTTGTTGGCTTCCTTATTGTTAAGGTGGAAAAGGCCAGTCTGGGTTTTCAAGGGATTTGGTTTTAATTGATTATTGCTATAATATGTGGTTAGATTATTTAACACAGGTGATAGAGTAGTTTCAATGGACTTGAAATTATTTGATTGAGGCTATGGCAAGGTCATCAGCATAGATAAAATTTCTAGTTTCTGGAAGGATGGGGGAGATCATTAACATAGATGTTGAAAATTAATGGTGATAACACACTTTCCTGGGGTAGGTCACTTTTTTGGAGGATGCCAGCAGCTCTTTCTGCCCCCAGGTCCACAAAAAAACATTTATTTTACAAGAGTGACTGGATCAGGAGGACAAGGCAATAGTCTCTAGTTATTCCATATATTTTATTTCTGAGTGTGAGATAGTTTATGGTATCGTATGTTGCAGTTAGGTCGCGAATTTGTGATGTACAGGATCTGCCTGGTCTAAAATCAGTCTGTCAGCAATAAGATGGGGTACAATTAGGGTTTGTAGCCTATTCAAAATTAATTGTTCATAAAGTTTAAAGAGGTTTCTGAGTAGTGATATAGGTCTGTAATTTTTTGATTCAGTTGGAGTTTTCCCTAATTTTCAGAAAGGCCACCACTTTAGCATGCCTCCAGATAGTTGGTATCTTTAGGGTTCTGAGGCAAGTATTGTATATATAACTGTATTATGAAGCAAGTTTACTCATTAATTAGTATTGTAAAATTTTCATTTGGATCAACCGAGCATGGCATGATACCCAATGAGCTCATTTCAGCTATGGTGTAATGCAAAGATTTTGCACTTTATCTTAACATCAAATAGATTTATTTTTGAATCAAACTGTTTACTTACTCTTGCACTCTGGTTTGATATTTCAGTTTCATTGTTTTGTAAGATGAATTCATCACTATACTTGTAAAACAAGTATAGTGATGAATTTATAAAATTTATAATTAATCATGTTAAACATGATTAATTATAAATTTTGTACATGCATTTTTTCTTGTACCTCCCTGAAATATTGGCTATCTGCATATTTTACAAATAAAATTTTCAATATGTACATAAATCATATAAGTTCCAAACCATACTTTTTTATTATACATGCACAAAACTATACTCTTTAACAAGAGGAATGTGGCCTTTAAATATAAAATAAATAAATCTGTTAAGGCTTTTCATTCTGTATATAAGTAGAAGGCAAGGCCATTTTAACCCTATCTAACTTTTGGACACTGAGGAGGAAGTTCAATCTCCACTGTTGCCAATCAGAGAATTAGTTAGCCAAGACAATTGTGGCCTTTAAAGGTTGAGTAGGAGATGGAGGACAGAAGATAAGAAATATAGGAGTTTGTAAAAAGATCTTAAATATAAACATAAGTGGGCTTTTGCACCTTATAGTAGGCAAAGAAGAACTTAGATCATACCTGGAAGATGAACCAAGGGTGTGGTCAGGGAGAATGTGAGGTCCACTTTCTTGTCATGGTATGTGATTGGTGAATAGAGGGTAGGCAGATTCTACAAGTGCATCTTCAGTGAATGCTTTCAAAGAAATATGTGACAGGTGGAAAAACCTCTTATTACGAATGCAAAGGATTACAAAACCATTACAATATTGCCACTTTATCATCACTCTTCTACTTACTGACTAGCTGACTTTAGATAACGCATGGCTGTGCCACCAAGACAGGCAAATGATGAAAATGGATGACCTTGATAAAATGGTCAAATAAGTTAAATTTACAAGAATCAAATCATGGCATCCTTTAACTCCCAATTTATGTGGTCTTCATCAAAATCCACATGAAATACATCAATTTTTTTGATCATTAATGGCATAGCATTTACCAAATTCTCTTAAAAGTCACACAGGATGTAAAACATTTCTATATTTAAAAAAAATCTCTGATTTGTTTCAAAAGATATCAGTCCTGGAAATCTCTTCATATTTCCAGATTAATCATCAAATTTCTAATATGTATTATCCTCAGAAGGTGTACAAGATGCAAACTATATTATTACTAGTTTTTTATCAATAATTTTCATACAAACTATCTGTTATTTGTCAGCATCACAATATCTTTAAATCTGAGTCACCACTAACTGACAATGCGGTGGCTTTTCCTTTTTATTCCTACTTCAAGTATTCATATGTATTCATGGGTGCATTCCTCGAGTGTTTTTGATAGCTGTTGTTCTCTGATCCACCTACACTGTTGTATTCTATGTGCATTTCAGGTCTGATATTACCTTGACACAAGGCCTCAAATATAAGTACTCAAACACATTCATAATCTGATCTGTATGACTGATGCAAAAATAAATCTCAGTTTATCTTATGTTAATGTCATAACAAGCATGGCACTATTTTCTTCAACAAGTGATGATGACTTCCAGAAAGTTTATTCCTGATATGCATCAACAGAGGTACAAGCTACTATGATAGCACTACATAATTAAATATGCATCATTACAAGCTTTCTTACAAAAATTCTCATACAAAGTAATCTGTTAACTCAGGTTCCCAACACCATCAAACATATATTTTTATTCTTCTAAGAGAATACTAATCTTAATCTATCAATCCACCTAGACCTTGGTCTTTCTCTTAACCCAGCTCTTGTAAACCTAACATCAACTATTGCTTTGCTAATGGTAATGATTTCAGGCTTCTTCTTCATATATCATCATGATTAACATGATTCTGCCATGAATGCTATCTGTCTACTCCTCTGCCAGTTTTTATCAGAATTCTTAGAATAGTCTCTAGTCTTTGACAACTGTTTTATTTTTTAAATTAAATTCTCAGATCCATAGGTTACTGGATTGATACCATTTTGCTCCTCACTATATCAGTACTGATTAATCCATATGCAATTTGCCATCTTTCATAAAAACTGTGCCAAAATAACCGAAATTTTTACTGTTCCATAAGTTCTCTTACTGTTTCACAATGTTCTATAAGTTCTCCACTCAGAATGTAGTTGATATTTATCACATGCTATTCATTTTAATAATTTTTGTTTTGTTTTTATAATTGACTTTCATCACATTTTCATGAAATTGGTTACAGCAATATAATTTACTTAAGGAATCCTAAAGTTTGACAGATTGATAGCCAAATATTTAGAAGTATAACATTATCAGAAAAAAGCAACATCTGAGTTTAAGATGTCTGATTTTAATATCAGAATTAATGCTTCTTTCCTTCACATGATCCTGATGATGACCTAGATGATAAATAATGAGAGGAGGCGCAGCGTCTGACCATGTCTTACCTGAGTTTTATATCTATCAATCAAATAAATTTATGATACATACTTCTCTGTCCAAAAGTGTCCCATATTTCTTGGCTGCCACTCAAGTAACTAGTATACATTTCTGGAATGCTCAGTACAGAGAAACTGCTTTATAATATTCACACTGTTTTAGTTCCCTTTTTATAAATGATTATGAAAGCTTTACTCAATCATATAGTATTTGGATTTCTGAACGTGGCTTTCTGAATCACATAGTGTATAACTTTTATACTTCCATATTTGAATGTTTATGGTTGAATATCTATTACTTCGGTCATCTTTCCATGATTCTTATTTCCACCTGAGTCTACTGAAATGTATATTCATGAATACATTCTTGCGTGATATGTTTTATCAGTGTTCTGTTACTGCTTATCGCATTTAATAGTTTTCTAAATAGTGCTGGAGAAAACTGAATCTAAACTTCACATCTGAAAGTTACTTAAAACTATATGATTGCTTCATATTTCAAATTCCCTGTGTATGTTATTACATATCCAGAACTAGTCTGGTGATAACCTTATCAACAATCTGAGCAATACTTTTTTGTACATGTTTTTCTTCTTCTTCTTTGTGTGTGTGTGTGTGTGTGTGTGCAGTGCAAGCATTTATTTTCTCCAAATGTTATATTTAAAAGTATTCCATATGTTTTTGCACCAGTAACACCAAATATGTCAAACCAATATTTCTTTAATTCCAGCACAAATACAAGTCAGCTTCTTCAAAAAATCTTGAACAGAACCTTGAACACCATTATCAATGATGCTTCTTATGATGATGGTGCTATCTTCAAATCTATTGATATAAGGTTGTTAAATTAGCTTAATTTTCAATGTTTGCATGCCTTCCTTGATGAAAACACCAGAAGACTTGTTTAACATGGTAATACACCAGCTAGAGTAACATATAATTGTTTATTCCATCAGTAGTGAAAAAAATTTTAAGCAAATATTTTATCAAATGAAAGCCTGTATTATTTCACAAATGTTTCCAAACTTTGTGTGAGAGAACAAAAAAAAAAGTTTTAAATAATGCAATTAAAGATACAAATTGCTCATTAAAATTATTACACATTTTATTTGTTACTACAGATTTTTTTAAATTATGCAAAATTTCTTTGAATTTTTTTTTCAAAATTTTCCAAGTATATTAAACAAGTACCTGATTAATAAGAAAAGAATGGAGAGTAGGATCACTCTCATTCATATCAGTGTCACTAACAGTCAGATGAGAAAATGTTTCCTCTATATCCTCTTCACTCTCAGTAGGGATTTCCTTTTTCTCTTCTGGTTTAATAAGAGTAGGTTCTTTTACTTTATTTTCTATCTGTTCTGAATTTTCAAAGGCACTTTGTGTAGGATTTGAATTATTCACCAAGCAACGAAGAATGCAACTGTATTCATGAGAAGCAGTTTCGAATCTAACAGATTTGTAAATTGGAAAGGGGGAAAATCAATTAATAATCCAGCAGAAATCAATTTCTTAACGGACTGACTAAAATCATTTAAAAATCAAATGTTATTCCACACAAAACTACTTATTATATGCTATTCTCTAAAAAATGCTGAAATTTTTCTTGTGAAAACAAACAACATAAGCAGGATACGAAGATAGTGTTGATACCCAAGATGAAACTGACAAAAAATAACAGAAAGATCAACAAAAGCAAATACTGCTTTCGAGAGATTGAAAAATATATGAAAAAGATCCAAATATTATAATAAAATCAAAATATAGATATTCAGTAGTTATGTCAAGGCTACACTTGTTATATGGATCAGAAAACATGAATAAAATATTAAAAATATTATGTCCCAAATAAAACAATGAAATTATAAGACTTGATAGAAGCATGACAACCTATGTTTTCTGATAAAAACATTGTATTTAATGTTAAACTTTAATAAAATCTTGATTAAAAAATGCCAAAAACTGCTTGAAAGTTATATATATATATATATATATATATATATATATATATATATATATATATATATATGGGGTGCTTAAGGGTCAAAGCTGTATAACTGAGAGGAGACCTCCACATAGCCTTTAAAGGAATGCGGAGAACCGACCAGGGCTTCTGACCTAATGTGCACCCTGTTGGGTATCTCCTTTGATACTGAACGAATGAGGATGGGCTGGCAATTTGGGATTTAGCCGACCAAATTGTATTCTTATTGGTTAAACCAAAATAAAAAATGATGGTACAACATGACAAAATTTCATGCCGGCTGGGGCGTCGCCCGGTTAAACAAGGCCCCCGTTGTTTTCGCCAGGGAACCAGGGCGAACAGCGAAAAGTCAGCTACTGGAACAAATCTGAAAACAAACCCCAACTCAACATCACCAGAGTTAAAGATCGGTACTATCAACGTAAGAAGCCTGAATGGCAAAGAAATGGAGCTAGCTGAGGAATTAGATAAGTACCAGATCGACATAATAGGGGTGACTGAAACAAAAAAGACCAAAACTGGTGAGATCTTTCTGAGCAATAAATACAAAATGTTATATTCAGGCAATGACAATCAAGGAAAAGAAGGAGTAGCCATAGTATTCAACACAAAATACGAGGCTAATCTTCTTGAATGGCAGTCAGTCTCAAGTAGAGTAATGTGGGCAAATATGAGAATGGAGAACTGGACAATGAGACTTATTTGTGCCTATGGTCCCACAGAAGGTTCTACTAAGGTAGAAGTGGAGGAATTTTTTGAGGCTTTAGAAAAAGCAACTGACACAATGAAAAAGGAAAAGTTGGTACTTGTTGGGGATCTAAATAGTAGAGTAGAAAATGATTGTGAGACATACAAAAATATTTTGGGAAAATTTGGAGAAAAGAGCAAAGCTAATAATAATGGCAAATATCTGTTGGATTTCTGCTCAGGACATGGACTGGTTATTACTAACACCATGTTCCAACATAAAAATGTGCACAAATTCACATGGAGAGAAGAGGCTAGGAATAAGAAAAGTCTCATTGACTATGTTATTGTTGATAGTGATGTTTTCTCCCTGGTGCAGGACACCAGAGTGTACAGAGGATTTGAAATTGGAAGTGATCACTATTTAGTCTTAAGCAGGATAAAATTGAATTTCATATTGAAAAGAATAACATGTAAGAAAGTTTTAAAGCGAATAAAAGTTGAGCAGCTATCAGATGTGAACTGTAGACTAAAATACAGAAAGATTATTGAAAAGAAAATGAAAGAGTTTGAGAACAGGAATCAAACCTTGGAGATTCAGTGGCAAACTCTGAAGGAAACATTGATTGATTCTGCCAGAGAGGCATGTGGTGAGGTTGTGTGCAAGGATAAAAAAATCAGAACTCCCTGGTGGACACAGGAAGTTAAAGAGGCAGTGAAGGAAAAGAAGAAAGCATATCAAAAGTTCCTGGCAAATAAATCAGCTTTTACTCTTACAGAATACAGAGACAAATGTAAGAAAGCTAAACAGTGTGTAAAACTAGCTAAACAAAAGTCATGGGAGGACTTTGGCAAGAATATAGAAAATAAATATCAAGAAGGTGGCAAAATATTCTGGAGGTTGTTGAAGAAGCTTAGGAATGGAGGAAAGAGTGCTGTAAAAGGAATTAGAGATGATAAAGGTGAAATGAAAACAGGAGAAAAAGATATCCTTGAAGTATGGAGTAATTACTTTGAAAAACTGCTAAATGAAACAAGCAGTGATGACATCACAGTGATAAAAAACACTGACCAGGCATGCAGTCAGGAATACATATCCATACTTGAAGTAGAAAAAGCCATCAAAGGCTTGAAATGTGGAAAGGCAGCAGGAGTAGATGATATTCGACCAGAAATGCTGAAGTATGGTGGTATAAGAGTCTTACAGTGGCTGCACTGCATAGTTCAGAAAGCCTGGACAGAGGGACGAATTCCCGATGATTGGAGTAGAGCTCTCACAGTACCCATATATAAAAAGGAAAATAAAACTGCATGTGAGAATTACAGAGGTATTTCCCTACTGAGTGTTCCTGGCAAGATCTATGCAAGTATACTTGAGAAACGGTTGAGAAGAATTGTGGAAGAAAAGCTTGGTGAAGAACAAGCTGGATTCAGGCCAAATAGAGGCTGTCAGGATCAGATCTTCACTTTACGACAAATAGTCGAGAAAGCATGGGAATATAACAAAGATCTGTATTTAAGTTTTGTCGATTTGGAAAAGGCATATGACAAGGTGCCAAGAGAGAAGCTATTCAATACGCTGCAGTTATATGGTGTCAATGGGGCATTATATCAAGCAATACTTAGTCTTTATTTGAGTTGTGAGTCAGCAGTTAGAATTGAAGGAAGTACAGGAAGATGGTTTAATGTTAAATCTGGTGTGAGACAAGGATGTACATTATCCCCTCTCTTATTCATTATCTATATGGATCACATTATGAAGGAATGTGGTATTAAACATGATATCAAAATTGGAGATGTTAATGTCAGCTCTTTGCTTTATGCGGATGATGTTATACTTCTAAATAAATCCGCTACAAGTCTGCAAGATTCTCTGACTAAATTGAATAGCTGTTGTAATAGATATGGTATGAAGGTCAGCAATAAAAAGACAAAGACAATGAAAATAGGCAGAATCATTGAAAATGTCAACTGTGTTGTGAATGGAGAACCTGTGGAACAAGTAAAACATTTCAGCTACTTAGGCACAATTTTTACTGAAGATGGTAAACTAAATATAGAAATAGACAACAGAATCAGCAAAGCTGGTATCGTGGGAAGTCAATTGAATAAATTCATATGGAATAAGAAAGAAATTAGTCAGAACACTAAATTAGCTGTATATATACAAGACTGTGTTCAAACCAATTTTAACTTATGGATCTGAGAGCTGGGTCAGAAGTAAATCACTTGACCAAAGACTAGAGACCGCAGATATGAGAGTCCTGAGAAAGATTAGAGGCGTGAACAGATGGCATCAATGGCAATATCATATTAAAAATGAGGATATTAGGAAAGAACTTGACATTGTTAGCATCCAGGAATGCGTTAGCAGAGCTAATCTCAGATGGTATGGTCACTTAAATAGAATGGGAGAGGAAAGATTAGCAAAACAAGTGTTCTCTTTCAGGTTGGCAGGAAAACGACCCAGAGGAAGACCAAGATATAGGTGGATTGATACGGTACAAAGTGCCTTAGACGATAGAAATATAAGATCTGATAATGTTGGAGTCTTGACAAGTAACAGACTGATTTGGAGGAAAACTGTAGATAGGAAGTTAGTAATGATGTAATTTTTTCATGTAGTACTGTCATATCCTGTACACCCCTTGAGGGTACATGGCAGGAATTTTATGATGATGATGATGATGATATATATATATATATATATATATATATATATATTTTTTTTTTCAGAATTCATTTTTACTCAGTTGGAATATTATGAAAAACCTTTAATGACTAATACCAAGAGATAAAAAGATGACATGATATATTTGAAAAGATACTACTCGTTTACTAGTTTCGTTGAATTGATCAACATCTTCAGATATCACAATCAAAGAAGTATATAAAGAATTACAGAGACTTAAAATTGTAATAACAGAACAAGTACAAAAAGACAGTAGTGTGTTTGAAAACAAAATGCAAGCTTGAGATCCAAACAAACGTATATTACGCACTGCCGCAAGTGCGCCAGTACTGAACAGAGGCAACGTGTGCATCAGAGAGAGATTAAAACTCAGGTTGTTGTTGATATGAGAAGAATCTAGAGAAATTTCCCTAGATTTGACAATCTTTCTTTCAAGTTCATCATAACACACATGGATGTTATAAGTTTGAGTCCAGTTCACAATATGTTGGTGGCCTTCATCTGAGTTAGCTGAAAAGAGAACGTGGCTAGAGAGAGCGCTAGCTCTAGTCCTGTTATATGAGATGTCTCGACGATGTTCTTCCAAACGTAGATTTTATGTGATTGTGGAAAGCCATATTATGGCTAGACTGCTAAATCCATCCTTCTACGTTTGGAAGAACATCGTCAAGACATCTCACATAACAGGACTAGAGCTAGCGCTCTCTCTAACCACATTCTCTTTTCAGCTAACTCAGACGAAGGCCACAAACATATTGTGAACTGGACTCGCACTTCTAACATCCATGTGTGCTATGATGAACTCGAGAGAAAGATTGTCGAATCTAGGGAAATTTCTCTAGATTCTTCTCACATCAACAACAGCCTGAGTTTTAATCTCTCTCTGATGCACACGTTGCCTCTGTTCAGTACTGGCGCACTTGCGACAGCGTGTAGTATACGTTTGTTTGGAACTCAAGCTCGCATTTTGTTTTCAAACACGCTACTGTCTTTTTTTACTTGTTCTGTTATTACAATTTTAAGTCTCTGTAATTCTTTATATACTTCTTTGATTGTGATACCTGAAGATGTTGATCAATTCAACGAAACTAGCAGTATCTTTTCAAATATATCATGTCATCTTTTTATCTCTCGGTAGTAGTCATTAAAGGTTTTTCATATATACATATATATATATATTGTAGTTTCTATTTATTTGGCTTGTAGACATTTTAAAAATAATAATATACTGATTAAAAAACCGAGAAAGGAAGGAAAAACTTTAATAAACACGACTAGTTTCGTCGGAACACCGACTTCTTCAGGTGTTTAAATAATTATAAAAAACTGGAAAAACTTATAACAAGTTAAATAACATGGACTTCTCAGATAAACAAATTGGAAATCGCAACAGTCAAATTTGAAACTGGCGTCTGTGTGGTAGGTCTAGCATGAGTGACCACTGACTCGAGAGCACCAGAACTGAATTGTTGAGCTGTGAGAGTCTGGCAGGTTGTAGCTTAAATTATTATTCATGTGATTGGTCCGGGACTATCTCTTTTGATTCAAGGATGCCTCTCTCAAGTTCGTCACTGCATTCATGGATGGCGAATGTAAGATTCCAGTCTATCTGATGTTGGTGTTCTTCTAAATTGGAGTTAGCGGATGAAAGGGCGCTTGCATGGGTTCTCTTATAAGAGATATCACATTTATGTTCTTCCAGGCATAGTGAGTATTGGTTTGTCCATAATAAGGTTTACTGCACTCGCAGTGATTTTGTATACCCCAGGAAATTGAAGTTGGTTGTGTTTTTGTTTGGGTTGACTCAGGAAAAAAACAAAGCTTTGGTAGGGTGGTCAAGTAAGTCTTTATGTTAAATTTCTTCATCATTTTTGCCAGTTTTGGTGATAGAGAGCTTATAAATGGCAACTGAATGTGAGTAATAGGATGGGAGTTATCTGGTCGAGGTTGAAGACGTGAATGTAGACGCTTTCATGATACCCAAGTAACCAATAATAAACAGAAATTCTACAATATATTTGATATGTTTAAATCAAATATATTGTAAAAATCAAATATATGTTTAAATCAAATATATTCTATATGGTATAGGTAATTATATTTTAACCTGCAATAATCAGATATGACATATTTGCATATGACTGACACATCTTAAGAAAGTAATATGCTTAAGTGCCAATAGATTTTTTTCCAAATAAATAAATCTCCAATTTACAGTTGTGGTCTTATGGGTGGTGCAAGAAATTACTATGACAGTTATTACTATGAAGCAGAGATTTGTGATAGAGAGCTTATAAACAGCAACTGAATGTGAGTAATAGGATGGGAGTTATCTTCTGGCCAAGGTTGAAGACGTGAATGTAGCTGCTTTCATGATGCCCAAGTAACCAATAATAAACAGAAATTCTATAATATGTTTGATATGTTTAAATTCTATACGGTATAGGTAATTATATTTTAACCTGCAATAATCAGATATGACATATTTGCATATGACTGACAGATCTGAAGAAAGTAATATGCTTAAGTGCCAATAGATTTTTTTTCCAAATAACTAAATCTCCAATTTACAGTTGTGGTCTTATGGGTGGTACAAGAAATTACTATGACAGTTATTACTATGAAGCAGAGAACTGAATTACATGTCATACTATAAATTCTAGTTATGCATGTGTGCATTGAACAAGAGCCTTCTCCACTTCCTGATTTAACCTGATTCCAAATGAGTCGTGGAAATACATCAATTTATATTTTCTTCCATAAAAATAAAAGAGAGTATATGATTATTTTGTTTTTTGTTGACCAATGAACTTAATAGACATGCCTTATGATGCCTATTTTTTCTTATCTAAATACAATGGTCATTATTTAATTATGTCTTTAATTAGATAATATTATTTAATTAGATAATAGGTTTCAATTATCTTTTCTGTATCAGTTTGCCAATTACTCAAAAGTGCTTTCTGGAAATTTTCAGAAAGCGTTTTTGATATGATGTTTGATTCTTATCAACTATCTTTTGCTACACACAGTTAAGATATTAATTGTAAGTACATTTATTTTCTACTTTCATATTAATTTTCTCAAAATTTCATAATCATTGTAATGTAAAAGTTTGATTTTATAATTTCCTATTTCTATCAATTAAGCAATTATAAAGCAAACCTTTTGCATTGCGATGATTATACTCTTTTGAAAAAATGAATAAAAAGGCAGCAAATAAATGCACTTACAAGTTAATATCTTAACTGTGTGCAACAAAGCAGAGTCTAAAACTATAGGCCTGAAAATCCTTACAGGCACAAATCTCATAAATAAATTATTTAATAATAATGCTTAAGTTTAATGAAATAATTTATATATTTTTTTCCTACCTGCCAGCAGCTTGATCCACTGCAGCTTTTACCCAAGTAAACTTTCGACCAACATTTTCTTTGCACCAGGTATATAGGCCAAGAATTGCCTCTGGACAGTGAAGCCCAATTAAGGCCTCAACAACATATACTAAAACCTGCTCAAATTCCATTCCCTAATAAAGAAAGATAAATAATGAAAACTTTCTTACCACAGAAGAACAGCAGACATATTTATTGGTAATTTTTCAGGAATCGACAGAGGCAAAAATGATTTGGGGGAGGGAGGGGGTGATGATAATAATAATAATACAATGTGGATACTATATATGCAAGAACAGAAAACACTTAAGTGATCTTTGCAAAACATATGTATTTTCAAATATATTTTAAGAAAACCTTTCAATTATTTATGTAATATGCAACTTTTTTTTTTTTTTTTTTTGAAAGAGCAATCTGGGCATTAGGCCTCCCATGCCAACTTACTCAACTTGAAATATGAAATCTTAAAGTAATTTTTCAAAAATATAGTGCCCACAAACAATATTCAGTTTTATTTCCTGAAGACATTCTAATTAGCTTAGATGCCGTTTCCTTTTATCATTTTTCTGCAATGCCTCACAGTTACTAACAAAGGATTTTCCTCCAGACCATCATATTAGTTGATATTGTGCAATTAATGATATTGGCATTCTCTCTATTGAAATAAAACTATATCTCTTCTCCAGCCAATAGTCTGTGTGGTCAAATCCTACTGCAGGCATGGATGTTTCAAATAGCCTTAGGTAGCAGATGAATTTTAAACTGGCCAATTTCTTCCTTCATACCATGCTTATGTGATCTTTCACCAACAAATGCACCCTTAGAAGAGTATGAAAATTATCTAAGACAAATCTGACTAAGACCCAGACAAATCAGTGTCGGCCTGGTTGGCTTATTTGTTAGCATAACCACTCTCCAACCAACAGGTTGCAGGTTTTTGAATCCTGCCATGGACATGGGATGTTTGTGACTGTATTTAAGTGGAAGATGAATTTCATCACCCAGTGTGAGACCACCACCCTACTCACTGAAGGCCTGAAGTGACTGAATAAGTTCCATATTTGCTCTCTAGAGCAGGATTTCTGGAGTATGTAAAAAAAAAAAAAAAAAAAAAAAAAAGCTTAAATCTGTACCATGGCATAAAATACGGCAGGGTAAGGATGTCAGTGATGCATGGGATATAGTTAAGGGTCATCTGGAGGAAGCAGTATTAAATTGTATACCTCAGGTAAGGAGGGTTAATTGGATGGGAGTTAGGTGGATGAGTAATATCATTAAGCACAAGCTGCAGAAGAAGAAAATGCTGTGGAAGGTATATAAAGAGAAAGGTGACCAGCAAACTCATGAACAGTACAAGGCTCAGGCAAGAAATGTGACCAGCATGGCGATGAAGGCAAAATCAGATTGTGAAAAGAATTTAGCCAAGCAGGCCAAAGGAAATCCCAAAGAGTTCTTTTGTTGTGTGGCAAGTAAGAGGAAGAATGACTATGGAAGATTAACCTTAATGAGTGATGATGGTCAGGAGGAGACAGAATGGATAAAATAGTTGAGTTACTGAGTGACCACTTTGCAAGCATATATCTTCCTAGTGAGGTTACTGCTTTAACCTATGTGACAGACACTAATCTGGGAACAGAGGTGGATGAATTGGAGGTTCTTACGATACTGCAGAATCTCAATGTAAATACAGCTGTGGGATTATATGGGATATCAGCTAGGATTTTGCAAGAATGTGCAAGAGAACTGGCAATGCCTTTGACTAAGCTGTTTAATTTAAGTCTCAGCTCTGGTAGAGTTCCAAGGGAGTGGAAAGAGGGCAAAATTATTTCTTTGCATAAGGGAAGTTCTAAGACTACAGTTGCAAATTATAGGCCAATCAATATCTTAGGTGTGGTGGCAAAATTACTAGAAAAATTAGTAAAAAAGAGAATTCAAGAATGGGTAGATAAAAACATAATACTTTATGAGGTTCAACATGGCTTAGAGAAGGGTCAGTCATGCCTTATTAATTTACTAACTTTTTATAATAGAGTAACAGCTGATTTGGAGATAAAGGAAACAGCTACACAATGATTTTGCGGATTTTGCAAAAGCGTTTTACAGAATACAAGATGAAACTCTATTATGCAAATTACAACAAATGAGGATCAATATGACATTGGTTAAGTGGATAAGAGGGTGGCTGCTGGACAGATATCAAAAAGTGGTCTATAGAGGGCAGAAATGAGGCGAAAACAGGTGACTAGTGGTGTGGCACAAGGTTCAGTCCTGGGATCATTACTGTTTAATTTGTACATAAATGATATAGGAAATAACCTGAAATTATATGTTCAGTTGTTTGTTGATGATGCAAAATTATGTAGAGTAATAGTTAATCAAGGCATGGAGAGCTTGCAGGATGATTTACATAGGCTTGTCAGTACAGATGATAAATAGATTACAAGCCATGTATCACATTGATTGCACTGTACTCCAGAAAATAGATGAAGCTAGAGATTTAGGGGTGGTGTAAACAGAGAGTTAAAGTTTAGAGGGCATATTCCTAAGGTTGCTAAGGTAGCCCATAAGATTACTTGGCTATTAAAGAACATATTAACAAGAGTAGAGATAAGGAAGTTGTTATTTCTCTTTATGAGGCTTTGATAAGCTCATATCTAGATTAATGTGCTCAAGTCTGGTCCCCTGGGTTTCTTGGGGATGAGGAAGCAGTGGAGAGGATTCAGAGGCAAGTAACCAAGACAGTGAGTGGCCTGTGGAATGTTCCCTATGAGGATAGATTGAAGGTGTGTGGATTGCAGAAGTTGGTTGATAGGATAAAAACGAGCGGATAAAATAGAAACATTTAAGTTGCTTAAAAGGTTTTATAGGATAGATGCAGGGGAAATGTTTCAGCACTTGACCAGAGGGACCAAAAGAAGGGGTCAACCCTGGAAGTTGAATAAAGGTGTGGTTAGTAGTGGTGTAAGGACTAGATTATTTGCTTGGAGAGTTGTGAATGAGTGGAATGGGTTATGAGTCAGTTGTGAGTGCTTTGTCTGTTAATGGGTTTAAGGAGATTGTGTGGATAGATTGGGTCTCCCGCAATGGGTCTTCACACTCAATGGAGGTGCCCATGTAATAATAATAGTAATAATACAATAATAATATAAAAAAGTCCGAATCCACTCGTTCATTAATCTAATCTGAATAACAATTGTTTCAACCTTAATGACATTTCCCAGTTTCAGGAAGAAATCCTATGAATTACTCCCCGTTTTTCAACTTTCATAATATATCAAAAATCGATATATTATGAAAATTGATATAATATATCACTTTTCTTAACACACACAAAGTAAGTTACATGACACTTGAGCACTTAATATGTGACCCGCTGAAAGCTCCAACTGAAAGTAAAAAAATTCAAAGATGTAGGTGCCTGTAATTTGCATGCTTGCCAATTATGGATCATCATACTACTTAACATCCAAGAAGTCTGGAAACTTAATTGCTATTTTGATAATTAAACAGTCAACCTTCATCGCAACATTCAATTATTCCAAACAGCCAATCTGAACCAGTAAAGGGATCAGAAGCCCATAATTGTGTGTGTGGTGTAGTGTAGTGTTAGAGATCAAACCATTCTCATGCACTTCCTTGTTCTTTAATTATTATTCTATACTAGTTGATTGCAATAGTGTTAGATATAGTTGCAGTTGGTTGAAAATGTTGCACTGTATAATATTACATAAGTTATTATTTCATTTAAACAGCAATATTCACTGGTAAAAGTTCTTGAAGAGTTCCATAGCACACATTCAGTGTCAGTATTGTGTTTTGGTTGGAAGACTTAGTTTTGAATCCTGTCTCAGGAACATATATCATTTACAATGACTTTTCAACTCAGGTCTCATACAACAGTGTCCAGATTTCTTACTCTAAGAAACTGGGTATTTTTACCCCACAAAACAGTAAAAGCTGAAACACATGATATTTACAAACAAAATACACCATGAGGAAAGAACCCAATGGACACCACAGTGTGAGGAACAAACAACCATTGCACCCAGCTTAATACAAAGTAGGACTGTGGTGATAACTGCAGCAATCCTGCATGGCATACTTTCCGCAAGTATATGATAACGATCAATGGGAATTTTAGACTGTTCTTTCAGTAAGTATGTAATGAGGTCCTAGACTGTTGTGGAATGGACATCCTTGACTTCATTGAATTCTCCAGTTCATCTGATGGATGTTCAATAGGGTTGAGATCAGGGCTCTGTGAGGGGCCAGTTAAGTGTGGTGACATTCATGCCCACTAACCACACAGTTAAGGTATGCAATTATATGACACAGTGCACTGTCTTGCTGAAAGAGAGAATAGTCAATTCTGTAGAAATGCCACAAAATAGGAAGCCCTGCATTGCCCAAAATATTTGGATACCTCTTGGAATTCAATGTTTGTGGCACCATAAACAAAAGTGCAATGTCAAACCATGAAATACAGGACCATACCATCACACTGCCAGCTCCAAATTTCATAGTAGGGGTTAGCAACTCTGGTAAGAGACGTTCAATGGATATCTGTCACATCCATACCCGTCCATCTCGGTAGAGGGTATAGAGTGATTCATTGCTACATAACACAGCCTTCCAAGATGATGTTGCATGTTGGTTCAGGTAACATGGATCCCATCACGGAAACTCATATTGTGACCTTTCTGAATGTTTTTGTGCAGATTCATGTTCCAGTCTATGTCCAGAACTCTGCATACATGCATCAACTGACAAATGGTGGTTTTTACATATATCCTTCATAGCACCCTACAGTCAGGTTTCGTGAATGTGGTGGGTCATCCACTGCAGCTGACACTTGCGACTTCCTGCTCTTCCATCTCAGTATGGTATCACTGATTGTTGACCTGGGATGGCCCATTTGTGAATAATTTGCCAAACAGATAAGCCTGCAAGATGGCATCCTATTAGAATGCTCAATCAAACTCCATCAGTTCCCTTCTAGCAGCCATTTAATCTGGTCACAGTTGCACTGACTTGGTAGCATCATATTCCTGCAATTTATAATGACTATAAACTTGTGACTTGTTAAATGTCACCATGCACTTTGCATATGGGGTGTCTGTTGACTTCTTTCCAAGCAGTATATATTCACTAGGCCTCGAAATCCTAATAAGGTCACTTTATCCCAAAAAAAAATTAATATTAGTTCGTAGATTGTGGGCTGTAATGACTTGTAAGTTCCACTGATGAACAAATTCAGTATGCCTGCCTTGTTAAATAATATCAGATTATTTATAAGAGCTCAAATTATGAACTTTCGATACTGGATGCTGATCTTGGTATTTTATCTGCACATTCATGAATTCTCCCTCACCCAAGTCACTGTCGCTATGTGCAAAAACAAAATGATATTCCTTGATAGGCTTGAAGTCAAAGCCAACCCAAAAAAAGAGAAAACTGATTTTGATGGAGATTAAGAACATCATCAAAACTAAGAGAGGAGTATAACATAAGATCTTTCATCTGGATAGTAAGACAGTATAGTGCTTTGATACTAATGAAAAACACTACATTATCTTCATCCTATTTGAGAATGGCACTGAGAACATTGGTTGTGGAAGATCTGAAATTATGAGTATTAAAAGTTGTCCAACTGAGTCATAAAGATTAGAGTGGTGAAAATATAAAAAAGTCTGGAGGTAACTTATTATATCTGTACACATATGCAAGTGATATATGGTGGCCTCAGACAATAAGCATTAGTAAGGCTTGGTTCTCAGAACAAGCTAAGTGGCACTCAGTATAAAGATAAAGGACAGGAGGTAGCATATACAGCTAATGATCTTAGATGTGTTAAACTGTGAATGAAATTGTTTTGTATGTTTTATTCTTCTTTCACATTTAACATAATCTGCTATATCCTAAGCAAGATATGTTTATATATTATTTGTTAGTCTCTTGCTTAATATTTATTATTCATGTATTTTCCTTGAATTTTATCAGAAATTATTTAATTATATAATTTTAATATATGTTATGTTAATGAAAGGACTCTGTAGAAAATACCATATGTTTTATTGCTATATTCCTTCAGTAATATTATAAAATATTCTATGTAAGTAACTTTTATGTGCCTTATGTGAACTGTAACATAGGTTTTATTTATTATATTTGTAAATGAAAGTGAAGAAAAAATTAAGTAACTATAATATTTTTTGTTATTATTTTTCATTACTGAGTGTAAAGGTATAGTCTTATATAATGCTTATGTTTACGTTTTGTTTTGATCGTCATGGAGACAGAAATAAAATAGAATGCGCGAGCTTGGGGCATGAGCTGCGGTAATTGGAAGGAATTAATATGAGTTGGATGAGTGAACAAGTTTAGGCAGGAAGAAGGAAGGTATATAAAAGGGAAGGTGAAAGTAAACAAGGAGACTCAAGGGCAGGACATTCAGGGGCAGGAACGTTCAGAATGCTACGGAGACGAGGAGAAAACTTATAGGCGGCTGAGAGTGAGATCAGCGGTGGCAGTAATAGGAATTTTAGTGCCTTGATAGGATTAACAAGAGACCAGATGATTAATAGGATATCCAGAATAATTTCATTAAGTTCTAGAATTACTACGTATTCCTATATCGCTTTGAAGAAGGATTATGCAAAGCTCAATTTTTTATGCAGTAGTAAACATGGAACAATTATTCTGCCTTATAGCAAGTCCGTTAAGATTTGAGTAGCCCGATAAATATTAATTCAGTTATCTCCATGAAGAATTCTTTTAAATAGTGATGCATCAGAGTAATAAGTGAATAAAGTTTTGATATGTGTTCACATTGAATCTGATGTGCTAAGGATTAATCCCGGTAAGAACAGTCCTACTTTATTCTATTTCAGCGTGAAGATTTAAGGTGATAGCTCCATCTCTAATATCCTAACATTTACAGTGCCGTTTCGCTGAGTTTAGCCAAAGTTTGAAACTTGAAAGTATTTCCCCTTGAAGTAATAGCTGCCGCCATTAATAATTTAATAAGTGCTTGCTGAGAGCCTGTGTAGCTCAGTGGATGTGGCGTTTACACACCACGGCGCTTGGCCGCACGAAGGAAGACTTGGTTTCGAGTCTAGTCGGTGACTAGAGGAAATTTTTCTAAGCCTTTTTTCGACCGGTTCCCGAATTAGTCGATCTCTGGCACAGGCAAGTGGGTTTTTCGTCCCGTAAACTCAAGAAAATCGACCGTAGAACCCACATTATTTCAGACATTAAAATATATTGTGTTAGGGTTAGGGAACACGAGATGGCGGCACATTTGAGCCATCTCTCTTCACTGCGTACCGCTTAATTAGTGATAGCCTTGGGCCATCTATCTCTGATTGGTACCAGTGGAGATTGAACTGCCCACTCAGTCTCCAAAAGTTAGATAAGGCTAAATGGCCTCGCCTACTCCCCATATACAGGAATAAAAAGGCGTTAGATGATGATGATGTGCTTGCTGACTGAGTGTTAAATTATAGAGTGCAGCTAAGTAATACCAGTAAATTTGTTTACTAAGAAATTCTGAAGTTCTGAAATGTAAGAACAGTTTTTATTATTAGGAGAACTATGAATTTAGTGTCTGAAGACATGATGTTTGATTCTATGTGAATATTTTGACCGGAAGAATTAAGTCTTTTGTATTATCTTATTTTGAGAGTTATAATTTTATGTACCTGTCATATAACCTTGTATTAAATGTTTTGTTTTATTGATTTCAATATTGTATGTGCCTGATTCTTTTTCATTGCACCGTTCATAAAAAGTTCGGATCTTGCAGGAGCCTTAAGTGTAAAATATTAAATTCAGCCTATGTGATTAATGAGACTGCTAAATTAATTCAAGATTGATTTTACTATTCTGCATAGGCTATTCTAAATATAGGGTGGCACAGTATAAACATAAATTTCCCTATATTTTGATTAGTAATCAACTAACAATTAATTGATTTTATTAAGAACAACTTTACATCAAGATGGCAGATTCAAAACCAGGAAGTATGTTCCAACAGATGATTAGTCCAGTTAGGTCAGAAAACTATGATCACAATATTAAGAACTTTTGAACTTTGCTAAAGCTTTTAACAGGATACAGCATCAAAGACTACTGAATAAATTGCAGAATATATGGGAAGATTATGAACTATTACCTAAAATAAGAAGATGGCTGATTGACAGATATGTCAATCTGTGCTCCCATGCACCAACATATCTTTTGGAATCATGCTCCCCTGCACCACTGACATATCTGTCAGTGGTGCAGGGATGCATGATTTCGAAAGATTTAAGGTGACAAGCGTGTAATCAAAAGGACCTGTACTTGTCCACTGTTTTTTAATCTTTATATTAATGATGATATTGAGAAGAATTTCCCAACAGACAAAGAGCTGGATACTTAGGAATGCAACTGAGATGCAATACACGATGCAATAATGGTGTAATGCAATATACGATGGCATATTAAACCAGTAGGATTATGTGAGAAGAAATGCATCAGGCTAGGTATCTTGGAGTTTAAATAAATAGAACTTTGAAGTTTAGGGCATAGCAAAGATTGCAAATAGAGGATAACCGCAATGATGAAACAAATGTTGGGGAAGGGATCTTTATAATTACAACTAATATAAATCTTCACAACACAATCGAGTTCAAATTTGAACATAATCATTTATAAAAGACCTGTGACTACAAGAATATCCAGCCTTTATCAGCCAATGAAACAATGAATGTGTTAAAATGTAATTCCTAAGTGAACTCACATATAAAAGGTCTGAAATACCAAATTAAATTTCTTCCTATTTCGTAGCCTATTCAATAATACTGCAAGGATTCTTGCAGTAGCTGAGTGATTATATTTTTAAAAGCATTTTAAGCAAAATATATGAAGAAGTGATGTAGAAGTGCAGAAACAAAAGTCAATAAAACAAATTTAGGAAATGAGAAGTTCTGTTTCAAACCCATTGATTAAATGCATTGTCAAATTACCATGATGTACTAGGTGATTAATTATTATGGGTGACTTCAATTATCCAAACACTGATTGGGTAGAAGAGAAGTCTCATGATGCATGTATGCGAGACAACTTTCTTAAGCAGCACGTGAAAGAGTAACTCACGGTCAAAAATTGAAAGATTTCATCATAGCATCAAAAGGTGTCTCAGTTAAGAATGTGAATGTTTCGCCACCAGTTGGTGACAGCGTTCATGCCATGCTGTACTGGGATGTAGCTAACCATATACATGGTCCAATTAGGACAGGTTATTGAATGCTGAATTACAAAGCTGAAAATTATGGCAAATTGTGGCCTAAAGTTCAGAAAACAAATAAGGTGGGAGTGAAATGGATGTGCAGTCTTATTAAACAAGAGATTCATAAAAAGAAGATGATGTGGAAGGAATATTGTGAGAATGAGAGTGAGAGGAGTTACAGGCCCGAAAAGTTACAAGTATGATAAGCTAAATCAGAGAATGAAAGGAAATTGGCCATGCAAGTTAAAAGCAACCCAAGAGAATTTTATCAATATGCTGCAATTAGAAAAAAAAATCAATGTAAAAGAATAACATTAATGAATGCAGATGGTACCCTTGTGTTAGGGAACATTCAAATAATGAATGTTCACTTCACTAAGATCTATCAATCCAGTGTATGTAACATTGTGCACAATGCTACCAACTATACTGGATGAAGAGATAGAGGTGAATAGAATTAACGTTCAACAGCTGTTACAGAACCTGGATAAAAATTTGGCAATAGGTATAGATGGATTGTCAGCATATGTGCTAAAGCAATATTCAAATGATAGGAAAGAACCCACAGGAGTGGAAACAATGTATGACAGTTGATGTTGCAAACACCGATGTATAACTATTAATCTATCAGCATCTCTGGAGTGGTAGTGGTAAAGATTTTAGTGAAGTTGGTAAGATCTCGCATACAGAAATGGGTGGGCAAACAAGACATACTTTGCAAGGAACAACATGAGTTTACTAAAGGGAAATTATTTTTTAGCAATCTGCTCATATTCTATAATAATGTTACTGGTGAGTTGAATAAAGGGATTGGATACACTATGAAACTGTTGGACTTTGCAAAAACATTTGATAGGGTATCACATGAAAGGCTGTTACATAATTAGTAGAATGTAGGATTGGAATATAAGCTACTGACTTAGATAAGTGGGTGGCTGAATGGATATATAGCAGGCAAATCTATCAGATTTAAGGTGACCAGTGTTGTTTCCCAGGGAACAGTCCTTGAAACAATGTTGTTCAATCTATACATTAATAACATTGGAAAGGACCTGACAGGAGATGTTCAATTGTTTGCAGATGATGCAAAGATAAGCATAACAATCAGGGATGCTACTGATATACAGTGCTTACAGAAAGATTTGAATAAACTGGAACATTGGACAAATGATAATGGCTATCAATTCAATGTTAATAAATGAGAAGTTATGCACATCAGCATGATGAAATTCCCAACAGCATATTCTAGTTAACATTTCTTGTAATACAACAGTATTACAAGAAACTGATGAGGATAGGGATCTTGAAATTATGGTACAAAACTGAAGTTCAAAGGACACACTGCAAAAATTGCATATACTACTCAGAGGATAATTGCAATGTTAAAACGAACATAGATATGTAAGGATAAAGAAACCATTTTGCCTCTTTATATGAAGCCATGACCCCGCCGTGCCAGGTTGGTTCTGTTCAAGGAGGTGGGTGGTTGTGGCTCTGTGATGATTTAGGGAGCCTTCTCATAGGTCCCTTAGCGTGTTTGCCTTAAAAACTGTGAGCCACCAGAATGTACTGGCTGATCACCTCCACTCTTTCATGGCCTTTGGCATCCTGCAACCGATGATCTGTTTCAGCAGGACAATGCGCTGCCCCCACTGGGTCGCAACCACTCAGTGGTCCCAAGATCCCTGGATTTAAATTCGATTGAATCTCTCTGGGATGCTAAGTGAGACATCAGATCCACATATCCAGACCAACATCAAGGAGCTAGTGTGGAAAATGCTGCAACATGCATGGCTGGAATTACCTCCAGCAACAACCCTCTGGCATCTGATGGAGTTGATGCATTGGAGAGTACAAGGTGTTATTTGTGCAAGAGGAGGACCAACATGCTATTAGGTAGGTATCAGCAATGTATTGTTCATTGAGAGTATATTTCTTATACTACTTATTTTGCTACATTATATAACATTCCTATTAAAGAAATAGTTTTAATAAGACTAAAATCTAGTCAAGTCCATAATCCAGACTGCTTGGGATTTCAAGGATTGGCTTTTGGACAAAATACATTTGACAAGCAATACATAAAGTGAATACTCAGTGATATCCTCTTCTTCTGCTACATGCAAAAATCTTAACTGTGGAGAAGACACTAGTTACACAAATTTAATTACATGAATTTATCACAGTACATCTTGTATATTTCTTGAAATGTATATATGCAGTGATGATACTGAAGAACAGATTGAAAAATCTCAAAGACTGCCTGGTAGGGAACAATTAAGGAAGACTAGGTGCTATGGCAGTATGATTCACTGCCTTTGGTTCCATGCAATTTTAAAAACACAGTAATTATAAAGCACAGTTTATTTATAATATTTCTGGATTTCAAACATCTGGATTTGAGAACATGAACCCATACATTATTGGGACTCATATGTATTAATGAACAAAAAACTTATATGATTCACGTCCCTTGGTTCCATGCATTTTTAAGAATGCAGTATTTTCATACCACAGTTCATATAGGAGCCTAATATCTCTCACACATGAATTTGAGAAATTTAACCCATACATTTTTGTGACCCATTGCATATTAATGAATAAAATACTTTTTTTAATCAATAAAATTTTTATGTAACCACAACTACTTACTTGCAAGTTTCCAGAATCTTTCATCTCTTGTAAAAGTTGAAAACCTTGCCTTAAAGCTATAGCTTTCTGGCCAGAACGAAGTGCCACAACAACAATAGCCATTCGAACCCGTGTCATCCATTCCTGGCAGGTTCCCTTGTTAGTACGGAAAAATGTTCGAACAGTCTGAAAGTATAAGGAGAAAATAAGAAAATCTCATTAATATGAGTTTCATATACTACATCTTAAGAAGATATAGTTGAAAAATTATTATAGTAGATGATAGTAGTGAAATTCACTACAGCTGTAAAACTATAATAACATCTGCAGTCTACCCAATGCTATTTTTTAAAAGATACCTCAATAAGCTTAAAAAATTATCAAGAAAAACTATATTAAGTCGTCAAGACAAAAGTCTTTCCACTTATCATACAAAATGAATATTTCTCATAAGACCCTGCCTCTCCTAGAAAGTGTTACATTTCATAGTGGAGAGGCTTCTTTGGTGGCAGACAGACAAGGCTGCCATATCAAAGGAAGGTTCCAGACAAGTACAATCTAAAAGAACTACAACAGCTGACTGAGTGGAAGAAAATATTCTATATTTGAATGGCCAGATTGGCAAAAACCTGCAGCAGAACACATACAAGCAAAGATCTTGGTCTTCATGCCAGTGGAATTAGATCTCTGAGATGCTGAATACAGTGTGTACCAACATTCTTACATTACAAGACATTCGCAGGCATCGTCCAAAGAAAGATAACCATCATTGCTGCATATTATCTATAGATGTTCTCTGGGAATAAGTAAGTGAAAATGGGAACAGGACAGACGATCTGAAGTTCCTAGTCAAAAAATTAGCACATAGCTAATGAGTATGTGATTCGGTCTTCAAGTAGATAACTAAAAACAACCATGAAACAATCCATTATGCTCACATCAGATGGGTGGGGAACTAGAAAACATGCCCCAAAATAATTTTTGCCTGGTTAGCTTCTGAATACCATGGAATAACCATTCTGTGGTCAAAAACAATACTTTCACTCTGCAACTTGCAATGTTTAGACTCTTACAGATAGATTACCATGCTACTAACTAATCTGAGGGGGAGAATGAGTTGTAAAAGAAAAACACAAGCAATGTAATGAAATATGGAGATCAGGGTATGCCCCCAAAGAGTGGAAAAAATCGGTCTTGGTTGTTCTTCATAAGGAAGGCAGTGCTTTAGAATGCACCAATTACAGAACTATTGCATTAATGAGTCATCTTGAGAAAGTACTGATGAAAATACTAACAGAACACCTGGAGGATCATATGGAGGCACATCTTCCTGATGAGCAAGCCGGATTTCGACAAGATCGAAGTACAGTGCAACAAATACTCGCACTAAGACTAATAGCAGAAAAAGCTCGAAGAAAGAACAAAAAGATATACTGCTGTTTCGTGGACTTCCAAAAAGCATTTGATAATATTGACCAAAATATAACATGGGCTGTCTTGGAATCCTATGGTGTGGACAATAAATTGATCTGCCTGCTGAAAGATATAAACAGCCAAGCACAAGCAAAAATCAGAATAGCAGGTGAGACTGGTTTGCCATTAATCAAGGCACAAGACAAGGGGACCCAATATCACCAATCATCTTCATCACACATCTGGGAAGAACACTAGATGAGATTAAAGAAGAAGGTGGAGGAATTTCAATAAATGGCATGAGAATGAACTGCTTCTGCTTTGCAGATGACATTGTCCTGATTGAAGAAGACGTAGCAAGCCTGGAACAGACATTGCAAACACTATACACAGAAGGAAAAAGATATGGACTAAATGTCAACTTTTAGTTGACATTTAGTCCATAATAAAACTAAAAAAATGATATTCGAACAACAGGAGTTACTGAACAGAGTTGCGATAGACAGATTTCAACTGGAAAATGTGGAACACTTCACATATCTTGGATGCCACATGACGCATGACTTGGACCCCAAAAAAGAGATAAAAATTAGAACAGTCAGAGCAACAACTATTTTAAAAGCCATGGACAAAATATGGAAGAATCGAGCTATAAAGATGCAAACTAAACTGCGCATTGTAGAAACCTGTATCTTTAGCAGCATGCTCTATGAATGTGAGGCCTGGGTACTCCTGAGAATCTGAAAGGAGCATATTGGCATTTGAGAGGAAGTGCTATAGAAAGAACTTGAGAATAAGCTGGATACAGAAAGTGAACAATGAGGAAATCTACAGACGAGTACAACTAAAAGAAAACCTAATCCAGAAAACATTCAAAAGGAAACTACATCTATATGGCCATATATGTAGAATGAATGATGAGAGAGAAAATTAAAAACATTGCTGTTTGGAATGATTGAAGGAAAGAACAAAAGAGGAACACCAAACAGAGAATGTGGCGATGACATCGTCAAATGGTGCGGAACCTCTATACACAAACTGAGTCATCTTGCACAAAGTAGAATGCAATGGAAGAATCATATCAAGATAGCATCAGACACCTATGGGCATTGGACCCATGGTTGTTGATGATGATGATGAACTAATCTGAGAGATGGACTACTTTTGTTATCCATGAAATGAAAGAACTTGTCAATATGTGCTTCATACTTTAGGTTAATGGATGAAAAAGGGAAAGATGAGTACAGAATGGGGAGAATATACTTTCTCATTCACCAGGTTGGTTTCAGAATCAGTGCCTCCGCACTAACTCCAGATGCCAATGACAGAAATGAAAAGTTTTATAGCAAATTAGACACCATTTCTTGTAACAGCAAAAGAATATATAAAACACTTCTTCTTAGTGATGTGACTTCAATGAGAGTGGTAAATGCAAATCAATAGGAAAAAATTCTAAGTAACTGAGTGTGGAAACATGCCCACTCAGTTACTAGTTAGTAGTTTATAATTGTCATGCCCTTCTCCCAAAAACCATGGCTAGTGCTGATAATTTTTTTTCAACCCATACATGAGAGGCTGGTTGGTCATTCTGTAGTACTTGAGTACTGTGCATCAGTTTTGAGTAAGGAGGTCACCAAGTACAGGCTTCAGATATATGCAAGTATTATATTTGAAGCCTGTGCATTGTGTTCCTTTAGAAACACATAAACAGGGGCTGTTTCAGCATGCAGCACAGCAGAAGGAATTAAAGTAGAAGCAGAAATTTGTTATATGGGGTCAGGAGCAGGATGACTACCCAGCAAAAATATTTTGTACCAACTCATGCGGGAAAAAGGTACTAGATCTGAAAAAAAAAAAGTACTAAATTTTTATGTAACATTTTATGTAAATAATGTAACATTAAATTTTCAGTTATTTAATATGCTATATACAGGGGCTCTCACTCACAAGAAAAACATTGGAAGTATTTATTCATTATTTTTAGCTGATTTTGCTAAATTAATTAACTCTTCAGAAATAGTAAAATCTGTTTTTAGCTGATTTTGCTAAATTAATTAACTCTTCAGAAATAGTAAAATCTGTAGCTGATGATGTTTCAATTTTTCTTTTGTCAAAAGGAGTCCATTCATCAAGGGCGTTTGTAGTTGATTTCTTATTTTATTCTTATTTATTGTCACAAAAACACTGGACTTCAAACCCACTGTACTGAACAGACACCTACTTCAAATCAAAATGTAACTGCAAGCAATGAACTGAAATTCATTCAATATCAATTATAGCTCATTGTTGAAAAAAAAAAAAAAATCGGCTAATTTTGTTGTTCCCGTATAGGGAGTAAGTGGGGCCGTTTACCCTATCTAACTTTTGGAGACTGAGTGGGCAGTTCAATCTTCACTGGTAGCCAATCAGAGAGATAGCTGGCCCAGGGCTATCCTGATTCATCGGTATGCAGTGAAGAAGGCGGCAAGCTAGTGCTGCCATCTCGTGATCTCTAACCCTAACACAATATTTTTAATGTCTGATAACAGTTTGGTTCGACGCTCGATTTTCTTGATTTTACGGGACAAAAATCCCGAGTTTCCGGGAGGAAAAACCCTCTAGCCCATGCCAGAGATCGACTAACTCAGAAACCGGCCAAAAAAAGGCTTAGAAAAATTTCCTCTTGTCAGCGACTAGATTTGAACCACCAAATCCTTTCTTCGTGCAGTCAAGCACTGTAGAGTGCAAATGCCACTTCTACTGAGCTCCACAGGCTTATCTCATTGTTGAATCTGAAAATTTTTTTAAACATCTGAATATTTAAATATCCTGACAATTCCATTGCTGTTTGCTAAGTTTTAAATCTGGGACAAAATTTTTACATAATAGAGTCCAAGTTACACTGTGCATCAATAAAAGGTGGTTACTCATATTAAAATATTTAATTTTTCCGCTAGTTTTCATTGTAGTAATGATCTTATAATGCATGAGACGTGTTTGAATAGCGAAGAATACATTTTCAATGGCCAATGTCAGCCGGATTGCGTAAGTATAGGATTGGGGGGGGACAGAAGGTTAGCAAACAGTGAGAAGGGGAGGAAAAAAGAGAAATCATGCTTGTGTCACTGAATTTATTATTATTTGGAAGGAAAAAAGTACTTTATGTAACATTTTATGTAAATAATGTAACATTAAATTTTCAGTTATTTAATATGCTATATACAGGGGTTCTCTCTCAGGGGACCCTGTAACCCCTAGAGAGCGCGTCCCCTGGGTGGCGGATAGGGGAGCCCACCATGTGTGTGTGTGTGTACATGCGCGTGCGTGTGTGTGTGTGTGTGTATATATATGGTGGGGTGGTCCGAATATACTGAATAAGGACTCGTGGACCAACAGGGCCATAAGGGGCAATCATCTTGATTGTAAGGGAAGTGGCACTCCCATGGACCCCTAGCTGGATCTATCCTCTCCTTCTTCTACTTTGAGGAAGACCCACTTACTTTAATCTTTCGTATAAGGCCTTATCAGCCAACTCTTCTTACTTTATGACCCTTGTGCTATTAGAGTACTCGAGGGCCATGGGGTCTTTTCATTTCTGGCCTTACAACTATGTCCTCTCTATAAAACCTTACTATATTTCTTCTATAATCTACCCTTTCCCCTTCAATATACCCTATTCCTCCTATGGGTTTAAATTTGGAAGAAGGCGAGTTCAGAAGCCTTAAGGTAGCAGCCCTACCACTGAACTATTCCATCGTCAGGCTAGTCCCCTGACATGGAGAACATAACCACTCTTGTAAGCTGACAGAAAAAGATAATCGGATTGAATCTATGGGAAACGACCCTGGAATGGAAAAGGGAAAACGAAAATGGAAACGACAAAATATAATACACATAGCAAACTGGAATGTAAGAGGAATAGCATATAAAGAAATAGAATTAGACCAGTTATTAAATGAAAGAAATTTTAAAATAGCAGTAATCACTGAAACAAAAAAGAAATTAAAAGGAACTATGAAAACTGAAAATTTTAATGTGATATACAGTAGAGTCGACAGAGACCAAAGAGCACAAGCAGGAGTCATGATTTGGATTCATAACTCCCTTTCAAAACAGTTAAAACATTATAAATTATGGAATGAAAGAATAATAGAAGCTAGAATAAAAAGATAGAGGCTATTTAACAATAATTGGTTTATATGTCCCAGAAGAAGGAAGAGAACAGGATAATATTGATTTTTATAATCAGCTACAAAACATATATAATAAAATAAATAAAAATGATTACATAATTTTAGCAGGAGACTTAAATGCAAGAATTGGAAACACGAAAATTAATAATAATATAGGAATACATGGAGAACACACTCTAAACAGAAATGGTAAAAAATTGATTGACTTTGTAGTTTATAATAACCTAAAAATAATGAATTCCTTCTATAAACATAAAGACATACATAAATATACTTGGGCAGCAAGAGGATGGAAATCAATATTAGATTACTTCGTATTAAATGAAAAGACATCAAAATTTTCACTAGATGTTAAGAGTTCACAGAGGATATGAAATAAGCAGTGACCACTTCCTTGTTAAAATAAAATTAAGATTACCACCTAAATGGCTACAAGTAACAAGAACAGAAAGAAAAATTGAAACATTTGTTTATAAAACTAGACTATTGAATGACACAAATGTACAATGGCTATATGAACAAAGAATTAACCAGTATCTAGATAAAATAAAACAAAATGAAGAAATAGAAATAGAATGGCTTAATATAAAAACGATACTAAATGCAGCAGCAAATGAAAGCTTAGGAAAGACCAAAAAATTCAATAAAAGAAAAAAACTGAAGATCTGGGATGATACAATCAAAGAAATAATCAAAAAGAAAAAAGAAGCCTATTACAAATGGTTAAGCAGTAAAGGATTAGAAGATGAAATAGAATATAAAAGAATAAGAGCCATAGCTAAAAGAGAAGTCAGAAAAAGACAGAGAATCATGGAATAAATTTGTTTCTAATTTAGAACATGATTTATATAAAATAAGACCCAATGTATATAAGATTTTGAAACACCTAAATGCAGATACCAAAGAAAACATAAAAGTAAACACTGAATTGAAATTAGAAGAATTTCTAAATTACTACACAGAACTGTGGACAGACAAATATTTTAAAAAAGACAACTGGCAAATGATTAAAGAAAATGAAAAGGAAATAACTGAAGAAGAATTAGAAATCAGCCTGAAAGAAACAAGAAACGGAAAATCACCTGGAGAAGATAAACTAGGTTCAGAACTATATAAATACGCAGGAACAAGATTCAAAGGAAGACTCTTATTATTTTTAAATAAAATTTACTCAACTGGTATCCCCCCAATAGAATGGAAAAAAGCAATTGTGATTCCTATCTTTAAGAAAGGTAATAGAGATGACCCTAAAAACTATAGAGGTATCAGTATACTAAATTCATGTTACAAAATATACAGCAGAATCTTAAATAACAAACTAATGAAATATTCTGAAAACTTTATTCTAGAGGTACAAAATGGATTTAGAAAAGGACGATCATGTATAGACCCAGCCTTCTGCCTAAAATTAATAATAGAGAAAAGAAGAGAATATAATTTAGAAACACATATTGCATTTATTGACTTTGAAAAAGCATTTGACAAAGTTAAAAGAAGCATATTATTTAACATATTAAAAGAAAGACAAATACCAAATAATATCCTAAAAGCTGTCACAAGTATATATGAAAATAATCAAATACAAATAAGATTAAATCATGAGCTATCATATATATACAAGAGAGATAAACCAAGGGATCTGACAGGGATGTCCCCTCTCAGCAACTCTTTTTAATATCTACTCAAATGAAATAATAAAATGGAGTAAAAATTTACATCAAGGAATTAAACTTTCACCTACAGTTAACTTAAACACTCTCCTCTTTGCAGACGACCAAATAATAATTAAAAATTCTGAAGATAACTTACAGAAAGCTATTTTAAATCTAAATGAGATATCCAAAGATTATGGTATGATAATATATATGGAAAAATCAAAAACTATGTCCTTTAAAGGACAAGATCCAGCAAGAACTAAAATAGTATTAGATAACAAGATCTTAGAACAGGTGAATTCATTTAACTACCTAGGATGTATGATCACTTATGAAAATGAAAAAGATATAAACATAAAAATTGCAAAATATTTAAAAATAACAGGAGTAATTAACTCTATATTTAAACCAAACCTAGTTCAAAAACAAACCAGGCTAAAAGTATACAATACATTAGCCCTACCGGTCTTAATGTATGGAAGCGAAATCTGGACAATAAAACAAAAAGACAAACAAAGATTAACAACAGCAGAAATGAAGTTTATGAGAAAAACTGCAAAGTATACCCTATTTGATCACAAAAGAAACGAAGATATTATGAAAGAATTAAACCAAGAACCAGTAATTGAAAAAATTAAAAAAATAAACATAGATGGATGGAATACGTTCAAAGAATGAAAACAGAAAGATTACCAAAACAAGCCTTAAAGTACAAGCCATTAGGGAAAAGAAAACCAGGACGTCCTCTTAAACGATTCAACAATGACTTCTAAGGCCAGAACAGGCCATACTAGGCCTAAATCCTTGATACGTATGATGATGATGATGAAAAAAGTACTAGATCTGTTGGTGAATGTACTAGAACACTAAAAATTTATGAAGAGTACTAGATCTAGTACGAAAGTACCAGTGGTGGTCACACTGGTCAGGATTTGGATTGCAAAGGGATGTTGAGTGGCAGCTGCATGCATTTCAATGGACTTGTTAGAGAGAGACGGGAGAATTATTGAAGCTGATGAACATACTTCTGATTAACATTTGCCATGAAAATATTTATAGAAGATGCATTCACCAGATGCTCAATACCTGTAAAAGTGGATGGAGTGAAATGATCAGATGGGTCTTTCTCCTGTATTGTAATGAGTATTTTTAGTGAACTCTTATCAATACGGCCACAAATGTTTGCGCAATACTCAATAGATGGGCAGATTTGAGATTCATACAGGATTAACAGCTGTTCAGAGGTAAAGTAATGCCTTGCTGCTACATCTAAGATGAGGATAAGATCTAACTTCAAATATAGAGACCTAATGCAGATATTCTGAGAGATTTTGGAAGATAACATACACACAATGTCTCAAATGACAACTGTACAGTTGGCACTTGGTTAAATTACATTGTTTTACCAATACCTGTGATTGTCTTTCTCACAAGAACCATTGCCAATGCCCAATAACTAATAGATTATGTAATTCACTCTATCTTATACATAAATAATGCATCTAAGATAGGGGAAAAATCAAATCCCAAAGACAGAGATTTGATGCAGATACCCTGAAAGTTTCTGTGAAGTGCAGCCAATTCACACAATGTCTCAACAAACAACAAACTGCCCAAGGGTCACCCTTAAGAGTGATGAGCAGTAAGTGTTTGTAATAATTCTGCCATTCTTATGAATAAAAATTGCAAACCACTAATCAGCATGTACATGCATTAACGCATGCAAGAATGTGTGCGCGCGCGCGCGCGCACGCATGCACACAGCCATTTGCTTTGAAAATAAAATAAATAGCTACCAGTCTAGAAAATATCAAGACTGGGGAATGAAGATGCCAGAGAAATCCTGCCTTTGTTCATTACAGAAAGTCCTTCGTGATGTAAAATGCTTATTAATAGAAAGCAGTAGAACAAGAAATAA
This sequence comes from Typopeltis vanoorti, assembly GCF_054136105.1. Classification (NCBI taxonomy): domain Eukaryota; kingdom Metazoa; phylum Arthropoda; class Arachnida; order Uropygi; family Thelyphonidae; genus Typopeltis; species Typopeltis vanoorti. The sequence continues at coordinate 43,523,122 of NC_143557.1, read as the reverse complement.
AGGATCAATATCCTTCCTTTTGCAGTATGATTTGAATGTAGGGTACATAATGAAGGACCTGAAAAATCTAGAAAAATATCATTAATTGGTTTTTTTAAAGAATCCTTAAGATTAAGTGAAAGGACAATATACTAAGCTTTTGATTGAAACTATCCCACAAGTTATAAAAAAATGGATATCCAACACCAACTTTTCTGAATAGGTCAAGTCATCTGTATTGCTAAATGCTTGCTTCCCAAAACAAATATTGTGAGAAACAAAGGATAATTAAAAAAAAAAAAAAAAAAAAACATGAAGAAAAAAACAGAAAACCTCAAGAAAAACTTCACAAGAAACATAACATCTAGCTCTAGATCATTCAAAACGTAGAGAGGCAGTGTGTCAAGAGAATCTCAGTATTCTGAATCTGTGCAACAAAGTAAACAATGACCAAAAATAAAAATTTAAAAAAAAAAGCTTGTAAACAATGCTTCTTAATTATCAATGTCAAGAAACATTGACCATCGATATTTCCTGGAAATACATGTCACCATTATGGATGATTGTGCAAATTATGCACGTAATCAGTTATCTCCAAACTCAACGGCATATCAATTATGAAATATAATCAAACAATGCTTTTTTTTTTCTTTTTACGTGACACTACCAAGGAGTCCAAAGACTCATCAAAGGAGAGCACCTACTCTACAACTCTCCATCTCCACCACTCAATCCATCAACTACAATGAACTGCAACTACTATCATCATCATCAATCTACATCAACCATCTACTGCCCACCACCACCGGTAGTATTTTCACATACAATCACAAACATCCATGCCCATGGCAGGATTAGAACCTGCAGCCTTTTGACTGGAGAACGGATATGCTAACCACTCAGCCAACCAGGCAGCAAGTTACTGCTGTTGGATTCTGATCATGTAGAGATTAGAGTAATTATTATTTGGTTCAGAATCCAACATGATCTTCCATCACAAAGGCTAGGCTTGTAAACATTATTTAATGTAAATAACTTATTTTATAATTTAATATCCATATAACTACCTTAATTTTGTCTAATATTTAATTATTTAATCAAAGATATATGTATTAATAATGAAAAGACTGTCTTAAATATTATTAAGCTATTTTAATTATTACTATGTTAATATTATAAGAACTTGTATTTGATAATGTAACTGCACATTAATTGAAATGTTAATATTCTCTATTTATTCCTATTTGTAGAAGTTTAACGTTATGCAATAGCTCAATTTTATTATGTTTTGTTTTGTTGTCATGGAGACGTATGTAAGTAAGTGAGCACGAGTTTGGAATAGGGCGTGAGGGAGAAAGCTGAAAGACTGGAAAGAATTTTAGTCAAAGAAATCACGAGAACAATTTAGGTAGGAAGAATGCATATATAAAGGAGGAACGGGAAAATAAAGATAGAGAGGAAACGGAGATAAAGAGGATTGGCATTGGGTTGGAATCGGAGCATTGGGCATTCGAGAATCAGAGTGCGATATTAGAGAGTCGGCAAGTCACTCAAGCAGCTATTTTAAGTCTACTAGTCGAGAAGCAGTTAGCTAATAAGTTGTAGAATAACAATTACAGCTACAAAAAACAGCTGAGAGACTATTAAATAGACTAGAGATACTTGAGTTGAGATTTAATTTCAGTGCCGACCTTTCAAGGACATACGGAACCTTGAAGCAAAGTACGAAGTTTCTAGAGAATAGTAGAGGCTGTGAAGTTGAAGTTTACCGTTTGCTGTGTTTAGAATTCTAGTGCCTAAAGAATTATTTGAATGCCAGAGGAATAAACAACTGTGTATATAAAATCTCAAGATAAAGAATTATTGTATATTGCCTTAACTCATGAGTGATCAGTAGTACTTCAAGCAAGAACGTTGTTTATGTGTATAGTGACCGATGATTAATTCAGTTATTGCTTAGAAGATTTATTTAATGAGTGCCGTATACTGCTCAAGGTGTTTACAGTTATAAAAAATGTTTGTGTGTAAGTTTATGAAGAAAGACGTTTATCGGTAAGATTATTCGAACCATTAATATTCCTTTGCAGAGAAGTGTGTGAGTTTCATCCTAGAATTTCCTTATACTAACAGTAACTGTTGCGGAAATTAGCTGAAGTGTAAATTTAAAAGTGTTTGTTTGTGAAGAGGTGTTACTGCAATTTTTATTGTATTTTGGAACTTAAGGAACTGTGAGAAGACTGTATTATAGAGATAACAGATATACCTTTGTCTGAGTGTGTATGATTGAACTTATCTGAGAAACTAAAATGTTTGTGATATCTTAATTACTGATTTGAACTTAAGTGTAAAATTTATGATTTAAAATTAAATGTTTGTTTTTGTTAATCTAAAGTTGTGTTTTGCCTGAATCTCTTTTACTGCACCATTCATAAAATATTCGAACTAAAGTGGGTAAATTGAGTAAGTTAAATATACTCGGCCAGTATATATAATAACAACGTATAAAGGATGGGGAGTTGAGAGTTGGTTTATCTTCAATTCTTGAACTAATTCAAATATAGAGTGGCGCAGTCTTTAAATATAAATTTTCTCTATATTTGAGTTAGAAATCAACTTGCAACTTATCAATTAGTTAAGAACATTGTAATAGTAATCATGTCGGATCCAAAGTATAGATTGAGAAGAAGTAGAATCCAACACTGCCAGTGATGATAGTACTCAGACAGTTACAGGAATATTTAACAGATTGTCTCCTGTTAAAATACAAATTACAAATTAAACTGGAATGTCTAAATCATGTATTTGTAAGCAGCATGTTTTATTTACCTACAGGTTAATGAAAGATACTATAACAAATACTACAAAAGATCTAACAACAAAAAATTAGTCAGCTCAATATTGGATGTTGCTAGAATATGGGATTGTATTATAAAATTTTGTATGGATAAGAGGAATCTTTATATGGAAATTTTTCAATTGAAGGTGATTTAGCCAGTCTCACATAGAGATAACAGGGTTTTTTCTCCTGGAAACTCGGGTTTTTCATCCCGCATACAAACAAATTGTCCTTCAGAATACATGCAATTTACAGACAAAAATACTAGTGATGGTGGGCAGTAGGTGGCATTGGTGTAGATGATTGTGTGGTGGTGGTGGTGTTTCAGTGTAGTTGGTGGATTAAGTAGAGACGAGAGTTGTTGAGCAGGTACCCTCCCTCGATGAGTCTTTGTACTCCTTGAGGGTGTCACAAAATAATAATAATAATAATAATAATAATAAGAGGATGGTTGATTGACAGATGAAGGCTGGTTATTCATATCTATACATTGTCTGTAAACTCTATGTTCTTCTGGCTGGTTTGTCAGTTTTGCAAGATGAAAATCCAAGTTTCCAGAAGAAGAAAACCTTTTGACCTCTGTATGAGACTAGGTAACTCACCTTCACTTGAGAAGCTCTGATAAAGGTTATTTCCATTCTAGGCAGAATTTGAACCCAGGTCTTTCCAACCAGAGGGCAATATCAATATCGAGTGAGCTATGAAAGCTCTAAGGTATACATAAGATGTCATTATTACGACAGGTATGTACTAGTAGTCCATCTATTAGTTGAACAGAAGCTATTACAAGCCTAAGAGATTATTTTTGTACATATCAACAATAAAGTGCTTCTCTAAACTAACAAGTGCTGTTATATTAATTTATCCAAAATTTGGAACTCTTAAGAACACCTCCAGGCCAATGGCTGTAGGCTACTTAGATATATACTTCTAAATTATTAGATATACACTTCTAAAATAAATCATCAGAAAGGACAGTGTAGCTCTCTGGTAATGTTTGCATCCATTCTGCTAGGCAACCTAAAGAAAGGCCATACTACAATAGTCACAAAATAGAGGGACTTTTTTTAAACCTTTCTTCAATCAGTGCTTGAACTAGTCGATCTCTGGAATGGGCAAGTTAGCTTTTTCTCCCCAAAACCTCAGGATTTTTTATCCCATAAACTCAAGAAACCATAGAACTCATAATATTTCAAACAATACATACAATAATAAATAATAGTTATATGAAGTAAATAAATATATACACACACAATACACACAGATAATTGAAGTTTAGAAAATTCAGAATTTACTTTATTTTAGCTCCAGATGATGTAAAGTGACGTAAACTCACTTTGCTGAATCATCTTTTTCTTGCTGCTAAACAAAATGTTGTGTGTCAGTTTTGCTGGCTTAGTTAGCCAAGTGGTAAACATATCTGCTCTGAAACTAACAGGTGGCAGATTCAAATCCTGCTATTGGTATGAACTGTGGTTGTATTTAGGTGATACATGAATTTTATCATCCAGTGTGAGACCACCTTTCTACTTATTGGAGAAATTGAGTGACTTGAAAAAGTTCTGTGTTTGGTCTCTAGAGCATAGTCTCTGAATTATGTAAAAAATTAAATGAAAAAATAAATAAAAATACAAATATATATATATGTGCGTGCGTGCGTGTGTGTGTTTCATGTATGGGTGGGCTATATATATATAGCCCACATATACATTAAACATAAACATGTGTAATCACATTTTGGTTATATGAAACTTTTAGCATTCCGCAGATTTAATGGCTGTGCTAGTTTTCTAATGATAATGAAATCGCAAGCACTGCTGCTTCATTCTCATTCCAATGGAAGCTTAAAACATCAATATAATGATATATACATTTTTACTTATTCTAATTTATGAATCGATTATCAATAAAATTTTTACATAGCCAAATTATACCAAGATGTTTAAATGCATTTCAATGTCACTATAGAAGCCTTATCTTTAAAAGATAAGGCTTCTATATGCCTGCAGTATCATCTATGTGTAAGAGAGGTGAAAGCATGAAAGAACAAAACAAGAGCCTTAGTGAGGGAGGACCAGAAGGTTAGACTGTCATTTAAGTAAAAGGCAAGTTTGTTTTTTTTTTAATTTCACACTTTCAAAGTCTGCTTTTATTTCCTTTCTTTTTAAACTGATGATGGTGGGATAAATAGTGTTGGATACCTTCATTACTAGCACCTTCTAGTACAAGAGAAATTTCTACTAAATGTGCAGCACACTGTGACTCTGTACCCCACCATGAAATGTTTTGCTTTGCTTTTGATTTTCAATATTTCCTTCTTATACTTCCACTGCTGGCATACTTCAGAGTAAGTTAGATGCTCTCTGACACAGTCTTACACATTCTGGTTCTTGAACAAAACATGATATTATACACTATCTGATCAAAAGTATCCAGACGCCCTCTGTAATTCGTAAATTGACATCAAGATGTCATTACGACCTCACTTACCTGTATAAAAGGAGGCACAGAAGTGTGTGTGTGTTGTTCAGTGATAAGAAGTACGAGGAATGGGTAGGTCAAGGGAGCTCAGTAACTTTGAACATGGACTAGTTATTAGTTGCCACATCAGTAAGAAATCTGTCAGAGACATTTCAACCTTCCTCACGATGCCCAAGTCAACAGTTGGTGACATGATTGTGAAGTGGAAATGTGAAGGCATGACAACAACAAAACCACGGTCAGGTAGGCCGCGTTTAATGACAGATAGGGACCGTCGAACGTTGAAGAAGGTGGTTCGTGAAATCGTCAGACATCGAGTGAAACAATCACCTGGGAGTTCCGCAGTGCTAATAACTGTCCGGCCAGCACCATGACTGTGCATCGAGAGTTAAGAGGAATGGGGTTCCATGGTCAAGCAGCTGCCCAGAAATCAAACATTTCTCCTGTGAACGGCAAGCACTGCCTGCAGTTGTGTAAAGAGCAATGGACAAAAGGAAACGTGTGATTTGGAGTGATGATCACGTTTTACCATGTGGCAGTCCGATGGGAGGGTCTGGGTGTGGCGAATGCCTGGAGAACAATTCCTGCAAGCGTATGTAGTACCAACAGTGAAATTTGGAGGAGGTGGCATTACAATGTGGGGATGTTTTTCATGGAATGGACTTGGCCCTCTTGTAACACTACATGGAAATCTAAATGAGGAAGTGTATAAGGACATTTTGACCCATTGCATACTGTCTATGGTAGAAGATCAATTCAATGATCACTATTGTCTGTATCAGCATGACAATGCTACCTGCCATAAAGCAAGGTCTGTGAGGGAATGGTTTGTGGACAATAACATTCCAGAAATGGACTGGTGGCTCTGGGCCACCAGTCCATTTCTGAATCACACCTGAATACCACAGAACATCTTTGGGATGAATTATAACGCTGACTTCGCTCTAGACCCCCAATGACCCATATCATGAACTGCTCTGGCTACAGCTCTTTGGGAAGAATGGGCTGCCATTCCTCCAGAGATGTTCCCACACCTGGTAGAAAGTCTCTCTTGCAGAGTTAAAGCTGTCATAGAAACAAAGGGTGGACCCACCCAGTATTAATGTCCACTACTGGAAAGTGTGTCACAGGGAAAGTCTGATTACAGTTTCGAGTAGGTGTCCGGATACTTTTGGTCAGATATTGTATTTCTTGTTCTTTAGTGCACATAAGACTGCTTATAATGACAAAGCTATGACCAGGCATTTTTATTATGTTCGCATTTCTGCCATCTGGAGCATCTATTTTATGATTCTTTCTTGTCTTTGATTATTGTTTCATTTATTTGCTGTATTTATTAATACATTGTTTAAATTATTCTATTCTATCTCTATATTATAATTTTCTTTTATTTGCTCTAGTTTTCCATTTATTCTTTGAAAATAAAGGTAGTTAATACTTTTATCATCCAAGACTTGTACTATAAAAGAATCAAGGAGATTTCCCTGAGCACTGATTTGGTTAATTTTAAACCATCTTGGGATATTCTTAATTTTTCTTGAAAGAGATAATGATCAGATTTGATTTCTGCATTTCTAAATACACAGCTATCTAGTATCATATTAGCTGGTATACTGTCTATTACACTTTTTAGTATTTTCATTTCCTAAGTGAATTTATGACAATCTTTATGCCTGAAAAAAGTATTAATAATTTTTAAGTTATTATATGTGGAAAAATCCCAAAGCCTGTATCCATTTCTATTGCATGTTGTTTCACATTTGTTCCTATATTTGTACCTAGTGAAATTTTACCTACTCTGGCATTGAAATCTCCCATTTATTAATAGATAATCATTTGGGTTTATCTTTTATTTTTTGTAACTCTCAATAAAAAGCATCATCTTCCTTCCTCTAGGGCAGAGACACCAGCAATAGTCAGGAAGCATGACTTATTTGTAATCTTTAGTTCTAGAATTATCTTGCTCCGATATTTGAAATATGTGATATTTTTTAAATTGATTTGTGAATAAAAATCATTATTTCTACTTTTGCTCTTTCTTACTTTTTGACGTCACTGTAGATATAGATGTAATTATCTGTTTCTTCTGAACTGTTCTGTTTTTTCTTTGTGTTTTTGTTATTACTGCTAATTTGATATTTCTTTCTATTAGGGTTTTGTCTGGATCTTGGCATTTGTGATGGATACGCCTGACATTCCAAGGAGCAACATCCCAGATATTCTTGTTTATTTTTATTATATTTCCTTTCCTTATCTTGCTCATATCCATTAACCTGTCTGAGTCATTTTCCAGAGTGACAGTCCAGTTACTTCTTTCCATGGACATTGGAATAAGAAAAGATTCAGCTGGGTTAGTTACTGGCCATCCGCAGCCTAGTTGACCCTTCTCTCGTTTGTACATGACCAATCTTCCACTTGGTTGCGGAGGAGAGGCTAGGTGATCCTACTTGAGAGGATCATATATTGCAGATCCATTCCCTTTGAATCTCCTTATTTGGAACATTGAAAAAAAAACCAGAAACTGGTTTTTGGTTGGTTTGATTGCAATTATGGCAAAAAAAAAAAAAAGGTGTAAAGGCAATATATTACATCTGGTAACTGCATGTGTTTTCCAGACAACCTTGTTTTGCAGGATGAAAATATCAGTGTTTCACTTCAGTATAATTCAACTTTTCCGAACAGTTCTGGTTTAGTTCAACTTTTACAGACAACAAAGCATTCTCTTTAAGCATCAAGGAGTTACCCTGAGAATGAAATTATTAAAAGAATTCAAGGAGTCTGCCAAATTTTCTACTTTTCCAAGTGAAAAAAGATGACATATTCCAAATTCATTTGCAGAGCGAAGAGTAGATAAAGATAGTATGTTGTAATTTCAGATTTTTTTTATACTTATAAACTGACATGGTTTCTAAAGGTTTCTTTTTTAAAGTTTGTAAAGTAACTGAAGGATTCTTAGGAGTTTTAGCTCTAAAGCTCTCTGAAAGGAAGTCACACATGATTCCCTACTATATTCAGAAGTGAATACCTGATTATCCACAGCACAAAGCCTTGAGTCCTGTTCATATGAGAATGAATACTGTAGCACCAATGAAGTACAGGATGCAGAAATCGAAGCAGCATATGCTGAACATAAGCAGCAAGATGGAGGAGTAAGACTGAAAGCGGAAAGCGTAGTACAAAAGAATGATACAAAATAGTGCCATCAAAGTGTAGCCACAAGTGTGACACATTTGGGATAGAAAAACTTGCATTCAAGTCCAATTTATAATGTGAGGAGCTCATGAGGGATTTTTAATTGATCTCTTTTAATTGAGAGAAAATATTTTTTCCTCTCCTGTATGGAGAGGAAAAAATATTTTCTCTCAGAAATATGAATATATTTCATCCTACAAAAAGAAAAATTGGCTGGCATAGAACAGAAACAATTAAGTAACCTGATACACTACTCACGGTCTTAGTTGCTTTAGCTGTAATTCTAATCAAACTCAACAAAAACTCTGAGATACATTTGCCCTAAATCATATCTATTAACAACATGAACAATAACAACTACATAAATTATATCTTAAATGAGTAAAGGAAATAGAAACATGAGAATTATATATTGCTTAAGTACATGCACACACACTTTACCTTTGGTGGAGGAGGAAGAGCTACAGCACAACCTTCATATGCATTATACATTAATTTTTCTAGATGCTCTGTAAGATCTAGAACTAAATGGACTCTTAGAAGGTCATGTTCAGGTTCTTCTGAAAAACAAAATGCAGCATTTCAAACTCAATTTAACTGCTAGTAATATAATAAAGTTTTGAAATTTTCACTGAGTGCTGTTAGCAAATATAAATCATTTCTCATATTGAACAAATGGAACTCCTCTATATAAAAATGTAATTATTATGAGTACTATTAGCCAGGTTTACTGAATGGATAAAATCACACCTTTCTGTAGAGAGTAGGTGCATATCCTGCTCTTGGCAGAGATCATTAAGTTAGTAGATAACCATCATTTAATAAAACCTTCAACTTGCTTACTGAAACTTGAAGTGGCATAAAAAAAGTTCCATAAATATATGGATTTTGTATGTGGACTTCATGAGTATTGTAGATTGCTATAGTTTTGGTTGCATTTAAAAAGGCTAAAATTACAACAATTAACAGCATATATAGCATTTAACACATACTGACATACAAAATATGTTTTGATTAATTAATGTAAACCTCTTTGAACTAATTTTCTAATACTAAGTACCACATTGAAAAAATTTATAGTCACGATTAAATGCTTATAAATATCTTGAGCTTCGTAATATATTGTAAAGTTCTAATATAACAAAACGTTTTGTAGTGAAGTCATTTCTGCAGAACATATGAGTGTGAACTATGAACAGTGTGCAACTGTAAATTCTAATATTTGAAGTTCTGGGTCAACCCTAAAAAGCAACTATTTATTTGGGCATAACATTTCAACCAAATACTAACCTTCAAAAGGCAACATGTCACAAAAAAGAAATCGATGTCTTAAAAGAGCTATACCATAATAAACAAATGATATTGGCTATAACTAAAGGTAAGTCTCATATTCCACATTTCAAGGACACCATTACTTCCATGTGTGGAACTTGTCTACATGTAACAGAAATCTAACTATATAAGCATGTAACTAGATACACTAGTTACATGCTTACATAGTTATATTTTCTATAAACAAAAAAGATAATGGTTCATTATCTCTTTTTAATAGAAAATCCACACATACTGGAAGATACCTGCACAATCACACCATTCACCATTATTACTCAGTAATGATGGTGAATCTTAACTCAGTTACCTATGTCACACTTTTTAGCCAATTACTCAGAAATTACTCAGAAACGCCACTTAACTCAGTTACCTATGTCACACTTTTTAGCCAATGACCATAATCCCCAAAAAATATTTAGAAAAATAATAATAATAAATAAATAAATGTCTCCCCTAAATCTCCTTCATCACCTAATACACAAGACCATAGAAAAACTGTTACCATCCCATATGTTCAGGGTACATCAGAAAAGATATCCAGTGTACGTAATAAATATCAGCTCCTCACCAAACTTAAACCATATACCAAACTGGCAATTCTCATCCATTCACTTAAGGACAAACTCTCTCCTTTATCACATCCGAGGATATTGGAAACATCCTGTACTTGTGACATGGCTTACTATGAACAGACAGGAAGAGCTGCTGATATCTGCTTCAAAGAACATCAAAATACATGTGCCACCATCTATGGCAAGTCAAGACTAGTAGACACCGTCTTGGATATATTGTCACACAGGATCATATTGGGGAGGGGTGGGGGGGCAACACAGAAACCATTATAAGTCAGGAAGACTTTTTGGAATCAGCAGTGGCTTTAAAACATTCCACAAACCTCAACAAGTATAGCTGCATTAATTTACCAATGACTCGTAATTTTTAAAATGGTCCCACTGTAAACCAATGGTTGTTGTTCACATGCTGTGACAACTGCTCTTTGTGCTCTGAAGATGCTGAGTGAAATATCAACAGTGAAACATAGCAAATAAGTTAAATAAACATTAATTCTTTTCTTATTATTCCTGTGTTGTGAATTCAAACCATTAAAATAAACAATCGGCATACATTTAGACAATACTGGAAGAGATGGTGGAATTATTTGCTGTAAGCAAGGAACTAATGCAAATCATCAATCTACTAACCCAAATACCAGATGACTTCGATACTTTCCCAACACTTTACAACCTTTTCTTCTAACAATCATTTTAAGTGTACTATGGATACAGTGATTCAAATGTACTGATTCAAAGTTCTTCACAGTAATCCAAAATTATTCTCATACTATAAAAGCCTTCATTCCCCAGTCTATCCAAAATACATTTATACAATCTATACACTTTCAACGGCATGGTTTAAAAACAGTTATGCCAAGCCCTCATACTCAGCAGGCACTGAAGCAAGTTTCAAATACAAAACCAGAATAAATGAATACATATCTCACTTTGAAAGGGTAAAACGATATAAACTTCACCTCCTGTCAATAATAGCTATTCCAAAAGTCATCAAGTGCAACTTCTCTTCACATATGCTTCCATCTTTTTTTCTCCGTCATCCAAATGTGACACCACTGTTACAGCTCTTGACAATAATGCTCAACTCCTAGCATTGTTCTCTTCCTCGACCCCCTGCACAGAAGATGAAGAAATGATGACCCATCTTATTCCTGTGGTCTTTCAGTGAAAAGACCACAAGAGTAATGTGGTTTGCTATTATACCAAAAAAAGTCTTCTGGTAGTTAATTTCTCCTGTACTAATTTTACTCAAAAACTGTAATCCAGATTGAGTGTTCTACATTGTCATTATACTCTTTAATTCTCCACTGGAACATATAACAAGACATGGGACACAGCCTATATCCAGCCTATTCAAAGGGTGGGGGGGGGGAATCTTTCAAACTTTCAACCTTCTATTATCACCTGTCCTCAAACAATAAAGGAGACAGCCATCAGTATTCAGCTTTTCACGACCTACAGGTCTACCAGTTAATCAATGACTGATGGTATGTATTCTTCCATCTAGATCTATAGCTCTCTCTCTTATCCTATATCACTAACATCTGGACAAGTGCAATGAAGGATTTCCAAAAAAACCTTTGTTATTGCTCATGACATTTCCAAAGCATCCGAGTGGACTCTCTTCTATCACGTACCCTATATCTTCTATACATAAATGACCTCTCAGTGACCTAATCTTGTGAATACACTTCAAGTTCTCCAATCACTGCTTTAAAGACTAATCTCAATACCACTCTTCAATAGATTGAGGATAACTTAGTCACCTGCAGTGTTACCAAAACACAGACTTGTCTTCCTGCAAAAAGAATCTCAATTCACCTTCTCTTACCACAGAGGGTTCAGGATTTTCTTTCCCTCTCTAGCCTTTCCTGGCATAAACATCACATCAAAAACTTCTCAGCTTCTAAAAAAATAGGAATTCTTTTCATTCAAGATTATACTTTTCACCCATTGTGTTAATAACTCTGTACATATCTCAAATCAACCCACATGTTAACAGTATTGAAATGTTTGTTATAGTGCACTAGAAGCCTTCTTAAAAATCCTTCATTCTATCCAAATGAAGGTTTCACTGATTTAGGCTAATAAATGATCCCTTTTCTTGGCAACTCATTAATTTAATCAATAGCCAAATTAATGAACAAACACAACGTAAAAGTAGCCTTCCTTCCTATGGAAAAAATCTCAAGATTCCTACATCCACCAAAACCACCTCATCATCCTCTTAAAAAACCAGGAGTCTACAAAATCCATTGCTCTTGCGGGATTTGCTACGTAAGACAGACAGGAAGATGTGGAGAAATACGCATGGCTGAACATCAAAAAGATGTACAATACAAAAGAGAACAAAAAATGGGTCTTGTTTTCCATACCACTTCCACTGGACACGATGTACTCTGGAAAAAAACGATGATGTCATACATAGAAAACAACTGCTATATAAGAAAATTTAAAGAAGCTGCTAATATGCTGAAAAACCCAACCCAATGCAATAAAAATCAAGGTTTTAATTCTCCATCAAGTGTGGTCAGCTCTAATAAAAAATCTACCTCAATCTGAGCTTGGACTGTATGAACAAGAACAAGAACACGTGACACTGTCCAGTATTGTTCAACGTCAATAACGTTTTATATCTGCATTCTGTTATTTGAGATTACGAATAGTCAGACGGTTATGATTTGTATTTATTAATTTCTCTTGTTTATACATTAAGTTATACTATTTACCCCTGAAGATGTAAATCCTACGATTTACGAAACTTGTCGGGAACTATTATTATTTCAGTATATTGTATAACTGAATAATAAAAAATGTGGTGTAATCACCGAAATATGTCTTTTGAAGTTAAAGATATCTGCCAGGAACAATATCATAAACAAGATCACAGACACAACTTGGGGATGTAATGCCTTGATTCTTAGAACAGCAGCCTTGGCTTTCTTTCATCCTAATGATAAGGACATTTACTGACCAGTATGGAGCCAAAGTCACTACATGACTAACATGGACACACAGCTTAACATAACAATTAGAACCATCTCTGGTACCTTAAGGTTTACTCCTCATCCATGGTTGCCTGTCCTTTCCCACACCACTCATCTGCTTCAGAAGCTTCCATCAAGGAAATAAAACCAGAAATAGCATAAACCTTCCTAGACATCAAGATATGCTCCACCTCCAGACACACTATCTAGCTTGTGGAAATATAGATGATAGTCCCCAGGACTGGTGGAGAAGACTGGAATAAATTACAAACAAGTACCTGATTAAAGATCCAACTATCAAACTCCAGGATTCAACCCACCTCAACACCTCTGGAGCCAACTAAACAGGTTCAGAACCAGACAAGACTGCTGTGCCCACTTATTACATCCGCTGGAAATTTCACAGTCATCCATTTGTGTGTATGGTACTGTAAAGACTATTCATCTATCACTGATAACTGCCTCATTTCTGGAGGCCTCAGGAACTTGCATTTGTTCCCAGATAGTGCTATCAATTGGTCAACTGAACTGTCAATTTGCATATAGTTTTGCTTATTAATTTCTCTTATGTTTAGCCATATGCTAAATCAATAAATCAGTTCTAATACTAAATTCAATATTTCAACTAATGAAAATTCATTCGCATAATAAAATCAGAAACATATGAAAAAAGAACTAATAATAAAAAAAAAAACTTACCTGACTGTGATAATTTTGAAACTTCCTGTTTATAGTACTGCTTTGCATAACTTTTTATAGTAGCTGGTATAAACAAATAAATAAATCTTCAGATCCATGGTAAAGTAAGAAAAGAAAAAGCATTTTAGATAAAAGAACAATTATTAAATAAATTGTGTATTATACAAAATGTACACATTATATGCCAATATGTTTCTGAATTGAAAAATCGTAGTCCATTTTCAACTATCTATCTGATACAGAAAATGTTGTGAACAATTACAAGTAATTGTGATAACAAAACTCATACAGCTGGTAATGTATTTTCAACCTAGTTGGCAATATATTATCATCATGTAGGGATCTGAGGCTCCTTGCAATCACTGTATGAGAATGGCCAACTCTCTACTATTGGTTGAAAATCCCTTACAAACATTCTGTATATTTAGACAGGATTTGAACCAAGGAGGACTTTTAAACTAATAAACACTAACTCAACAGCTGCACCAACAAAGTGAGGTATGGAGACTGCAGAGAAAAATGAATGAATATGGTAAAAATGGAAAGAAAACTAATGTATTCTTTGACTGTTTATGTATTTTTTTCTCCTAAGTTTTTTTCAAACAAGGTTATGCTCAATATTTCAAACAGAGGTAGTTACCACCACCCCATTCCACCAAGAAAACTTATACTCTCTCAGACCAACAAATCGGCTCAATTTATTAACCACAAATAATTTTGGTTTGAGTTTTATTTATAGCACAACAACAAGTATATGAAAAATGCAATATTTCTCATATAGCATTTAAGTTATAACTACATTATAAAAAATAAAAACATACATACTGTACTCATGAACACAGACACACCTACACACACAAATCAAAATCTTTTTCCTTCAACTTAACAACTCCTAATGCTGGCAGTGATTTGAAGTATGGCAATAAAGTCTTTTAATTGTATTTTTTCTCCACATAGTTGGTTTGGTTTACATTTCACCTTTAAAAGAAAAGCTTCTATAATGATTCTGTACATCCTAGATGAGATTTTAATGCAAGTCTTTCTCTGAACTTTTCAGCCTAGTAAGGCAAATGAAGAGTGTCTCCACTCATCAATTGTGCCAAACAGTGGACATGGATGTTAGTGACGTATCTCTGAGTGAGAAATGAAGTTCATTGTCTGATGATCATAATGTTTATTCCAAACCTAAAGTGCCTTAAAAAATTTTCCCATGCTTGGCTTCTAAAGTAGGGTTTCTAGATTACTTAACCTTTGTCCAACCCATGATGGTTCTAATGTATTAAAAGTTTTACTTGTCATGAGTAGGTTCACATGAAACGCCAAGGGGAAAAATACAGTATCATCCTTGTCGCAGCATTATCCTGCATAATGGAGACACCGCATAAAACCTTTTTTACAAAAATTGAAGATACCAATATCATCAATGATAGCTGAAAACCTCTCCAAGTATACAGGGCTCATTTCTCTCTGCCAACATATACATGCAGTACATGATATGGTATATAAGTTAGGAATACATTTTTGCATGAAAGAATAATGGAATCATTAGTCAATGCTTCAAAAGAGCAGTCTTTAAACTGACTGCAGATTCTATCTTTCATACAATGAAAGAAAAATGAACAAACGCTTGATTTTTCCTGTTCTCTCTCACACACACACAAAGATGGAACACTTTAAATATGTTTACTTCAGATAATACAGTGAATAATAACACTGTACAGTTAATAATAGCATTGTACAAAGGTCTGATTTTTTTCTCTCTCCCATATACACACACACACACACACACACACACACACACATGACGATGGAACATTTTAAATATGTTTACTTCAGATAATACAGTCAATTCTTGCCACAGCAAACTTATACGACTACAGAACAGTTTTTTTATAATGGATGGTTTGCTAAAGGGAATTGTAATTTCTAATTTCAAATTCTAAGTTTGCTAAAGAGAAGTCTTTTAGCATAGCATTGAACTGAAGATACTATTCTTGGGAAATTTTATGTAGACCGTTGTAGTAATAGAGTTTCTCATAGTGCTATATGAAACAGTGTAAGCCCAATGGATATCTCTCCTGATACAGGGGATTTTTTAAAAATCCTCAAGTCTCTAGGTGGAAAAATCCAGATTTCAAGTCTCAAGGATTGAAAATTTTCGTGGTGGTTCACTCATCACACAGTTATCTCACTTGTCATATATTAGAAAGGAGATGTCACCTAATGTATCAGTCATATTTATTCCTGGATTTAGTAAATTTATAAGCTTCTGTTAATGCTATGGTTTTAACTCTGTATAACTACCAGTGTTGAAGGAAATATGTAAACTAGATATATAATAGAAAGTATCTGATGGAAAACAACAAACTATTTCTTCTCCATTATTTGTAAACAAACATTGAAAACATTCAAAGCTTTCAATGTTTGCATTAGTACTTTCTGGATTCTTATTAGCTCTGAAAAGACACTGTCAGATGGATAGAGCCATCAGTCATATGACACAGAACTGCAGAAAATAATCAAAAAAAATTTACATTAGAATCAATATAATGAAATATTTTGAATAAATAATAACTTTTTTCTCAACTTTGAAAGTTTAATATCCACTACTATCATCATCAATTTCCTGATATGTAGCCCCAAGGGGTATTCGGGTTACAATGACAGCACTATATGATTAAGTTTACATTATTATTAATCTCCTATCAAAAATATTCCTCCAAATCAAACTATTATTTATAGGCATTCCAATATTGTCATACATTTCATGCTTCTAAAGCACTTCTTGACTGAATCAATCCACCTAGACCTTGGTCTTCCATTGGGTCTCCTTCCTGCCATCTTGTAATCAAACCTGTTTTGCTAAACTTTCAGGTTCCTTTCTAATATCTTCATTTTTAATATGATTCTGCCATTGATACAATCAGTTCCCTCCCTCTAATTTTTTTCAGAATCCTCATATCTGTGGTCTTTGATCAAGTGCTTTATTTCTAACCCAACTCTGAGATCCATAACTTAAAACTGGTTAAAACACCATTTTGTATACTGATGGTTTTTTAAAAAGCATTGGAAGAATGTTCAGAGGGAAACACAATAAATGGAAAGATTGTTAACAACCTACGATATGCAGATGACACCGCGCTAATTACAGATAATATTATGGATCTCCAAAAACTCATTGACAGAAAATACATGATCATCAGCAAACATCCAGCCTCATCAATGAAACTGACACTCAATGGGAAAAATATTGATCAAGTGTCAAGATATAAATATCTTGGTTGCTGGCTTAATGAACGGTGGGATCCAGAAATAGATATAAAGACAAGGATTGAAGTTGCACGGCAGTTCTTCATGAAAATGAGAACACTATTCTGCAATAAAGACCTAAACATGGAAGTCAGATGCCGAATGCTGAAATGCTACGTGTGGTCTATTCTGCTCTATGGAGTTGAAACATGGACATTGAAGGCGACAACCATCAAGAAAATCGAAGCCTTTGAGATGTGGCTATACAGAAGAATGCTAAAGATATCATGGACAGAAAAAATTACCAATGAAGATGTCTTAAAATCCATTGGCAAAGCTAAACATCTTGTACAAATAATCAAGAAACGAAAAACATCATATCTTGGCCACATCATGAGAAACAGCAAATATCAACTTCTACAAACTATTTTGGTAGGAAGAATTGATGGCAAAGGAACTAGAGGAAGAAAAAGAATATCATGGTTTGACAACATCAAGACGTGGACAAGAAAGAGCAGTGCACAACTGCTCAGAGTAGCACAAGAGTGCAGTTTGTTTGCCAAGATGGTTGCTGACCTTCGATAGAAGATAGCACAATAAGAAGAAGATTCAGAATACAGCTGAAGTTTTCTATACCCCTGCCTAATTTCAGTTTTGGTGTTTTTATTGCTGATTTTCATGCCAAATTTGTTATAGCTGTTATTCAATTTAGTTAGTGAATCCTGGAGACTTGCACTAGATGTGTTTAGAAGTACATCATAAGCATAAAGCAAAGAGCTAAGTTTGACATCTCCAATTCTAAAATCAGACTTTCTTTCATAATGTGATTCATATAGATGATGAATAAGAGTGGAGATCATGTGCTTCCTTGTCTTACACCCGATTTTACTCCAAACAATATAACTGTATTTCCTTCAAATCTAACTGCTGACTGACAACTTAATTATAGACTATGTATTGCTATGTATAATGTACTATTCATCCCATATAATTGTAACGTTTTGAAAAACTTTTCTCTAGGTACCTGTCATATGCCTTTTCCAGATCTACAAAACTTAAGTACATCAGATCTAGACAACCTCTATTTGGCCTAACCCCAGCTTGTTCCTCTCCAAGTTTCTCTTCCACAATCTTTCTCAACCTATTTTCAAATATGCTTGAAACCTGGAAAACTTAGTAGAGAAATTCCTCTTCACATTCAGTTTTTCCTCCTTTTTTGGATGGGTACTATGAGAGTTATACTCCAATCATTGGGAATTTGAACTCCTGAAAGGGCTTTCTGAATTATGCAGTGTAGTCACTGCAAAACTTTTATACCTCTGTACTTAAGCATTTCTGGTCAACTAATATGTAGCTGCCTTTCCACATTTCAAGTTTTTTTATGTGTTTTCTACCTCAAGTATTCAAATGTACTCCTCTTTGCATTTCTCTTGAAAATTTTCTAGTATGGTTCTGTAACTGCTTGGTTTGTTTAACAGTCTTTCAAAGTAATTACTCCAGACATCTAGGATATCCTTATCTTCAGTTTGCATGTCACCTTTATCAGCTTTGATTCCTTTTACAGTGCTCTTTTCTCCATCTCTAAGCTTCTTCAAATAGCCTTCAGAACATTTTCCCACCTTCCTGATATTAATTTTGTTTAAGTCTTCCCATTAATTTTGTTTAGCTACTTTTAAACACAGCTTAGCTCTCTTACATTTTTCTATGTATTCTTTTAGGACAAGTGCTGACTTATTTGCTAGGAACTTTTTGGGTGCTTTCTCCTTTTCCAGGACTGCTTCTTTAACTTCTTATGTCCACCATGATGTTCTTATTTTTTTATCCTTGCAGACAACTTCACCACATACCTCCCTAGCTGAATCGATGTCTTCTTCACAGTTTGCCACTGAGACTCCAAAGTTTGGTTCTTGTTTTCAAACTGCTGCAATTTTTTTTTCAATAATGTTTGCATAGTCCAGTCAACAATTTACTTGTAAAAACTATTCAACTTAAATTCTTTTTAAAACTTCCTTACCTACTGTTCTTTTCAATGTGATATATATTTTTGTCTTGCTTAGTACTAGTAATGGTCACTTCCAAATTCCAATCCTCTGTACACTCTTGTATCCTGAATGAGCATGATCATATCACTATCAACAATGATGTAGTCAATGAGGCTTTTATTTCTTGTGTCTTCTCTCCATGTGAACTTGTGCACATATTTATTTGAAACATGGTGTTAGTAATGACTACTCCATGTCTTGGGTCTTGCCTTAGTAATTTACTAACTTTTTATAATAGAATAATAGAGCTAAGTTGAATGAAGGAAAAGGCATTCTGTCAAATGCCTTTGCAAAATCCAGCAGATGATTCTGCTGGATTTTGCAAAGGCATTTGACAGAATACCACATGGAACTCTGCTATGCAAATTAGAACATATCTATCGATATGACATTGGCAGGGCCATAGCCAGATTAGTTTTCACCCTGAGGCAAACAGTTAAATATTGGCCCTGATGGATTATAAGATAAAAATACAGTATAAGAAAATCCCTACTGCCATTTTGTTTTTATTACAAAATAAACATTAATGCAATTACATAATATTAATTAAATGTTTGCTCTACAGGGATATCGCAAAATAAAACTGTTCATAAGCATCCTAAATTTAAATTATAAGCAATGTCTATCGATATAGCTGCTAGACCAACCAATCTTTCTTGGGTCACTGCTGTTCGCAAATAATTTTTAATCAGTTTAAGCTTGGAAAAACTTTTTTCCGCACTTGCTACGCTAACAGGAATTGTTAGCATAAACGTCGCCTACCACAATATGGCTAAACAAGTGCTCTTATTAAACCGAGCCATGAAAGAGGCTACCTCTATGCTACACCCTGTTGATGGTACTGGACACTGGTTAATTGGATAAGAGGGTGGCTGCTGGATAGATATCAAAAAGTGATATATTGACTGGCAGAATTGAGGTGAAAATAGGTAACTAGCGGTGTGCTGCAAAGTTCAGTGCTCGGAGGTATTGCTGTTTAATTTTTACATAAATAATATAGGAAATAACCTGAAAGGAAATATTCAGTTGTTAGCTGATGATGCGAATAAGGCAGAGTAACAGTTAATCAAGGCGATGTGGGAAGTTTGCAGGACAATTTAAACAGGCTGACAGGATGGGCAAAAATTAATGGGTGTCAGTTTAATGTTGAGAAATGTAAAGCTATGCATTTTGGGATAAATAGATTACAAGATGTGTATCACATTGATAGCACTATACTCCAAGAAATAGATCAAGCTAGAGATTTAGGGGTGGTAGTGGTAGACAGAGAGTTAAAGTTTAGAGGGCATATTCCTAAGATTGCTAAGGTAGCCCATAAGATTACTTGGCTATTGAAGAACACATTAACAAGTAGAGATAAGGAAGTTGTTAATCCTCTTTATAAGGGTTTGATATGCCCTCATCTGGATTACTGTGCTCAAGTCCAGAAATGTTTCTGGGGAAATGTTTCTTGTCTTCAAGAAACATTTCCCCAGAGTTTCTTGAAGACAAGGAAGCGGCAGAGAGGATTCAGGGGCGAGCAACTAAGATGATGAGTGGCCTGGGAAATGTTCCCTATGATGATAGATTGAGGGTGTGTGGATTGCAGAAGTTAGCAGATAGGAGAAAAAGTGGGGATGTGATAGAAACATTTAAGTTGCTTAAAGGGTTTTTATAGGACAGATGCAGAGGAAATGTTTCAGCACTTTGCTAGAGGGACCAGAACAACAGGTGTTCCCTGGAAGTTGAATAAAGGTGTGGTGTGGATTATAATTTTTGCTTGGAGAATTGTGAATGAGTGGAATGTGCTGCCAGAATTAGTTTTGAGTGCTTTGTGTGTTAATGGATCGGTATAATAGATAATGTAATGTATTCCATGTGATACACAGCCAGACAAACAAATTTCTTTATTATTCCACAAATTACTCCTGGAATCAAATACTAATTAATATTTTTTTTTCAAATATTAATAATGACTTCTTATGTAGAAGTAAGCTAAAAACTAAAATAACACGTGATGTGTAATGTAATAAAAGAAAAATCATCACTGTTTTCATGGTTTTAAAAATTACTGTTTCTTTCCCCATTTCTGAATAACATCAATTAAGCCCTGATAGATGTGGCAATCAGCAATAACACATTTCACAAAAACCAATTGCTTTTTTGTGACTGACCCAAAATTTACTTCTCTAATATTATACTGTATTTTTTTAAAATATAAACTCAAAATGCGAACAGAAGTACTGAATTCGGCAGATGCGAATATTAAGTGCAAAATACAAGGCTTCAGAACATATCAATGGCAATGGATGCAATTTCCCTATGCGTGCCAATATTAGTTACAGTTCAACTGTATCAAATTCAGCTACTAGGAGGAAATACGTTTGTCCATTCCATTGAACAGTGATATCATAAAAACTTGAATATTGGAATTGCTTTAATCATTGCATGTTTTGGAATGTGTATACTTCTAACATTTTCAGTCAAGTAACTAATTATATATAGGGTGGCCATAATTAAAGAAGAGGTGTTCAGAGCCATGTAGCAAAAAATGTATAGAACGAAATTCAACCAGACTTAGTGTAAATACACTCCAGAACATGGGAGTTTAATTTATAGAAGATTAAAAATAGTACAAAATTCTGCCACCAGGGGACATTTGGCACTATAAGTACATGATACTTGCATAATCTCACTGTTTCCACTGACGAGTTAGTGGATATAACAAAGACCAAAACAAATTTGTGTCATTCTGATAAGACTGAAGAGCTATGGATCTCACCTTACTAAAATGCACATTGCTAGTTAAGCTTTACTATCAACAATGCAATAATGCTAATGCCATGTTGCAGAATTTTGGCATTTCAAGGAAAGGAGAAAAAGTCCAATGACAATAGCAAATCATAGAAAAATGCTTTTACGATTTGAAAATGGTGGATTTTTAGCTGTGATGCCAAGACGATGTTGCAAATGGATTCTGCAACAACTTGGGGGGGGGGGGGGGGGTAGTTAAATAAGTTGGTTATTTTTTACCATTTGAAGGCAAAAGCAGTGGTGACAGTCAAAACGACTTTGAAAACTTATTCAATGTGTCAACGAGCACAAGCAATTACATGCTGCAAGTGGATGAGAGAATGCACTTTACAGAAGCATGGAACATAAGATGGTGGATGCAAGCAACTACACTGTGAGTGGCATCTTTTAAATCCACTAAGGAAGATGGGCTGCTCAGGTACACTCAAGACTTTAAATAATCCCACAACTAAAAATCCACTGGTGTTAAGTCTGGGGACAGAGGGAGACATGCTGAGTTGAAGTTATGGCTGATGAGTCCTTCTTATCCTTCCAGAAGATGTTATAGATGTACAGCCACTGTGGATCTTCTGCAACTTTTGTCAAACCCAACATTATGAATTCCTCTCGTTTAGTGATCTCAGTCGGAAACAGCTGGTGAAGAGATTGCAGCTTGTATGGATACAAATTTAACACACCAAGGAAGATGCTGAATATGGACGTTTTCGCTATGGCCAAGATTCTTGCAGTTTCCTATGCACTGCTTACACCACTTGTTGATTGTGCCACTAGGGTGTTCATTTGTGATACCACAGTACTGGTAAGGTTTCGAATAACACTGATCTGCGAGGGCAATCTCATAAATTTCTAGTGTCCTTGAAACACTGTACTGGAGACTGTAGTCCAGCAGGAGTGACTAGACCTCAACCTTTATTCTTTACTGCGTTTGAAACTTTCGTAAAGCCTCTGCTGCCGATTCCCCACTTACAGGGTGTTCGGGATAAATTTGACAGTTTTGTAAGGAAAAAGAAAATCTTCTTTGTATCTATTAAATTTAATGAATTGACAAAAAAACATTACAGGCAGAGTTAATTACAATACTATCAACAAGATTTACTCAAAATAACCACCATTAGCATCGATCACAGCTTCAATTCTGCTTCGGAACCTCGAACAAGCTGATGCTACAGTCTCCCTGGGAAGGGCCGCAAAAACTGTTTTAATTTTATCCATTAACTGGGCTTTTGTATTACTGGAAGTGCGATTGGTGTCTTTTTCAACTGCGCCCCATACAAAATAATCCATGGGGTTAAGGTCTGGGGAGTTTGGAGGCCAAACATTTGGACTGGTGAAGTCGTAGAAATTTTCAGACAACCATTTTTGACTTTTCCCAGAGGTGTGGCAAGGGGCCGAATCCTGCTGCCATACATACGGCCTACCATTGGCTACCCTTGTTATCCAGGGCTTGACTACAGTTAGCAACTCCACGAACAAAGCCCGAATTCCAATGCCAGGGTTCTTCAACACCTGTTCCTGCAGATTTGCGAGGAATTCTGCTGTACGAACGCAATCAGATCGTCTGCTAGGGATCTTTCTTCTTGCTACATCCTCGTAGTCACCATTGCAAGTCTCTAGTTCATGCCTGATTGTTTTTACTGTATTCAGGGAGCATTGGGCAGCAGTCGTAATATCCTTATTTTGATGGCGGGCACGAATCATCATGATACAAGTTATTCTCTTCCATGATTCAGGTGGGTTCCAGCTATCCATCCTTTCTGACATCTTGTATATGAATGAAGAAGGGTCCAAACTTTTAAATGAAGAGAAGTGTGTGTTAATACATGTAACTTATGGAAAAATATAATTAATTATAAATATGTCAAATTTATCCCGAACACCCTGTATATAAAATAATTTCACAAACAATGCCTTATCCATCAATGTCAGCATCACAGTAACAAACTTTTTTTTTCCCCACAAAAACTACTCTGTTCGCACCAATGACTGGGAATCAAATTGGTGAAAATTTGAAGTAAATTTTTTTCTCACACCCAAAAAATCCCCCTCCTTTCGATTCGCTTTCATGCAAACCACACTCTAATATACCAATTTTTCTTCTGATTTTTATGAATTATTGAAATATTTACAAATTTATGGGACACACTGTACATTTTAACAAAAAAACACTCCTTGATTTTTATACTGTAACAAGTTTTTCAAAGCAAAACAAAACCACAGTTCAATAGTAGGAAGTGCCTGTGCTTATAAATGAATTAATCATCCATAAATATTAAAACAACTGATTTCTCATAACAGAACTTATTCGTTTTTTCAGAGAGCATTGAAATATTGCTGCAGTCATCCAAACACTTCCATTATTTTCAACATTCAGGTAAAATTTAAACTGCAATATACTGGAAAAATTTGTCTTTTCAATCACAGGAAAGATAGATGTCTGGAATATGCACAATCTGCAGTGAGGAGGGGGGGAAAAATTTTTCCAGCATCACACTTTCTCTTTTCAATTCAGTAGTTTTTCAATATGACCCAGATAACACACAATTTCAAATAAAGAATTTTGCCAAACCACAGCTATTATTATTATTATTCATATGTATGGGGACACCTCAATGAAGTCCAAAGATGCATCGCAGAGGATCCAAAATCATCGACACAATCTATCTTGAACCCATTAACAGACAAAGTGCTCACAACTCACACTGGCAACCTATTCCATTAGTTTACAACTTTTCAAGCGAAAAATCTAGTCCTCAAGTCCTTGCTTTCACTCAACTTCCAGGAATGACCTCATTCCCCCCCCCCTCCCAAGCCAAGTTGGGAAACATTTCCCTTACATCAATCCTATAGTAACTTAAATGTTTTAAATGTTTCTATCATATCACCTCTTTTTTGCTGATCGACCAATCAGCAATCCATAGATCTTCATGCAATCCATCTATCTCATACAAAACATTCCACAGACCACTCACAATTTTGGCCACTTGCCTGTGGATCCTCTCACACCACATCCTATCCCCCAAAAACCCAGAGACTAGACCCCAGCACAGTAATCCAGATATAAGAATTATCAACAAGTTAGCACAAGAAAAGTATATTTAATATATTGCCAGATATTTCAGTTTGAAAATAACAAACTATCATCATTGGCTTGACAGGAAAGTCTTTTACAAGGTAGAATACAAACAATTGATCATTCAAAATTAGAACGAGCCGAGTGATGTTACATCACTAATCACGATATCAATTCACTGAAGAAAGGTAAACATAAGAGTGCAGAAATAAATTACATGTATAAATTTACAATGTCATATGGAAAACACTTAATTTATAAAATCATGTTAATGATATCATTAGAAAGATGTAGTATCTAGAAGGTATTAATTAAAGAAAAAAGCAATTAATGTGCTATTCGAATCAAACTTTCCCATATTTTTGACAAGGATATGTGGTCATTCTGATTCAAGTAAGAGCACTGAAGTAAGGTGTCAGAACTCTCTTTGAATAGGCGTTCGAATTTATATCGACATCTGTGTAGAAGAGACCAGAGAATGTTGTGGTTTGTCTCTATTCCGTGTTGCGCCAATCCGGACTTATCGGATTTTTTGTGAAAAATATAAGATTGATGTTCTTGTATTCTTTTTTCTATAGAGCATTCGGTTTCTCCAAAGTAAAAAAAGATGGCAGTTACATGGAACTTGGTATACACCGGGAAGAGACAGTTGAGCATTTATCTTTAGACAATGGGAAATAGGTGGATATTTTATTGATAGTAGCTGGTAGATCATATTTCTTCAGAATTCTTGAAACTGGTTCTAAAATTCCGGAGATATATGGGATTGGAACTTGACATACTGATTCTTTGTTGTTTTGGTTTGGCTTGTAGAATTCGACCAGATGTTGTGTAATCTTTTCGGAGAAGTCATTTAATTTCATGTAATATTTGATAGTAAAAAGTTTCTTCTGTAAGTGATGGGGAGTTGAACAATGAATTCTAGCTCATCGAATTAAATTATGATTCCTGTCTTTTGAGAAGGATGATGAACAGATTGTTTGAGAATGTAATGTCTAAAAGTGGGTTTTCTGTAAACAGATGTTGTTAAATTTCCTGATGGTGAGTGGATGAGAAGGATGTCTAAAAAGGATGATGTTATCTCTTTCAATTTCCATGATGAACTTGATATGAGGGTGTATTGATTACGGCTAAAAAGGAAAGTAAGGAATCTCTGTTGTGAGACCACACTGCAAAAATGTTGTCTATATATATCTATTCTTATTGGCTTAAACCAACATACAAAATGATGGTACAACATGACAAAATTCTTCCCTCTGTCCAGGCTTTCTGAACTCTGCAGTGCAGCCACTGTAAGACTTTTATACCACCATACTTCAGCATTTCTGGTAGAATATCATCTACTCCTGCTGCCTTTCCACATTTCAAGCCCTTGATGGCTTTTTCTACTTCAAGTATGGATATGTATTCTTGACTGTATGCCTGTTGAGTGTTTTTTACTACTGTGCTATCACTGCTTGTTTCATTTAGCAATTTTTCGAAGTAATTACTCCATACTTCAAGTATATCTTTTTTTCCCGTTTTCTTGTCACCTTTATCATCTCTAACTCCTTTTACAGCACTCTTTCCTCCATTTCTAACCTTCTTCAACAACCTCCAGAATATCTTACAACCTTCTTGATATTTATTTTCTATGTTCTTTCCAAAGTCCTCCCATCACTTTTGTTTAGCTAGTTTTACATAGTGTTTCGCTTTCTTACATTTGTCTCTGTATTCTCTAAGAGCAAAAGCTGACTTATTTGCCGGAACATTTGATATGCTTTCTTCTTCTCCTTCACTGCCTCTTTAACTTCCTGTGTCCACCATAAAGTTCTGATTTTTCTATCCTTGCAGACCACCTCACCAACATGCCTCTCTGGCTGAATCAATCAGGTTTTCTTCAAGGCTTGCCACTGAATCTCCAAGATTTGGTTCTTGTTCTCAAACTCTTTCATTTTTTCTTCAATAATCTTTGTGTATTTTAGTCTACAGTTCATATCTGAGAGTTGCTCAACTTTTATTCGCTTTAAAACTTTCTTACATGTTATTCTTTTCAATATGAAATTCAATTTTATCCTGCTCAAGACTAAATAGTGATCGCTTCCAACGTCAAATCCTCTGTACACTCTGGTGTCCTAAACCAGGGAGAAAACATCACTATCAACAATAACATAGTCAATGAGACTTTTCTTATTCCTTGCCTCTTCTCTCCATGTGAATTTGTGCACATTTTTATGTTGGAACATTGTGTTAGTAATAACCAGTCCATGTCCTGAGCAGAAATCCAACAGGTATTTGCCATTATTATTAGCTTTGCTCTTTTCTCCAAATATTCCCAAAATATTTTTCTATGTCTGACAATCATGTCCTACTCTGCTATTTAGATCCCCAACAAGGACCAACTTTTCCTGTACACCCCTTGAGGGTATATGTCAGGAAATTGATGATGATGATGGTTACTGTTTGCATCACTTCTTGAAGTTTCCTTAGGCCAGCTTTTCCACATAAAGTCTCCTCATGTATGATGCAATGAAAACCTATCATGGGTGACCAACATGTTTTGCAAACAGATTTACAAATCCTGTTTCCTTAACAATCATGCTGGGTGCATCATCTGTTGTGACAGATACCATTTTGAAATATCAATTTGCTGAATAGATAATTCGTTCATAACTGCTTTACATATTTCAATCTCAGTGGTATGCTCCAGTAGTGTTACAGGATTAATCATATCTTCGCATACTTCGTGAACCTGACAAAATCGAACAAAGATTGCTAGCCTAGCTGATGATATGTCTATGCTCTCATCAACACAAATAGAAAAGAACTTACATGAAGCCAAATTTTTTGTTAATTGTTCTGCTATATTCCTTTCCAACTTAAGCATCCTATCCTTAAGTGTTTTTCTACTCACAGACAAATCTCTAATTTCGCTGAATAATTTTCACTTTTTCTGAAAGATTGTCAAAAAGGAAAGGTGCACATTCTTATCATGCTTCTTTAATATATATCCCATCACTGAGTGGTCTTCCATGTTGGGCAATAACTTTGAAACCTCAAAACTAGAGGCAACTAAGTTGGAACTAGGTCTAACTGAAATAAATTCCCAAGTATTGGATGTTTTTTTTTTCTTGCTCAGTTCAGGAGAAATTAATTCTCTTTGTTCTTGCTCAATTTTATTGTTTAAGTTCTCATTAACAGTTTCAAAATTCCTCTATACAGAAGAAGTCCTAAAAACAACTGACGTGGAACATAATCCTTTTTATCTTTCTTAATCATACCAAATTTTTCAGTTCAGTATTCTTTAAATTCTCTACCTTTTTCATTTGAATGTGTTTTTTTGCTGGTGGTTGTGACATTGTGTACAATTTGTAAAGGGCAGGAAGCAAATAAAATATGTGATAATGGTATATTTAATATATAGCATAAATATGAATAGAAAAAAGAGTAAGAAAGAAAGGAAGTCAAGAAGGGAATAAAGCGAAAGGCAAAAGAAAAAAAGTAAATTACAACTGAATGACCAAAGTTGTACAACCACAAGGTACACACAAAAAAAATAATTGGTTTCTTCATACAGCTTCCAACTTTAATGAAAATCAACTTTAAAAATGAAAACTTTTTATTTTTATTTTATTAGAAATTTTCATTAAAAATTAAAATTTTTAATGAAAACTTCAACTTTAATCAGATCATGGGGTGTAAAAATATGGACAGAGACATATGGACACTGACAAAAATTATAATTTGGACTCAGAAAATCTCATCATACTTACTCTCTCTCTGCACACAATTACCAAGTTTAAGCAAACCAAAAATTAGAACAATTATAAGCCTACCTATATATATCCTACACACATACAAATGAAAGAGAAGGGTATGCATCTAATTACGTGCACATAACATTTCATAATCCGGAATATTGATAACACGTTTCGCATAGTTTTAATAATAACTTATGTTTATGGCAATGTAAAGAAAATTTGCATTTATATCTAATAAATTAAACATACTAATTGACAAATACTTCCAATCCATATTTTAATGACTTATGATTTAATTAAATTCAAATTCACAAATATATACACTTTAGAAAACCGATGAATTCTTTAAGAAACACAAAAAAAAATAATAAAATGATGGTAAAGGAGTCAAGCTTCATCTCGCTGCCTGGCGAATAATGCAAGAACCGAATGGGACAAAACATGTACGTCAGTATATCACAGAGATAGACGGCTTGGAAATAGGATGTTTGTTTCATTTTCTTATTACTTATTATTACTAAAACAGTTGATAGTGTTTGTTTTTTTATTGCATTTTTATTTGGTATTGCTCTACTTAATAAAATTGTATTCTATTAAATTAAAATATACAACTCAACAAAAATGCTGGATATGTATTTATTTATTTATTTTTTTAAGGTGAGCCTTGGGTTGTGTGCCAGAAGAAAGTCATTGTTGTGCCATGTTTAGCATGCATGCCAAGGGTTTCCCATCCCTGTCCTATATCATTCCTGCTGTACAATTTGCTATCAATGTTCTCTTCCTCAATTTGTCTCTATATCGCATGGCAGGACACTTACAATCTTCACCTTCTAATTCATTTTTGTTTCATCCAACAACTTCACATCCTCCCTCATAGAAGACTTCTCACCTCTCAGATCATCAGTGCCAACCAAGACAATAAGTTGTTTTGTGTTACCTTTTTACATCCAAATAGCATGACAGATATCATATCATTAATTTTTGGACCAGGGAAACATGATTTTGTTATAACTTTCATTAACCTGGCACTGATGAGGGGTGGGAAAATGTAACAAAAGACAAAGATAAGGTGGGGTCCCACAGACCCACTCATATAATGTAGTGTATTATAGAAATCCATATCTTTTTAATCAATATTAGTGGATTCTCTGTGGATTCTTCCTCACAGTCTTGTTCTGTATCAGACTCATGGTTACTAATTCTAAATCAATTTCACTATCATGATCTCTGCTAAATGGCTCCTCGTCTGTCAAAAGCGTCATCTATAAGTTGCCATAACCTATGTTCTTCCTGCTCGTAATTCATCTGGTAAAAAAAAAAGATATTATTCTCAAAATACCCTCTAAATATTTACAAAACATATTTGCTTATAGTTGGTATGTAAAAATATAGAAGACACAGCTGTAATGATAATATTTTAGTAGAATATACACGAAAACAACTTACGTTTCGGAAGTGAATATAGTCACACTTTTGGTAAGGTCTGGTGGACCCCAACAAACTTTACACCTCTGCACACTAAACTTGCTTGTGTGCAACAGCCTGTCGTATATGGCGTCGAGTAGGAGGTTATGGGAGGAGAAGCTATACTGAGGCATGACTCACAGCCATGCATTAAAAAAAAGTTATAGTCAATTTGAAATCTGTGGGGTCTGTGACACCCCACCTTACTAATGCCTGCTTCTTTCTCTTCTCTGTCCTGCTTGAAATTTTCTTCCCTTCTCCTTCATTTGAAAGCAACATATTCAGAAACTAAAGCATCCCTTTTATAGAGAGTTCTAAGAAATGATAATGCTAAAGGAAACCAATCCTGCATTATAAAATAACCTGAAAAACTGTTCATTTGTTGTATATGAATATAATTTAAATAGAGAAACTGACAGTATCTTGTACACCCCTTGAAGGCAAATAACAGGAATTTGATGATTAAGGTGATACAGGAACTGATTAATTTCTAACTGGCTTTGACAATATCGGCTAAGTAGGCTACTCCACACTGGTATAATCTGTCATGCACATTCACTAAATACATGGAATCTAATACAGTAATACCCCAATTTACACTACCCCAACTTACGTGAATCCAGAGATACGCGGTTTCTTATATGCATGTATTCACACCCCACTTCACGTCTCACCACTAGTTATATCTTTAGGGCACGGCCACATTCGCCAGTGTTGCACATGCTGTGAACAAGCACTGACATGTTTTGCACGATCTCGATTCATACATGATTTTTATAGTCTACAAACCTTGCGAATGTTTAATGTTATGTTCTTGATAAAAATTTTATCACATAAAAAATAATAATGTCGTCCAAAATAAGCAAGTCCGATTCTTTTACAGCTAGCATGAAAAGATGTTGAAGGTTTATTTTTCACTTGGTTAGACTATAACACATTTAGTTTAATCCTTTATCCAAGTGTGAGCAAACAAAGTTTGTGCCTGAAAATATCTTCAGGACTGGGGTAAGGCTGTACAACACTGGGCAACTCGTAGCAAAGGTTGACCAAGATAACATCACTCCTATCTCAGTATCTCCCATAATGCAAAACACATCTCCTTGCAGATATGTATAATGTTATGCATTAAGGGAAGGGCCACCACACAGACTAGTTTCGACCTTTATTAAGGTCTCTTCAGTGGGAGCCAGGCCCACAGGTGGAGATACCAGGCAGAAGCAATGGCGAGGTCATCTTTACCTATAGGAGTTGCCAAACAGTGTGCCACCTTTTTATTCAACTACCTCGCCATTGCTTCTGCCTGATATCTCCACATCTAGGCCTGGCTCCCACTGAAGAGACCTCAATAAAGGTCGAAACTAGTCTGTGTGGTGGCCCTTCCCTTAATGCATAACATTATACATATCCGAAAGGAGCTATGTTTTGCATTATGGGAGATACTGAGATAGGAGTGATGTTAGCTTGGTCCACCTTTGCTACGAGTTGCCCGGTGTTGTACTGCCTTACCCTAGTCCTGAAGATATTTTAAGGCGCATACTTTGTTTGCTCACACTTGGATAAAGGATTAAACTAAATTTATTATAGTCTAACCAAGTGATAAATAAACCTTCAACATCTTTCTCTAAATCCAGAGTAGTTTAATAAAAAAGGTGGCACACCGTTTGGCAACTCCTATAGGTAAAGATGACCTCGCCATTGCTTCTGCCTGGTATTTCCACCTCTGGGACTGGCTCCCACTGAAGAGACCTCAATAAAGGTCGAAACTAGTCTGGGTGGTGGCCCTTCCCTTAATGCATAACATTATACATATCCGCAAGGAGATGTGTTTTGCATTATGGGAGATACTGAGATAGGAGTGATGTTAGCTTGGCCCACCTTTGCTACGAGTTGCCTGATGTTGTACTGCTTTACCCCAGTCCTGAAGATATTTTCAGGCGCAAACTTTGTTTGCTCACACTTAGATAAAGAATTAAACTAAATTTATTATAGCAAGAAAAGAAAAACATTGACTTTGGAAACAAAACTCAACATTATTAAGGATTCTGAAGGCGGAATGAAAATTTGTGAGCTAGCAAAGAAGTTCGATCAACAGGAATCCACAGTAAGAACAATCATAAAAGATAAAGAAAATTCTCGCTGCCGTGAAAAATACCAATCATTGAAGTCAAGCATAATTCATAAACATCATGGGATTATTGGTGAGATGGAAATGATGCTTAAATTATGGTGTGATAATCAAGTGAGAGTAAAAAATTGTCCAGTTGATCAAACGACAATATGTAGCCAAGCCAAGCTGATTTTTGAGAGGCTAAAAGTAGAATCTGGAGAAGCGGCCAAAGAAGAAAATTTCGTGACCAGTAATGGTTGGTTCAACCGATTTAAAAATCGCTGTAATTGGCACAGCCTCATGGAGAGTCGGCAAGCGCTGATAAAGAGGCGATGCTTTCTTTTCCTGAGACACTTAAGGCTATCATCGAGGAAGGTAGCTATAGCAGTCAAACCATATTTAATGTAGACGAGACTGGCTTGTTCTGGAAAAAAAATGCCTAAGAGAACTTTCATCGCACGTGAAGAAAAAACGTTTCCTGGCTTTAAGGCTTCCAAAGACTGGTTGACAGTAATGCTTGGTGGAAATGCAGCTGGTGATTGCAAGTTAAAACCTCTCTTAATTTATCACTCCGAAAATCCAAGAGCTCTAAAAGAAATCTAAAGCTGGCTTGGCAGTGATTTGGAAGTCAAATTCTAAAGCTTGGGCGACAGCTTCTATTTTTGAAGACTGGTTTGGTCACCACTTCATACCTCAAGTTGAATGTTATTGCCAGTTAAAAAAATTCCATTTAAAGTTATGCTCATTACTGATAATGCACCTGGTCACTGTCCTGCAACTTTAATTGATTTTGATCCACATGTAAAAGTTATTTTCTTGCCTCCCAATACAACCAGCTTACTTCAACTGATGGACCAAGGAATTATCAAACATTCAAAGCGTACTACACACGGCGTTCGTTTGCAAGGCTGAATGAAGCTATGAGGCAAAATGAGCAACTGTCTGATAAAGAGTTTTGGAAACAGTTTAATGTTATAAATGCTGTAAAGATTATCGGAGCTTCTTGGGGTGAAATTTCGCAAAAAACCTTGAATGGTGTCTGTAAAAAACTTTGTCCATCCTTTTTTAAATGTGAAACGGAAATGTTGCCAGAAACTGATCAAGTTGCTGAGGCAATAGAAGAAGTTGTCAACCTTGCCAGGCAATTAGATTTAGAAGTCGACAGTGAAGATGTCAGCGAGCTGTTAGACTCACATAACAAGGAGCTTACAATCGACGAGCTCATAGAGATGCATGAGCAAAGCACCACTAAAGAGACCGAAACCTCCGATCCAGTTCTACCAGAAAAGCACATGATAATTGCAAAATTAACAGAAGGTCTCATCTTAATTAAGAAAGGTTTACAGATTTTGGAGGACATAGATTCTAACGACGAATGAATTGTAGCCACAAGGCAAGGAATAAAAAAATCATTGGCTTGCTATGAAGAAATTTTGCATGACAAGAAAAAGACATTATGTCGTCAGATGAATCTATTAGACTTTATGAAACCATCGACATCGAAATAACTTTCTTTTTTTTATGTACGAAAAACTACAATTATGATTATATTTCTTAAAAAACGTGTTTTTGTAAACCTTTGGTCCCAATTAACTAATATTTTGTATGTTTGTATATATAAATTACATGCAAAATTATATCCCAAGGTAATGCGCTTTTTGTTGGTCCCACCTACTGCGTAACTTCGGGGTTTTACTGTAATGGCAAATGGCATAATGTTTAGAGTTCTGTCCCCCTTTCCTAGTAATTCATGGATGATTCTTATCTTCTGTGGAGTTTATATTCCCATGGCTTATAGTATTCATAATTTAATATGAAGAAATACACGATATGGTTGTATGAAACTAGTATTTGATTTATTAAATTATCTGACTTTTTAGCATGTTTTTTTTTGCTAATATTAATTTCATAATTATGATATTATCTTGTATTTTTAGCCAAAATACATGTTTTCAAGGTATCATCTAAATTTATGATTGCAAGAAGGAAAAAAAAACTATGAACTAATGCAATGAATCACCAAATTATTCTATGTTAATATTTTTCTTGTTCTTACTGTTTTATTTATTTATTTATTTATTTTATTTTTGGATCTTCATTTAGCCAAAAGTAAATAAAAAATTATTTATACATAATTTTATTTATATATTTTTTTTTACTTATAATTATTTTGATAATACAAGTTATATGAGCAGATATATGACAATCAAGAATTACTATAATAACAAACAAAAATTGAATGGAAATGGAAAGGAATGATAAGGTAAATTACAATACTGACCTTCAATTGACATGAATGTTTCTTGTGGCTTACCCAGAGGGGTTCTGAGTTTATTTAATACACAGTTCTGAGCTACCTCCCACATAGACCAAAACCACAGGACAGAAGCATTATTTTCTACCAATTTCATCATAAGCCTATCAAATTTAGAATGCTTCTCAGAATACTGACAGCTAAAAAAAAGACGTATAAGCCAGTCTCTATTCCTGGGGAGAAAGTAAGTAAAATAAGCATCATATTTAACCTGATCAATAAAAAATTCTTAAATAAACACTAAACTAATAAAATGAATACACTACATAATAGTGCAGCTAGATATGATAAAAGAAAATCCATATTTTAAATTAAAGCTAATTACATATAACACAAAAAAAAACTACCACATATAATTGATCATTTCAACATTTGTTTGGATAACCACTGATATTTATTAGCATTAATCATGCTAATCCGAGTGAAAAATATGCAAGAAGGAAAACAATGACAGCAACTTCTTTTGAGACAATAATATAGAGCAGTTGCTTACAGTATTGATTGTATCGAGAGTCCTATCAAATCTTAATAGAGCAAACAATTTGCAACTAATGAAAAGTCCTAATTTATGTCCCATAACATCCACACCAAGAAAGATTTATCATACCAGTCCATCTATTATAAGAAAGGATTCCTTTGATCAATATGAATTTGTGATAATGAGTGGAATGTATAAATTAAATTATTAAAGTTTATGATAGATTTATACTTGGCTACTAGTATATGTTAAATTAGTAGCCAAGATCACTTGGCCACTAATTTAACATATACTAGCAGGACTTTTATTATACCAAAATAGATCAGTTTAGTTTTTATAATGGAATAAATTAACATACTTTTAAACACCTTGCTTAGTTATGTGAACTGCTCTGATTTTAATTTAAGTATACAGAAAGGTTAAACAGTGTGAAATAACTAAATTTTATTGAACATTCAGCTCTTGTAAGGAATACTTACAAGAGCTAAAGATTATCTTGATATTCTAATATTTTATTTTGAAGGTAAGAAATCCCAAAATCTTTCAGTGATACACGAAATGTATCACTGAAAGATTAACTCATGGGAAAAAAAAAAAAAACTGTAATAAAATAATTGCTTCAGGCGTTTTTTGATATACCCAGTTGTAGCATTTAAACAAACAGGTACAAACTTTTAAGTGTTGTGAAATTTTAAAGCATATGATTCTCATTAAGAGAGACATCCAGGGAGTAAAGGGTTCAATGAGGCCACATATCATCCATCTATCATACCTTTTCTTCAATTCATTCATTCATGCTACCTGCGCTCACCAAAGGTAATCCATTCCAATACATGTACCACCCTAAGAGAAAAAAATCAAGCTCTTATCCCCTTCTTGATCACATTTATTCTCAACTTCCATAAATACTCTATCATTCTCTCGCAACAATCTATAAAATGAAAATTTCCATCTAATGGTATCCAGTATGATCCCCTTCAAAAGTTTCAAAATCTCTCATAACACCTTTATCTCCTGTTTGTTAGTGTCTTTATTCTACAAATCTTCAATCTGGTTTCATAATCTGCATTCCACAGTTCCAACATCACCTTTAATATTCTCCTTTGTACTCTCTCTCTCTCTCTCTCCATCACTGAAGAAACCAGTACACTAGACCTGCACTCAGTAGTCCCAGTGAGGTTGTATCAAGGCTTTGTAGAGAGACAAAATGACTTCCTTACACAGTGTGGTTCATTTCAACATTGCAATTATCTTCTGAGTTGTATTTGAAATCTTTGATATATGGCCCTTGAATTTCAACTTCCAATCTACTAAAAACTCAAAATATCTAGTTTCTTCTAGTATTATCCCACCAATATTATATGATACCGGATATCTCACTACATCAAAAGTACATAACTTTATATTTACTAACAGTGAACAGACAGCCATTTCCATATGCCTGCAACTCCAGATTATTCAAATCATTCTTCAACCACCTGCACATCAGTGCAATTTCTGATCATCCTGTCTATCTTTGCATTATCAGCAAACAATTGTACGTCACCTGCCAAATCCTACCCAATGTCATTAATGTAAAGAGTGAATAACAATCACCAATGGTTGATCCTTGTGGTACACCACTGATCACCTGAAATCTTGCAGCCTCACCCCCCCCCCCTCCATATACCACTTTTTTTATATTTCTCTCTTTCAGCCATCTTCTTATCCATGCTAATACTTTATAATCCAATCCATCAAAAATTTATGTAACAATCTTCCATGTAAAATGTTCCTGTAAAATGCTTTATCCAACATAATCATGGCATATTAATTTCTCTTGTCCATAACTCAATGGTAAAATTATTATAGAACGTGAGCAAGTTTTTCAATGATGACCTTCCCTTAAAATAAAAGAGCCAATAGGCTTCACTTCGGCAATGTAACATTATTTAAATTAAAGGGATATTAAATTCCACATTATTTCAAAACCGAATAAGAAACTCAAAGATAGGAATCAAAGAGTTTTAAGGCAAATATAGCAAACTATAAAAGTTTCGGCGAATTGTAGTGTAAGCTAAAGCACATAGTTCAGCACTAGGGCAACTCTTTGCAAAGGTGGGGAAAGTTCTGATCACTATTCTTAGTATTACCCATAATGTAAAACATATCTCCTAGGAGATGTATGATGTTATACATTATGGTGGAAGGTCACTACCCAGACTGGTTCCAACCTTTATTGAGGTCTCATCGGTGAGTAGGTAGACCAGGTAATACTGAGGTTATAGCGAAAAGAACGAAAAGACACTTTAAATTTGTGTCTGCCCGATATGGGCAGACACAAATTTAACAAAGATAAAATTTGATTTTTAAGTCCCGCGTGGAAAAATATGTGAAAAAATAAAATAAAGGGTTACTAGAAATTGTAGCCCGCGTTACATCGAAACTGCACTGAACAAGGGTTACTACAATTTATAGGCCACGTTATACGAGGGCTACCTGTATATATGTGTGTATGTGTGTGTGTATATAAGGAATAAAGTTGAATGTGAGAATTACATAGGAATTTTTCTACTGAGTGTTCCTGGTAAGATTTATGACAGTATGCTTGAAAAAAAGGCTAAAAAAAATTGTAAAGGGGAAGCTTGGAGAAGAACAAGCTGAGTTCAGACCAAACAGAAGATGTTAGGATCAGATTTTCACTTTAAGACAAATAGCTGAGAAATCATGAGAATATAACAAGGATCTGTATTTAAGTTTTGTAGATCTGTAAAAGGCACATAACAAAATAAGAGGAAAGCTGTACAAAACACTCCAGTTATATGGTGTAAATAAGACATTATATCTAGTAATATATAGTCTCTATTTGAGTTGTAAATCAGCAGTTAGAATTGAAGGAAGGTGTGCAACAAGGGTGTACATTATCTCCACTGTTATTCAACATCTAGATGAATCACATTATGAAGGAAAGCATTAAACCTGATATCAAGATTGGAGAAGTTCATCTCAACTCTTTACTTCATACAGATGATGTTATATTATACTCCTAAATAAATCTAGAACAAGTCTACAAGATTCCCTTACCAAATTGAATAACTGCTATAATAAATATGGTATGGAAATCAGCATTAAAAAGCTGGGTTTGAAATAAAACTTTTGATCTAAGACTGGAGACCACAGACATGACAATCCTGAATATGGCATCAATGGCTGTATCATATTAAAAATGAGGCTATTAGGAAAGAACTTGACACTGTTAGCATCCAGGAATGTGTTAGCAGAGCTAATCTCAGGTGGTATGGCCACTTAAACAGAATGGACGACCCCAAAGATTAGCTAAACAAGCATTCTTTGCCAGAATGACAGGTAAAACAGCCAGATAAAGACCATGATGTAGGTGGACTGATACAGTACAAAGAAGACATAAATATAAGATCTGATAATATTGGAATGTTGACAGATAACAGACAAATCTCAAGGAAAATTGTTGATTGGAAGTTAGTAATGATGGAACTTTTCATGTAGTACTATCATAAGATCCTGACACCCCCCCCCCATCCTCCTGAGGGTATATGTTAGGAATTTGATGATGATAAATTTAACTACCACCCTGCTTACTGGAAGCCAAATGTGGATTTGAAAATTTAAGTTCATCTCTAAAGCAGGGTCTTCAGACTATTCAAAAATATAGTACATCAGAACTCCAATTAATTCCAAAGATCTATGAAGAACCTCAAGTTCACAAAGTCGCATATTCCTAGCTAATATGAATAATTCATATACATATCAGCTAGGAGATTTTAAAACTGTGAAAAGATTTTTCTGTTTTTTCACATGTTGACAAAACTAGTTTCTAAATCAACACTTCAAAAGATTTCATTAGAAAGATGAAGGACATCATTTTGGAACCTAGACACATTAGCCATGACTAGTAATATGACCAAAGAAGAAATGATATTGCCACTAGTTGAGTTATTCCTGCCACATTCCATCAACCTTTTCACTTAATGTCAAGATCACCCCCCCCAACCCCTTTTCAAAGATGCTTTCTATGAGTAGGAAGGTCTGGCCATGGGCACTTCACTCTACTAGCTAATACGCATATGGAATAGTTTGCAATGATGGCCAATGAAATATTCCATAGGAAGTCTAAAGGATGGTTATGTTGATATCCCCTTCGCTAGGGTCCAAACATGGACTTAATTTCAAGTCCTTTCTGAATAGCTTAATCCCTAAAACATGTTTTTTACACTGTAAACTGAATAATAAATGTAAATAATAATAATAACTGTAAAATGAATAATAACACTTTCTTTCCTTTCCTGGATGTGCTGTTCTCAGTCACTGAATAAAACAGATCAGCTTTCTCAGAATATAGTAAATTCAACAGTGGTAAATATCTACATTTTATTTCACCCTGTCCAGAAATCATCAGGATAATGTTCTCACAAAAGCTCTTAAAGATAGCATGCACTGTATATACTAAGAGCATCAAAATGGATCAAGAAATGGATTATCTGAGAAAATTGCTTGTAAAGAAGTGGTACAATCAAAATACTATAAATATTCTAAAAAAAAATCACCAAATGCTTCTATGAGAATGAAAACATCAACTATAAAGGTGCTGTCAAACCATACATCAAATACATCACAGATAACATAGGTAGTATATGAAAACAGCATGACCTTCACAGTTACCTTCACACTAAGAAGTAATCTCCATGATGCTTAGATGACCTAAACAACCTCATTTGCCTTTTTCTTCTTAACATATGAAGATAGTGAGAAGAAAAGAGGATACAAATCAGGAAGCTTTTTTTATAATGAAATCTTTACATTCTAGTATTCAGCTTGAAAATTTGTGGTAGGCCATTACAAATGGTTAATGGCAAATACTTCAAGATTTCTCTAAGACTGGTATATGGAACTGGATATCCTGAGTTGTGTACATTAATTCACACCTCAGGATAGCCAGTTCCATTAGCTGTGAATATTATGAACACTGTGAAATTCTCTAAGAATGACGACTGACGATTCACTGACTGGGTAGATGGTATGTAGAAAATTAAATGGCAGTAATAAATATTCAAAGAGGTTGGAGTGCTTAACTATCGTAAAGATGTAAAAATTCATTTATATAACAAAATGAAATATAAAATCTTTTAGAGTTCAAATTATGTAGGATGCCTCAGCAATCAGTACAGAAGCAATGAACTTATTGTAGCTTTAAGAAGAATTAGACAGTTAAAGCTGGAGGGCAGATTAAATAAAAAATTACATATAATCATTATTCATTTTATATTTATTCATATATATATATATATATATATATATATATATATATATATTTTTTAAAAGAATTGAATGACATAAACCGAGAGAAAAGGAAAAAGGTTTAATAGTATCACACGACTAGTTTCGGCTTTTTACAGCCTTCTTCAGGTGTTTTTATAAAAGAAAAGAAAAAACATTAAACATTGAAGATAAAAACTGGGGGTGCTTAAGGGTCAAAGCTGTATAACTGATAGGAGACCTCCACATAGCCTTTAAAGGAATGCAGAGAACCAACCAGGGCTTCTGACCTAATGTCCAATCCTCACCTTCTCGTGGTGCACCCTGTTGGGTAGCTACTTGGATGCTGAACGAACGAGGATTGGCTGGCAATTTGGGATTTAGCCGACCAAATTGTATTCTTATTGGTTAAACCAAAATAAAAAAATGATGGTACAACATGACAAAATTTCATGCCGGCTGGGGCGTCTCCCGGTTAAACAAGGCCCCCGTTGTTTTTGCCAGGGAACCAGGGCAAACAGTGAAAAGTCAGCTACTGGAACAAATCTGAAAACAAACCCCAAAACATCACCAGAGTTAAAGATCGGTACTATCAACGTAAGAAGCCTGAATGGCAAAGAAATGGAGCTAGCTGAGGAATTAGATAGGCACCAGATCGACATAATAGGGGTGACTGAAACAAAAAAGACCAAAACTGGTGAGATATTTCTAAGCAATAAATACAAAATGTTATATTCTGGCAATGACAATCAAGGAAAAGAAGGAGTGGCCATAGCATTCAACACAAAATATGAGGCTAATCTTCTTGAATGGCAGTCAATCTCAAGTAGAGTAATGTGGGCAAATATGAGAATGGGGAACTGGACAATGAGACTTATTTGTGCCTATGGTCCCAAAGTTCTACTAAAGTAGAAGTGGAAGAATTTTTTGAAGCTTTAGAGAAAGCAACTGGCACAATGAAAAATGAAAAGTTGATCCTTGTTGGGGATCTAAATAGCAGAGTAGGAAATGATTGCGAGACATACAAAAATATTTTGGGAAAATTTGGAGAAAAGAGCAAAGCTAATCATAATGGCAAATATCTGTTGAATTTCTGCTCAGGACATGGACTGGTTATTACTAACACCATGTTCCAACATAAAAATGTGCACAAATTCACATGGAGAGAAGAGGCTAGGAATAAGAAAAGTCTCATTGACTATGTTATTGTTGATAGTGATGTTTTCTCCCTGGTGCAGGACACCAGAGTGTACAGAGGTTTTGAAATTGGAAGTGATCAGCATTTAGTCTTGAGCAGGATAAAATTGAATTTCATATTGAAAAGAATAACATGTAAGAAAGTTTTAAAGCGAATAAAAGTTGAGCAGCTCTCAGATGTGAACTGTAGACTAAAATACGCAAAGATTATTGAAGAAAAAATAAAAGAGTTTGAGAACAGGAATCAAACCTTGGAGATTCGGTGGCAAACTCTGAAGAAAACATTGACTGATTCTGCCAGAGAGGCATGTGGTGAGGTTGTCTGCAAGGATAAAAAAATCAGAACTCCCTGGTGGACACAGGAAGTTAAAGAGGCAGTGAAGGAAAAGAAGAAAGCATATCAAAAGTTCCTGGCAAATAAGTCAGCTTGTGCCCTTAGAGAATACAGAGACAAATCCAAGAATGCTAAACACTGTAAAACTAGCTAAACAAAAGTCATGGGAGGACTTTGGCAAGAATATAGAAAATAAATATCAAGAAGGTGGAAAATATTTTGGAGTTGGTTGAAGAAGCTTAGAAATGGAGGAAAGAATACTGTAAAAGGAGTTAGAGATGATAAAGGTGACACGAAAACGGGAGGAAAGGATATCCTTGAAGTATGGAGTAATTACTTTGAAAAACTGCTAAATGAAACAAGCAGTGATGACAGTACAGTGGTAAAAAACACTGACCAGGCATACAGTCAGGAATACATATCCATACTTGAAGTAGAAAAACCCATCAAAGGCTTGAAATATTCGACCAGAAATGCTGAAGTATGGTGTTATAAAAGTCTTACAGTGGCTGCACTGCATAGTTCAGAAAGTCTGGACAGAGGGACGAATTCCCGAGTAGAGCTCTCATAGTACCCATATATAAAAAGGAAATAAAACTGAATGTGAGAATTACAGAGGCATATCCCTACTGAGTGTTCCTGGCAATATCTATGTAAGTATATTTGAGAAACGGTTGAGAAAAATTGTGGAAGAAAAGCTTGGTGAAGAACAAGCTGGATTCAGGCCAAACAGAGGCTGTCAGGATCAGATCTTCACTTTACGACAAATAGTCGAGAAAGCATGGGAATATAACAAGATCTGTATTTAAGTTTTGTCGATTTGGAAAAGGCATATGACAAGGTGCCAAAAGAGAAGCTATTCAATATACTGCAGTTATATGGTGTCAATGGGGCATTATATCAAGCAATACTTTGTCTTTATTTGAGTTGTAAGTCAGCAGTTAGAATTGAAGGAAGTACCGGAAGATGGTTGAATGTTAAATCTGTTGTGAGACAAGAATGTACATTATCCCCCTCTGTTATTCATTATCTATATGGATCACATTATGAAGGAAAGTGGTATTAAACATGATATCAAAATTGGAGATGCTAATGTCAGCTCTTTGCTTTATGCGGATGATGTTATACTTCTAAATAAATCCGCTACAAGTCTGCAAGATTCTCTGACTAAATTGAATAACTGTTGTAATAGAT
The DNA here is from genome assembly GCF_054136105.1 of Typopeltis vanoorti. Taxonomy (NCBI): domain Eukaryota; kingdom Metazoa; phylum Arthropoda; class Arachnida; order Uropygi; family Thelyphonidae; genus Typopeltis; species Typopeltis vanoorti. The sequence goes on along the minus strand of NC_143557.1, from coordinate 43,479,791 downwards.
ATGGTATGAAGGTCAGCAATAAAAAGACAAAGACAATGAAAATAGGCAGAATCATTGAAAATGTCAACTGTGTTGTGAATGGAGAACCTGTGGAACAAGTAAAACATTTCAGCTACTTAGGCACGATTTTTACTGAAGATGGTAAATTAAATAAAGAAATAGAGAACAGAATCAGCAAAGCTGGTATGGTGGGAAGTCAATTGAATAAATTCATATGGAATAAGAGAGAAATTAGTCAGACAACTAAATTAGTTGTCCGACTAATTTAGCTGTCCGACTAATGTATACAAGACAGTGTTCAAACCAGTTTTAACTTATGGATCTGAGAGCTGGGTCAGAAGTAAATCACTTGACCAAAGACTAGAGACCGCAGATATGAGAGTCCTGAGAAAGATTATAGGCGTGAACAGATGGCATCAATGGCAATATCATATTAAAAACAAGGATATTAGGAAAGAACCTGACATTGTCAGCATCCAGGAATGCGTTAGCAGAGCTAATCTCAAGTGGTATGATCACTTAAATAGAATGGGCGAGGAAAGATTAGCAAAACAAGTGTTCTCTGGCAGGTTGGCAGCAAAACGACCCAGAGGAAGACCAAGATATAGGTAGATTGATAAGGTACAAAGTGCCTTAGACGATAGAAATATAAGATCTGATAATGTTGGAGTCTTGACAAGTAACAGACTGATTTGGAGGAAAATTGTAGATAAGAAGTTAGTAACGATGTAATTTTTTTTTCATGTAGTACTATCATATCCTGTACACCCCTTGAGGGTACATGGCAGGAATTTGATGATGATGAGATAAAAACTGTGAACTGCACAGGAAAGTCACTATACATATTTAAAGTGAAAATGTTGTAGTTAACGTATTCAAAGCTGTTCCTTTGTTGGCCATATTGTTGGGTGAGTGTGAGTGCGTGGGTATAGATTCTCGTGAGCACCAGTATTTGATCACAGCAGAATGACAGTCTGGCAGGTTATAGCTTAAATTATTATTTAAATGTACAGGGTTGAGGATGATTTCTCTAGATTCTACAGTTTTTCTCTCCAATTCGTCATGGCAGTAGAAAATGTTGTTAGATCTATCCCAAAGGATTGTATGACTATGGTTTTCATCATCAGAATCAGCCGAAAAAAAGGATATGGCTGGATAAAGCACTTGTTTTCTTGTAAGCGATGTCCCTCATGTGCTCCTCCATACGCAATTCAATATACTTATATGTCAGGCCAAAGTAAGGAATGCGGCAGTCACACCATATCTTATACACACCGGGATATTTTAGATTGTGATGGCCTGGCTTTGGACAGCTCACTAGAGAGCGGATCTTAGCTGTACAGAAAACCTATACACACCAATTGATATCTCCATACTCAGTCCCATCATTTCCCTCCTCAAAAACTTGGAAATATTTCTACTTTCTGACATAGAGCTCGCTCTCTTCTTGACGATCCAGATGAACTTCATAAAGAAATTAATTTTCTTAGATCTACTTTCAGACTGAACGGTTATTTTAAAAAAATTACTAAAAAAATTCCTTTTTAATCCTCCTAGTCGCCATACTGAAGAAATGAATAATGTTAAAGGCAATATATCTATACCATAGATAACCTCAGTTTCTCAAAAATTAGTCGAAGTTCTCAAAAAATATAACATCAGAACTTTATTCACTCCGCTTCCTAAGATCCGCTCTCTAGTGAAACATCCAAAGCTTAGCCATCACAATCTAAAATATCCCAGTGTGTATATGATATAGTGTGACTGTGACATTCCTTACTTTGGCCAGACAGATAAGTCTATTGAATTGTGTATGGAGGAGCACAGGAGGGACATCACTTACAAGAGAACACATGCCAGTGCTTTATCCAGCCATATCCTTTTTTTTTGGCTGATTCTGATGATGAAAACCATAGTCGTACAATCTTTCGGGATAGATCTAACAACATTTTCCATTGCCATGACGAATTGGAGAGAAAAATTGTAGAATCTAGAGAAATCATCCTCAACCCTGTACATTTAAATAATAATTTAAGCTATAACCTCCCAGACTGTCATTCTGCTGTGATCAAATACTGGCACTCACGAGATGCTATATGCACGCACTCACCCAACAATGTGGCCAACGAAGGACAGCTTTGAATACATTAACTACAACGTTTTCACATTAAATATGTTTAGTGACTTTCCTGTGCTATTCACAGTTTTTTATCTTCAGTGTTTAAGGTTTTTTCTTTTATAAAAACACCTGAAGAAGGCTGTAAAAAGCGGAAACTAGTCGTGTGATACTATTAAACCTTTTTCCTTTTCTCTCGGTTTATGTCATTCAATTCTTTTAAAAAATATGTTTAACAACTGAGTAAATGAACCTCCATGCATATATATATATATATATATATATAGACACACAGACACACACACATCATCATCATCATCATCATCAGTGGTCCTAACAGGCACTTAAGCAGCATCCACAATCTTCCAACTATACTTTGGACCTCGTAACTGCAACTCGAAGATAAGATGGTTAGCCCCATGCCTTCCAGTGTGTCCTATGTCTGTAGATGCGTGTGTTTACAATGTCAATTTGCTTGTTCTAAGGGATGAAAAACCTGAGTTTCCAGGTGAAAATAACTTTCTACCTTTGCATGAGACTGGCTAACTCGCCTTTCGTCGAAAGAGGTTCCTCACGTCACTGATGGGAATCGAATCTAGTCTTTCTGACCAAAGGGATTTGTCTATATTGACTGAGCTACAGAGGCTGTATATATATGAGGGTGGTCTGAAAAGTTCTCGACCTCAGCCAAAGATTGGAAAACTATCGGCAAGATTTTTTTTTTCTAAGTTGGTATATCTGTCACAAGCATCCATGTGAAATTGCAAGTCATTCTATCAAGTAGTTTGTTTTATACAGTTGTCTGAAGCAAAAGTGTTGTCTGCATTCCTTGAAATGGATAAAATTCAGTATTGTGCAGTTATAAAATTCTTTGTAAAAGATGGTTTAATGCCAAAAGCAATTCATTCAAAGTTCATAAGAGTTTATGGGCACTCTTCTCCTTCGTTTTTAACAATTACGAAAAGGGATGCCGAGTTTAAACATCGTTGTACCAGCCTTCAAGATGATCCATATGAAGGACGTCCAAAAAGTATAACACCAGAAATCACTGATCAAGTGCATGATATGGTATTGGATGACCGGCGAGTCAAAGTGAGTGAAGCTGTTGAGAGTATAGGCATTTCAAAAGAATGTGTAGGATATATTTTGCATGAAGAATTGCAAATGAAAAAGCTTTGCGCAAGATGGGTGCTGCTCTTGCTCACAGCAGATCAAAAATACACTCGCATGAAAATATCTGAACAGTGCTTGAAGAGTTTTAACAAGAATAAAACTGATTTTGTGCGTCGATTTATTACTATGGATGAGACTTGGATTCACCATTACACACCAGAATCCAAACAGCAGTAAAAATAGTGGACAGAAGCCAGTGGGTCAGTATAAAAGAAGACAAAGTCGGTTCCATCAGCACGAAAGTTCATGGCATCGGTGTTTTGGGATACTGAAGGCATTTTGTTTATTAATTATCTTGAAAAGGGTAAAACAATAAACAGGGCATATTATTCCGATCTTTTAACCAGACTAGATGAAAAAATTCATGAGAAAAGACCCAGTTTGCATAATAAAAAAAATCATCTTTCATCAAGACAATGCATCTGCACATAAAGGTGTTTTGGCAATAGGAAAATGAAGGGATCTGCACTATGAATTGTTGGAACATCCACCCTATTCCCCAGATTTGGCTCTCTCTGACTTCTATCTGTTCCCAAAACTAAATATCCTCTTCGCTGGTCAGCATTTTTCTTCAAATCAAGAGGTGATTGCAGCTATAGAGGGGTATTTTGCAGATCTTACTGAGAACTACTATAGGGACAGGATAATGGTGCTGGAGCATTGCTGGAATAAATGTATGTCTTAAGGGAGATTATCTTGAAAAATAAAAATAATTTTGAAATTATAAATTCATTTATTCATTGTTAAGCTGAGAACTTTTCAGACCACCCGTGCGTGTGTGTGTGCGTGCGTGCGTGCATGTGTGTGTGTGTGTGTGTGTGTGTGTGTGTGTGTGTGTGTGTGTGTGTGTGTGTGTGTGTGTGTGTGTGTGTGTGTAACTACAAAAATATCTTGAAGAAAAAGATGTGAATTAGTTAACAAATGGAATGGTAAATCTTGTGCTATGCATAGCAGTTTGGCACAATGATTACCCAGTATATTTCAGTTCTATGTTTCAGTTCTTTAGTGTTAGGTTTCAGTCTATGGCATTCCATTATCTCTAGATACTCTAGATTTTTAACTCACAAGCATAAAGCTAACAATGATCACTTTTTTTATGTAATATTATAAAAATTAATAAAACAGCAGTGCTAAAACGAATAATGATTATATGTAATTTCTTATTTAATCTACACTCCAGCATTAACTGCCTAATTCTTAAGAAAAATTACTTTAATTTTTTATCTTTATGAATAACACCACATGTAAAATAACAGCCATTCTTTCATAATACAGTATAGTGGTATTTAGCTGAATGCTGTTTGAATATATCACTTACTTTGTTTGTAAACCTTGAAGAACATATGCCATTACAGTTCTAAAATGATGAGATTGGAATGTGGATGTAGATGGTGATTTATTCATATATCCATGGCGTGCTGTCCATATGTCATATAGAGAAGTCATGTTATCACTCAGTTTGAAAGTTTCAGCTCTATTTTCACAGCTCAAGGCACCACGGGATAGGACAGATGGGCAACCTCTAATAAAAAAGCATGTGTGTAGATAGTATTATAATATTATATTAACTACTAAACTACACTAACAAGACACCAACTCTTAATGAAAATTTAAATAATCCAACAAATTAATTAATTTCAGCATTTCAAAAGAAATTATTTAAGAGTGCACTATGTTGTAAAAATTACATGGACACCTGAGTGTTTCAAAATGTTTCTAAATATGCCAATGCCAGTGTGGTTCACAGAGTGGTTAATATATCCACTCTCCAGTCAAAATTCTGCATGTTTAAATCCTGCCTTGGTCATAAAGGTTTATGTTGTCCTTCATTCATTCATTCATGCATAATATATCTACTCTTCCAATATGAACTGGTTCACTATGGTCGCATGGTGAACCAGTTCAGAACAACAAGACTGCATGGCCATTCTCTCCACTTGGAGGCAGAGTGTCTAGCTTGGTTATGGATACATCTTCTGATGCTATTATCAGATCCAACACCCTCAAGCCCCTTGTCCCCCTCTATAACATGCTGTTTCATGTAATTATCCCTTAGCAACTGCATAAATCCTCTTTCCATCTTGCTATACCCCTTTCCTCCCTCCAATCTATGTCCCCATAGTTAAAATCTTCCATAATAAATGTTTGGCCTACACTCATTGTACTAATTTGCTGTTACATAGCATCTTCCTGTGGACCCCCTTGGTATATAACAGCACCCAACAACGTATTTTGTACTATTTGCCTCTTTCTCTCTCACACCAGACAGCCTCAAATGAACCGTCTCCCTCAGACCTAATATCCTCTTTAACTTCTAATTTTGTTGATTGTAATTCTGCAATTATCATCGGCAATACCCCACTTCCAGTCCTGTTCCCTCTATCCTCCCTGAAAATACAATACCCTTTACATTCTATCCCTGTAACTATATAATTTCAGTCAACCAGGTGTGAGTGATGCCTATAACTTTTGGACTAGTTGAGCTTACCAATGCCAAAAACTCCTCAGTTATTCCTAATACTTTTTGCATTCATGTACATGCATTTCAACGTCCCTTTGTATCCATAATAACCCTTGTGTAACATCATTACCTACTCATTTAAATTGGAGACCTGTGAAATCCAGTTCAGCATTGCATAATCGTTACTGTACCCATACCAATTAAAAATCAGAAAGCAGTCATTTTTCTGCCAATTTTTTGGGCGAGTTTTGGGTGAGGGTGATTTGCTGGATCAAATTCATCATTATTTGATCACAGGAGAGGCCACACACACATGCTAGATTTCATCCTCCCTAACATCTCTACTTTCCCTGGTTGTGCACTACAACACTCTCACTAAACTACAATTTCGCAGTACATCTAACTCCAAAACCATTCAAAAGACATATACGTCAGGCATATACATCCCTCTAACTCACTCCATACATAACTGCATACCATTCCTCCTGTACAATCTTCTCATGGATTCATTGGCAATCATGGCCCTTCTTCTCAGTTCTGTCCTATCATACCAAGGAAGCAGACTCACAATGTTTACTTTCTTGCTCTTCATTTTCACTTCCACTAACAACTCTTTCATATCTTCTCTCACTGCATATTTCTAACCTTTCAAATCATTTGTGCCAGCCAATACAATGAACTTGTTTGCTCCATTCATATGAATAATTACAGTATCACTAACATCCTTTACCTTCCCACTTAGAAAACATGCTTTTGTCACTTTCTCATTAAATACACCTTTATCATCAAGATCGCCTACAATACTATCTCTTTTCTCCAAGTCTCTCACACTTATATGATTTTCCCATTCACTCTTTCTTTCATGATCCATCCTTCCTTACCACTCATTTCTTCATTCGCTCAAACTCATGTTTTGTGCTGTGAAGGAGTCCAAATAAGCATGCAATTTCTTTCCCCACTAGTATCTCATCATCCACATTACTTTCAACCACTTCCTTCAAACTCTCAATCATATTTTGTTCACTATCACCCACTGCTTCCACTACATTCTCCACAACACCCTGACAATCATGCCTTATATCCTTATTATCAGTCACTTCATTCTTTCGCAACTCACATTTCTTATATTCATTTATAAACATTTCTGAAAAATATTTTCTCCGTTCACACTCTCGTTCTATAAACCATTCACTCTAGGCAATGAATACATCAAACACACAATACACTGAACTAAATCCTCCACATTGATATCAGCCAACATTGATGTCTTAGTTGCCATTTTTCTCGGGTGTATCGGTGCCATAATGAACAATGATGCTGAAAAGAATATCACTTAATAGATGACGAAAACAACATGACTTAACCACACATTCAAAATAAACAAAATACCACCAAATACATACATAACAATTTTATAACAATAAAATTGTTATGTACGTATTTGGTGGTAATAACATAACAAATACATAACAATTTTGCTAATATCTACTTAAAAAAAATAGCTTAGCAACACATTTACTGCAACTGCTACTCAAGATGATGCTCTGGAAACATTATCAACAGTTTGCATATAGAAATAGGTTTACAGAGAATTTATAACTGTGGGATGAACAGTGTAGACTTTCTAAGGGAAGGTCATATTTTAGCAACCCGCTCACATTTTATAATAATGTGACTAATAAGTTAGCCAAGAGAAATGGATACACTGACTTAGCTTTGCATTAGGAACACCCACCTAATAATGTGTTGGTTCACCTTTCTGTGCAATCACAGTTTGCAGATGCCTTGGAACAGATTCCACATGGTGTCAAACATCTTTCATGTGTAAATGGAATCATGTCTGCTGCAGCAGCTGTCAGTTCACGTTCATTTCATGGAGGAGGATCAGCAGTTCTTGCACACCGTTCTAGTATATCCCACAGATGTTCAATTAGGTTACAGTCAAGGGAATTTGGGGATTAAGGCAATATGGCAAATTTGTTGTCATGTTCCTCTAACTGCTCAGTACAAGCCTGATGACAAGGTGCATTGTCCTGTTGAAAGATGGCACTGTGGTTGGGGTAGAACGCCTACAGATAGGGATGGAGATGGTTGGTTAACAGGTACTGTAACATTCATCATTAAGCGTTAGTGGGATGGTAACTAATGGACCTAGGAAGTGCCAGGAAAAAACTGCCCAGACCATAACACCACTTCCACTGGCCTGTTGAACTCCAACTGTGCAACCAGGAGATAGAGCTTCGTATTGTCTACACCAAATGCAAACATAGCCATCAGCATAGTGCAGAAGGAAATGGGACTCATCACTCTAGATGATCTTCTTCCATCTGTCGAGGGTCCCTTGCCGACATTCCTTGGCACATGTGAGGCATTGTTTGCAATGCCTGGCAATCATCATGGGTGTCCTTGTTGATCTCTAGTCAGCCAATGTGTTGAATGTCCGTACATGGTTAATCAACAAGTGCAGCTGTTTCCAAAATACTGGTGCCTGCCCTATGGGCCCAACTATCTGCCTGGGATCAAATTGGCTTATGTTGCCACGCTTCCTCATTCCTGATTTACAAACATTTACTGATTACGTACAGATGATAGGTGTGCCCATTTATAGTAACCACATATGACGTTGATATCAGCTGGTGCCGAATGTATGGGGAGGGCAGCATAATGCAATACCAACTCAGTGTATACCATGACACGTTTGGACATTACCAAGTCTTTTGACAGGATACAGCATGGAAAATTGTTGAATAAAATGGAGAAGATGGGATTGGATTATAAAGTAGGAGGTGCATGCAGAAAGTAAGGTCTGGTGAAAAAAAAAAAAAAAAGGTAGAGAAGTAAAAAAAAATATCTTATACAATAAAATACCTACATTTTATATCACTTGCATTTTTGGTATCATGCCACAAGCTTCTTCATAAAAATGCCTGCCTGCTACCAGTGAGTTCAACCATTGAGTTACATCTATTCTTTTGGTTTCTGATCTTCTTCAAACCATCGAGATGGAAGCCACTGTTGCTTCATATGCAGGAACAAGAGGTAGTTATTGGGCATGAAGTCAGGGCTGCAGGGTGGTTGATCAAAAAGTTCCTACTCAAACTTGTGAATTTGCTAGACAGTTCGAGCTGCAGTGTGAACTCTCGTGTCATCATGCAAAAGCACAAACCCTGATGACAGGATTCGTTGTCTTTTGTTCTGAATTGCTCGTCTGAGTTTCTTCAGCATTTCACAATACACATCAGCATTAATTGTGGTTCTTGAGAAAACTGATACACATGCTCCCTTTTTGGTCCCAGTCCTTTTCTGGCCATAATTTGAACAATAGTGCCTATTTTAATTTTTTTTTGCTTTTGGAGATCATGAATAGCACCACTGCATTAATTCTTATTTTGACTCGACGTTTTTGTACAAAATCCACGTTTTGTCACCAGTCATGATATGAGAAAAAAGTTCATCTCCTTCGTTTCCATATCACTGCAAAAATTTCTGTGCTGATTCCACTCGTTGCTGTTTATGTGCATTAGTCAGCATTTCTGAGACTCATCTGGCACACAATTTCTTATACTACAGCTTTTCTGTCACAACTTCACAAATGACAGCATGAACCTTCCGAAAATTCAAAAGAAAGTTGCATAATTGTGAAACGATGATGCTCATGAATTTTCATGTTCACTCCTTTCCACCAAATCGTCTGCCACCACACTTGGTCAGCCACTGCATTCTTCATCATGAACACTGGTGCAACCTTCTATAAACAAATGACACGAGTGCTCAGCCTTACTGTCACTCATCAGGTTAAGCCCATAAACTTTAAACAGTCATCAGTGAATTTCTCCAGCACTACTGTTTTCTGAAAACAAAAAATCATATCACACATGATCTTCGCCAGCCACTGTATTTTTCATCGTGAACACTGAAGCACCCTTCTTTAACCCCTTAACGTACCAATTAAAAATCAGAAAGCAGTCGTTTTTCTGCCAATTTTTTGGGTGAGTTTTGGGTGAGGGCGATTTGCTGGATCAAATTCATCATTATTTGAAAAATAATGATGAATTTGTGCAAATGCAAACGAAATAGCCGATACACGCCGTTGGCAACTTTTCTCGGCTGAAAGGAAATAGGCACAAGATTGTCTAGCATCTATATTCGGTTGCATTTATATGTGAAACCAAAATTCAAAATCAATTTTGGTGCAATAAACAAAAGATGTGTCACAGACATCTTTGTATGCTAAGGGGTTAAACAAACAACACCACTGCTTAGCCTTACTGTCAGTCATCAGGTTAAGCAGTAAACTTTAAACAGTCATCAGTGAATTTCTACAGCACTACTGTTTTCTGAAAACAAAAAATCATATCACACACAATCCTTGTAACTAGAGGGATTTTTTTATCGCATCCTTCGTCGCAAAAATGAATAGGAGACATAGAAGACAACAAACAATAGCATGATGAAAGCAAAATGGTTAACAGCTAGTTACTGAGTCATTCTATGCCATCACACATGTGCAACCCCCATTCCCATATCTTATTTGGTGGTAAAATCTGAAGAGACTTTACTTTCTGAACATGCCTCATATTAGCATGGATAAAATGATCGCTGAAAGAGAGCATAAAAAAAAAAGTGGTATATCAGGGTCGTGAGTCTGCAACATTTAAGGTGGAGGGTAGTGTGCCACAGTAAAATCAGTCCTTGGTTCATTTTTATTCTGTCTTCACATTAATGACATTAAGAAAGATTTGACTTGTAATACACAGTTGTTTGCTAATGATGATGCAAAGTAAGGCAAGGAAATCCCAAATGCAGCTGATATGCAGTACTTGCAGATTTGAATAGGTTGTAATTATGGACATGTGATAATGGCTATCAGTTCAACATTTTAGTAAACATAAATGTAAATATTAGTAAGACCGATGTGTCTAATTATTGACCTATCAGTATCTCAATACCAGTTTGCATAAGAAATTGCTCGACAGAGAATCTAATACTCTGTAATAAACAGCACAGGCTTACTAAGGAAGGGACATATTTGAGCATCTTGTTCACATTTTATAGTAATCTTATCCTTGAGTTAGGCAAGAGGAATGAATACACGTGGAAAACATGACACCAGACTGACAGATATCAAAATGTGGTATATAGGAAACATGAGTATGCAAGATGTAAGATGACGAGTGTGTACCTATGGATTAGTCATTGGTCCATTGTTATTCATATATTAAAGACACTGAGAAAGATTACCCTGCCAATCCTTGAGTCAAAGATTGGCAGGGTAATCAGAAATGTGGCTGATATGCAGTACTTGCAGAATGATTTCAATATGCTGGAACTACAGGCATGTGAAAATGACTATCAGTTCAGTGTTAGCAAATGTAAAGTTATGCACTTTGGTGTAATGAGATATTCAATGTCATATTATATTGCTGAGATTATGCTAGATGAAACTGATCAGGCTATGCGATGTTGAAACGAACCTTCACATGTAAGGAAAAGACAGACACTTCCATGGTGAATGGCAGAGCAAAGTGGCAGCCATTATTCCTCTCCTTTCTGTTTAGCCTATTAAAATAAGAGCAGCAAGCTATGTGCTACATCATAATGTTTTTTTCAATATCTTCAACAAAAATGTCAATATATTTCTTCTTTCTCAATCCTCACCCTGCATGGCAGATGAGAATAACAACTGTGATGTCACTTTTCATAAACATAAGCATTGATGTGCACTAGGTTCTTTTATTTACTGGGTGTAGTAAAAACATAAATATATTATAATATGTAATCAATATATTAATACTGATGCCTTTCTTGCACTTACCTCATGATTATATCAAAAGGTAGCAAAATTAAAATACTAGCAAAATTATTTTGTATTTCTTCATCATGATCACAGAGTTTCAGCACACATACTTCATAGCACCTAAAATCAAACAGTACTTCATTAAGAACGTTTTACATAAAAATTCGATATAAATCACACAAACATCCATACAACGATTCAATATAAACTTTGAATTTATATTAATAAATTCAAAATAAAAATTACCATATTTTTCGGATGATAACATGCACCGGACGATAAGACGCACCCCAAATTTATGAGACGATTTTTAGAAAAAAATGTTTTATTATATAAAAATATTTACAAATTCTTACTTAATTTTTATTTATTGTTACAATCATTTGTATTAGCAATATTCAGTTCATCTTCATTCTCAGTACTATCACTCGTCTCGTTAATGTCACCGTTTGTATTACTTTCGTCTGAACTATTGTTGTCACTCCCTTCAAAAAATGCGTCATCTTCGGTACCATCCATCGCATTACTTATCCTGCATTTTTTAAACGACTTTATAATTGTCTCTTCTTTCACAACTTCCCATGAGTTTTTCACCCAGGTACACACTTCTGAAATTGTTGGTTGTTTCATACGTCCTGTTGCTGTAACATCATGATTTGGCTTTGTCATCCATTTGTTCCACTCTTCCCACATAAAATTTTTGAGTGGTTTATTAATAGATCAATCCAAGGGTTGTAATTGATTTGTAAGGCCTCCAGGAATGACAGCTAATTCTGTATTCATTTCTTTTAGAAGCTTCTTGGTCGATTCTGTTTTATGCGCTCTGAATTGATCCCACACTAACATCGCAGGCTTTTTTAAACAATGCACCTGGACGTTTTGCCCACATCTTTTGTATCCATAATTTCATTCCTGTTTCGTCCATCCAGCCTTTATCTTGAACGTGGAAAATAATGTCACGAGGAATTTCATCTCTCGGTAACGTTTTTCTCTTGAAGATTAATAACATGGGGGGGGGGGGAGTTTTGTTCCATCCGCACAACAAGCTAAAACTACAGTTTAGTAAGTTTTTTCGTGACCTGTTGTTTTGATCACTATTGATTTGGTGCCTTTTGAATCTACTGTCCGATTTGAAGGAACATCAAAAGTTAGAGGCACTTCATCCATGTTCACAATATGATTAAGCTCAAAGTTAAATTCCTTCTCGCTGATATGACAAATCTATGGAATTCTATAATTTTAACTTCATAGACAGCCAGCATTTTTTGGGCTAGATTGGTTTTTGTATGCATGCATAATCTGTCTTTTCATAAATCTAAAGCACCAAGATGGTGATCCGGTAAAATCTAAAATTCCATTAGCAGTTGCCCATTGTTTCGCTTCAAAAATTATCATTATAGTAGAAACAAATATTCCCATGTTTCGATGATTTGTTACCCAATTTTTCATTTGTACTTCTAATTCTGGCCATTTTTCTAGGTGCGAATGAAATGTTTTCTTGTGTTTACATAGCAGTTTTAATTGTTCCTCTTGTTTGCTCCACTCACAAACCATTTTTTCTGTTGGTGGTGGTGGACGAAAATGTCTTTCTGCTGCTCTGTTTCCATATTGTTTTGCATAATTTATCACATTTAATTTATAACTCATGTTATACGAAAGTCTTTTTTTGTTTTACACTCATTTTTTCTAATTTTAAGATAAAAATTTTAACGACTTATAAAAAATAATTCAAATGACCATACAAAAGCGCATATGTTTACACACTAATGACTATTGACGCTCTAAATAGGCAATTCACCAACATGCAGTGAGATAACTTAGGTACCTACCTTCAGTGGCATACTTACTAATTTAATTAACATATTGCACCATTAATTGAACTTCGCTAACAACTTCGGTACAGTGCAAAGATTCGTATTTTAATGTTACCTTTGGACCATGACGCACCCCAATTTTCAGTCGATTTTTCTATGTAAAAAGGTGCGTCTTATGGTCTGAAAAAAATATGGTATATCAAATGCTCAGTGCACTGAACTGAAAATACTTTTTTTTTTTTTTTTTGGTTAATAATATTAACTAAATAATCCATTGTTAATGTTCTATCTTGCCTTCCTGCCACTAATGAAGAAACTGTAAATTTCAGTTTGAAATAATTGGCAATTAAAGTTTATTATTTTATTTCCATGTGTATGCAAGTAATCTAGCCTTATCTCTCAAGCATCAGAAATTTATGAAAATTTCTATTCTGTGATACCATGTAATAAGAGAACAATGAGAAAAATTATCTAGAAATATGATTAGGAGTACCTATCAATACTTCAGGTAGAAGAAAATCAGAAACCTGAATCTACTGTATTATGGGCATGGATGTCTGTGACTGTGCTGATGTGATGTATGAATTTCATGTGAGACCACTGCCCTGTTTTTTGGAGGCTTGAAATGGCTTGAAGAAGTTCCATGTTTGGTTTCTAGAGCAGGGTTTTTGGACCAGGTAAAAATACAATTTTGCAGCAACCACACAGCATAATCCAGTAGCCTTGGTCAAAGGTCAAATTGCAGGTGTTAGTTAGAGCAGAGCGATCATCATATCAATTTAATTCATGAGCTAAGATTAATGCAAACACAATTAAGAAAAGGCTATGAAAACTTGTTGAAGAGAAAAATAGTGTAGAAACTCAATTCATCCAAAGGGAACTGGGAACTGATTATAACCTTGTACAAATGGTCAAGAAATTACAAGATAATATACTTATTAGCTAAATCAACTTTACATACAGCTACTATTTAAGCTTTGTTAATCTCAAAAAACATATAAGGTATCAAGAGAAAAAAATTGTTCATATAAGCTAAATCTCTATAGTACAGACGTAGCTTCATAAAATTTATGAGCTGTGGAGCATATAAGCTCTTAAGCAGCAGGATGAGCATCAAACCATCTTCCTAGGAATCTTTTAGGATGTATAGAAAAATAGTTTGATTTTAAATCAGGTTTCAGGATAGGGATGTGTGCTGATCTACATTATTAAACAAAATGTCATTAAACTGAATACTGAAATAGAAGACACAAGTTCTTTCCTATGTGTAAACAACATTATTCTCTATGGGTATGGATGTCTTATCCTTATTCTCTAAGATAAATCTGCACTGATTCTTAAGCCAAATTAAATAACTGCTCCGACATTTAATATGAAAATCAACAATTAAAAACTTGTTTTCTGAATGTGTAGAACAGGTTATATATTTTACCTATCTGGGCATAATTTTTAAAGAAATGACATATCAAATATGCAAAGAAATAACAGAATAAGTAGGGAGGATGCGATGGGAAGCCAGATGAACAAATTAATATAAAACAAGGAAGGAATCCTCCAAAAGACCCAACCAGCAGTATGCAAACCAACTGCAATCCAAATTTAGAATGTATGCATCTACCCGATCAAAACTGGAAGATGGAGATATGAGAGTTCAAAGGAAAAAAATGTACGAAAGAACTTTTAGCATCATTGATAGAACCATACCAAAGTGAAATTATCAGGAAAGTGTTTGGCACTAATAATATTTAAGAATGTGTAAGCAAAGCTAATCTAGTTCCCACAATTAGACTTCACTTAAACAAGGAATAACCATTCAGTTAAACAGAATGCTTATTGAAAAATTATCAAAACAGTCTAAATTAAAAGTAGAAGGAAAAAAGACCCAGAATATCAAGATATGTGTGGTTTGCTGCTACTAAGAAGTACATTAGTTGATAAATTAAAGATGCCAAGAAATTATATTCTTGGTTTCATCCTTTATCCAAGTGTAAGCAAATAAAGTTTGCATGTGAAGTAGCTTCATGACAAGGCAACTCATATATAAAGGCTAATGACTTCACATCAAATGTCTAAGTATCCCATAATGCAATGCACATATCCTTACAGACATGTATAATGTTTTGCATTATGAGACACCTTTTGGCTACTTGTATATGGAAATATGACTTCTGCATTACTTCAACCTTGGTATCACTTCTGAATCTGGCTTCCATTGATGAGACCTCAATAAAGGTCGAAGAAGTGGGTCGAAAGAGTCTGAGTAGTGGCCCTTCCCATAATGCATAGCATTATACATGTCAATAAGGATGTGTTTTGCATTATAAGATACTAAGGCAATTGATGTGAAGTCATGAGCCTCTATATAAAAGTTGCCCTCTCATGAAGTTACTTCATGCACAAACTTTGTTTGCTTACACTTGGATAAGGGATGGAACCAAGAATATAATTTCCTGGGATCTTTAATTTATAATATAGCCAAGTGGAAAAACTTTAACATACGTTTAGTTGATTGAAATACAAGAGCTGTTAAACTGACAAATAACAATCTGAAGAGTTGGTGACCAATAAATAGTTGTTAAATATGTTACCAGATTATAAAATTCTGATACACATAAAGGGTATACAACAAAAGCAATAACAATGAAATAAACATATATTCCATATGGTTCACTGCATCCACTGACTCAATGAATTAATCTAAGCACATTAAACTTCTCTGATGGAATGTTTCCAAAGTATTATTACCTTTCTTTTTCTTAACATCTGTTTCAGCACAGAGCAAGAAAACAAAATATCCGAGGATAGACCAAAGTTAAATCAATATAAAATTCATGTATCAGAGATGTCTAATATGCCTAAAAAATTCTCAACCTCATTATAATGATACACCTTCACACAAAAATCTTGTAACTACTTTTTTTATTTTTAAATGTTAATCCCACTCATGCAGACCTATAGTGCATTTTGTACCATGGGCACAAAATGTTAAATCCAGTACAAGTTTGTAGATTATTTAACTAAATTGAATAATTGCTGTAACAAATCTAGTATGAAAATCATGAAAAACTCCACTACATCTTGAATGGAATATCTATAAAATATGTTACACATTTTCAGCTCTTTTAGATACAATTTTTAGTGATGACTGCAGTTTACATATGGAAATAGCAACATAATTAAACAAAGCTGATATGGTGGAAAGCTAAGTAAATAAATTTATGTGGAATAAAAGAGACAAATTATATATATTATTTCATTTATGAATTGATCATAATTCTTTCTGGTGTATGAGGCAATCAAGTAAATATCTCTACCTCCTGTGGGTGTTAGTATTTATAATTATGTCATCCTATGCCTAATGCAATGTACTAGTTACCTTTGAACACCCAGCAAATATAGGACATTTAATACTTGCTTGAAATTTGATTTTCTTATTCAATTATGCAGAGCTTCCATAGCTCAGTTGGTATAGATGAACCGTTTGGTTGGAAAGACCCAGATTTGAATCCCATATATGAAGTGTGGAATCTTTATCAGGTCTCATCAAATGGCAAGCTTTCAGGTCTCATATGGAGGGAGTAGGTCTTCTTCTTGCAGAAACTTTTTCATCCCTCAGAACAGGCAAACTAATCCTGTGAACACATAGATCTACAGTCACAAATACTTGTCCTTAGGGTATGCAACAGAGAAGTGAGGTGCCAGCTGTATTAATTCATCGATCCCTAATTAAAGGAGAAACTCTACCCCATCCTAGGGGACTGATGGGCTGATGAAGAAGATTAAATTATGCATTGTTGCTTTTGTTATCATTAGCTTTGAAAATGCATCAGTTACTGCAATGCAAGTACTAAAATTTAAGATTTTTTTTCTTTTGTCCGTTGTGATAATCCATTAAATAAAAGAATACTATCAAATATGTAATAACATTTTGGCAATTAATAAATATAATATGATGCTTATAAAATATATCATCAGAAGTTGACTTTATTTCAAATCATAAAGTAACATTAATAAACGTAATACTTACCGATGAAGAATAAAATCAGGAAGCATAAGAACTGATAATTTCAACAAGGTATGTATCACCAAATAGCAAGCTTTCGTAATAGCAGAGTCATTCATAAATGCTGTTGAGAATAGAGAAATACTTTTTCATTGTGAATTTTCAAAAGTTATATTATTCATTGAATTCTTGCACATGACATAAAAAATTATATAAAATTAAGTGTATATTTATTAAAAACTGCTTTTTAATTAAATTACCCAACATCAAATGAAAGAATTACAGTTTATCCTCCAGTAAATAAATTTCATTTTTTATCCTTGAAAATGACAAGCTAAAAAGAGAATATATGGAGTCAATGAAATACCAGTGTACAGCAACAGCATTTCACTCTTTATCTTGATCTGCAACTGTTCCGACTGTCAGGTGGATCAAATCTCTCCATTTTTTTCTATCCTCCCAAATTCTTTGCGACGATTATTCCAGTTCAGGTTTCTTTTTTCTAGATCTTACCTTGTCTATGGTCTTCCTTAAATTTCATTTCATAGATTGCTATTCTTTTGAAATTTATTCTCATTTAAATCCAAACAACTTCAAGAGAGAGAGAGAGATCACAAGCATTTCTTCAACACATTCTAAGTCCTAAACCATTCTTAATGTATACATTTCTTATGCTATCTTTCTTTGCTTTTGTCAACATGGTCCTCAAAACTTTCACTTCCATTGCTTGTATTCTACTTAGGTCTTTATGTTAGTCTGTATGTCTCTACTGCATCAGTCAAAATAGGCAAAAACTTTTTTAAAAAACTATGTATACTACACATAGTTTTTTAAAAAAGTTTTACTGAAGAAATATGTTACACATATTTTTTCAGTTTTTTTTTTTTTTTTTTAATGCAAGTATATTACATCACAAGTTGTATGTATATGTATATTATAACAGCTTCTCAAATGAGTACAATAAATGAAAAGCAATACAACATGTTACAATAACATTCACAATAGGTTCAGTGCACTGATTGTTAACTCTGACAGCAATTTAAGTATTTAAATTCAAAAATAAGTTCTGTTACCTCATTCCATACTTTATTCTGGAGGGTTTCAAAAAAAAAAAAAAAAGTATTTTTAACAAAAATTCAATTATGTCATAATCTTACATGGACACAAACCCCATATGATATTAAACAGATTTATTTAGTAAACAAAAACATTTATTTGATCAGTAAATTACCTTAGTCTTTTATTTATTAATTTCATTTTATTTAATTACTTATTTGATCAGTAAATCAACATATATATGACTCATCGTGGCCACTCGCACCTGGATAACGAATATTGAGAATATGCACAATGAAACATCCTAAAAATGCTTTAGATTGACATGAACTCAACAAACACACAATGAAATACACTGACAATTAAGTGACATCACACTAAACAATGGTATTATCACAATATCACAGAGTAATTCAGATCTTGTTGTGGTTTGTAGAGAATTGTTGTGGTTTGAAGAGGATAAACACACCTTGGTTTTTGATAAACACTCGCACAGCCTCCAGTATTTTTTCAATAAGTGTTTATCGAAAACCTACCTTTACTGGCAGATACATTCAAAGTCTGTTTTCATCACACCTCTCAAAAAATTGGTGTTATCAAGTCTTTAATTATTACAGTATAATGTATGCTCCTCTCCCTCACAACAAGAACTTTAATTGAATGGTTACAGCCCTCATCAAATCCAGCAGATAACTAACTCCTATGTTCCAACACCTAAGGATTCTTCAACAGACCGCAGGGTTCCAATCCCTTATATTTCTGGTATCTCTAAACCTATTGATAGAATTCTGAAGAAGTATCATCTTATTCCCACATATTTTCTTATCAACAAAATTTCTCAACTGTTACCATTTACAAAAGACAAACTGTCACCTCTATCATTAGCAGATGTTTACCAGATACTTTGTGAATGTAATTTGACTTACTTTGGGCAGACCAATCTATGGAAAAAAGAATTCATGAACACATTTATATTACACTAAATACGTGAAACCCAAAAAGTCTGATCAGGCACAACACAGTATTGACACTAAACACAGTATTCGGTGGGATGAAACTCGTCCTCTCCATAGAAGCAGATTTATATATGAACACTTTTTCAAAGAAAGTTGCGAAACATTGGACAAACCTGAATTGGAATAATTGTCTCTCTTGAACATTTTATGTAAACATCAAAACTTGTTTATTATTATTTATTAATATATTAATTTCTAGCACATGGCAACCGTTTTTAATTGATAAACTGATTGTTGTATGTACCTTGTATTCCCATTTCTTTGATTTGCTTGTTTATATGCACTAATGATATACTGTTATTTTCAATAAATATTAAAATAAATTTTAATTAATTATAATTTTAATTAAACTGAATTACTGTGTTTATCGTGTAATTTGTTGTTTATTATCAGATCTTATATTTCTCTCTTCTAAGGCAATTTTTACTGGATCAATCCACCTATATCTTGGTCTTTCTTTGGGTCTTTTTCCTGCCAACCTGGCAGACAATACTTGTTTTGCTAATTTTCTTTTCCCATTCTATTTAAGTGACCATACCACCTGAGATTAGCTCTGCTAACACATTCCTGAATGCTAACAAAAGCAAACTCTTTCCTAATATCATTTTTAATATGATGATGCCATCTGTTCAGTCTCCCCTAATCTATCTCAGGACACTCATATCTGAGGTCTCCAGTTTTTGATCAAAGTTTTTATTTCTAAATTCTGCTGTCTAATTTCAATTTAATATGCCATCTTCAACTGTGCTTAAATAGCTGAAATGTTTTGTTTGTTCTATATACTTGTTCAATCTCCAATTTTGATATCAGGTTTAATACCACCCGCTTTCATAATGTAATATATATATATATATATATATATATATATATATATATATGAAAAAGTTTTAATGACTGTTACCGAGAGATAAAAAGATGACAAATATACAGGGTGTTCGGGATAAATTTGACATATTTATAATTAATTATATTTTTCCGTAAGTTACATGTATTAACACACACTTCTCTTCATTTAAAAGTTTGGACCCTTCTTCATTCATATACAAGATGTCAGAAAGGATGGATAGCTGGAACCCACCTGAATCATGGAAGAGAATAACTTGTATCATGATGATTCGTGCCCGCCATCAAAATAAGGATATTACGACTGCTGCCCAATGCTCCCTGAATACAGTAAAAACAATCAGGCATGAACTAGAGACTTGCAATGGTGACTACGAGGATGTAGCAAGAAGAAAGATCCCTAGCAGACGATCTGATTGCGTTCGTACAGCAGAATTCCTCGCAAATCTGCAGGAACAGGTGTTGAAGAACCCTGGCATTGGAATTCGGGCTTTGTTCGTGGAGTTGCTAACTGTAGTCAAGCCCTGGATAACAAGGGTAGCCAATGGTAGGCCGTATGTATGGCAGCAGGATTCGGCCCCTTGCCACACCTCTGGGAAAAGTCAAAAATGGTTGTCTGAAAATTTCTACGACTTCACCAGTCCAAATGTTTGGCCTCCAAACTCCCCAGACCTTAACCCCATGGATTATTTTGTATGGGGCGCAGTTGAAAAAGACACCAATCGCACTTCCAGTAATACAAAAGCCCAGTTAATGGATAAAATTAAAACAGTTTTTGCGGCCCTTCCCAGGGAGACTGTAGCATCAGCTTGTTCGAGGTTCCGAAGCAGAATTGAAGCTGTGATCGATGCTAATGGTGGTTATTTTGAGTAAATCTTGTTGATAGTATTGTAATTAACTCTGCCTGTAATGTTTTTTTGTCAATTCATTAAATTTAATAGATACAAAGAAGATTTTCTTTTTCCTTACGAAACTGTCAAATTTATCCCGAACACCCTGTATTTAAAAAGATACTACTAGTTTCGTTGAATAGATCAACATCCTCAGGTATCACAATCAAAGAAATATATAAAAAATTACAGATACTTAAAATTGTAATAACAGAACAAGTATAAAAAGACAGTAGCATGTTTGAAAAACAAATGCGAGTATGAGTTCCAAACAAACGTATACTACGCGATATCGCGAATGCGCCAGTACTGAACAGAAGCAACGTGTGCATCAGAGAGATTGTAACTCAAGCTGTTGTCGATATGAGAGGAATCCAGAGAAATTTCCCTGGATTCGACAATCTTTCTTTCGAGTTCATCATAGCACACATGGATGTTAGAAGTTTGAGTCCAGTTTACAATGTGTTGGTGGCCTTCGTCTGAGTTAGCTGAAAAGAGAACGTGGCTAGAGAGAGCGCTAGCTCTAGTCCTGTTATAGGAGATATCTCTATGGTGTTCATCCAAATAGAAGGATGGATTTGGCAGTCTGCCCATAGTATGGCTTTCCAAAATCACACAAAATCTTGTGCACTCCTGGAAACTGAGTAGGAAGATGTTTCTGTTTATGTTTGCTAAGTAATGAATGAAGTTTTGAAGTTAAATTTCTTGAGAATCTTGGCCAGTTTTGGTGAGAGAGAGCTAATGTAAGGCAAGGAGATGACAGTTCTTGGGGAAGAGGGATCTTCAGAAGTAGCTGAGTGCCTGGGGGAAAGAAATTTGTCAATTTTCTTTGGAGAGAAACCATTGTTAATGAAAGTTTTTTTAAGAAAAAGGAGTTCATTTTTAATTTCTGTTTCTTCTGTAAGTAATGATTTAGCTCGGTGAGCTAAGGTGGAAATAATACCACATTTTTGTGGGAGATAGTGATGGGAGGAAGCATGAAGGTATCTATCAGTATGAGTAGGCTTTCTAAAAATTGAGAATTTAATGCTCTCAGCGTATCTGGTAAGTTTGAGGTCTAAAAAGGGAAGGCAGTCATCTGATTCCAGTTCGAAGGTGAAAGAGATTTTTTCATGGCACTTGTTTAGGTGGTCTAAACATAAATAGAGGTTATTGACACCATCTTCCCAGATGAGGAAAATATCATCAATATAGCGGTACTAGACTTTTGGTTTAAAGTAAAAGGAATTAATAGCTTTTTCTTCAAAATCGTTGAGAAATATATCCACGAGAATCGGAGAGAGTGGGCTGCCCATTGCCAGACCTGAGTTTTGTAAGTAGATCTTATTATCATATTGAAGTATCCTGACTTTACGCAATGGGAGAGAAGAGCAAAGAGTTTTTTTGATAATTTGTACTTGAGAAGATTGAGGACTTCTTGAGCAGGTACATTTGTAAAGAGAGAAACAATATCAAAACTGGCCATTAAATCTGTTCTTTTAAGTTTGATGTCC
Organism: Typopeltis vanoorti; assembly: GCF_054136105.1. Classification (NCBI taxonomy): domain Eukaryota; kingdom Metazoa; phylum Arthropoda; class Arachnida; order Uropygi; family Thelyphonidae; genus Typopeltis; species Typopeltis vanoorti. Next base: position 43,457,129 of record NC_143557.1, on the reverse strand, counting down.
TTGATTTTAGAAACAAAATCTGCAGAGTTTTTAATATGTGAAGAGGAACTTCCAGAAAGATTTCTTAGAAAACTCGTGAGATATTTGGAGAGATTATAAGTAGGAGAGTGTATGTCCTCAACTATAGGTCTGAGTGGGCAGTTATTTTTGTGAATCTTGGAGAGACCATACAGTCGAGGTATCAAGGGATGAAGTGACCTAAGAGAATATACGTATATATATATATATATACAGGGTGTTTGGGATAAATTTGACAGTTTCGTAAGGAAAAAGAAAATCTTCTTTGTATCTATTAAATTTAATGAATTGACAAAAAAACATTACAGGCAGAGTTAATTACAATACTATCAACAAGATTTACTCAAAATAACCACCATTAGCATCGATCACAGCTTCAATTCTGCTTCGGAACCTCGAACAAGCTGATGCTACAGTCTCCCTGGGAAGGGCTGCAAAAACTGTTTTAATTTTATCCATTAACTGGGCTTTTGTATTACTGGAAGTGCGATTGGTGTCTTTTTCAACTGCGCCCCATACAAAATAATCCATGGGGTTAAGGTCTGGGGAGTTTGGAGGCCAAACATTTGGACTGGTGAAGTCGTAGAAATTTTCAGACAACCATTTTTGACTTTTCCCAGAGGTGTGGCAAGGGGCCGAATCCTGCTGCCATACATACGGCCTACCATTGGCTACCCTTGTTATCCAGGGCTTGACTACAGTTAGCAACTCCACGAACAAAGCCCGAATTCCAATGCCAGGGTTCTTCAACACCTGTTCCTGCAGATTTGCGAGGAATTCTGCTGTACGAACGCAATCAGATCGTCTGCTAGGGATCTTTCTTCTTGCTACATCCTCGTAGTCACCATTGCAAGTCTCTAGTTCATGCCTGATTGTTTTTACTGTATTCAGGGAGCATTGGGCAGCAGTCGTAATATCCTTATTTTGATGGCGGGCACGAATCATCATGATACAAGTTATTCTCTTCCATGATTCAGGTGGGTTCCAGCTATCCATCCTTTCTGACATCTTGTATATGAATGAAGAAGGGTCCAAACTTTTAAATGAAGAGAAGTGTGTGTTAATACATGTAACTTACGGAAAAATATAATTAATTATAAATATGTCAAATTTATCCCGAACACCCTATATATATATATATATATATGTATGTATATGTTAAATTACGTTCTTCTGAGGTTTTGAAAATAGACAGCATCCAGTCTTAACTGCTATCACCTCAAAAAAAATAAGATTCCCTTTTTCTACAATAGCCATAATCTCTTGTAAATGATCTTCAGCAAAAAACAGAAGGTCAATGAAAAATGTAATGAGAAAATTCTGCTGTATAACATAATCTATTCAGTTAACTAGCTGTTTATGTTTAGTAATTTTAATCACTTTTATTGTGAGATATTATTATATACACTAAATGTATCATCAACATTAATTTCCTGCTTTGTACTCAAAAGGGGGTGAACAGGATAATACGAGAGTACTACATGATTCAGTTTATATTATTAGTAATCAACTTCAGCAGTTTTGCTTCAAATCTGTCTATCACTCGGCAACACTTTAATACTGCCATATCTTATATATTTGTCTTCTAGAGCACTTCTGAATGCATTACTACTTAGATTTCACTCTTTCTCTGGGTCTTTTTCCTGACATCATATAAGTAAATACCTGTTTTATTACCCTTACATCTCACATTCTGTTGAAGTGACCATACTACTTAGATTATCTCTGCTCACACATTTCTGAATGCTAGCATTGTCAATTTCCTTCCTAATATCTTCATTTTTAATATGATGCTATCAATGGTGCCATCAGTTCACTTATCAATTTTTCTCAAATTTCTCATGTATGAGGATAGTCTGAAAAGTTCTCGGCCTCAACCATAGATGGCAACACTATCGCCAAGATTTTTTTTTCTAAGTTGGTACATCTGTCATAAGCATCCATGTGAAATTGCAAGTCATTCTATCATGTAGTTTGTTTTTGAAGCAAAAGTGTTGTCTGTATCCCTTGAAATAGATAAAATTGAGTACTGTGCAGTTATAAAATTCTTTGTAAAAGAAGGTTTAACACTAAAAGAAATTCATTCAAAGTTCATAAAAGTTTATGGGCACTCCTCTCCTTCGTTTTTGACAATTAAGAAATGGGCGGCTAAGTTTAAATGTGGCCATACCAGACTCCAAGATGATCCATGTGAAGGATGTCCAAAAAGTATAGCAACACCTGAAATCACTGATCAAGTGCACGATACGTATTGAATGATCAGCTAGTCAAAGTGCCTGAAATTGCTAAGATTATAGGCATTTCAAAAGAACGTGTAGGATATATTTTGCATGAAGAATTGCAAATGAAAAAGCTTCACGCAAGATGGGTGCCACGCTTGCTCACAGCAGGAAAAAATGCACTCGCATGAAAATCTCTGTACAGTGCTTGGAGCATTTCAACAAGAATAAAACTTATTTTGTGCATCGATTTATTACTATGGATGAGACTTGAATTCACCATTACACACCAGAATCCAAACAGCAGTCAAAACAGTGGACAGAAGCTGGTTGTTCAGTGCCAAAGAAAACAAAGTCGGTTCCATCAGCAGGAAAGGTCATGGCATCGGTGTTTTGGGATACTAAAGGCATTTTGTTTATTAATCATATTGAAGATTCGTTAATTAAGCTGTGTGATATTATTATATATACTAAATTTATCATCAACATTAATTTCCTGCTATGTACTCAAAAGGGGGCGTGCACAAATATTATGAGATTACTATTGAGATTCTTACCCAGTTATTGTTTTACCCTTGAAAAGGGTAAAACAATAATTGGGGAATATTAATCCGATCTTGTAACCAGGCTAGACGAAAAAATTCGTGAGAAAAACCTGGTTTGCAGAAGAAAAAAATAATCTTTCATCAGGACAATGCACCTGCCCACAAAGGTGTTTTGGTAATGGGAAAATTAAGGGATCTGCACTATGAATTGTTGGAACATCTACCTTATTCCCCAGATTTGGCTCCCTCTGACTTCTACCTCTTCCCAAAACTAAAACTCTTCCTTGATGGTCAGCATTTTTCTTCGAATCAAGAGGTGATTGCAGCTGCAGATCTTACTGAGAACCACTACAGAGACGGGATGATGGTGCTGGAGCATGGCTGGAATAAATGTATTAGTCTTAAGGGAAATTATGTTGAAAAATAAAAATAATTTTGAAATTATAAATTCGTTGTTTTCATTGTTAGGCAGAGAACTTTTCAGACCAACCTCATATCTCTAGATTTTGATCAACTGCTTTAATTCTAACCCAATCTCAAATCCACAAGTTAAAATAAGTTTGAACATTGTCTTCTATACTGAAAGCTTAGTGTTTTAACTGAGTTCTCCCTCTTATTCCATTAAAATTTATATTGATTCTCCACTACATCAGTTACACTTAATTAAATCCAATGTGAAACTTTTATATCTCCATAATGGAGCATTTCTGGTTGAATATCATCTACTCCTGTTTACTTTCTACATTTCAGGTTTCTGATGACCTTTTCTGCTTCAAGTGATCTGTACTCATGACTGCATTCTTTTGAATATTTCTCACCATAGTTCTATAGTATGCCCATACTTTAGAGATCTTCGCTTGGACACTTGCCAAAAATAGTCGATTCATGCTGAAGGGGAGAAAGAAATGAAGGATACGAATTGGTCGCCAACATGTGAAATCACGTGCTTCATAGGTAAAATTTTCCAACTGTTATACAAGCAACATAGTTAACTACAATGATCATAAAAGAGAAGTTAATTTTCCGACGTGTAATAATAAACAACTCATCCCACAATACGGATTGATTACCCTATTATCGGAATGGAATCTTCTTCTGTTGACATGCGCAGAAGTGTCGAAGGGTCTTGAATCTGTGGGTGTACTATATCACTGCTTATATGATTTCATCTATCAATACATATCCAGTTATCTTTATTTTCTGCTTTTATATCAATTTTATATTTTCTCCTTTTATCATCTTTGATCCCTTTTACTCTTTCTCCCATTTTGAAGGCTATTCTGCATGGCCTCTATAATATTTTGCCATCATTATGCCACTATTTGTCTTAACACATTTTCTTAGCAAAGTATTCCCATGACTTTTTTTTAGCTACTACTTTTACACATAGCTTACCTCTCGTAGATATTTTCTGTATACTTTCCTGTCATCTGCCAACTAACTTTCTAAGAAATGTTCATAGGCTTTCTTCTTTTTCTAGTACTGCCTCTTTGATGTCTATGTCCACCATATAAAGTTATGAATTTGCTACCCTTGCAAAGAAGTCCACAGTGAATTTAACTGGTTGTAACATCTTCTACTTTCTATAATGCAAGTATCTGTCCAACAGCTATCATGTCAGTTTTGTCTTATTATTAGTGCACTCTCAAAGTAGCATTGATATATTGGCTGAGAACTGGGGCATCATCAACTTTTAAAAATGAAATAATTATTTCTGCTGTTTTCCAAAGTGATTAAGAAAATTGGTTTGTTAAAGAAATAGAATATTATGTATTTTTGAATAAAATCTTATCTGCATAAAATTGGTACTAACACATTTAACTGAATAACAGTGAACAGGAATTGTTTTAATAACAGTTATCCTGAAGAAGATCAAAAAGGGTACATGTGATCTAAAACGAATCAAAATAATGCATAAGTTAAAAAATATGCATATTATATGTATCAACTATAAACATCTCTGCAATGGTGGTAAAGATTTTGGAAAATTGTTTAGGGCTTGTATTATTATTAAAATATAAAATAAAATATTGATATAGATAACATAAGAGCTGACAAACTGATATCAAAGAATGGCATATAGAGGATGTAAGTCAGCAAAATTTAAGAACCGCAATATATAGGACCACAGGTCATGGGAGGACTTTGGAAAGAACACAGAAAATAAATATCAAGAAGGTGGTAAGATATTCTGGAGGTTGTTGAAGAAGCTTAGAAATGGAGGAAAGAGTGCTGTAAAAGGACTTAGAGATGATAAAGGTAACATGAAAACAGGAGAAAAATAATATCCTTGAAGTATGGAGTAATTACTTCGAAAAATTGCTAAATGAAACAAGCAGTGATAGCACAGTGGTAAAAAACACTCACAGGCATACAGTCAGGAATACATATCCATACTTGAAGTAGAAAAAGCCATCAAAGCTTGAAATGTGGAAAGGCAGCAGGAGTAGATGATATCTGACCAGAAGTATGTGGTATAAAAGTCTTACAATGGCTGCACGGCATGGTTCAAAAGGCCTGGACAGATTGATGAATTCCCAATGATTGGAGTAGAGCTCTCATAGTACCCATATATATAAAAAAGGAAATAAAACTGAATGTGAGAATTACAGAGGTATTTCCCTATTGAGTGTTCCTGGAAAGATATATGGAAGTATACTTGAGAAACAGATGAGAAGAATTGTGGAAGACAAGCTTGGTTAAGAACAAACTGGATTCAGGCAAAATAGAGGTTGTCAGGATCAGATATTCACTTTACGACAGATAGTTGAGAATTCATGGGAATATAACAAAGATCTGTATTTAAGTTTTGTAGATCTGGAAAAGGTATATGACAAGGTACCGAGAGAGAGAGAGAAGCTATTCAAAATGCTACAGTTATATGGTGTCAATGGCACATTTTATCAAGCAATACTTAGTCTTTATTTGAGTTGTAAGTCAGCAGTTAGAATTGAAGGAAGTACAAGAAGATGGTTTAATGTTAATTTGGTGTCAGAAAAGGATGTACATTATCCTCTCTGTTATTCATTATCTATATGGATAATATTATGAAGGAAAGTGGTATTAAACATGATATCAAAATTGGAAATGTTAATCTCGGCTCTTTGCTTTATGTGGATGATGTTATACTTCTAAATAAATCTGCTACAAGTTTGCAAGATTCCCTGACTAAATTGAATAACTGTTGTAATAGGGTATGAAGGTCAGCATTAAAAAGACAAAGACAATGAAAATGGGTAAAATTGTTGAAAATGTCAACTGTGTTGTGAACGGGAAACCTGTGGAACAAGTAAAACATATCAACTACTTAGGAACGATTTTTAGTGAAGATGGTAAATTAAATATGGAAATAGACAACAGAATCAACAAAGCTGGTGCAGTAGGAAGTCAATTGAATAAATTCAAATGAAATAAGTGAGAAATTAGTCAGAACACTAAATTAGCTGCATTCAAGACAGTGTTCAAACCAGTTTTAACTTATGGATCTGAGAGTTGGATCAGAAGTATAACACTCTTTACCAAAGACTAGAGACCACAGATATGAGAGTCCCGAGAAAGATTATAGGCGTGAACAGATGGCATCAATGGCAATATTATATTAAAAACAAGGATATTAGGAAAGAACTTGACATCGTCAGCATCCAGGAATGCATTAGCAGAGCTAATCTCAGGTGGTGTGGTCACTTAAACAGAATGGGCGAGGAAAGATTAGCAAAACAAGTGTTCTCTGCCAAGTTGGCAGGAAAATGACCTAGATGAAGACCAAGATATAGGTGGATTGATATGGTAGAAAGTGCCTTGGATGATAGAAATATAAGATCTGATAATGTTGGATCTTGAACAAGTAACAGAATGATTTGGAGGAAAATTGTAGATAGGAAGTTAGTAATGATATAAATTTTTCATGTAGTACTATCATATCCTGTACACCCCTTGAGGGCATGTCAGGAATTTGATGATGAGTTTACAAGTGGTTCGTTCAACAGCAGTGGCGTTGTTGTTAGTGGTGTTGAACTAAGGTTGGTGGCTGAAAAACTGGCACAACATGGGCATACAGTTCCAGGCAAGTAATGGGTGGCTTTGGCACTTTCGTAAACACCATGGCGTTACATACAGGCAAATATGTGGTGAAGCACTGAGTGCTGATATTGAGCTCTTTAGAAAGTACAACAATGAAGTCATTGAATCTGAGGGTCTTATTTCATCTCAAGTTTACAATGCAGATGAGACCTGCCTATTCTACCGTGCTGTTCCTGAAAATACCCTTGTGAATAAACATGGCATTAGCACACCTGGCTGAAAAATTAAACAAGGAGCACATTTCTACCCTACTTTGTGCTAATGCTGATGGCATGCATTGCCTCAAGCCAATGGTAGTTAGCAGAGCACAAAAGCCTCGCACTTTGAAGAATGTTATGAATCAGTTCCCTATTATCTATTCCAGCTCAAGGAATGCCTGGTTTACAAGTGACATTTTTTCTGACTGGTTTTTCAATCACTTCATACCTAAAGTGCACTACCAAGAAAAGGTCCTAAAAATCTCTCCTGAAGATGTAAAAGCAATTTTACTTCTTGATAATGCATCAGTCCATCCTAATGCTGAGAAGTTGGTTAGTAGGAATGGAAAAATAAAATGCATCTTTCTTCCTCCAAACACCATTTCTATAATACAGCCTATAGACTGAGAGTCATTGTTACCTGCAAGAGGTTGTATAGGAAGAAGTTTCTTGAAGAGGTTATGACTATCTTGGAGGATGAAAACAATCCCAAAGAAGATACAAGAGGAGCCGGTACACTTCAAAATTTGCACGCATACAACACCAAGTACGCCATCTTTAATTTTGCTGCTGCTTGGAAGGAGATAAAGACTACAACACTGACTAATGGCTGGACCAAGTTACTGAGCGGGAGTGAATCAGAATACAATTTCAGAGATTTTGAAACCTTTGATTTCCATGAAAGTTTGATGTGGGCTAGTGATAATGACAGTAAGAATGATATTGAACAATGGTTAGACATCGACGAAGGAGACCCAGGACTCCAAATTCTCAGCCAGGAAGAGACTGCTGAAGATATTCTATGGGGCGATCAGGAGGTTGACAATGAGGAAGAAGAAAAAGCGTTTCCAGCTGGTCCAAAACTATCAGAGAACACATGGGCGACATCATCTCGTTCATAGGTGCATCTTCAGATCCAGAGGTGACTGCTTATTATGAACATTTACGGCAATTTCAATCGTTAATTATTAAGAAACAGTATAAAAGTGAAAAGCAACTAAAACTTGATGTTTTTTTCAAGCCCAATCCTCAGTAAAATGGTATTTACATAAAAATGTTCTCATTAAATATATTAATACTGTCCCACTGAAAGCATTTTATTTTCAATACTATTCCTAAGATTTGCGATTTAATGGACTTTCGATTTTACTGACAATCCTTAGCCCCTAACAGTCCATTAAATCGAGTATTTACTCTATTAGAAAGCCTAATTTAATTGCATAGAAGGATGAAAGAGTATGGGTTATTGATGTGCAGATAGTGGGTACTTGTTGTCAGTCATAGGAACAACATCTCATATTATGGGCAGATACAGATCTTGCTCAACAGAGCTGCCCATAATATGAGGAGTTTGAGACAGTTCCTCATTTCACTACCATCTCCCTTCATGGTGTATGGTGAAATGAGAGTTACAAAGTCTTGACTTCTATAGGCATTCTTTTGGCAGATATTAAAATTTTGTCGCTTAGAGCTTTGCAGTGCACACTGGTGGCTTGGTCGTCGTCACCAAAAATGACTTCTAGAATACCTCGTACCAGCGTGGGATAGATCTTGATGTATTTTGGCTTTGGCCTTTCTAGCCTAATGAGGCAAAGGCATTGGCTTTTGCTCTGGTAGACCATAGCATGTAGCACTGCATTTAAGTGTGAAGATTTTTAAAATAAAATAAAATAAAATAACCAGTGTCATACCACAAGGATCAGTCATTGGTCCATTGTTATTCAATCTATACATTAATGATATTGGGAGGATTTGACAGAGACGTGCAGCTATTTGTTCACGATGCAAAGATAAGCAGGGTATTCAGGAATGAAGTAGATATGCAGTACTTGCAGAATGATTTGAATAGGCCGGAATTGTGGGCTTGTGAAAATGGCTATCAGTTCGACATTATATTGATGGGATTATACTAGAAGAAATTGATTAGGCTAGGGATCTTGGAGTGGTAATAGATAGGAAGTTGAAGTTCAGAGGCCACTTTGCAAAGATTGAAAATACAACTCAAAAGATTATTACGATGCTGAAGTGAACTTTGACGTGTAAAGATAAGCATGTCATTTTGCCTCTTTACAAGGCCTTGATAAGGTATCACTTGGATGACTGTTTGCAGGCCTAGTCTCCTGATTTCGATTGTGATTCTAATACAGTGGAGAGAGTGCAAAGTAGAGTGTTCAAAGTGATATCAGGATTGTGGAATACTGATTATGAAGACAGATTGACAATTTGCAGACTGAAGACACTAGTAAACCAAAGAAAGAGGGGTGATATGATTGAGACTTACATACTTCTGAAAGGCTCATAGAGGATTTCAGTTGATTGAATTTTTAATTTATTCTATGGAGGGAGTGGGGAAAAGACAAGAGGGCATCCTTGGAAGCTGAGAAGGAGTGAGATCTGGATTTTTCTCTGATAGAGTGGTGTGTGATTGGAATGGATTGCCATTGGATGTTGTGTGTATGCAAGCAATGTGAATGAATTCAAGAAGTATGATAGCTAGTGAGTCTTGTATGTGGCCTCCTTTAACCGGTCCCCGACTCCCTGGTCCCTCTTATAAAAATAATAATAAAATATCAAGAAATGTTTATTACTAAAAATATGTCCAGTCTTTGGAAGCATATAATCTCTCTGAGTAATGAAGTCCAATAGAATAATGTAAAAATCTTTCAAAACAAAATAAAGGAAGTTAAGCCTATCTCCTCCAACTACCTTATATTTTACCAGTTTTGGGAAGCAATTTTCTTAATTATACCACATCAATTGTCTCCCTCCACAATTCAGTAATTATCCTTTCTCAGCCCCAACACTATAAATTTGTTTCTGGAATTTATTATCTGGGCCAGGTACCCCAAAAAAAAAATTAAATACAGAATCACATTAAAGATGGGAAGATGAAGTCTGAAATACATCATGTCATTGAGGTTGTCTTTTCCCACCTAAATAACTTCCATACCTGCTTAACAATATATATATTTATTGCTTTTATATTAAGCATACGGTATTTGTTGTTCACAGAAAAAAAGGATGATTAGGAGAAATCAGGCATGGCGAGCACATTAAAGATGTGAAGAAAAAATATAAATGACTGAAATGCAGCTTGGCCAGGCTTATGACAGTACAAAATAACAATACAGTCTGGCAGAAAGCAAACACAACACATGTCAAACATAGCAAGGATATTCAAAGAATCAGCTGAAATGCTATGCTTTTCTACACAGTGCAGCAAAAATCAAACCACTCTCATTAAAGTTGAAACTAGAAGAAATGCTATATAATGACAACATATTACTCTTCTGAAATATCTACGTGCATATAATAATAGACCTCTGTGGGCAGTTTAGAGCCTGAAAACCTTGCTTTTCTTTGATGGAATAAAAACAGTACTTTTAAGTTTTTTTACATCACGTATTAAAAAATAATACAACCATTCCATTTTATGCATGCAAACCTTTTTTTTTTTTTTTTCCTTTTCAACTATTATTGTTTTGGTACTGAAGAAGCTTTCTAGTCTTTGCGGAACTATTTTATCTAAATAATAAAATAAACTTTACATATTATAGCCAGTGACTTTTCTCAAACATTAAGTAACCAGGATACAAAACAACAATTTATAACTGTCATTTTTTAATATTATTGCTAGCATTTTTCTTAAATGAAAAAGTAAATATATAGGAAAAAAATATGACCAGTATAAACAAGTAAAGAAATGAATGAATGATAAAACTAACCATTTCATAACTGTTTTCCTGTACAGTAAATGTCTACTAAATGCTGGCAAAATTACGTCACCATTCGGTATCAAATCAAGCTGTTGATATAAACTTTATTTTATCTAACTTGATTACTAAAAGGGTTCTCTTGAAACCAAAATTGAAATAACTTAATAAATTTTAACAGAGATCCTAAATAAAAAATTTCATTAAATGCTGTCCATCAAAAGAAGAATTATCATTATGCTAAATAATCTGTCAATAAAAGCAAATCACTTGTGGGAGAAAGAAAGGAAAATAATCTTTCATCAACAAGTTTTGAACCTAAGACTGAAAAATCATAACAATTTAGCACAAGATTATTTGACCAAACACACATCATGCTAGCAGTTCTAATATAGCTGTTAACAACAGAATACAATTTAATAATGCTCTGAAGAGAATTTTTAACTGTCAATATATTTCCATCATTTTTAAGAAAAATATCACACTGTCTGTGACAAAATTATGGTAGTCAAGGATGCCTATTGAAGAGTGATTTGCTGTAAAAAAACTGACAAGCATAAATGTAAGAGCATTGTTTATGAATGAAATTGTTACAACTATATGGTGTAAAGAGGACATTATATAGAGCAATACATAGTCTATATTTAAGATGCAAATCAGCTGTTAGAACTCCGAGGATTCAAGAAAGTAGTTTGATAAAAAACCAGGTGTAATACAAGGGTACACATTATCTCCATTCTTACACATCAACAATATAGATCACATATATAGACAAAATGCCAACTAGACCTCTAAGTCATCAACATCTTTCACTGCCCTGTTGTTGGATCTTGAACGAAAAGATTTCCTTAAAGAAATAATTTATGCAGGATTCAACAAGTTTTAGCTAAACAACAACGAAAATGCTTGTACATAGGTAAAGATACAAATTGTTTAAGGAATCATGTGCTAGTACTATTTTATGTAATATTACTTGAAGGTAAACGGTGTCAATTTTTTGTAAGAATTTATAATGGAAGAAGTGTTCTTTATAAAATATATGTTAAGGCATGTAACAGAAGTTCAAAGTCCACTAACGAAAACCTCGGGTGAATTGCGTAGCCTAGGGCAGATTGTCTACGTGCGGGGAGGCATGCACTTGGTGTATTCCAGGAAGACACGAAACGCGCACGGAATTCTCCAGGAAGACACAAATAGAAAAAACAACACAAGCGAAAAAAGAGGGACCCGGGCAGAAAGATATGGGAGAGAAGAGGGCGCCAAAGGTAGTGGATATAAAAAGGGTTTGTACCCCTTTCAAAGGGCTCTGGTTTTTGTCTATTTCGCTTTGGATTTTATTGTGAAGTCGTGGCGAGGAGTTCGAGTTCGGGATCTTGTCGATAGCGTGTAGTTATTCACGGCTATCGTTTCGAGATGTCGTACAAAGGAATCGACGAGGAGATAATCAGCAGCATTCCGAGCAAGATTGAAGGAACTGATCGCCATACACGTCCACGTGGATCAATCCGAGCCATACTGTTTCTAGTCCACGATGGGAAAGAAAGGCAGAACAATGAAGTCCAAGCCTAGCCTGTAAGACAATCGTCTAGAAGAAGACCGGACATTCCGTGGGACGAAGTAAGGATGAGATGACAGAATGAATATACTTCCAGAAATATGTTAATGTAAAACCTTTAGTAATTCTTTGTTAAGAAAGAGAGGATTATTGTGATATAGAAGAAAAGAGAGATTATGTTTCAGAACTCTATACTTGTAGGAAAAGGACTATAGCGAACATTGGATGGCAGTGTTTTAAGTCTTAGGGCTATTTCTCAAGTAATTAATTGAATGAATTGCAGTTTGAATTGTTGTGAGTAATAATCTATAAAGTTACCGATGTGATTAATTAATTTGAGATAATGTGTAGACTAGTAAGTATATTTGGAGGATGTTAACAAAATTTTGTGCTATGGAATAACCTATGCTTAAATTGTTGTACAAAATACAGTTGCTGTGTTTAACCTTTTTACTTAGGATACCTATATTCCAATTGAGTTTATTCTTGTAAATGTGTAACTTTAGGAATTTAATAAATGTATCTTGAATATCTTAACCTGGTTTGTGCCTTGAATTGAATCGAATGCTGCACCTCTTGCTAATATCTGAATCTGAGCGGGATAGAATTATTTGACAGAGACCATAACTGCAAACTAAAGTAAATTAAGTGACATAGATGAAACTGAGATAAGAAACAATTAATAAATTGATTAGCTTAGTATATTTTCTGAGGATTACTCCTTGGTTAAGAGGAAATTTCTAGCCTTTCTGGCGCTTGCAGCTTGATCAAATAAATATTGCTAGAACCTGATTTAGGAGATGACTCCAGACCGTTATTACTGAGGATAGGGCTCTATTCAGAGGTCTACCTTTTGTTAATTATTTAATATACTTAATCAGTCTAAGAATCAGCCAATTGTCTGGATAGATTTTTACAGTAAATGCGAGAGTGCAGTGTTATATTTGGTTCATGAGTATAGACCATAGAAGTACATAGTCAAAGTGATAACACTACACGGTGATAATTTAAGACTAATAAAATAGGAAGAACAACACAATGAGAAGATAAAATTAAGGAAATGTCACGACATAACACTGTGAAGCACTGCTTCCCTGTTAATTGGAAGTGTGAAATGGCTAGTGCCATACTGTCTGCAGAACACGTTCTGTTTGTTCCTATCTTCTCATATGCAATATAAGATGATGAGTAGAAGTAAAGCAATTTCCACAGGCTGGCCACTAAATAGTACATGGGACTGAAGCCAACAGAAATGCAATTGCTGGAGGTTTTCCAATCAGCTAGTGAATAATCTTATGGCTGCTGCTTAATGCACCAAGTAATGACTGGAGGGAGTTGAACTATGGCAGCATGTAGTGAGCACTGTCTGGGCAATTTTTATGTGGGAGTTATATTCAGAAATCCCTCGCCTCAACTGCATTCTGCACTAACTCAATCATAAAAGATAACAAAACAAATGCTAGTGTCACTGCAACATAAAAAAAATCTCACACACAAAAACAAAAAAAATAATAAAATAAAAAAATGAAAAACCAAAATTTGCACTAAAATATATATATATATATATAAAATAAAATAACATCAAAACCAATAAAAAAAAACTTCCACATCCATTTCACCAACCAACATCTAAGATATCAATACAAACATTAATGGTATACAGTACCTCCTACAGGCTTGATAACTGTAGGAGGTAGTCATTAATGTTAGTGGTGGGGTGGGGGTAGGATTCATAGCAGTCCCATCTAGCTATCATCATCATCTTCAAATTCCTGCCATGTACCCTCAAAGGGGGGGGGGGGGGGGGTGTACAGGATATGATAGTACTACATGAAAAAAATTACATCATTACTAACTTCCTATCTACAATTTTCCTCCAAATCAGTCTCTTACTTGTCAAGACTCCAATATTATTAGATCTTATATTTCTATTGTCTAAGGCACTTTGTACCGTATCAATCCACCTATATCTTGGTCTTCCTCTGGGTCGTTTTGCTGCCAACCTGGCAGAGAAAACACTTGTTTTGCTAATCTTTCCTCGCCCATTCTGTTTAGATGACCATACCACTTGAGATTAGCTCTGCTAACGCATCCCTGGATGCTGACAATGTCAGGTTCATTCCTAATATCCTTGTTTTTAATATGATATTGCCATTGATGCCATCTGTTCACGCCTATAATCTTTCTCAGGACTCTCATATCTGCGGTCTCTAGTCTTTGGTCAAGTGTTTTACTTCTGACCCAGCTCTCAGACCCATAAGTTAAAACTGGTTTGAACACCGTCTTGTATACAGCTAATTTAGTGTTCCGACTAATTTCTCTCTTATTCCATATGAATTTATTAAATTGACTTCCCACCATACTAGCTTTGCTCATTCTGTTGTCTATTTCTATATTTAATTTACCATCTTCAGTAAAAATCGTGCCTAAGTAGCTGAAATGTTTTACTTGTTCCACAGGTTCTCCATTCACAACACAGTTGACAATTTCAATGATTCTGCCTATTTTCATTGTCGTTGTCTTTTTATTGCTGACCTTCATACCATATCTATTACAACAGTTATTCAATTTAGTCAGAGAATCCTGCAGACTTGTAGCAGATTTATTTAGAAGTATAACATCATCCACATAAAGCAAAGAGCTTTAACATCTCCAATTTTGATATCATGTTTAATACCACTTTATTTAATAATGTGATCCATATAGATAATGAATAACAGAGAGGATAAAGTACATCCTTGTCTCACACCAGATTTAACATTAAACCATCTTCCTGTACTTCCTTCAATTCTAACTGCTGACTTACAACTCAAATAAAGACTAAGTATTGCTTGATATAATGCCCCATTAACACCATATAACTGCAGCGTATTGAATAGCTTCTCTCTTGGCACCTTCTCATATGCCTTTTCCAAATCGACAAAACGTAAATACAGATCTCTGTTATATTCCCTTGCTTTCTCGACTATTTGTCGTAAAGTGAAGATCTGATCCTGACAGCCTCTATTTGGCCTGAATCCAACTTGTTCTTCACCAAGCTTTTCTTCCACAATTCTTCTCAACAGTTTCTCAAGTATACTTGCATAGATCTTGCCAGGAACACACAGTAGGGAAATACCTCTGTAATTCTCACATTCAGTTTTATTTCCCTTTTTATATATGGGTACTATGAGAGCTCTACTCCAATCATCGGGAATTTGTCCCTCTGTCCAGGCTTTCTGAACTATGCAGTGCAGCCACTGTAAGACGCTTATACCACCATACTTCAGAATTTCTGGTCGAATATCATCTACTCCTGCAGCCTTTCCACATTTCAAGCCTTTGATGGCTTTTTCTACTTCAAGTATATATATGTATTCCTGACTGCATGCCTGTTGAGTGTTTTTTACCACTGTGCTGTCATCACTGCTTGTTTCATTTAGCAGTTTTTCAAAGTAATTACTCCATACTTCAAGGATATCTTCTTCTCCCGTTTTCTTGTCACCTTTATCATCTCTAACTCCTTTTACAGCACTCTTTCCTCCATTCCTAAGCTTCTTCAACAACCTCCAGAATATTTTGCCACCTTCTTGATATTTATTTTCTATATTCTTGTCAAAGTCCTCCCATGACTTTTGTTTAGCTAGTTTTACACAGTGTTTAGCATTCTTGCATTTGTCTCTATATTCTCTAAGAGCATAAGCTGACTTATTTACCAGGAACTTTTGATATGCTTTCTTCTTTTCCTTCACTGCCTCTTTAACTTCATGTGTCCACCAGGGAGTTCTGATTTTCCTATCCTTGCAGACTACCTCACCACATGCTTTTCTGGCTGAATCAATCAGGATTTTCTTCAAGTTGCCAGTGAATCTCCAAGGTTTGTTCTCAAACTCTTATTTTTTCTTCAATAATCTTTGTGTATTTTAGTCTACAGTTCACATCTGAGAGCTGCTCAACTTTATTAGCTTTAAAACTTTCTTACATGTTATTCTTTTCAATATGAAATTCAATTTTATCCTGCTCAAGACTAAATAGTGATCACTTCCAATTTCAAATCCTCTGTACACTCTGGTGTCCTGCACCAGGGAGAAAACATCACTATCAACAATAACATAGTCAATGAGACTTTTCTTATTCCTAGCCTCTTCTCTCCATGTGAATTTGTGCATATTTTTATGTTGGAACATGGTGTTAGTAATAACCAGTTGTTGTCCTGAGCAGAAATCCAACAGATATTTGCCATTATTATTAGCTTTGCTCTTTTCTCCAAATTTTCCCAAAATATTTTTGTATGTCTCACAGTCATTTCCTACTCTGCTATTTAGATCCCCAACAAGCACCAACTTTTCCTTTTTCTAAAGCCTCAAAAAATTCCTCCACTTCTATCTTAGTAGAACCTTCTGTGGGACCATAGGCACAAATAAGTCTCATTGTGCAGTTCCCCACCCATTCTCATATTTTCCCACATCACTCTAAGACTGACTGCCATTCAAGAAGATTAGCCTCGTATTTTGTGTTGAATACTATGGCTACTCCTTCTTTTCCTTGATTGTCATTGCCTGAATATAACATTTCGCATTTATTGCTCAGAAAGATCTCACCAGTTTTGGTCTTTTTTGTTTCAGTTACCCCTATTATGTCGATCAGGTACTTATCTAATTCCTCAGCTAGCTCCATTTATTTGCCATTCAGGCTTCTTATGTTGATAGTACCGATCTTTAACTCTGGTGATGTTGAGTTGGGGTTTGTTTTCAGATTTCTACCAGTAGCTGACTTTTCGCTGTTCGCCCTGGTTCCCTGGCAAAAACAACAGGGGCCTTATTTAACAGGGCAACGCCCCAGCCGGCATGAAATTTTGTCATGTTGTACCATCATTTTTTATTTTGGTTTAACCAATAAGAATACAATTTGGTCGGCTAAATCCCAAATTGCCAGCCCATCCTCGTTCGTTCAGTATCCAAGTAGATACCATCTAACTATTTATATATTTTTTCCTTTCCATAGAAAAAACCTGCATATATGGCAAATCTAAATAATTCAATTATGTCAGAGAAGGGGGAATGGATATGAAAGAGGTAGATTAGCAGAAAGTGTGGTGAAATCAAAACTGACACGATGTCAGAATTAAAGTTAATTCCCCCCCCCCCCCCAGCTAACTTCTATATGGAGCACTTTGAAAACCAAACACTCGATGCAGTCCCAATAAAACCAAATTTGGCTGCACTATGTTGATCTTTGCTATCTGGTCTCATGATCCAGACATGTTACATACATTTTTGAAAAATCTTAACATCCAACGTCATAAAATAAACTTCACCATTAAAAAAATAAAGTAATAATAGTCTCCCCCCCTTTTTAGATACACTAATGACACAACTTCCTGATGGCTCATTATCCTTCTCCACCTACAGAAAACCTACTCGTATTGGTGGTTATTTGACAATCACACCACCCTTCTCAACAGTATGGCATCCTCAAAACTCTTACTCGCCGAGCAGGGCTATTTGTTGAAATGACATAGTCCTTAAAACTGAGCTCAGGGACCTCCGCAACACCTTTTTAGTCAATGGCTACAGCCATATAAAATATTACATGCACACCCCCCCCCCCCCCCACACACACACACAACCTTCCTACACCCAACACAGGATCACAACAAAACCATTCCTATCCCATATGTGAATGATACATCAGAAAAAATAGCCAAAGTTCTCCGCAAATATGATCTCCATACCACTTTTAAACCTTTTATTCATCTAGCTACTTTCACATGCTCTCCTAAAGATTAACTACATCACATCCTCTTGAACATTCAAGAGTGTATATAATTCCTTGTGCATGAAGTTTAGCCTACTTTGGATAGACCGGTAAATCAGTTAACATCCACCTTGAAGAACATAAAAATTACATCCGATATCATTTGTATGGCAAGTCAGGATTGGCAGGCCATGCTCTGAATACTCCTTCATATAGGATCAGATGGGGAAAAAAAAAAATATATATATATATTACTTAGAAGACATTACAGGTCGGAGAGGCTATTCTCAGAATCAGCATCAGCTAGATGCTATGAAGCACTCTCTCAACCTCAACAAGTATGATTGCATTAATTTACCAAAGATCTGTGAGACTATCATTTTAAGATCTAATAGCTGGACTTCTCCAAATTAACTTTGTAATTGTCTGAACTTTGTAATTGTCTGATCCACACAGAGTGCATATAAGGACATTAGTTGTCAGTTACAATTTAAATTGTTTCTATAATTACTTAGTTTAGTGTTGTGTGCCTGTCACAATTATTATTGTGCTCTAAAGATCTGGTTAGAAAGACAGCAAAATATTACTGAGTTTAATAAATGTATTTTTTCCCTCTTGGTGTTAGTTAAACTGCTAAGCATTATTATAGATTCAGGACGCAAGAAGAATTTTACCAACATATGTTGCTATTATATAAGAAAACAGTTTTTGCATTAGTATTATTCCTGAGTAAATATTATTCAAGAAAGAATAGGAGACAAGGGACTAAAATTCATGAAGTTTTGCCCATAAACGAGGACTATGTAAGTGAAGATAGCAGTGCATAAAAAGTGATTTTTATACAGTTTATTGTTGTGATCTAAAGAATTCATTGCCACTTGCATAGTTAAGTTATACTGATTTTATGTTGTATATATTAGTGTTTTTTTTTTGTTTGTTTGTTTTTAATTTAAAGATTTCTCTTTTCGTTATGAAGATGACTAAGAACTCAATATCATAATGAGTTAAATCATTAACAGGTTAACTCAAAAGATCACATGCATATGTTATCTTCTGAGTTATAAATATTAAGATTCCTTAGAAAGAAACCTCACAATTTGATTAGACTAAAATTAATCTAACAGAAAACATGAATATATGATATCCTGGAATACAAATCTGTGTGCAAGTGTGATTTATAATTTAGCTTTAGGTGTTTTATTATTTTTTTTTTAATTAATTAAGAGCTAAACCACTCTACTAATATCTACTAATAGTGCAAATGGCAGCATTACACATACAAGAAATAAGGAAAAACAATACTCCACCCCACCCACACAAAAAGATTTAGAAAAGATGTGATATTCTGATATTCAGAGATCCCACAGAGGTGTAATATTTAAAAAAAAAAAAAAAAAAAAGCTGAAATTCAGGAGAAGGCTACAGAGGTGGTGAAACATAACAGGGGATAAGGATTATATTAAGAAGACTGTGACACCAATGGAATAGAACAGTTACAATCTGAATTGCTTCTTCAACTATCTAATCAAGTGACTTGTGCATAATAAATACAGTTTTGTGATCTGAATATTCTGGTTTGAAAATCCAGTGTATTAATGACTTTAGAATTTATTTAATTCTTTTGGTAATGTCCACAGTGTGAAGTACAAACCATATTCACCAACACCTAAAACTTTTAAGTATGTCTTTTAAGTATGTGTGTTGTTGGGCTAGTTCAGTAAACTGATTTAAAATAATATACCTATATGAAATTCACTATGCAATGATGTATTTGAAGGTTTATATATTAACTGAGTTTACCTGAATCAATGACAGCTTCAACTAGAACAATAAATTCTGAAACTTTTACAAGTCGAACTATATGATGCTGCAAGCTTTCAATTACTTCTTGACTCCACTTTATACAAAGTAACCTGCAAAAATTTTTTTTTATTTTTAAAAGCAGCAAATAAGCTAGTATAATAAACTCACATATTACAAAGGTTAAAACATTAAGTGAATATCATGAAAGCTTCAGCACGTCATAGGTTCATTTTATATATAACATCATTCTTACTGGAGAGATATTTTAATCTGTGATACTCAGAGGCTAAAAATTACTCACAATGGTATTATTTTGGAAGACCTATTTGGCTAGCTTGTTTTTAAATCTTTTCAAATACAAGTAAACCTCAATGTATGTGGTTACTTCGTACAACGATTGTACCATATATATTGAAGCTAAAAGCCGATGGGAAAAAATTCTAATTCATCCATATTTTAGAACATTTGTCAGAAGACTTAATTTAGGCCTTTATAAAATACATTTTAATTGTGCGCACTGATAGAAATATAGAGAATAACAAAAAGCAAGCAAGCTAAAATTTTTATATATTAAAGAGATGAACTATAAAATGTGTAAAAAAATGGATATACTACTTTTCAGAAAAACATTTGTCAGGTGTTGTGTGAATAATTGTAGCCTTCTTTTTATCTTCATACTATTAGGCAGGAGGGGGGTTGTGGTTTACTGGTACTAGTATTTTTGGGGGGTTATAGCCATTGGGAGTTGTAGCCTGCAGAAGTCGCCACCAAATTAAAACCTTTTAACTCTATACCCCCGCGTATTTATGGACTTCCAAAAATTCATAAACAAAGTGTGCCATTACGTCCCATAGTGGATGGCACACTCCCCCATGTACAAATTAGCCAAACATTTAGCCAAAGAGTTCACACACTATACTGGCAACACACAATCACACATAAAAAACTCAGCCCACTTCAAAGCCAGTATAGAAAACTTTACACTCCAACATACTGACATAATGGTCAGTTTTGACATCTCCTCCCTATTCACAAATGTCCCACTCAAGGAAACCTTAGAGCTCATCCAAGCCAAATTCCCTCCCCGATATCTCAGCCCTATTTCAGTTCACAATGAACTCAGGCTATTTCGTTTGGTAGGGAAAATTCTACATACAAATAGAGAGGAACAGCCATGGGTTCACCACTCTGCCTACTCCTGACCAACTTCTTTATGGAGACTTTTGAAGAGAAAGCCTTAAATTCTTCCCCACAAAAACCTACTATATGGCTTCGCTATGTTGATGATGTGTTTGCTATTTGGCCAAATGGCTCAGTACACTCCTCTCCTTCTTAACACACTCAAACAACCAACATCCCAGAATCAAGTTCACATTGGAAAAAGAGGATAACAACCTCCATTTCCTAGACACACTAATCACCCACCAGCCTCATGTAACCTTGGTTTTCTCAGTTTATAGAAAACCAACCCATACAGGCAGATATATTCACCAACAATTCCCCCCATCACAACAATACGGTGTTAATAAGACACTACATAAGGGCTAAACTAATCTGTTCAAATGACAAGCCCTAACCACTGAACTAAATGACATCCTTAATACGTTCTCAGTCAATGGCTACAACCCAAAAAAAATACTAACCATACCCCCCCCCCCCCCACACACACACACAATAAAGATTATAGTTTGCCCACCGTTTGTAGGTCCCAGCTTCGTGTCTTTCCAAGAATAGTCAATTCATGCTGAAGGAGAGAAAGAAATGAAGGACGTCCGAATTGGTCGCCAACACGCGAAATCACGTACTTTATAGGTAAAATTTTCTAACTGTTATACAAGCAACATAGTTAACTACAATAATCATAAAAGAGAAGTTAATTTTCCGACCGGTAATAATAAACAACTCATCCCACTATACAGACTGATTACCCTATTATCGGAATGGATTCTCCTTTTTCTGAGATGTGCAGAAGTGTCGAAGGATCTCTAATCGGTGGCGAACTATACTCTAAATTAATCACTATCCCCTACATCCGGGGCACCTCTGAAAAAAATAACCAAAATCCTAAAAAAAAAAATGACCTGACCTCTTGTTACAAACCATATAAAAAAATTGGCATCCCTTATCTGCTCCACAAAAGGTCAACCACTTCCCCTAGACCTACCTGGTGTTTACCAGGCCCCTTGCAGCTGTAAATGGTCCTATTTTGGCCAAACAGGCAGGACAACGAATATCAGAATTTCAAAACACAAGGACTACATCTGGTTTCACCATTGCAGCTGCTCTGGGCTTGCAGACCATGTGCTGGATACTCGCCACAGAATAAGTTGGAAGAAAGCCACAATAACACAACACAGCAAGTATAAATTTGAAAGACTATTCAGAGAATCAGCCTCAGCCCTAAAAAACATGCCCAACCTCAACAACTTCGGATGCATGAGACTTCCCCAAATTTGGGAAACATACATCATCATGAGAACTTCAGCCCAACGGCCAAGAATACCTAATATAGCCCGCTAGGGGACACCATCAGTACTTTAGGAATAGCAGTAGTCTCCTTTCTTCGACCTCATTTGTGGTTCTAATGCCTGCGTGCATGTCTTAATCTTTAGTTCCCATGAAGATGGCAATGTGATGTTGCTGAAATATAGGAAGTATATATTAAAGTTTAATTTAATTTATATTCCAGTTTACGTTGTGAATTCCTTAAGTAATTCAATAATCAATTGTCCTGAAGGTTTCTACACAGAACTGACACCTATCCTATGTCGGTATTATTTCTCCCACAGCCTGGAAATTTTTCAACCCATGTTCAACCCAATCCAAAGATGAAAGTTAATACCATCAAACTACCACCCTATCTCACTCACTTCAGTCCTATCTAAAGTAATGGAGAGCACCATCAATTCTCAACTCCTACACTATGCTACAAGGGGGGGGGGGGGGGTCTCTCTAATCTTTTTTATTATCTTTATACTAACCTCTTATTTTATCTATCTCTTAGATGCGCTATTGTAAACTTTTGTCTATATATATTACTTTATGCTATAACTCCTTTTCTACTTATTCTAAGTACGTTCCGCACTTGCCTTCTTATGCCTCGAACACCAGAAAATTTATTTGATAAGCTGCGCCACTGATGTCCATTTTCTAGTAATAAGAAGTGGTAAGTGCATCCAGTAGTCTTCCCATTATATTCAAATTACCCCTGATTCATTAATATCTGCAGTCGTGGTCTACTATCTATCCTTTATCCTGGGTTCACACTAATATGATCTAATATTTTTTGGAACAGTGCATCGAAAAATTAAATACCAGACGACACTATTAACATTTAAACAACACATGTATTTATCATAAAACAATTTACACTATTATTCCATCAAAGAAAAAAATGCTTAGTTTAACTCTAAATAGCACAATTATGTTAAGATGCCCTTTCAATTCATGATAATCATGTCACATAAATATCCATTCCTTTCCAATATCAAGTTTCTATCCTAGGCAATTATACTATTAACAAACTGTTGCCCCTTAACTGTTACACATAAGAAAATTATTACAAATAAAAGTACGATCCTTCTAATACTAAGATAATACTGTAGGCAAAATGCACTATTAATAGACTGTTACTCTCTGACTGTTACACACATAATCTTCTATTACTTATTAAACATTTTAAAACCAACCATTAACTTTGCTCAAATTCAGCAGTTTGACCTTAACAGTCCACTATTCAAGTTCTCCTATAATTCACAAAATTGAAGAAAAAAAATCGAATTCACTTTAGGGCTGCTACCCACTGCATATTCTTATTCCCTGGCTTTGGATTGGAGTCCTGACCTTTTCTTCCCATAGCAGGTTTTTCTCCCTTCTTCCGCCAGCAATAGATTTACTGACGGCTTCTGGGACACTGTCCTCCTGGCGCTCAGGCGAAGATTTTCAGCTTGAGCAGTACTTGCGTGCGAGTTAAACTAATGGAACAATTCTTTCCAACTCGAAAATTCCTCTCTATGGACAATAGCTCCCAGCGAAGGTTTGTCATCAGATTAATGCTTTGCCTGGCGGATCAGGTCCTGTTATCTTTCTTTCAGACCACTGGCATGACTTCTCCTGAAGTCACGTCCTCGAAGGCTTACATCCAACGTACAACTGCTGGGATACTGATGACGACCTATGGATAACCGATGCTCGATCTTCCGGCCAAAGCCTTTTATTCACCTTCTTTCGGATCCCTGCACGAAGATATGGGACCCCAAATTTTCGGTGCAATCCCTTGATCGTTCCTTGACACTGACCCTTTTTTTGATCTTCCTTTAATCCTATTTGTTCAGACAATGGAAGTGCATCTGAAGTTTGTCGGTCCTTCTGACACTGACCTTGAGTGTTTACAATTGGAATTCACAAACAACTTTCACCTTATAAGGAGCTAACATACAAAGTTTTCTGGTGGCAAGGTATTGCTTTTGTGTAATACATTCTAGAATTTTCCTTTTTAGGACAGTAAGTACAGACAGTCCCTATAAGATTATTTACATTAACAAACTGTTTTAACTATATACAGATATACAGGTTGTTTTTATAACACCCTTAAAGGGATTGACTACTGTAAAAATTGATGTAAAGCTTTCTGGCATTATTAAGCTACATCAAATTTTTACAAAGGCCTTCATGAAAAAATTTTAAACCATGAAAATTGGATGCAATTTTTTTTAAGTACCGTGTTTCTGTGTCATGGTTCATATATTCTCTGGGTCAAACCACACTCTGGTTTGTCATCCAACTTAGAGCAGGAAACTCCATCAGCCTCACCTGTGGGCTCTTTCTGATGTGACTGACGCTGTGTCTAATATTATCCCTCAGGCATTTCTTCCTTTCATGATACCTTGTTCTCCTTTATGTTCTTCCGGAGCCCGGGCAGTGGCTTCCACTCTTGCATATCTCTGTAACGTTTACTTCTATTACATTCCTTATATTTTTCATTGTGGCCTCTGTATCCTCCTTTTCATCTGCCGCCACCTTGACCCTCGAGATGTGTAAGGTCTCTCCCCCTTTTACCTGTCCAGTATCTCTAATGGCTGGGGAATCAGGCAATGAATTTTCCTCATCCTTCTGATCTACAAGTTTATTTTCCTTAGCTCCACCCTTTTCTAGCTGGGAATGGTCGTTTTCTGTGTTGACCTTGTTAATAGTTTTGCCAGCGTAATGCCTCTGACTACCTCTCATCCGGGCACCCTGGTTGTATCCCGATATAGAAATCCTCCCCTTTGAAAAATCACATAACAACTTGTGTTTCTTAAGACAGTCAGTCCCAAGTATTACCTTTGCTGTAGTATGAGAGGATTCTGGGAGAATTAATAGCTCCAGTGAAACATTTAAATTAAAGTCTGGCAACCACACGTTCACTTTTAATTTCTTCGAGGCATGGACGGTGGGGCCTGTTATTCCCTTTAACATGACAAGTGGTTTAAGTTTAGTGATACCTTCGGACACTCGGGATTGCAACTTCCTAGAGATCCAGTTATCACTGAAACTTGTGAATCAGTGTCCAGCTAAACTCTGCATTTTAGCCCTCTGATTTTTCCACTTATTACCATTATGGGACTTTCCTGCTGACTTCTAACGCTTCTTGGCCATCTCTTTGTCCTCCATGTGGGATGGTGGCGAGTCGTTACCATATTGGCCTCAAATCTTCAATTTCTGTCATAGTTCCCTCTGCTGTGAGAGCAGTATCTAGTAATGTGCTCAATTTTCCTGCATCTGTAGCACTGCGGTGCTTCTCTCCTATTTTCCTTTTTGCCATGCGTTCGTTCAAAGTCCAAGTTCTCCAATGAGAGTTTTGCTTTGAGTTCCCCTAACTGGTCGAGAATGGAGTTAAGTTTCTCCATCAAAGGCCTGCTGTAGCTTTTCTATCTCTTTTTTGATAAAGGCTTGTAGTTCTTCTCAGGAATCAGAGGTTGTCTGTATGTTTTGGTCTACTTCGTATTAGCAGAAAAAGCGATAAAATTTCTAATACCTTTTGTAACAACCTATAAGTGTGAAACAGGCTTTGCAACACTGGTTTTTCTAAATAATAAATATAGAAACAGATTCTAAGTCGAACTGGATTTAAGAATAAAGTTATCATCTTTTCCTCCAAACCTGAAGTTTCTATGTTGTTGTTAACAAACAACGGCATCACACTTCTTATTAATAAATTACTTGGCTTTAGTTTAAGTTCTTTATATTTTTGTAAGAGTAAATGCTTCTTTATTATAATAATAATAAATGAAAACTCTATGAACATTCAAATCTGTTTTATTTTACCTATTGGTCATAAAAATTTCAGTGGGTCACGAAGATGAAGTATTAAAATAACTGGACTGGAAAAAAAAGTTTGGGAAACCTTGACCTAAATCGTAGTAGCCATATCTTGCCTTAACTCAAATATTTTTAATAGTTTGCTTAATGTTCATATTCTTCCAAAATTCAGTAAAAAATCATATTCCAAAACAGTTCTTGAATGACATGCAATATCAAGGAGAGTGATGTTTGCAAATCTCAAAATGGGGAAGTACACAATGACACCTAATTGTGCCTATGGTTCCACAGAAGATTCTACTGAGGGAGAAATGGAGAAATTTTTTGAGGCTTTAGAGAAAGCAACTGAGACAATGAAAAAGGAAAAATTGATCCTTGTTGGAGATATAAATAGCAGAGTAAGAAATGATTGTCACACATACAGAAATATTTTCGGAAAATTTGAAGATAAGAGCAAAGATAATAATAACAGCAAATACCTGCTGGATTTCTGCTCAGGACATGGACTGGTTATTATTAACACAATGTTCAATAAAAATGTGCACAAATTCACATGGAGATAAAACACGAGGAATAAGAAAAGTCTCACTAACTATGTTATTTTTGATAGTGATGTTTTCTCACTAGTGCAGGACACTAGAGTTGACACAGGATTTGAAATTTGAAGTGATCACCATTTAGTCTTCAACAAGATAAAATTGAATTTCATATTGAAAAGAATAACATGTAAGAAAGATTTTAAGTGAATAAAAGTTGAGCATCTCTCTCTCTCTCTCTCTGATGTGAACTGTAGACTAAAATACACAAACATTATTCAAGAAAAAATAAACAGAAACCAAACCTTGGAGGTATGACAAACCCTGAAGAAAATATTGATTGATTCAGCCAGAGAGGCATGTGGTGAGGTTGTCTGCAAGGATAGAAAAATCAGATCTCCATGGTGGACACTGGAGGTTAAAGAGGCAGTGAAAGAAAAGAAGAAAACTTATTGAAAGTTCCTAGGAAATAAGTCAGCTTGTGCTCTTAGAGAATACAGAGACAAGTGTATGAAAGCTGAACACTCAGTAAAAATAGCTATACAACAGTGAGGGAAAACTATGGTAACAACATAGAAAATAAATATCAAGAAGGTGGCAAGATATTCTGGAGATTGTTGAAAAAGCATAGAAATGGAGGAAAGAGTGCTGTAAAAGGAATCAGGGATGATAAAGGTGACATGAAAAGTGGAGAAAAAATTATCCTTGTTACTTCGAAAAATTGCTACATGAAACAATCAGTTACATGTGGTACAAAAACCTCAAAAGGTAATGCAATCAGAAATACATATCCATACTTGAAGTAGAAAAAGTCATCAAAAGTCTGAAATGTGGAAAGACAACTGGAGTATATGATATTTGACCAGAAATACTGAAGTATTTCTGGTCAAATAATTCAAAGTCTTGTAGTGGTTGCACTGCATAATTCAGAAGGATTGGACAGAGGGATGAATTCAAGATGAGTGTTGTAGAGCTCTCATAGTATCCATATATAAAAAGCAAAATAAAACTGAATGTAAGAATTACAGAGGTATTTCCCTATTGAGTGTTCCAGACAAAGATCTATGCAAGTATACTTGAGAAACGGTTGAGAAGAATTGTGGAAGAAAAGCTTGGTGAAGAACAAGCTGGATTCAGGCCAAATAGAGGCTGTCAGAATCAGATCTTCCCTTTACGACAAATAGTCGAGAAAGCATGGGAATATAACAGAGACCTGTATTTAAGTTTTGTCGATTTTGAAAAGGCATATGACAAGGTGCCAAGAGAAAAGCTATTCAATATGCTACAGTTATATGGTGTCAATGGGGCATTATATCAAGCAATACTTTGTCTTTATTTGAGTTGTAAGTCAGCAGTTAGAATTGAAGGAAGTAGCGGAAGATGGTTTAATGTTAAATCTGGTGTGAGACAAGGATGTACATTATCCCCTCTGTTATTCATTATCTATATGGATCACATTATGGAGGAAAGTGGTAATAAACATGATATCAGAATTGGAGAAGTTAATGTCAGCTCTTTGCTTTATGCGGACGATCTTATACTTCTAAATAAATCTTCTACAAGTTTGCAAGATTCCCTGACTAAATTGAATAACTGTTGTAATAGATATGGTATGAAGGTCAGCAATAAAAAGACAAAAACAATGAAAATAGGTAAATTGTTGAAAATGTCAACTGTGTTATGACAGAGAACCTGCAAAACATTTCAGCTACTAAGGCACGATTTTTAGTGAAGATGGTAAATTAAATATGGAAAAAGACAACAGAATCAAAAGCTGGTATGGTAGGAAGCCAAATGAATAACTTCATATGGAATAAGAGAGAAATTAGTCGGAACACTAAATTAGCTGTATACAAGACAGTGTTCAAACCAGTTTTAACTTATGGATCTGAGAGCTGGGTCAGAAGTAAAACACTTGACCAAAGAATAGAGACCGCAGATATGAGAGTCCTGAGAAATATTAGAGGCGTGAACAGATGGCATCAATGGCAATATCATATTAAGAATGAGGATGTTAGGAAAGAACTTGACATTGTCAGCATTCCGGAATGTGTTAGCAGAGCTAATCTCAGGTGGTATGGTCACTTAAACAGAATGGGCGAGGAAAAATTAGCAAAACAAGTGTTCTCTGTGAGGTTGGCAGGAAAACAACCCAGAGGAAGACCAAGATATAGGTGGATTGATATGGTACAAAGTGACTTAGACGATAGAAATATAAGATCTGATAATGTTGGAGTCTTGACAAGTAAAAGACTGATTTGGAGAAAAATTGTAGATAAGGAGTTAGTAAGGATGTAAATTTTTCATGTAGTACTATCATATCCTGTACACCCCTTGAGGGTACATGTCAGGAATTAGATGATGATGATATAGTAACGAGTAAAATAAAATATGAGTATGGAGAATGTCATTATCTTGTTGCAGTATTAGTTTGCTCAAGAATTACAGTGAATAGAGTGCATTTTGAAGTTTAAGAACCAGATTAATCAATGAAACATTTCACATTTTGTACATTTTTGATTCATAGATGGATCTTTGTCTCTAACAGCAATTTAAAAAAATAATATTGGAGGTATCATAACCAATAATTGCAAAGTTTCTTGGAGTGAGTGAATGAATGAAAGAGTCCAAATAACCACTAATTTCAAAATGATTAAAATGACTAAAATGAATTATTAAAAAGAATCCATGTTTCATATAGATTTAATGTTTTTAATATCTCATATATACCGATACACACACACACACACAAACAAACACACACTCCTCCTCCTGGTTTACATTTATGCACATAAACCTACACTTTACCATGTAGGTATTCAAAACCAAATCTCACAGAATAGGGTGGTTACTCCTTATTATTGAAGTGTCCTATGTCTGTATATTGAGTATGTTCTTCTGGCTGGTTTGCTTGTTCTGAGGAACGAAAAACCCTTCACCTGCATATGAGACTGGCTAATTCAACATTCGATTGAAAACACCTGATAATGATTCCTCACATCATAGACAGAATTTAAACCTGGGCTCTTTCAACCAAAGTGCCCATCTAAAGCAACTGAGCTACAGAGGATCACATACACTACAGTAATAAAATGCTGAAAATAGCTATCTTATTGTGGTTTATTTAAATACTAAAAAATGTGTCATAATGAAACACTAAATATATAGGCCTGGAGAAAGAACCTGTCTAGTTAATCAGAAAGAAAGAAAAAAGATGTTTGCATAAATCAGCATAGTCCACAAGACTAATTATATTTTCTATTTATCTCGATAAACTGCTGCAGTATTAGACTGCTCAAGAATTACACTGAAAAGATGTAAGTTATAAGATATACAAAAACTAAATATACAGTGTTTAAGTTAAGGGATATTACATCCCATATCGTTTCTTAGCCGAATAAGAAACTCAGAGTTTCATGCCGAATATAGCAGAAACTATATAAAGTTTGGCGATTCCAAGCATAAGCAAATACCTGGATACTGCAGCAACTGACCCTTAAGGTAGTGCAAGCTGAGGCAACTCATGTCAAAGGTGGAGCAAGCTCCAATCACTATTCTTGATATTTACTCATAATGTGAACTTTAGAAGGGTTGTAAGTTCTGTTCACTACAAACTTGATATTAACTAGGTCTACCTACTCACTGATGAGACCTCAATAAAGGTTGAAACCGGTCTGGGTAGTGACCTTCTCTCATAATGTAGAACAGTAATACAGCTCCTAGGAGCTAAGTTTACATTATGGGTAAATATCAAGAATAGTGATCGGTGCTTGCTCCACCTTTGACATGAGTTGCCTCAGCTTGCACTACCTTAAGGGTCAGTTGCTGCAGTATCCAGGTATTTGCTTATGCTTGGAATCGCCGAACTTTACATAGTTTCTACTATATTCGGCATGAAACTCTTTGAGTTTCTTATTCGGCTAAGAAACGATATGGGATGTAATATCCCTTAACTTAAACAAGTCATATGTCGCCGAATTGAAGCCGTTGGCTCTTCATATATCTAATAAATATACAATATCTCATGATTATAGACTATGACAATGACTATGTTTATTACATTCAGGGAAAATAAACTTCCTTATTATACAGACAAAGAATCAAATCCATGAGATTGTTTCCAAAATCTGCTACAGTTCTACATTTCCTCTGAAAGAGAGAAAAAAATTATTACTGCCTCAAATTAGCAAAAATCTAATAGACTATTATTGGATGACAACGAGATATTCAGTCTGGGTTTTCCATCCTTTCACTCACTCCCCTGCATGGTTATAAATGCTGTAAGTTTTGTAAATTATTATCAAACCAGGTATTTGTTTCATTTCACTAAGCATCTCCAATTTCTGCCATGTGGACAGTGAAAGATGGAGTCAGTTCTACATTTAATTTAGGGTGCCACATACACCCACTAAAGAAGGAAGTGTTTAGAAGTTTTATTTACTTTTTTTTAATACAAATTTTATTACTCAGCACCATTAAATTAAATGTTATTTTTTTTAAGCCAAATTGCTATAATTTTTGCAGAATTAAGAAGAATTATTCTGGTATAAACTGAATGAAGTTATAATAATATACTATGGAATCCATTTACAACGAAACTTATCCTTGCCTTTTCAGCTAGTATATTCAGCACATGTTTGCAGTCAAATAAACAAATGAAATCATATTTTATTAATTATTTATTAATGAATTTTAATTTTAGTTACAGAATATTTCATAAACACAAACTTTCATGTTTACTTTCCACACATACAGATCTTATTAAAAAAAAAAAAGAAAAAAAGGAGAATAACATTACCTGCTACCATATGCAGTATATTCTTCTTTCAGTAATACAGAAAGCAGACTAAGAATCTTGGAAAGATGGCCACTACTGGGAGGAGGCATTACAGGTACTGATGCAAGAATAGGAGAGTTATGACCAGAAGTGGAGCTACTACTACTTCCAGGTGATAAGTTTGTAATATTCTGATTTATAAGAGAGCTACTAGATATGAAATGGGTATGCCTGAAAAGAATACATAATAAAATTAAGTTAAAAATATAATTTTTAGCCATAATAAAAATAAACCAACATGCAATGTCAATTACTTTAAAACAACATATTCTGAACTGAAAGAAAACTGAAATTTTTATTACAATTTTGATGATATTAAATTTCCCTTTTCAATTAGCAGCTAAGATAAAGTTTTCTATTACACAAGCGATAGTTACCATAGATTACCTTTATTTTTTCCTAGTTGCTAAAATTTCATTGATTGTATGCAGTCATAACATCAGCTGTTCAAAATATTTGATATCATGATAATTAAAAATAATTAACATTACATCACCAATCCAAAATTTGGAAGCAATAAAAATAAAAGAATTGTAATCATAGCCCAACAGACTATTATTAGAATACAGATGTATGTGACAAATGATAACACTGGGTTTAATAGGTCAAGATAATATACATAGTCATCATCAATTTCCTGATATGTACCCCCAAATGGGTATTCAGGTGATTACGACAGCACTACATGATTAAGTTCACATTATTATTAATCTCCAATCAACAGATTTCCTCCAAATCAATCTATTACTTGTGAGCACACAATATGGTAACATCTAACATTTTGTGCTTCTAAGCTGCTTCTGACTGAATCAATCCACCTAGACCTTGGTCTTCCCCTGGCTCTCTTACTTGCCATCTTGTCATCAAATACTTGTTTTGCTAACCTTGCTTCATCCAATCTATTTAAGTGGTCATACCACTCTGGATTAGCTCTGTTGATATCTTCTTGAATGTTAATAATGTCAAGTTACTTTCTAATATCTTCATTTTTAATATGATTTTGCCATTAATGTCAACAGTTCATTCACCTAATTTTTCCCAGAATCCTCGTACCTGTTGTCTCTAGTCTTTGATCAAGTGCTTTATTTTTAACCCAACTCTCAGATTCATAATTTAAAACTGGTTTAAACACTGTCTTGTATACTGCTAGTTTGGAGTTTTGGCTAATTTCTCTCTTATTCCAAATAAATTTATTCAGCTGGCTACCCAATCATACCAGTTTTGTTTATTCTGTTGCCTGTTTCCAGATTTAACCTGTCATCTTCACTAAAAACTGCGCCTAAATAGCTGAAATATTTTACTTGTTCTATAGGATCACCATTCAGAACGTAGCTGAAGTTTCCTGTGCTCTGCCTACTTTCAGTTTTGGTCTTTTTATTGCAGATTTTCATGCCAAATTTGTTACAGTTGTTATTCAATTTAGTTAGTGGATCCTGGAGTCTTGCACTAGATGTGTTTAGGAGTACATCTGCTTAAAGAAATGAGCTAAGTTTGATATCTTCAATTCTAATATCAAGCTTGATGCCACTTTCTTTCACAGCGTAATCCATATAGATGATGAATAAGAGTGGAGATAATATGCATTGTGTCTTAACTCTGATTTACATCAAACCATCTTCCTGTATTTTCTTCAATTCTAACTGCTGACTTACAACTTGGACTACGTATTGCTCTATATAATGTTCCATTTACCACATATAATTGTAGTCTTTTGAATAGCTTTTCTTTGGGCACCTTGTTGTATGCCTTTTCCAGATCTATAAAACTTAAGTACAGATCCTTGTCATATTCCCATGATTTATCAACCATTTCTCTTAAAGTGAAAATCAGATCTAGACAACCTCTATTTGGCCTAACCCCAGCTTGTTCCTCTCCAAGTTTCTCTTCCACAATCTTTCTCAACCTCTTTTCAAATATGATTGAAACCTGGAACACTTAGTAGAGAAATTCCTCCTCACATTCAGTTTTTCCTCCTTTTTATAGATGGGTACTAAGAGAGCTATACTCTAATTACTGGGAATTCAAACTTCTTTAAAGGCCTTCTGAATTATGCACAAATTTCAAGTTTGGACAGCTTTATCAACCTTTTTCAAGTATTGATATCTACTCCTCTTTGCATTCCTCTTTGAAAATTTTCTAGTATGGTTCTATCACAGCTTGGTTCATTTAACAGTCTTTCAAAGTAATTACTCCAGACATATAGGATAGCCTTGTCTTCAGTTTTCATGTCACCTGTTCATCTTTGATTCCTTTAACAGCACTCTTTTCTCCATTTCTAAGCCCCTTCAAATAGCCTTCAGAACATTTGGCCACCTTCCTGATATTTATTTCTATATTCTTACCAAAGTCTTCCCATGACTTTTGTTTAGCTACTTTTATATACAGCTCTCATTTTAGAAATTATGGACTTTACAACCATGTTATAAATAACTCTTTTAATTTCCTGACGTTTCGATCTTCATATTAAGATCATCATCTGGAGCATATACAAATATACAGGACAAGCTGAGTTACACTAGATACAGTAAGTTAGAGAAACAATGATTTGATCACAGATTATTCTACTGGCATGACCTCTAGTGGGAAAAAAAATTACAAATTAATTATTCAGAAACTACATCAAGCTAAATTCTACTTATGATAACATGAGCAAAAATTCTTTCTTATAGATAGTTTTCTTTCAGTAACAATGATGTTCTATTTTTAGCATTAATTGTTATTTTTGAATTAGGATCCTGGATTAACTACAGTCCTGTTTATAGTTACTCTTAGAGAGGAAGGTTCCGTGGGTCGAATATGTGCCTTCCGTATGTTTAGGATTTTTAGACCATCATTATTGTTCAGATTGGGGTGGTTGATAATAATCTCACAGGCTTCTTTAAATTTGCGTTCATACCATGTTTTGGTGTGATGTAAACAACTGCCGCTTTTCCAGTCAATTCTATGTAAGGTGTTCAAGGGCATGATCAGAAAGGCCAGCTTCACCATAGTTATTATATTTAATGTGTCGTTTATGTTCTTTTTGTCTGATAGGAATTATGCGTCCTGTTTCTCCATTATATGTTATGTTACAGGTGCAATATATATGGTACACTCCAGGGTGGGCCAGCGGAGGGAGAGGGTCTTTGGATGAGTTGAGTAAGCTTTTTAATTTTGCAGAAGGTTTAAAGGTGGCAATGAGGTTGTATTTTTGTAGTAATCTATTTATTTTATCTGAAGGTGTAGCGTTGTAACGAAAATCTAAATAAAAAAATCTAAGCAAAATATACCCTTGTAGCCCCATCTCCAGAATACTTCATGACATCAGAATCAAGGCTTTAATTCTACAGAATATTAAGAATGTCACTAATGTTATTATTCTCTAACCAGCCTGGTTGAACGAGTGGATAGAGTTCCCTCTGTCCAATCAACAGACTGTAAATTTGAATCCAAGTGTGAATTCGCACGCACGTAGCAGACCGAACACAAACAAACAACGGCATATCAAATGCACGTTTGCAATTGCTATTCATGTTCAAATATTTTCACTAATGTAAGGAATGGTTATACTTTTATTGCAGTCTGGTTTACCATTGTTTTTTATTGAAGTCTTGTAGAGAATTTTGTTAATAGTGTTTTGGCTGTAACCATTTTTTAGAAAAGTATTGCTGATAACTTTAAATTCGTCTTTCAGTGCATGTTCATTAGAGTACATGTTCAAAGAACTGTTTTTTAGAGTATTAATGACACCTAGTTTTTGTGTTAAGTGGTGATTGTAGTTTATGTGTATATATTGGCCAGTATGTGTTGGTTTCCGGAAAACAGTGAAGGAAATATTGCCAAAAGGAAGACGTGTCAGTGTATCTAGAAACGGAAGTGTGTTCTGTTTTTCAATCTCAATTGTGAACTGTAAAAAGCTTACTCAACTCATCCAAAGACCCACTCCCTCCGCTGGCCTACCCTGGAGTATACCGTATATATTGCACCTGTAACATAACATATAATGGGGAAACAGGATGCATAATTCCTATCAGACAAAATAAACATAAACGACACATTACATAAACTAACTATGGTGAAGCTGGCCTTTCTGATCATGCCCTTAACACCTTACATAGAATTGACTGGAAAAGCAGTGTTTGCATCACACCAAAACATGGTATGAACGCAAATTTAAGGAAGCCTGCGAGATTATTATCGACCATCCCAATCTGAACAATAATGATGGTCTAAAAATCCCAAACATATGGAAGGCACATATTCGACCCACTGAACCTTCCTCTCTAAGAGTAACTATAAACAGGACTGTAGATAATCCTGGATCCTAAATCAAAAATAACAATTGTAATGCTAAAAATAGGACATCATTGTTACTGAAAGAAACTATCTATAAGAAAGAATATAATAAATTTAGTTTAATCCTTTATCCAAGTGTAAGTAAACAAAGTTTGCGCCTGAAAATATCTTCAGGACTGACCAAGATGGATCAGTCCTGAAGATATTTGAAGGTGGACCAAGCGCTCATCACTCCTTGTCTCAGTATTTCCCATAATGCAAAGCACATCTCCTTGCGGACATGTATACTGCTATGCATTAAGGGAAGGGCCACTACCCAGACTGGTTTCGACCTTTATTGAGGTCCCATCAGTGGGAGGCAGACCCAAACGTGGAGAAACTAAGGCAGAAGCAATAGGAGAGGTCATATTTACCTATACAAGTTGCCAACAGGTGTACCACCTTATTATTGAATTACTCTGGATTTAAAGAAAGATGTTGGAAGTTTATTTTGCACTTGGTTAGACTATAATAAATTTAGTTTAATCCTTTATCCAAGTGTAAGCAAACAAAGTTTGTGCCTGAAAATATCTTCAGGACTAAGGTAAGGTGGTGCAACACCACCTCACCTCAGTCCTGAAGATATTTTCAGTATGAATGATGAATGAATGAGGTGGTGCAACCTCAGTCCTTAAGATATTTTGAGGCGCAAACTTTGTTTGCTTAAACTTGGATAAAGAATTAAACTAAATTTATTATAGTCTAACCAAGTGCAAAATAAACTTCCAACATATAAGAAAGAATGTTTGCTCATGTTATCATAAATAGAATTTAGCTTGATGTAGTTTTTAAATAATTAATTTGTAATTTTTTTTTCACCAGAGGTCATGCCAGTAGAATAACCTGTGATCAAATCATTGTTTTTCTAGCTTACTGTATGTAATGTAACTCAGCTTGTCCTGTATATTTGTATATGCTCCAGATGATGATCTTAATATGAAGATCGAAACGTCAGGAAAATAAAAGTTATTTATAACACGGTTGTAAATTCCATAATTTCTAAAATGAATGCTGATCACTATGCAGCACTATAAGCCTTTCTTTTAGTGCTGCATAGTGATCAGCATTCATTTTAGAAATTATGGACTTTACAACCGTGTTATAAATAACTTTTATTTTCCTGACGTTTCGATCTTCATATTAAGATCATCATCTGGAGCATATACAAATACATATACAGCTCTCTTACGTTTTTCTCTATATTCTTTAAGGCCATCTGTCAACTTATTTGCAAGGATCTTTTGGTATGTTTTATTCTTTTCAGGACTGCTTCTTTAACTTCCTGTGTCCACCATGATGTTCTTATTTTTCTATCCTTACAGACAACTTCACCTCCTACCTTCCTAGCTGAATCAATAGATGCCTTCTTAAGAGTTTGCACTGAGACTCCAAGTTCTGGTTCATGTTTTCAATCTCTTTCAGTTTTTCTTCAATAATGTTTGTACAGTGAAGTATACAATTTATTTGTAAAAGCTGTTCAACTTTAATTCTTGTTAAAACTTTCTTACATACTGTTCTTTTAAATATGAATCCACTTTTTATCCTGCTTAGTACTAAGGAATGGTCCCTTTCAGTTTCAAATCCTCTGTACACTCTTGTATCCTGAATGAGCATGAAGATATCATTATCAACAATGACATAGTCAATATGCTTTTCTTATTTCTTCTGTCTTCTCTCTCTCTATGTGAATTTGTATTGAAGTTCAGTAAATACTTACCATTATTATTAGCTTTGCCCTTTTCTCCAAATTTTCCCAAAACGTTCCTTTCACCACATATGCTAGCGGCTACTTGTGGGTTAGAAAGAACAAAAAAAATACAATGTGGTAAACATAAACCATTACATAACTAAAACTGAACATGTAGGAATCATTACACATGGAGCATGGACAGTGGCAAAATCATCCCTTGGTTTTTGTTGAGTGAATCTTGTGAGTAGATAATCATTATAGCCTCTTTGATGATGCAGACACTGAAGTTTTTTTTTTTTTTTTTTTTTAATGTTGGGCACAGACATGAGAGGTTGGTTGATCAACCTATAATACGTTAGTACCGTATATGGGTAGTGGGTTGGGAAAGGAGAAACTTGTTTACAATTAATTTAAAAGCCTGTATATTGTATTTCCCAAAACTTGTTCTGTGGGTTTCAAGGTATACTGGGAAAGGATGTTGGGCGACAACTGTATGTGTTCCAACGGTCTTAGCACTGAGAGGGGGAATTAATTATTAATGCTATTTCAGATGAACATTTCCCATCAAAATATTTATAGAATACACAAATTGCAGAGACCAAACATCTGCATGAAAGTGAAGGTAGTGAGATGGTAAGAGATGAGTCATTTATCAATCTAATTGGTCTCCTCTGTATTGGGTCAAGCATTTTGAGGAAGCTTTCAGAAGCCCCACTCCAAATGAGACAGCAGTTTTCGATAGCTGGCAGATTTTTGATTTTTATAAGGTTAACAGCTGTTTAGAGGTGAAGTAACATCTTGAGCAAAAGAGAAATCCTAGTTTTTTTGAAGCTGAGGATGCAATGGTTGTGATGTGTTAATGCCAGGAGAGGCCTGATGTCAGGGTTATTCCAAAAAGAGAAATCTCATCTTGTCTGGAAATTTGAGTGTTATCAAAAATAATAATAGGGGGAAATGGTTCTTTTTTGTGAGAAATAAGACAGAACTGGGTTTTACTAGCATTGAAGTTGACAAGGTTATCTGAGCTCAATAAAAGGATGGCTTGGAGGTCAGAAATGAGGGCAGTGTTGGTTGCTGTTCTGTAGGTAGAAGTGAGTTGTGTAGAGTAAGGTTGGTCAAATGAAAGGGGGGAAGTGCAATATGCTGTCATCTACAAAACTGTGCATTGGGTTGGAGTCAAATGAAGTAGGTCATTGATATACAGAAGAAGAGGGTTGGTCAGAGAACAGAACCTTGTGCAACTCCAGCATTAGTTGGATGGTGAGAAGATAAGGAACTGTCTACCATCATACATAATGTGCATCCAGACAGAAAGCTGGCAATCCAACTGCAGAAGTCATATGACAG
The DNA here is from genome assembly GCF_054136105.1 of Typopeltis vanoorti. NCBI lineage: Eukaryota > Metazoa > Arthropoda > Arachnida > Uropygi > Thelyphonidae > Typopeltis > Typopeltis vanoorti. Next base: position 43,418,239 of record NC_143557.1, on the reverse strand, counting down.
TACAAATGATGGGAATTTGCTTAGCAAGTCTTTGTGCCAGACCTGATCAAAAGCTCTGGAGATACCAAGTGCAACCACCTGAGATTCATCAAATTTTTCCATGGCATTTGTCCAGAGATTGGTGATATATGAGAATAGATCTCCTGTTGAATGGCAGGGGATCTATTCATACTGGTGGTCGCTTAATAGTTAGGTGCCTACAAGGTAGTGTAAGAGTTGGGAATTGATGGTTTCTCCATCACTTTAAATATGAATGAGGTGAGTGAGACAGGGCGGTAATTAGATGGCAGTGATTTGTCACCCTTCTTTGAAATGGGTTAAATATAAGCAATTTCCAGGCTGTGGGATAGATACCAGTGGAGTAAGGTACAAATGGCATAGGATAGGAGTCAGTTCTGGTGCACAAACCTTCAGGACAATTGGAGGAATGCCATCTGGATCAGGAGACTTTTTTTTTTGTATGTCTAATTTAGACAACAGAATTCTGATCTCTCTCATTCTGATCTGGCAAAAGGATATAGGGACATTTCATGTTGGACATCTGGAATGGTTGGGGGGGGGGGGGGGGGCATTTAAAATTTTCAGCTGTGTGTGCACTGGAAGCAAAGTGTGAAGCCAGAATATAGGATTATAGGGGTGGGAATAGTGTTGGTCAAAAGTTACAACCAAAGGCACAGCTGCCATATGGGCAGACTGCAAGTTTCCTGCTTTTTGCCCATTCAAATTCCGTTTTCGAAGCACTAATAGTTTTCTTATATCTATTTCGGACTTCACTATAAGCATAGGAGGAGTAGAATGGAGTTTGATTTCCGCCAGTTCTGGTATGCTTGATTTTTCATTTGTATAGCCTTAACACATCTTTTGGAGAACCAGGGTTTAGTCAGAGGACGGCAGTTCAGAGATGTGGGGGGGGGGGGGAGAATGTATGTTTCCATGCCAGTAAGGATTACTTTGGTGATTAAAAAGGGTAGGTGGGGCTTGGTGGACTGCAGATGGTAGTGGAAAATAATTAACGCCAGCTGCACCCATGGTTCCCAGGTTGACACCCTCCTAAGTACTAACTGGGCTCAGGTTTGCTTAACTTCGGTGATCAAACAAGAACTGATGCTTTCGAACCAATCTAGCCACTAATGTAAGGCACGTATGGCATGGAGCTGTTGTCCCATTCAATATTGTGTTGAGTGTGGGAGAAGTGAAAAATTTGGTCTGAGCTGTCTTCTCTGCTGTTATTAAAATCTCCTATATGCTCTTTTTTGTTTAATTTCCATACTTCTGTAGGTGTGCCTTATGTTAGTCCACAAGAACATGGAATATTTTATCTACGATGTTTGTTGAAAGGGTTGTGGTCCTTATGTGAATGAAACTGAAAGCCACTGTCATGAGATTTCAGGAGATAGGCAATTTTGAGAGAAAGTTTGTGGAAACCCAGGAAGTGTATGGAAACCAAGGGTCTGTTGCAAATGTCAAGGATCTGTTATGGAGTAGAGAATAATATTCTCTGTACCATTTTTTTAGAATATCCACTGCTCATAATAGTTGGAGAAGAAAATGTAATTCCTCATTATTCCTGTAATAGGGATCAATCTTTTTTTTCAGTGTATGTATAATTTGTGCAATATATGGTGCAATGAAGACATGTAGGTAACAACTTGTATGAGTGGGCTTACTGTATACACTAAGCAAGAAGCCTCCTCCTGCTGTTGTAAAACATCTACAAAATTTTTCTTCATTTTCAAGTTCAATATCAAGTTTTAGTGGTGCTTAAGGGTCAAAGTTATATAACTGAGAGGAGACCTCCACATAGTCTTTAAAGGAATGCAGAGAACCGATCAGGGTTTCTGACCTAATGTCCAATCCTCACCTTCTCGTGGTGCACCCTGTTAGATATCTACCTGGATACTGAACGAAAGAGGATGGGCTGGAAATTTGGGATTTACCCAACCAAATTCTATTCTTTATTGGCTTAAACCAAAATAAAAAAATGATGGTAAAATATGACAGAATTTCATGCCGGCTGGGGCATCGCCCGGTTGTTTTCACGAGGGCAAACAGCGAAAAGTCAGCTACTGGAACAAATCCTAAAACCCATCCCAACTCAATATCACCAGAGATCAAGATCAGTACTATCAACATAAGAAGTGAGAATGGCAAAGAAATGGAGCTAGCTGAAGAACTGGATAAGTAACAGATCGACATAACAGGGGTGATTGAAACAAAAAAGGCAAAAACTGGTGAGATCTTTCTGAGCAATAAATACAAAATGTTATATTCAGGCAATGACAATCAAGGAAAAGGAGGTGTAGCCATAGCATTCAAAACTAAATACAAGGCTAATCTTCTTGAATGACAGGCAGTGTCAAGTAGAGTGATGTGGGCAAATATGAGAATGGAAAACTCGACAATGACTTATTTGTGACTATGGCCCCACAGAAAGTTCTACTAAGGTAGAAGTGGAGGAATTTTTTGAGGCTCTAGAGAAAGCTACTGACACAATGAAAAAGGAAAAGTTGGTCCTTGTTGGGGATCTAAATAGCAGAGTAGGAAATGATTGTCAGACATACAAAAATGTTTTGGGAAAATTTGGAGAAAAGAGCAAAGCTAATAATCATGCCAAATACATGTTGGATTTCTGCTCAGGACATCAACTGGTTATTACTAACACCATGTTCCAACATAAAAATGTACACAAATTCACATGGAGAGAAGAGAAAAGGAATAAAAAAAGTTTCATTGACTATGTTATTATTGAGAGTGATGTTTTCTTCCTGGTACAGGACACCAGAGTGTACAGTGGTTTTGAAATTGGAAGTGATCTTGAGCAGGATAAAATTGAATTTCATATTGAAAAGAATAACATGTAAGAAAGTTTTAAAGGGAATAAAAGTTGAACAGCTCTCAGATGTGAACTGTAAACTAAAATACACAAACATGATTGAAGAAAAAATGAGAGTTTGAGAATAGGAATCAAACCTTGGAAATTCAGTGGCAAGCCCTGAAGAAAACACTGATTGAGCCAGCCAGAGAGGTATGTGGTGAGGTTGTCTGTAAGGATAGAAAAATCAGAACTCTGTGGTGGACAAAGGAAGTTCAAGAGGAAGTGAAAGAAAAGAAGGAAGCATATCAAAAGTTCCTGGCAAATAAGTCAGCTTATGCTCTTAGAGAATATAGAGACAAATGTAAGAAAGCTAAATACTGTAAAACTAGCTAAACAAAAGTCATGAGAGGACTTTGGTAAGAACATAGAAAATAAATATCAAGCAGGGGGCAAGATATTCTGAAGGTTGTTGAAGAAGCTCAGAAATGGAGAAAACTGCTGTAAAAGGAATTCCAGATGATTAGAGATGAAAAAGGTGACATGAAAACAGGAGAAAAAGATATACTTGAAGTATGGAGTAATTACTTCGAAAAATTGTGAAACAAGCAGTGATGACAACACAGTGGAAAAAACACTAACCAGACATGCAGTCAGGAATACATATCCAAACTTCAAGTAGAAAAAGTCATGAAACGGCTGAAATGTGGAAAGGCGGCAGGAGTAGATGATATTGACCAGAAATGCTCAAGTATGGGGATATAAAAGTCTTATAGTGGCTGCACTGCATAGTTCAGAAGGCCTATACAGAGGGATGAATGCCAGATGATTGGAGTAGAGCTCTCATAGTACCCATATATAAAAAAGGGAAATAAAACTGAATGCGAGAATTACAGAGATATTTCTCTACTGAGTGTTCCTGGTAAGATATATGCAAGTATACTTGAGAAACGGTTGAGAAGGATTGTGGAAGACAAGCTTTACGACAAATAGTTGAGAATTCATGGGAATATAACAAAGATCTGCATGTAAGTTTTGTAGATCAGGAAAAGGTATATGATAAGGTGCCGAGAGAGAGAGAGAGAGAGAGAGAGAAAGAGAAGCTATTCAAAACGCTACAGTTATATGCTGTCAATGGGACATTATATCAAGCAATACTTAGTCTTTATTTGAGTTGTAAGTCAGCAGTTAGAATTGAAGGAAGTACAGGAAGATGGTTGAATGTTAAATCTGGTGTCAGAAAGGGATGTACATTATCTATATGGATCACATTATGAAGGAATGTGGTAATAAACATGATATCAAAATTGGAAATGTTAATGTCAGCTCTTTGCTTTATGCGGATGATGTTATACTTCTAAATAAATCCTCTTCAAGTCTGCAAGATTCCCTGCCTAAAGTGAATAACTGTTGTAATAGATTTGGTATGAAGGTCAGCATTAAAAAGACAAAGACAATGAAAATAGGCAGAAACATTGAAAATATCAACTGCATTGTGAATGGAGAACCTATAGAACAAATAAAACATTTCAGCTACTTAGGCATGATTTTCAGTAAAGATGGTAAATTAAATATGGAAATAGATAACAGAATCAATAAAGCTGGTATGGTAGGCAGTCAACTGAATAAATTTATATGGAATAAGAGAGAAATTAGCCAAAACATTAAACTAGCTATATAGAAAACAGTGTTCAAACCAATTTTAACTTATGGATCTGAGAGGTGGGTTAGAAATAAAACACTTGACCAAAGACCAGAGACTTGCGGATATGAGAGTCCTGAGAAAGCTTAGGGGCGTGAACAAATGGCATCAATGGCAATATCATATTAAAAGCAAGGTTATTAGGAAAGAACTTGACATTGTTAGCATCCAGGAATGTGTTGGCAGAGCTAATCTCAGGTGGTATGGTCACTTAAACAGAATGGGCGAGGAAAGATTAGCAAAACAAGTGTGTTCTCAACCAGGTTGGCAGGAAAACGACCCAGAGGAAGACCAAAATATAGGTGCATTGATATGGTACAAAGTGCCTTAGAAGATAGGAATATAGGATTTGATAATGTTGGCGTCTTGACAGTAACAGAATGATTTGGAGGAAAATTGTAGATAGGAAGTTAGTAATAATGTAAATTTTTCATGTATTACTATCATATCCTGTACACCCCTTGAGGGTATATATCAGGAATTTGATGATGATGATGATATCAAGTTCTAAATTGAATTTAATTGTATGATGAAAGAGTTAATAAATGAAAGAAAATCATGTAACTCAGCCACACTGTGTTTCCAGATTGTAAATGTCAATCTATGTATCTCCACCAAAATGATAGTTTTGGATTTTTAGATAGCAGGAAATCATTTTCAAAGTTTTCTATGAATAAGTCAGCACATGGAGGAGATAGAGAGGCAAGACCAGTGACCCACACACAGACCCACTGCAAGACCAGATAGTTGTTCGTAGATTTTCCCATTCCATCAGAAATAATTTGAGCTGAGACAATATCTAAATAGTTGGGCGATGTCAAGAGGAAACAGATCATCTACAAGCACCATAACTTTGTCTACTGGAATATTTGTGAACTAGCTAGAAGGTCTTTTCGTAAGATAAAAATTTCTCCTAGTTATTCTATAAAATGTTGTGAGTTTTTGAGAAAGGAGTCTGTGTGCTTCTTCAGAAGATTAGTCAGAAGTTTTGATAACAAATAAGTAGGCGAACTAATAACATCTAAGATAAGCTAAAAACGAAACCTGAATATGGTATACGTCAAGGTAGACAAGAGAAATTCCCTGACCAAATTGAATAACTGCTGTAATAAATTAGATATGAAAATCAGCATTAAAAAGACAAAAGACAGTGAACACAGGCAGAAACATTGAAAACATCACCTGCATCCTGAATGAAGAACCCACAGAACCAGTAAAACATTTCAGCTATTTAGACCCAATTTTGAGTGAAGATGGCAAATTCAATTTGGAAATAGACAGCAGAATTAGCAAAACTGCATCCATATGAAGATCATTTATAGCTGCCTCTTGTAATGTATGTTTCTATACTTTTCTATTTATATTATGCAATCAATGAATTTTTTCAAGAAAATGAAACTAGTTGTGCGCTCAATTAATAAACAGCATTTTTCTATTTTGGTATCTCTCGGCTTCCAGTCATTAAATTTAGTTAACACACATATACACGTGTGCGCATTTGTTGGACTCAACTGTCTTAAATCATAAACTCAATGAGAAATACACACATCACACTGGTCTATCACAAACTACATTTCAGGGGAAAAAATACATGCAATTTCAATATCATCAGTTGTGGAAAGATGAAGCACTGTAGATAAATTATCAGTTCCAACACCGAAATGAATTATCAGTAGAAAGTTGTCACTCATTCATTCCTTTTTTCAAAAGGAGAAATAATTTAGCTGAATAAACAATTATTCCAACCTTCCAGAAGTTGAATATGCACTGGCAAAAGCATTTCTTACTGCATATTTGCAAATATGAAGAACGACAGTTCATATAGTTCGTCCACCGATTAGAGGTCCCTCGACACTTCTGCGCATGTCAGAAAAAGGAGAATCCATTCCAATAATAGGGTAATCAATCTGTCTTCTGGGATGTGTTTGTTTATTATTACAGGTCGGAAAATTTAGCTTTTCTTTTACGAACATTGTAGTTTTCAAAGCGTAACTATTTTGCATCTATAACAGTTGGAAAAATGCATGTAGAGTATTAACAAAATTAAAAAAGGTACACCATAAAACAAAAATTTAACTAAGTTTATTTTTAAGAAAGTTTTCTATAAAATAAAAATAATTATAATGAAAAACAGAAATTTTTTCAAGTGAACTTAGATATTCTAAACTTACAGTTGAGAGAACTGAGACACTTTAATGTCCTAAACCGATTAATTATTTATGATTTGTTGGGACTCTTTTAACAAACCCATGCAAAAAGAGGTTTGAAAAAAATACCATTATCAAATCCGTTTAATCTTCATAGTCATCTGAATCGGTGTCCGAATCGCCATCACTTTCACTTAAACTGATCACCAAAGGTTCGCATAATTCTTCGATAATTCCATCACTGTCCCAATACATATGTGCCAATGAGGTGACATGAAAGATATTTTCCCCAGTTTTGAACTTATTACTTTCAGTCGCCTGTTCTGAAAGCTTAAAAAGTTTCGACATGTCAATATCTCTAGTTACGTTGCGATGGCGAATGAAACTTTTCACTTCTGCCCAAACATACTCAATAGCATTAATATCGCAATAATATGGTGGTAGCCTCAAAGCTAGAAATCCATGCTCTTTGAGCATCGTGTCGAATTTAAATATTTAGTTGTGGGCGAGTTTCTTTTGACCAAATTAAGCAATTCAATTTTTCACATATCTGGGGAATGAGAAATGTTATTTGCAGAGAGCCAATCCATTAGAACTTGCTTCTTATTAGACCAATTTGGAACTTTAATCGAATAGAGTGATATGAAGCGTTATCAATTATAACAACAGCATTTTCAGGAAGGTTTGGAATCAGTTTTTCTTCTGCCCACTTTTCGAAGATCGTAGAATTCATTTGCCTATGGTAATTGGCTTTGTATAGCAAGTTTGAATTCGGTAAAAAAAAAACCATTTCTCCGCCCACAAAATTATTATGTGCCACAAGGCATTTCCAGTTTGTAGCACTCCACATTCTTCTTTAGACTGCCAACATTTTCCATAAGTTAAATTACTATCAATCCAAGTTTCATCTAGATACACAATTGTCTTTTCTCTTCCCTGAAACGTCTTATTGCTCTCAAATACTGCGTTCTAGATAAAACAATGTCACTTCGCTCCATGATAAGTTTCCTTTTATTCTGGGACTTTTTAAAACAAAATCCGATTTCATGAAGTATTTTCCTTAAAGTTTCTCTTTTCCAAGGAAAATTAATTTTTTCTTTAAGCACAGGAATCAATGTTGGAACAGTTGGCACTCTTTTCTCGACCACATAAAAATCGTGAATAGTTCTTATAACGTCTACATCAAAATCATTCAAAGCTATGGTTTCGATGGTTTTCTTTACTCTGGAGCTTGTTTTTTCTTAGGAGATTTAAATTTTGGCTTACCTTCACCTTTTGATTCCCTACGAATTCTTTTAACAGTCGACCCCGATATGCCTACAATTGCACTTGAATGTTTTATGACTTGAGAAAGGGGAAAAAGGAGATGATTCTTTTTTGCAGAATATCAGCATATCATTCAATATTCTTTTGCAAGAGCTACTGAAACTACAGTCAACAAGTTCTGTTGTTAAACAACAACAGAACTTGATGACTGTACTGGATCCATCATACAAATTAATAATAGAAAAATAATGCAAAAAAGCGACAACAAAAATCAAGCTAGTACTAGTACAGCGACAGACAAGAAAGCACGTGATTTCACATGCTTTCTTGTCTGTCGTGATTTCACATGAAGGATGTACGAATTGGCGACCAATTCATACATCCTTCATTTCTTTCTCCCCTTCAGCATGAATCAACTATTCTTGGCAAAATGCCAAGGAGAGATCTACAAACGGTGGGCGAACTATACCTATATTAAAATAGGTACTTCCAATCCTACTACTAAAGAATGGAAATTATCAATAATTGCTTTGCTTCCTTAAATAGAAAAAAAATCCTAGCCTAAAAATACTAAAACCTCTAACAACTGTTAGAAAAATTATATAAAGTAAGCTATGAAGATCTTATTCACCAGTCAAATTTAAGTGGGAATAATTACCTAAACCTTCCTAGTTATCAAAAGCTATTTTGCCTAGTACCTTTTATTGCAGAGATAAGAAACTTTTCTCCCTTAATCCACCAGCAATTTCCATTTACATTTCTTGGGAATAATGGCTTACAAAATGAGCTCACCTCCTGCATGTAACATTGCATATTCTAATATGCACTGTTATTGTTCACTCTTCTAAGGGACTTTAGACAAACAAGTGTTCTTTGCCAAGATGTCAATAATAAGACTCTAAGGAAGACCAAGATCTAGGGAAGTGATACAGTAAAAAGTGCCTTAGAAGAGAGAAATGATAACAATGTTAAGTTCTTTCTTAATATCCTCATTTTTAATATAATGTTTCTCAGAACTGTTATAACTGTGGTCTCCAGTTTTGATCAAGTGTTTTATTTACAACCCAGCTCTTAGATCCATAAGTTAAAATCTGTTTGAAAGCTGTACCGTATACAGTTAGTTTGGTGTTATAACTAATTTTTCTCTTATTCCATATAAATGCATTCACTTGGCCTCCTACCATACAGCTTTGCTAATTCTACTCTCTACTTTCATATTTTAATTGCAATGTTAACTGAAATTGTGCCTAAATAGTTGAAATGTTTTATTTGTTTATAAGTTTTCTATTCAGAATGTAGTTGATGTTTTCAATGTCTATGTATTTTCACTGTCTATCTTTTGACTGCTGATTTTCATGCCAAATTTATCATAGCATTATTCAATTTAGTCAGGGAATCCTGCAGTCTTGCACTGGATTTATTTAGAAGTATAACATCATCTGCACAAATTAAAGAGTTGAGATTAATATCTCCAATTTTGATATCAGATTTAAATACCACTTTCCTTCATAATGTGATGATCCATGTAAATGATGAATAATAGTGGAAATAATGTACACCCTTGTTCCATGCCTGATTTACCATCACCTTCAATTCTTAACTGCTGACTTACAAACTCAAATGCAGACTAAGTATTGCTTGATATAATGTCCTGTTTATACCATATAACTGCAGTGTTCTGAAAAACTTTCCTTTTGGCACCTTATCATATGCCTTTAACAGAGCAACAAAACCTAAATACAAATCCTTGTTACATTCCCAAAATTCACAACTATTTATCTTAAAGTGAAAATCTGATCCTGACAACCTCTATTTGGCCTGAATCCAGCTTGTTCTTTACCAAGCTTCCCTTCCACAATTTTTCTTGGTCATTTCTCCAGTATACTTGCTATAATTCTCACATTCAGTTTTATTTCCCTTTTCATGAATGGGTATTTTGAGAGTTCTGCTCCAATCATCTGGAAGTCAACCCCTCTGACCAGGCCTTCTGAATCATGCAAATATGCCATCTTCATGATATTTATTTTCTATGTTCTTACCCAAGTTTTCCCATGACTTTTGTTTAGCTAGTTTTACACAGTGTTTCACTTTTTAAGGAAGGCTAAACTATTTAAGTTAAGCAGAGAAGAAACCATTGAAACATAACAAGTATTTATATTGCAGTTTTGTAGATCCCGTAAAAGTTCTGGAATTATCATCAAAAGTTACAAAAATGCAGAGAAATGACTGTGTAATGAACAGCATTCTAACCAGAATTTACTCATTAAACTGTAACAAATGGGAATAACAATAAATTATTTACTGAGATTTACAAAAGTAAATTATTTACTGAGATAACTAACAAACTGAATAAGAACAAAAACTAATGTTTACACTAGGAGTTTAAGTTTAAGGAGAGAAATACTATAGTATTCAACTTTCAGAAATCTGTTGTTTAATAAGTTAATTACACAGAATTCAATTTTATGAATAAAATTTCTCTAATTACTAATGATGTAAGTGAAGTAGAGTGGTAAACTATTTGATGCTGACACTTCTTTTCAGGATGACCTTAAATAAATGGAGTGGATAAGGAAATGAGATGAAATTATTCCTCATCTCTTCAGAATAGACTGAGTCCCCCAGCTGAGGATCTTTACTGGCATGTAATTGCAGCCAGGTTGCCATTTGTCAGATGCAGTCCACAATGATAAGTTTATAATATATGTATGTGTTCAAAGAGCCAGTTTGATGGCTTACAGAAAAAAAACTCCAGCAATTTCCAAGAGACAATTAAATGCATCATTAACAGGATTCAAACCCATCTGTTTCCACACAAAAGACAAATATCAATCTCAATTGAAAATATAAAGCAAAAAAAGTATGCATGAATGTAGTAAGAAAATTACTATAAGTTTTGCTGCCATGGTTGGTTGAGTAGTTAGCATATCTGCTCTACAACCAATGTTACAAGTTTAAATCCTACATGGACTGGATGCTTATAATTTTCTTCAAGTGAGATATAAGATTCATCAAAAGGTGTGGGATCACCACCCCCACTTATTTGAGACTTAAAAACATTCCATCTTTGGTCTCTAAAGCAGGGTTTCCAGACCATATAGAAAATAAAAAATACAATAAATGGCATGCACTAATGAATTGGGAAGTGGTTAAGTTTATGAAAGCCATTCAGAAAAGGATACATGCTGAAAACAAAGCTGGAAATTAGGACTAGCTTAGGAGTGTGCTAAGTTCTGCACCATGGTATCAGTTATTGTATGGGAATGATATTGACAGTATATGGGGAGCATTTAAAAAATATTTACATAATGTAATATCAAAATTGTCTCTATAGTTCAAAGAATAAATAGAGTAGGATAGAAATGGATGTATAATGTAATTAAGCAAGAGATTGATAAGAAAAGATGATTTGGAATGAATACTGTGTGCAAAAGGATGATGTCAGTTATAAAAATTATAAGGAGAAGGCAAGAAGAGTTACAACTGCCATATCGAAAGCTATGTCTAAGTATAAAAAGAAACTGGCTTTGCAATCTGAAGACAACCTAAGACAACTCTATCATTATGCTGCAAGTAAAAGAAAGAATTAGTATGAAAGAATAATTCTAATGATGCAGAAGAGATTCTTCAACTAATGGGTGCCCATTTTGCTAAAAGCACTAACACTGAGCTCACAGCTATCTCTTCACTGGATGAAGAAACTTGGGTGTTTGAGAGGGGGGGGGTACTACAGCTGTTGCACAAACTGAATAAGAATTCAACAATAGGGACTGAGAGGATATCAGACAAATGCTAAAAGACTGTTCAGCTATTCCAGTCTATATAATTTGAGTCTCAGAACATGAAAGATTCCCCAGGAGTGGAAAGAATGTAAGGTAATCCCATTGCACAAGGGTGGTGCAAAGACTGATATATATTCAACTAAAGACCTACCAGTATCTCTGAGGTGGAGGTGATGATTTTAGAAAAGATGGTTAGGGCTTGCACACAGAAATGGGTTGACAGTGAATCTCTACTTTGCAATGAATAGCATGGGTTTACTAAGATCATGTTTGAGCAATTTATTCATATTCTATAACAATGTTACCATTGAGTTAGACAGGGAATGGATATACTGTTCATACATATGGATTTTGGTAAGGCTTTTTGACGGAATACATCATGGAAGAATATTGCATAAAATAGAGAATATGAGATTGGATTATAAAATATTAGCATGGATAAGAGGATGGCTGACTGACAGATATCAAAAAATGGTATATGGAGGATGAGAGTCTGAAAGATGTAAGGTAACCAGTAGTGTACCACAAGGATCAGTGCTTGGTCCACTGCTATTCAATCTATATATTAATGACATTGGGAAGGATTTGAAAGGAAACATACAGCTATTTGCTGAATGATGCAAAGATAAGCAGGATAATCAGGAATGCAGATGATATGCAGTACTTGCAGAATGATTTGAATAGTTCTGGTATTGTGGGCATGTGAAAATGGCTATCAGTTCAATGTTAGTAAAGTCATACACTTTGGTGTGATTATGCTAGAACCTGATCAGGCTAGGGATCTTGGAATTTTAGTAGACAGAAAGTTGAAGCTCAAGAGTCATATAGCAAAAATTGTAAATACAACTAATAATTGCAATGCTGAAATGAACCTTGATACATTAAGACATGGAATCCATTTATGCCTCTTTACAAGGCCTTCATAAGACCTCACTTATGAAGTGCATGGATCTGGCTTATGACTATTGTGCATGGATCTGGTCTCCTGATTTCTGTGGTGATTCTGATACAATGGAGAGGATGCAAAGCAGAGTGTTAAAAATGATATTGGGATTGCAGAATACAGATCATGAATACAAAAGGAGAATTTGGAATGCAGACACTAGCAATCACGGGGAAAAAAAGGTGATATGATTGAAACTTACAAGGATCTGATGGCATCCTTGGAAGCTGAGATTAAATACTGTTAAGTAGGGAGTGATAATTAGATTTCATTCTAATAGAGTGGTGTGTGATTGAAATGAATTGCCAATGGATGTGGTGAGTGCATTTAGTCTGAATGAATTCAAGAGAGGTATGGTAGCTGGTGTGAGTAAAATATGGACTCTTCGATGAGTCCCTGATTCCCTGGAGTTTTATCTCATGAGTAATATAAAATCAACAGAAAAAAAAATTAAAAAAATAGAAAAATCCTTAGTCACCCACAATACTAACGTACTGTTGGTTTAAAACTTATCGTGAGTGGGAGTTAACATTAAAAAAACAATAAATGGTGGCCAAGTCATTAGCTAGCATACTCTATGTTCAGAGCTAGTTTTAGCAGAACTAGCTAGCACATATTAATAAATAATCTTTTATTAGCTAATAAGTAGTACAAAAAATATATATATATATATATATCATTATCATCATCAAATTCCTGCCATGTACCTTCAAGGAGTGTACAGGATATGATAGTACTACATGAAAAATTTACATCCTTACTAATTTCCTATCTACAATTTTCCTCCAAATCAGTCTGTTACTTGTCAAGACTCCAACATTATCAGATCTTATATTTCTATCGTCTAAGGCACTTTGTACCATATCAATCCACATATATCTTGGTCTTCCTCTAGGTCGTTTTCCTGCCAACCTGGGAGAGAACACTTCTTTTGCTAATCTTTCCTCGCCCATTTTGTTTAAGTGACCATACCACCTGCGATTAGCTCTGGTAACACATTCCTGAATGCTGACAATATTAAGTTCTTTCCTAATATCCTCATTTTTAATATGATATTGCCACTGATGCCATTTGTTCACGCCTCTAATCTTTCTCAGGACTCTCATATCTGCAGTCTCTAGTCTTTGGTCAAGTGTTTTACTTCTGACCCAGCTCTCAGATCCATAAGTTAAAACTGGTTTGAACACTGTCTTGTATACAGTTCATTTAGTGTTCCGACTAATTTCTCTCTTATTCCGTATGAAGTAATTCAACTGACTTCCTACCATACCAGCTTTGTTGATTCTGTTGTCTATTTCCATATTTAATTTACCATCTTCATTAAAAATCGTGCCTAAGTAGCTGATATGTTTTACTTGTCCACAGGTTCTCCGTTCACAACGCAGTTGACATTTTCAATGATTCTGCCTATTTTCACTGTCTTTGTCTTTTTATTGCTGACCTTCATACCATATCTATTACAACAGTTATTCAATTTAGTCAGGGAATCTTGCAGACTTGTAGAGTCTGCAAGATTTAGAAGTATAACATCATCCACATAAAGCAAAGAGCTGACATTAACATCTCCAATTTTAATATCATGTTTAATACTACTTTCCTTCATAATTGTTTCACATCCAATGTGGAAAAAAAAAATATATATATATATATACATATATATATATTCATCTCTCTGTCTGTCTGTCTGTGTACATTTTTTATTAGCTAATAACTAGTACAAAAAATATATACATATTCACCTCTCTCTATATGTATATATTTTTTGTACTAGTTATTAGCTAACAAAAGATTATTTATTAATATGTGCTAGTTCTCCTAAAATGTTCCTGCTGTGAACATAGGACATGCTAGCTAATGACTTGGCCACCATTTACTGCGTGATTTTATTTTTTTAATGTTAACTCCCACCCACAATAAGTTGTAAACCTATAGTACGTTAGTATGTAATTGGAGAAGATATGAAAGAGTTGTTGCAAGAAGCAAACATGAAGAGTGAGGAAGTAAAAATTGTGAGTCTGCTGCATAATGAGTTATAATAGGACAGAGTTGAGAAGAAGAGCCATGATTGTAAATAAAACCATGAGAAGATTATGCAGGAGGAATGGTATGGAGTTAATTTGATGAAAGGAGTGAATTTGATGGACAAAAAGACTTATATATGCCTCACAGATTACATTTAAATAGTTTTTGAATTAGATGTTTGGAAAAAGCATTGTTTAGTAAGAGTTTGGAAGAGCAAAACCAGAGAAACTAGAGATATCTGGGGAAATACAATCAAGAATGTGTCTGGCCACCTGTGATAAATGAGCATATGTACAGAAATGATTAGAAATGAGAAATGCTAAATGTGATTCCACAAGTTTCTGATTTGAATGGGTTGGTAATGACATCACATAAGGGTAACTATCGGTACAAGGGGGATGTTGAAATGCATGTACATGAATGCAAGACGTATCAGGAATAAGTTCAATGCATGATGCTGGGGGGCTGGCAAACACCAGAGAGTAGTATATGGTGGAGTGGAATCAAGGAGAATGAGGGTGAGCAGTGGAGAAACTCACGGTTTGGTACTAGGCCAATAATCTTTAATTTGTATATCAATGATATAAGGAAAGATTTAAGATAGGATATTTAGCTGTTTGCTGATGATACAAAACCACAGAGAGCAATAGTAAATAAAGGTGATGCATATATCCTGCAGGATGGTTTAAATAAATTAGCATTGTGGTCAAAGGCTGATGATTGTCAAATTAATGTTGCAAAATGTAAGGTTATGCACTTTGGGTTGAAAAGGTTTCAAAAATATATCAGGAGTGTCAATATGATATACTGCATACAGTATATCATATTGATAGTACTGGATTGCAGGAAATTGATGAGGCTAGTGACTTGGAGATAATGGTGGACAGAGAAATGAAGTACAGAGCGCATATTGCAAAAGTTGGTAAAATGGCTCAAAGGATTACGTGGATGTTTAAAAACATCCTAACAAGTAAAGATGTGGAAGTTATTATCCCTCTTTATAAGGCTATATAAACAAATGTATACATGAAGAATTAGCATGATGATAGTGAAATTGCCTCGCATACCAGATAAAGGAGGAGTGTCGACATTCCGGCTCAAACATCGCCCAGATGAACAAGGTCTGCGATACCAATTGAGCAATCGGGGTTGATCAAAAAGTGGGATACCGAAAGGAAACAGAAACTGAAACTAACAGAACTATTATCAATAGGAATTTTAAATGTACAGACACTTTGGATGTCAGGAAAACTAGAATTACTTCACAAGGAAATGAAGAGATATCAATGTGATATACTAGGACTGGTGGAGATGCAATGGATATTATCAGGAGAGATAAATGGATGCAAAGTCATATGGTCAGGGCATGACACCAAGCACGAAGCAGGAGTTGGTTTCCTTCTTAGCAAAAGAGCTAGAGAGGCACTGTTAGGTTACAAACCAGTCAATGAACGAACCAGAGTAGCAAGATTTCAAGCAAAACCATTTAATATATCAATAGTCCAGATATATGCACCCACATCTGACAGCATAGATGAAGATATTGACTTATTCTACAAAGATCTGACAGAGACAGTAAAAACAATACCATAGCAAGATGTACTAATTATTGAAGGAGATTCAGTCAGAATAGATAATGATGGTTGGGAAAGTGTCATGGGAAAACACGGTTTTGGAAAAAGAAATGAACAAGGTGAAAAAATGTTAGAATTTGCTGTGGACCATGAGATGATGATCTGTAACACAAGATTCCAATAAAAGGAGTAGAAAATGACCTGGCGATCAAATGATGGAAAAACCAAGAACATGATTGATATGATTACGATTAAAAGAAGATGTATACAACAGTGTCGAACTTTTCAAGGAGCGGATATAAATCAGATCATAGTTTAGTGATTGCAAACATCAAGTTTAAATTAAAAAGAAAATATAAACCTCATCAGAAACGAAGAGACACACAAGAATAAGTGAAGCAGAAATAGGAAGAAGGTACAGAACAGCATTAGAATAGAAACTTAAAAGTGTGGACAGAGAAGAAAATTCAAATCTAAGGGTGAAACAAGTAATGAAGGCGATAGTAGACGTAGTGGAAGAAACAGTACCAGAAGAAGAGAAGATCAAGAAGAAGTGAATTAGACAAGAAACACTGAAGTTAGTACAGGAGAAGAGAATGCTGAAGATAAGAAGGGATACATCAGAACAAATAGAGGAGCAGTAGAGAAGAAAGTGTAATGAGGTGAAAAAAGCAGTCAGAATAAATAAGATGAAATAGTTAGAAGCCCAATGCAATAATATAGAACAGACTATGGAGAGCATAAAACTAGAAAGGTGTACAAAATGATTAGAGACATTAATAGCAGGTGGCAACCAAAACAGACCACAATTAAAGATGAAAAAGGCAAAGTATTGATGAATAAAGATAAAATTGTACAGTGATGCAGGATTTAGGAAAGATAGAAGCACAATTCAACAGATTTTGACAATGTGGTTAATAGCAGAGAAAGCTATGAGAAAAAACAAAAACATATATACCTGCTTTGTTGATTTTCAGAAGACATTTAATAGTATCAACCAGAAAGTGACATTAGCAGTGCTAGAATTCTATGGAATTGATAGAAAACTAACAGCTATATTAAGAGATGTTTTACAAGAATGCAGTTGCAGCAGTTAGAATAGGTGATGATTTGGGGAAATGGTTTACAAAAAGCAGAGGTACTAGACAGGGAGACCAATATCATCAAGCACTTTGCACATTTAGAAAGAGTAATAGATAAAAATAAGGAAGGTGCAAAAGGAATATCGGTACATAGGATGAGAATTAACAATTTGAGATTTGCAGATGACATTGTTATTATGGAAGAAGATGAAAGAGAACTACAAAACACATTGAAACTGTTAAATGAAGAAGGAAAGAGATTTGGACTTGTTATGAACTTGGAAAAAGCAAAGACAATGGTATTTGGTGAGAAGAACATAAAACAAAAGATACAAGTGGATGGAACTGATATAGAAAATGTAGAAAACAGTTCACATATTTGGGAAGTAAAATGACATGATTTGGACTGTAAAAAAGAAATAAAGATCAGAATTGCAAAGGGAAGAACAAATTTCAAGGCCATGGATAACACTGGAAAAGTGATCAGCCTACAAACAAAACTAAGAGTGATGGAGACTCTTTAGTGGTGTACTGTATGGATCTGAAACGTGGGTAATAAATAAGGAATCAAGAAAAAGAATTTTGGCATTTCAAATGTTTCTTTGTCCAGTGCAGTGTCTCAGTTTCTGTACAACAATTTCACACCAGTGCTTTATGTCATCTATCCATTCTCTCTATGGTCTACCTCTTCTGTTTATACCATTCATAATACCAAACACGAATCCTATTCTTAGAATCTTCCTGTAACAAGTTACAGGAAGATTCTAAGAATAGGATGAGTACAGAAAATCACAAATGAAGAACTCTAATGGAAGATACAACCAAAGAAGAATCTAATGCAGAAGATCATAAAACGGAAGCTACAATTATTTGGACACATCTGCAGAATGAGTGAGAACTAGAAGATAAAGACATTCGTGTTTGGTATTATGGATGGTATAAACAGAAGAGGTAGATCATACAGAGAATGGATAGATGACATAAAGCACTGGTGTGAAATTGGTGTACAGAAACTGAGACACTCTGCACTGGACAAAGAATGGTGAAAGAAGACAGTGAAAGAGTTATCGGACACCAACGGGCAGTAATCCCATGGTTTGTGGCAATGATGATGATAAAAACACAACGAAAATGAAAACTTGGAAATTTGTATATTTCATAAACTTTGCAGTCATTTTTAATAAATATTGATAAACATCAATCTTTCTTTCTGGTTCATACAACAGAGAATAAACATGTTTAATCATTCACACTATAAAACATCAAGTAGCCAGAAAAACCTCACACATTGTAGATTATAGTATGACAGGACTGGTAAAGATCACAAATTACAAGATTTTATTTGATAACCAATTCAAGTTCAGGAATCCTTTTGGCAACATAACCTAGTAAAACTCAAAATGCTATGAATCGAGTAAGTTTCACTTACAGAAAAAGTAAATGCTGTTCACAAACTTTCGATGCTATGCTAATCTTGATTCTGCAGTGAAGATTGACTAGGCGAAATAAAGGATTATTATTTGACACCTCCAGGGAGGTGTCAAATAATAATAATAGGGAGTCCAGGGACTCATCGAGAGAGGGCACCTGCTCTACAACTCCATCTCCACCATTCAATCACCATCTAACTGCAACTATGCCAACACCTTTCCACAGACAATCACAAGCATCCATGCTCATGGCGGGATTCGAACCCACAGCTTTTGGCTGGAGAGAAGATATGCTACCCACTCGGCCAACCAGGCCGGCACAACTTGTGCCAGCCAACTTCAGAAGTTGTGAAAGTCAGATGTGTGCCATTACTTCACAAATTGTGAAAGTCACCTAACAAATTTACTTTTATTATACAACAGGAGGGACAAGCGTGGAAATATAACTGAAATGTGTAAGTTCACAGTTGGGTTAGATGGAATTATAACTATATTTCCATCTAACAACTAAGCTTATGAGGCCACAATACAGTCATTTAATTGTGTGGATTTTGCTGTGAGTTGAAAAATTCCTACATCACCACACTACACTTACTATCTCACCTTCACTTGAAAGCGCTTATAATGGTTCCTGAAATCCCAACAGAAGTGAAACATGAATCTTTCACATAGAACAGCAAGATGAATGTGAAACATAGCAAAAATGTATTAAATCCCCACCCCCCACATGCACACAAACAAAAGTGGGGGTAATTTAATACATTTTTGCCATGTTTCACAAGCATCTTTCTGTTCTATGTGAAAGATACATGTTTCACTTCTGTTTAGGATTTGGGGAGCCATTATAAGAGCTTTCAAGTGAAGGTGAGATAGGCTTCCATGTTAATTACTTTTCTTATTCATGTTAATTACTTTTCTACAAATAACTTATATTTTACTATTTAACTCAAACGGTAAAAAAAAAAAATTTGGCATACTCACTTCACCTACATATTTCTTGCTACATACATAAATGAAAGAATGCACAACAATGAATTGCCTAGGAAATTATGTTTAGTACCATACATCCGCTATAGTGGGTATAGAGATCCTATCACCAGAACTCAAATTCTGGGGAGCAGGTTCTCTCCACTGGTTTAATTCTTACAGATTTCAGTGATGTTATAATATCAATTGACAAACTATGACTATAAATAAACTGCAACTTATAAAAATAACAGTTTTATTCAGAAATACATCTGGATAAAAAATGAAATGAAATTATTCTCACCTTGCTGAGTGAGAATAGAGGGCATAAAGAACAGCATACTGTACTGCAGGGTATTTGGTAGCAAGAATTTTTGACTTTGGTTGTAAATGATGAGAAATCAGGTCAAAAAAACTTGGTTTTAAAGCCCACATCTGCAAAGTAAGAAAAAATGATTTAACTCAGATAACAATGTTTTATATGCTATAGACAAAAGCACCCATAAAACTTCACAGCATTTTAAATAACATACTTAGATTATAAAAACTTATGCAGAACATTAAGTGAACAGCATTTGAAAAAAGTTTTGGTCATCATTCATGATTAAGAAAATCTAACATTTTTCACAATTACAACAAGGAATTCACAGACATCTTAACCTTCAGCCTGTGTGAACTTCGAGACAATATAGCTTTGGCTGTATCTAGACAATGGCCATATGTGGTTATTCAAATCTCTACCTTTCAAAACTGAACAAAGAACAGCACAAGGGAGCAGCTCGTAGCAATGTTTGCATCATCTGAGAAAGCTTCCAAAAATGGAGGGGGGAAACAAAAAAATTATGCATGTGAGTAATACTGTGTGAAAGATTTTATATCTTTTAATGGATTTCTATGTTCAGCAGTAAATATGGTAAAGAGACTTCTATAGGATGGCACTTCCCTTTATTAAGTATACATTTTACACAAATTATGGACTCTACAACTGTTATAAATAATTATTTTAATTTCCCAACGTTTCGACTTCACATCAAAGTCATCATCTGGAGTATACACATATATATACAGAGACAAGCTAAATTACATTTCACGTAATATGCTGAAGAGACAATTATTTGATCAACGGTTCTTTTACTAGCCTGACCTCTAGTGAAAATAAAATAAAATTACAATAAATAAATGAAATAAAATAAATTAACTACAAATAAATAATAAATCACACAATAACCACAGTAATTAACTTTAATGAAATAAAAGTACAGATATTCTGTACTGAATTAACAGTACATCATCAGTGTAGACAATAAGCAATTCAAAGGAATGGAATACAAAATACATAACAGTCGGTGGATAACCAATTAAAATTGAATATAAATATAATTTTAAATATGAATGCCTTTTCAAAGTAAGTTTCAAAGTCCTTTTACATCAGCGAAATCTGAATTGAAATGATTTTCTCTGTCCCCCAAAAGTTTGGGAGATTCTTATCTTATGTAACCATCAAAAATATAGTTTTTAAGAATAATTTTAATAATATTCTTTATTAATATTAATTTCTAGTATGTGGCAACAGTTTTTAATTGGTAACCCACCGACTGTTATGTACTTTGTATTCCATTTCTTTGAATTACTTGTTGTCTACACTGATGATGTACTGTTAATTTCAGTATGAATTATCTGTACTTTTATTTCATTAAAGTTAATTACTGTGGTTATCATGTAATTTATTATTTATAGTTATGCTACATGTGCTATATTCTATTTAAGACAACATTAGAGAAACATTCTTTCATATAGATAGTTTTGTTACAGTAAAAATGATGTCCTAATTTATCATGACAATTGTTATATTAGATTTAGGATCCTGGATTACTGGATCATTATTGTTAAGATTAGGGTGATTGATAAGAATCTCACAAGTCTCCTTAAATTTACTTTCATACCGTGTTTTGGTGTGATGTAAACAACAGATGCTTTTCCAGTCAATTCTATGTAAAGTGTTTAGGGCATGATCAGAAAGACCAGCTTGACCATAGTTATTATATTTAATGTGTCGTTTCTATTCCTTTTTTCTGATAGGAAAATAGGCATCCTGTTTCCTCTATATGAGGCAAATTACAGGAGCAACCAATACAGTATACTCTAGCTTGGGCCATTGGAGGGAGTGGATCCTTGGATGACTTAAGTTCTTTAATTTTGCAGGAGGTTTAAAGATGGCTTTAAGGTTGTATTTTTGTAGTATTCTATTTATTTTGTCTGATATCACTTTAACGTATGGAATGGTTACAGTTTTTGTAGCCTTGTTTATTTTTGTTTTTAAGGGAGGACTTGTACAGAATTGTGTTGATAGTATTTTGGCTGTAATCGTTTTTTTAGGAAGGTATTGCTGATAACTTTTAATTCATCCGTAAGTGCTTGTTCATAGGAGTAAAATCTTCAAAGCCCTGTTTTTTAGTGTATTAATGACCCCCTAGTTTTTGTGTTGGGTGGTGGTAAAAGTTTTTGAACCTCTGTCCAAAAAGAAACAGAACTTTTTGAAAATAGAAGAAACTAGTGGCGCCACCTGTTGTATCTTTTTATTGTCGAAAGCGGCAACCTTCATTAGTGTTATGTCAACTGTTTATGATTGTTTCATTAGAAGTCGAGTTATAGTTCCAAGAGTGACAGTGTGTTTTGACGAACGTCGGAAAATAAGTTTCAAACAGAGAGCTGCAATTGACTTTTGTGTTAAATTTGGTAAAAGTTTTGCTGAAATGCATCAAATACTTCAAAAAGCATACAGTGATGAATGCTTATCCCATATTCAATTTTACAAGTGGTTTAAGCGATTTCAAAGTGGTCATGAGATGCTTGAGGACTACAAAAAGCCAGGCCGTCCAAAAACTGGACTGAGTGAAGTTAACATCCAAAAAGTGCGTGATTTCATCAAAGAAAACCCGAAATCGTCCATGAGATTGATTGAAGATGAATTGGGAATTCCAAAATCAACTGTGCATAACATTTTAACCAAGAGTTTGGGCCTTCGTAAATTGAATTCACGATCTGTTCCCCACAAGTTGACACGCGACCAAAAATGGTATCGAATTGAACACTGCAAGGACCTCATTAAAACCGCTCGTAAGGAAACTTCCTTGAAACGATCGTTACTGGTGACGAAACATGGCGTTTTGAGTATGAGCCTGAAATAAAGCGCTAGAGTGCAGAGTGGAGACCACCAGAAGAGGGGCATCCGAAAAAAAGTCGCTTGGAGAAGTCAAAAGTAAAGACAATGCTGATTCGTTTGGTCAAACGGTCAATGGTGAGTTTTATCTCAAAGTTTTGAAGCGATTGGTAGCAAGAATTCATCGCATAAGGCATGAATATCGTGATGCAGGCAGCTGGTCACTTTTGCACGATAATGCACCATCTCATCGTTTGAACACTGTGAGACAGTTTTTGAGCAAAAATCAAGTTTGTGTGTTGGATCGCTGGCTGTATTCACCTGATTTAACACCCTGTGACTTCTTTCATTTCCCCCGACTTCATTTGCCGATGAAAGGAAAGCGATACGACACCACTGAAAATGTTCAAGAGGCAGTAACCATGACCCTTAACAGTATCCCAAAAATCGATATAAAAAACTAATTTAACGAATTAATTGACTGCCAAACACTGTAACGAAACTGAGGGAGAGTGTATTGATTGAAATAAATGATTTGAATAATTATAATTGGGCTGTATTTTATTATCTATTAAAAAGTTTTATTATCTAATTTCTGGTGGCCATGGGGCCAGATAGTGAAAATTGTGAACACATCAAAGCCAGACTTTTGAGTTTTGAAGGAGAGGAATCTAGAGCACGTTGCTCAAAATGTTCCATGTAAAAGTTAGCAAGGGGGGGAGGATAATGGTGAGCCCATGGCTGTGCTTTCTTTTTGTAGGTAGAAAGCTGCCACACAAAATAACCAGAATGTAGTACATGTGCAAAGAATGCTGTGATTTCGGGAGGGAATTTACCCTGTAACAGAAGGATTGTGTCATTGATTGGGACATTTGTGAAAAGGGCAAAGACCTTAAAACTGACTAATAAGTCATCTTTTTCCAGTGTGATGTCTTTGATTTTGTTTACAAAGTGTTGTGTGTTTTTAACATAGCAGGGGGAATGACCTACAAACTCTTTGAGTGTTGATGCCAGTTTCTGTCTATACCTTTGACTATAGGCCAGAGTGGTATGATTTGTTTGTGAATCTTTGGTAGAACAAATTCTCAGAGAATGAGCGAATTGAGGAATTAATTTTTAATGGTATCTTTGGGCCATGTGGTGACTGATTTAAGTAGCTTCGCCATTTTCTTTTTTATTCGATTGGTAGGATTAGGATCATAGTTAACAGGTTGATCGAATAAAATATAATCGAATATAAAAAATACAAGTGATCGGGGGGGGGGGGGGGGTTTGTGGCCTCATTAGCAAAAGGGAACACTGAATTGAATTAAGGGGATGGTGAAAGCATAAAGGACAAAAATTAGGTGCTGAAAAAAATTTATCATCAAAAATTTTGATAACTGTTGTATAACGTAACTAAAGGTCGTAATGTTAGCTTATTTCCAATTATTTCCAGGAAAAGAACAAAATGCAAGTTACAGCTGATCGGCATTGAAGTCCGAAGACAGGTTTTAACAAGCAAAGTGCTGGCAGGCATACACTTTCAAGTGATCAGGATTTTACAAATCCAGTACACATCAGCAGGAACATGTGCATGTTATGACTTGTTCACTGTATAATGTGAGACAAATGAAATCAGTTTTAGATTGTTTCTGAATTGTTGACAAGCAGTTAGCAATTTGATGTAGTGCATAAAAAGTTTAGTGCATATTCGATACCTAGTCAGTACCTTACTTACACAGATTACACACAAAGCAAATTATTGTTGTTCCAATAAAACAGCAGGTTTCACGTGAGTAGTTTTGTACCTTTTCTTGTAAAAATAATTAGGTTTAGGTACGTGAGAAATTGTATTCCAGCAATTCTGTAAATAACTTTTTTTTACAGATAATATCGTGGCTGAACCCAAGAAGAAATGTAGACAACATAATATTGAATATTTGGAATATGGCTTTATTCATTCGCCTACAAACAAAACATTACCAATTAGCCTGATTTGCCAAAAAAGTTTTTAAAGTGAATCTATGATGCCTTCAACAAGTCTAGAAGAACATTTGATAAAAGTTCATGCTGATAAAAGATAAGGATTAATCGTATTTTCAAGCACTTAAAGAAATATTTTTGAAACAACCAACATTGACAGGTATGTTTTCAGCAACCTCCAAACTAGATGATAATGGGTTGCACAGCTCTTACAACATTTCCTTACTGATTGCTAAATCAGGCGGAAAACTGCTTAATGTTGGTGAAGAACTAATCCTACCAGCTGTTAATGAGGTTACACGCACTGTTCTGCATAAGCAGCTTCTGATATTATCAAGAAAATTCCTTTGAGCAATAATACACTGCAACGAAGAATTGATGAAATGGCTCAGGATGTTGAAGACTCATTATGTAAGTATTTAAAAACAACCCAGCTCTCTATACAACTTGATGAGTCTACTTTACCAGGAAATGAAGCCTTACTTTTAGCATATGTACAATACATAAAAGAAGAAATAATTTGCTAACTGACACTAAAGGAGAATCGATATTTCATGCATTGGAAAAATTTTTTAAAGAAAAAGAAATCACTGTGAATAATATCTTGTCAGCTGCTACTGATGGTGCTCCAGCGATGGTAGGGTGCTATCACAGTTTTATTGCATATTTCAAAGAGGCAGTGCCAAATGTATTCACTGTACACTGTGTGATTCATCGTCAACATTTAGTTGCCAAATACCTGAGTAAAAATCATCTACACAGGTCATTACATTATGTAATTACAGCAGTCAACAAAATCAAGTCATTCATATGACATTGTTTCAACAACTTTGTATACCGAAAATGATGAAGAATTCAATCACTGGCTGCTCCATACAGAAATTCGTTGATTATTAAAGGGTGTATGTTTGAATCGATTGTATAATCTTTGGCTCAGTGCTAATTTTTAGAAAACAGAGATGATTCTCTATGAGCCAACTTGATTAATTTCAAAAGCGATATGGCTTATTTGACCGACTTGTTTAACAAATTTAATGAAACAAATCTACAGCTCCAAAGAGATGAGCTGAATATAATAAAAACAGAAGCTGTTATTTCTATGTTTGTGTCAAAACTTGTTCTGTACAAAAGAAACTTAGGACAAGGAGAATTCAGCCAGTTTCCAAATCTATCAATAGTGGAAAAATGTGATGAAGATGTTCTCAACTATTGTCAGCACTTCGAGGCTTTCCATTGTGATTTCAACTAAAGATTTAAAGATATTCTTGAAAAAAATACCCGATTGGGTTTTGGATCCATTTTCAAGTACAAACACAGAAGAATCTTTACAATTACAAGAACTGATAAAAATAACAACAAATGAAGAATTAAAATTAAAATTTCTAAAACAGGTACCAACAGTTCTGGTTGCAAAAGCAGATCCTGAATTGTGGGCTGTAGTAAAAAAGTTTTTAATCGCATTTACATTACATCATATTTAGTGGTGCAGTTTACAAATCTTTTAACTAAAAAAAGAAACGACTGCAAATAGCTGATGGCAGTGATTTAAGAATACTGCTGACAAATATAGAGCTAAATATCAATAAATTAGTAGCAGCACACCAGGCTCATCCTTCTCATTATGATTGTTTTTAATATTATTGATCGTTATTTATCATTTTGAAAGTTTATTTTTCACTTGGTTAGAGTATAATAAATTTAGTTTAATCCTTTATCCAAGTGTGAGCAAACAAAGTTTGCGCCTGAAAGTATCTTCAGGACTGGGGTAAGGTGGTACAACACCAGGGAAACACGTTGCAAAGGTGGAGCAAGCTCTTCCCTTAATGCATAACATTAGACATATCCGCAAGGAGATGTGTTTTGCATTATAGGAGATTTATATGCATTATAGGGAAATTTATAATTATACTGCGCCACCCTATTTTTAGATTAGTCTATATAAAATAGTAGGATCAATTCTTAAATTAGCTAGCAGTCCATTCATTTATTTAGGCCGAATTATTTACTATTCTACTTGGGGCATCCGCGAGATTCGAATTTTTTATGAACGGTGCAATAAAAAGGAATTCAGGCAAACACAATATTTAGATTAACAAAATAAAACATTTAATATATGATATATAACAAATACAAGAATTCTGCTTTTAAATGAAACAATACAATCAACTTAATACATCTTGCTAAGTCACTCATGCCAATTCAATGTTCTAAACTTTCACATACACTTCACAGTTTCAAAATCACAAGCTTTCTTAACTCAAGTTAGTAAAACGAAACTTCTTATTTAAACAGTCTCCAAATATCTATCAGCTGTATTTAATGTTTAAAATTTACAGGAAGCACTAATATTCCAAGGTAGACAATATTCCAAGCAATCTTATTTCGGACTTTAAACTTCGAAGATATGTTAATGTTAGAATAAACAAACAAGTATGACTACTCTTACCAGATACAATCTTCAATACATCAATTAATTGTGAGCACACTTATGAATTAACTTATTTACGTTAGCGGAATACATTAATAAAAATTCTCCAACGATTTAACTGAACTACTGTTAATTGCGCTTCACTACTCAAAAAAAAACACATCAATAAGGCACTGATATCGTTTCTTGTTTACTTTTCTCAAACTAGTTAATTTCAATATAATTCTTCTCAGGGCAACATAGAATTAAGACGTAATCCTAGACTCACTGGAACTAATCAGAATTTTTCATTGAATGTCCAGTTCTTTATTTATCCGGATACGGCATTAATTTTCCTATACAACACAGCTGACTTCACTTGCAGCTAAGTATATGATTCACTATGTTTTGGCTCACTTCTAAACACTATTCTCATGAATTTCTGCCCTAGAGAACTTATAATTTTCTTCCACTTCCTTTGCTTGTATCCTACCTTCCTTCCCGCTCCGCAAAAACTTCCTCTCTCCTCTAATTAAAAATCTTATCTCTCCATATAATATCTTTCCTCTCCTTTTTGGTTCCAAGGTCACGCACTCTTCAACTCGTGCTTATTTATTTCATGCATCTCCATGACAACACATGAACGTAAATATTTTGCTAATGTAATACAACGCTCTACTCTTACAAAAGTGATTACATAACATTAAATTTTCACAAATAAGAATAAACAGAATATTTGAGCTACTTAATCAGCTCTTTCATTACGTATACAATTATTTATAATACACTTTTCGTTACTTTACATATATATTTTAGTTATCATAAATTTCTACACATATTATTATTTAATAAATTAATAGTAGGTTAAGTTTAGAATAAATATTTAAATAGTAATCCTTAATTAAGGAACAATAAATAATCTTTATACAAATTATGATTAATACATAATAAGCAATGCTAAATGTGAATGAAAAAAAAAAAATTACACAACAGTTTCATTCACAATTTAACAATACTGAGATAGGAGTGTTGGTAGCTTGCTCCACCTTTGCAATGAGTTGGCCTAGTGTTGTACCACCTTACCCCAGTCCTGAAGATACTTTCAGGCGCAAACTTTGTTTGCTCACACTTGGATAAAGGATTAAACTAAATTTATTATATTTATCATTTTATGTGTGATTTTACATATGTGCAATTTATGTTTGTTTTCTTAATTTTAATAGTTATTAAATGTCCTATGTTTACATGCAATTTATGTTTCTTTTGTTGATTTCAATAAACAGCTTTAAAATTTCAGTTCCAAGGTGTCTTATTTACAAACTTCAAAAATCTCTACTATATGCATAATAAAATGCAAATTTGTTTCTGTATTTCTGATTGTTCTCTTAAAACTTGAAAAATGCTGATGCAATTTTCTTTTACATGTATTAGGTAGAGCTGATCAGGTCTTAGAAATAAGCTTCCAGGCGGATGCCGAATACATTTTTTTTGGAAAAGGGGGCGGTAGGCCAAATAAGTTTGGGAACCACTGCTCTAATCATTGAAATACAGAACTTGATTCTTCAGAAACAGATTCTTGATTCTGAAATACAGAACACTTGAAATTTCATTTCTTGTTTAAACTTTTAGTTACCTTTGGTACCTGAAGATGTAAGTCAAACGACTTACAAAACTTGTGGGTTTTTTTTATTTTTATTGATATTTATCGTAATAAACATGTGGTCCAATTTACCGGAATCTTTCTTATGAATTGTTAAACCACAGAAACCTATGTCTACAAGCAGACTGTGCACCTATCTCCAAGTTTTTGGAAGAAATCACCATAAATTGTTCATAAATATTTATTTCATTTATTTATTTTTAATTAATTTATTTTTATTTTTAATTATAAAACTAGACCTAGCCTGCTGTTTTTGTGTCTTGTGATGGTTTGAAGTATAATGAAGATATTCAAACCATCACAAGACACACAAACAGAGCATTATCCACATGTTGAAAAATAGGGCCAGGAAGTTTATATCAGAAGAGGAGGATACATAGACTGAACTCTCACTAATAGCCAACACATTATCACAAAATGGATATCCTCCAAACATCATCAATAAATATCTATATGGTGACAACCCCAGACAAGAAGAATCAAGCTCCCAGCACATTTCTAGTATAGTGATCCCTTTCATCAGGTCAATTTCTTATCAAAGAGCCAGAATACTAAGAGCCTACAACATCAGAGTGGTCTTCAAACCAACCACCAGCATCAGACAGGTTTTAGGATCCCCAAAAGATAAGGTGCCATTCTACAAATTTCCAGGAGTATATTACATTCCTTGCTCCTGTGGTCTTGCCTACATCGGACAAACTTCACAGAGTTTAGAAATCAGACAAAAAGAACATGTTGGTGATGTAAACCACAACAGAAGTATCTCCTCCAGCTTAGCACATCATTTCTGTACATCTAACCACACGATAGAGTGGCAAAACAGCTCCATGCCATATCTGGATGACAACTATAGACATCGTTTATTCAAAGAAGCCACAATAGTGTTAATAACCAGTGGAAACTCGACAGAAATCACGGTACCATTCTAAACAGTTCGTGGAAAAACCTGATCCTCTCTCTAAATCCATCTGAACTACAGCTAGCCAGTAATTACATTACACGTTTACAACAAACACACGTGTGATATTGAATAAGAACAATGTTCTTTCAGTCTCTGTCACGCGAACGTGTAACCTTAGCTACTAGTTTGTTTACAACATTTTTATGTTCCTTTCAATTTGCATGTACTAGGCATTCACTTTCCGTAAATGCCTTGAAAAAGCTAGACAGTTTGCTAGTATAACTGGTTGGCTATAATGTAAGATGTTTGTAAATGGTCAGTATTAAAACAATAGTTTGTATGTTTAATTATCAAACGACCAAATATGTTTAATATAAAAAGTTAAAAGTATTATTTTTTAAGAGGTGAGATTCAAACAGGATTGAACACATCTTTCATAAACAATCCAGGGTAAATGATTAAACAAAAATATAATTTATTCTCAAGTATGATATAATTTTGAGGTCAATTCTTAGATGCCTTTCCCTGTCAGTGGTGGTTTTGAATTTAAGCTTTCATTTTTGTAGATAGAACTTCATGATCAGAAAGAAACGGTAACCATTTTCTTTAATATTTTTACATTTGGGAATGATGCTTTCTATTTTTTTGTTAATTCATATATAATCAATGTTTCAGTTTGGGCATCAGGTGAGATCATGTATATTTGTTTCTATGAGGAAAAAATATGCAATTAATCACCATTACTTGTCTTACAAAATTCAAGGAATATGTTTGCTTAATTTCTTTTATTAATCTCAAGTTTTTTCTCCATGTGTTTAGAACACTTGCATATTTCTGCAATATAGTTCTTCGTTACTATTAAACACATCTTTTTTTTTTCTACTGGAATTATCAATTTCTATCAGTAAAATTTGAGAGAAATTTCTCATATTCACATATGGTGTTGTTTTCTTTTTATCTTTGTGAGATTAACCTTGACAATGTTAGAGTAACTTGTCTCTAACATTGTTAATATGTGGAAACATTAGTAACACTAACATTTTCAATGAATACTTCTCATAATTCTCATCTTTTTTTAAGTTAGGGAAATCCATTGGCTGCCCTGAATGAGACTGTTTTTGTTTTGGACAAAATACCACATCCATGACAGTTCTCTGGTGCGGATTTCTTGATAAGAACAGGACACAAACCTTGGGAAAGGAGGCACTTTATTATTACTAATCACTGTCAACAATTTTCCTCCAAATTGGTACATCACTTGCCAGTACTCCAATATTGTCAAATCTCCTAGGGCACTACATACTGCACAATCCACCTAGATCTTGTTTTTTTTCTGGGTCCTTTTCTTCCCATCCTGGCTTTAAATGCCTGTTTTGCTAAACTCTCCTTTCCCATTCTGTTTAAGTGACCTCAAATTAGCTCTTCTCACAAATTCCTAAAGGCTAAAAATGTCATGTTCTTTCCCAATGCATTCATTCATTCTTAATATGATTCTTGCAATGATGCCATCTCTTCACTTCACAAATTTTTCTCAGAACTCTTAAATGTTTAGCTTCTAACACAGTTCCCAAATCTGCAAGTTAAAATTTGTTTAAACACTGCTTTGTATTTTGTATATCTTATAAACATTTTTTTTAATTATGATTATGATTTCCTAATTCCTAGCTGTTTTAATCTTCTTCTTCAACCTTTTTTCTGTCCACTGCTGGACAAAGGTCTCCCTCATGATTTTCCAGACCACTCAGTTTTCTGCCTCTCTCTCATCCATCTCACTCCTGCAATTTGTTCCAATTCATCCCTCTACCTTCTTCTCGGTCAAGACAAAGAGGAAGACCACTAAGTTTATTACTTGGTGGTCTTCCTCTTTGTCTTGCTCCATCCATTGGTCTTCACTCTGTTGTTTTTCTAGTCCATCTCCCATCACTGCATCTAGCAATATGGCCAGCCCATCTCCACTTAGCCTGTTTAATGCATTTTACAATATCCATGACACCTGTTTGAGATCTTATCCAGGTATTTGTCATCCTAACTCTTAATGTTATTTTTAGCATACTTCTCTCTATGCGATGTTGTGTTGTTCTCAGCTTTTTGTTTAGGGCTTCTGCCAAAGTCCAAGTTTCTCCTCAGTATGTTAGGACAGGAAGTATGCACTGATTGAAAGCTTTTCTTTTTAGACTCATAGGAATGTCACTTCTAAATATGTCTCTCATTTTCCCGCAAGCCATCCATCCAAGGTGAATTCTTCCTTCAATCTCTTTTCTTTGGCAATCCTTAAAGGATAACATTTGTTTTAATCTAATACATAATAAATATAAAAGTGAAATACCACCAAGTAATAAACTAGGACAGGACACAAAAAAAAAAAAAAAAAAAAAAAAAAAAAGTATAATGCAGGGCAGAATTGTATAGGTTAATATGGTAACATGCACTTAATTCTCTACTGGATAACATTTATTAAAAATAAATAAAATAAAAAAAATTAAATTAAAAAAAAAATTATCCATATTTAATTCCTGATTGCAATTTGTCACGTAATATCTAATATAACACTACAATTATATGGGGTAAATAGATCATTATACATGGCAATACCAAGTCTATATTTAAGTTATAATCCAGCAGTCAGAACTGAAGGAAGTAGAGGAAGGTTTGAAGTAAAATCAGGTTTATTAAACCAGGTTTTTTGCTTATTCTTTAGGATATTTCCATATCTAATCTAGCATCATCACTAAAACTAGGCCTAAATAGCTGGAATATTTTACTGGTTCTTTTACATTGAGAATGCAGCCCAGTTAAAGTTTGCTATATAAATGGGGAGGGGAAAAGTATTATAAAGGTAATCAGATCACAAAGTTGATATTAAAACTAAAGATAAGGATATCATGGATATCTGAAATAAATAATTAATTATAAAAACTATTAACCAAAACAGAGAAAAGTAGTGGAAAACTTTCAGGAGGAATGCAAAAAGGTTTACACAGCAGTGTGTGAAGTAGGAAAAAAAGACATCAAAAACTTGAAATGTGGAAAAACAGCTGGAATTTCTTATATTCAATAAGAAATGCTCAAATATGGATATATAAAAATTTGGAAGTGGCAATACTGCATATTTAGAGGGCCTAGTCAGACGGTCGAAATCCAGATTATAGGAGTAAAGCTCTCATAATTCCCATCTATAAAAAAAACAAAAGTTGAATGTGAGAATTACAGAGCAATTTCTCGACTAGTCCAGATAAGATTTATGCAAGTATACTTGAAAAGAGGAAAGCAAAGATTGTGGACGAGAAACCTGGCAAAGAACTAGCAGGATTCAGGCCAAGCAGTGGTTTTCAAGAAAGATTTTCACTTTCCAACAAATAGTTGAGAAATCACAGGAATATGACAAGAATCTGTACTTTAGTTTTGTAGACCTAAAAAGGTATATGACAAGATTTCCAGAGAAAAGCTTTTCAAAACACTACAATTATATGGGGTAAATAGAACATTATACAGAGCAATACATAGTCTATATTTAAGTTGTCAGAAGATAGAATTGAAGGAAATATAGGAAGGTGGTTTGATGTAAAATCAAGGGTAAGACAAGGATATGCACACTATTCTTATTCATCATCTATATGAATCACATTATGATAAAAGTGGCATTAAAAACCCGATATTAAAATCAGAGATATCAAACTTTGTTCTTTGATTTATTCAGATGATGTTCTAACCCAAATACATCCATGGCAAGTTTCCAGGAATTCCTAACTAAATTGAATAACAGCTGCAACAAATTTGGCATGAAAATCAGCAATAAAAAGATGAAAAATGAAAATAGGCAACAGCATAGAAAATTTAAGCTGCATTCTCAATGAAGAACCTATAAAACAAGTAAAATATTTCAGCTACTTAGGTACAGTGTTTAATGAGGATGGCAAATTAAATTGGAAACAGACTACAGATTAAGTAAAGCTGGTATGGTGAGAAACCAGTCGAAAAAATTTATATGGAATAAAAGAAATCATCCAAAACACTAAACTAGCAGAATATAAGAGTGTGTTCAAACAAGTTTTAGTTTATTGATATGAGAGCTTGTTAGAAATACAAATGGAGACCAGAAATATGAGTTCTGAGAAAGATTAGTGGAGTGAACAGATGGCATCAATGGCAGTATCACATTAAAAATGAAGACACTAGGAAAGAATTTGACATTGTTAGCAGAGCTAATCCCAGATGTACAGTCACTTAAACAGAATGGTTAGCAAAAATTAGCAAAACAGGTGTTTGATGCCAAGATGGCAGGAAAAAGACCCAGAGAAAGACCATGGTCTAGGTGGAGTGATCCAGTCAGAAGTATCTTTGAAGAACAAAATGTTATATATGACAATACTGGAGTGCTAACAACTAATAGACTATAAGAAAGATTCCGGTAATTGGACCACATGTTTATTAAGATAAATAACGATAAAAAAATAAAAAAACAAACCTGACAAATTTCATAAGTCGTCTGAACTTACATCTTCAGAGGTCAAAGGTAACTAAAAGTTTAAAACACAAGAAATGAGAAATTACTCAAAATAATCCATTTTATGATGGTGGCCTAACTGTTCATTAAATTAAATATCCGAATGTAGATTCAGTGCAATGCTAAGTTTGAGCAATGCTGGATGCTGTCACATTCTGTTGTTCACGTTCACACTGTCTGAGGTCTGACTTGGGTATATTTTTTATCAATGATGACCAAACTTTGTGTAGAATTAGCCCCTGGTTTTGTTGCATTACATTGGAATTCTAAGCATGTTTGCTGCTTCTTTAAATTTCCTTATGTAACAATTTTTTTCTATGTAAGACATGTTTGTTTTTTGCCAGAGTACATTATGGACAGTGGAAGTTGTATGGTAGGCCTGATTTGTGTTCTCTTCTTTTTTGCATGTCTTTTTGGTGTTCGTTCATGCGGATTTCTCCTGATCTTCCTGTCTGGCTTACATAGCAGATGCCACAGGAACAATGAATTTTATAAACACCTGGTTTTTTTAAAGAGTGATGAGGAATTTGATGATGATGATGATGAGGTGTTTATAAAATTCATTGTTCCTGTGGCATCTGCTACATAGGCCAGATGGGAAGATCAGGGGAAATCCGCATGAAAACACCAAAAAGTCGTGCAAAAAAGAAGAGAAAACACAAATCGGGCCTAGCATACCATACAACTTCCACCGGCCATAATGTACTCTGGCAAAAAACAAACATGTCTTACAAATTAAAAAATTGTTACATAAGGAAATTTAAAGAAGCTGCAAACATGCTTAGAATTACAATGCAATGCAAAAAAACTAAGGCCTCATTCTACACCAAGTTTGGTCATCATCGATAAAAAATATACCCAAGTCAGACCTTGGACAGCGTGAACGTGAACAACAGAATGTGACAGTATACAGCACTGCTGAAACTTAGCATTGCACTGAAACTACATTCGGATATTTAATTTCATCAAGAGTTAGATGGCCATAACATCATAGAATGGACTATTTTGAGTAATTTTTCATTTCTTGTGTTTTAAACTTTTAGTTACCTTTGACCCCTGAGGATGTAAGTTCAAACGCCTTACGAACTTGTCGGGTTTATTTTTTTATTTTTTTATTGTTATTTATCTTAATAAATATGTGGTCCGATTACTGGAATCTTTCTTACGAACTGCTAAACCACAGAAACCTACAACTAATAGACTAATCTAGAGGAAATTTGTTAACAGGAGATTAGTAATAATGTAACTTTAATCACATAGTAGTGTCATAGTAGCCTGAACACTCTTTGAGGGTACATATCAGGAAATTGATAATGATGATGATTAATTATATATTCCATTTATTATTAAAGCTATTTTACTTCTGACCCTTAAGTACCTCAGACGGGGTGCTTAAGGGTCAAAGCTGTATAACTGAGAGGAGACCTCCACATAGCCTTTAAAGGAATGCGGAGAACCGACCAAGGCTTCTGACCTAATGTCCAATCCTCACCTTCTTGTGGTGCACCCTGTTGGATATCTACTTGGATAGTGAATGAACGAAGATGGGCTGCAATTTGGGATTTAGCCGACCAAATTGTATTCTTATTGGTTAAACCAAAAAAAAAAAAA
Source organism: Typopeltis vanoorti (assembly GCF_054136105.1). Taxonomy (NCBI): domain Eukaryota; kingdom Metazoa; phylum Arthropoda; class Arachnida; order Uropygi; family Thelyphonidae; genus Typopeltis; species Typopeltis vanoorti. The sequence continues at coordinate 43,382,305 of NC_143557.1, read as the reverse complement.
AATGATGGTACAACATGACAAAATTTCATGCCAGCTGGCGTCGGCAGGTTAAACAAGGCCCCAGTTGTTTTCACCAGGGAACCAGGGTGAACAGCGAAAAGTCGGCTACCGGAACAAATCTGAAAACAAACCCCAACTAAACATCACCAGAGTTAAAGATCGGTACTATCAACGTAAGAAGCCTGAATGGCAAAGAAATGGAGCTAGCTGAGGAATTAGATAAGTACCAGATCGATATAATAGGGGTGACTGAAACAAAAAAGACCAAAACTGGTGAGATCTTTCTCAGCAATAAATACAAAATGTTATATTCAGGCAATAACAATCAAGGAAAAGAAGGAGTAGCCATAGTATTCAACACAAAATACGAGGCTAATCTTCTTGAATGGCAGTCAGTCTCAAGTAGAGTAATGTGGGCAAATATGAGAATGGGGAACTGGACAATGAGACTTATTTGTGCCTATGGTCCCACAGGAGGTTCTACTAAGGTAGAAGTGGAGGAATTTTTTGACGCTTTAGAAAAAGCAACTGACACAATGAAAAAGAAAAAGTTGGTCCTTGTTGGGGATCTAAATAGCAGAATAGGAAATGATTGCGAGACATACAAAAATATTTTGGGAAAATTTGGAGAAAAGAGCAAAGCTAATCATAATAGCAAATATCTGTTGGATTTTTGCTCAGGATATGGACTGGTTATTACTAACACAATGTTCCAACATAAAAATGCGCACAAATTCACATGGAGAGAAGAGGCTAGGAATAAGAAAAGTCTCATTGACTATGTTATTGTTGATAGTGATGTTTTCTCCCTGGTGCAGAACACCAGAGTGTACAGAGGATTTGAAATTGGAAGTGATCACTATTTAGTCTTGAACAGGATAAAATTGAATTTCATATTGAAAAGAATGACATGTAAGAAAGTTTTAAAGCGAATAAAAGTTGAGCAGCTCTCAGATGTGAACTGTAGATTAAAATACATAAATATTATTGAAGAAAAAATGAGAGTTCGAGAACAGAAATCAAACCATGGAGATTCAGTGGCAAGCCTTGAAGAAAACCCTGATTGATTCAGACAGAGAGGTATGTGGTGAGGTTGTCTGCAAGGATAGAAAAATCTTAACTCCATGGTGGACACAGGAAGTTAAAGAGGCAGTGAAAGAAAAGAAGAAAGCATATCAAAAGTTCCTGTCAAATAAGTCAGCTTGTGCTCTTAGAGATTATAGAGACAAATGCAAGAATGCTAAACAATGTGTAAAACTAGCTAAACAAAAGTCATGGGAGGACTTTGGCAAGAACATAGAAAATAAATATCAAGAAGGTGGCAAAATATTCCAGAGGTTGTTGAAGAAGCTTAGGAATGGAGGAAAGAGTGCTGTAAAAGGAGTTAGAGATGATAAAGGTGACATGAAAATGGTAGAAAAAGATATCCTTGATATATGGAGTAATAACTTTGAAAAACTGCTAAATGAAACAAGCAGGTGATGACAGCACAGTAGTAAAAAACACTGACCAGGCATGCAGTCAGGAATTCCATACTTGAAGTAGAAAAAGCCATCAAAGGCTTGAAATGTGGAAAGGCGGTAGGAGTAGATGATATTCGACCAGAAATGCTGAAGTATGGTGGTATAAGAGTCTTACAGCGGCTGCACTGCATAGTTCAGAAAGCCTGGACAGAGGGACGAATTCCCGATGATTGGAGTAGAGCTCTCATGGTACCTATATATAAAAAGGGAAATAAAACTGCATGCGAGAATTACAGAGGTATTTCCCTATTGAGTGTTCCTGGCAAGATCTATGCAAGTATACTTGAGAAACGGTTGAGAAGAATTGTAGAAGAAAAGCTTGGTGAAGAACAAGCTGGATTCAGGCCAAATAGAGGCTGTCAGGATCAGATCTTCACTTTACGACAAATAGTCGAGAAAGCATGGGAATATAACAAAGATCTGTATATTTAAGTTTTGTCGATTTGGAAAAGGCATATGACAAGGTGCCAAGAGAGAAGCTATTCAATACACTGCAGTTATATGGTGTCAATGGGGCATTATATCAAGCAATACTTAGTCTTTATCTGATTTGCAAGTCAGCAGTTACAATTGAAAGAAGTACAGCAGGAAGATGGTTTAATGTTAAATCTGGTGTGAGACAAGGATGTACATTATCCCCTCTGTTATTCATTATCTATATGGATCACATTATGAAGGAAAGTGGTATTAAACATGATATCAAAATTGGAGATGTTAATGTCAGTTCTTTGCTTTATGATGATGATGTTATACTTCTAAATAAATCTGCTACAAGTTTGCAAGATTCCCTGACTAAATCGAATAACTGTTGTAATAGATATGGTATGAAGGTCAGCAATAAAAAGACAAAAACAATGAAAATAGGTAGAATTGTTGAAAATGTCAACTGTGTTGTGAACAGAGAACCTGTAAAACAAGTAAAACATTTCAGCTACTTAGGCACGATTTTTAGTGAAGATGGTAAATTAAATATGGAAAAAGACAACAAAATCAAAAGCTGGTATGGTAGGAAGTCAAATGAATAAATTCATATGGAATAAGAGAGAAATTAGTCGGAACACTAAATTAGCTGTATACAAGACAGTGTTCAAACCAGTTTTAACTTATGGATCTGAGAGCTGGATCAGAAGTAACACACTTGACCAAAGACTAGAGACCACAGATATGAGAGTCCTGAGAAAGATAATAGGTGTGAACAGATGGCATCAATGGCAATATCATATTAAAAACGAGGATATTAGGAAAGAACTTGACATTGTCAGCATCCAGGAATGCATTAGCAGAGCTAATCTCAGGTGGTATGGTCACTTAAGCAGAATGGGCGAGGAAAGATTAGCAAAACAAGTGTTCTCTGCCAGGTTGGCTGCAAAACGACCCAGAGGAAGACCATGATATAGGTGGATTGATACGGTACAAAGTGCCTTAAACGACAGAAATATAAGATCTGATAATGTTGGAGTCTTGACAAGTAACAGACTGATTTGGAGGAAAATTGTAGATAGGAAGTAAGTAATGATGTAATTTTTTTCATGTAGTACTATCATATCCTGTACACCCCTTGAGGGTACATGGCAGGAATTTGATGATGATGATACTTCTGACTGAGAATAATCAGATCTACACAAAGTCTGTTTTTGTTTTCTTTGCAAATGATTTTCACTCCATATTGTTTAACTATGGAGTTTAAATCATATACTGCTCTTTTCAGGATATGTTCTATATCATCTGAAGAAATGACAAACGAAGCAGAAAAGGCAAGAAAATACGAGGATGCATACAGACCATGAAGAGGTTTAATGTTGAATATCCTAAACTAGGTGGCTTGCCATACTTGCCTACCATATGAATCCCATCAATATAAACACATTAGAAGAAGCATGCTGATTGAGTGATTCATGAATCCTGGTAAAAATGGATGGACTAAGGGTTAGATAATCAAGTAAGTCTGCTCTAGAAATCAAACAGGGGAATTTTTCAAGACACTTCAAGCCTGCAGTAAGTGGGGGTAGTGCTCACAAGAAGATGACATTCACCAAACATCAAAAAATGTTCACAAATATCCATGGCATAGTGGGATTCAAACCTAAAGCCAGCTGTTTGGAGAAACTACATTCTACTCAGCCAACCAACGCCAACAAATTCAGTGACCACACAATAATGAAAACCCACGTCACTCACAAGACATGGTGCCCCTCATTCCTTTTCTTATATATAATCACTGTACATCAAAGGAGATAATTCATTAAAGCAGTAGTGGAAATGGAATGTACCCGCAGCATAAAAGTGGAAGTAAATCATGCTGGGTGAACTAACAAATTTCTTATTAAGATAATAAAGAAAGGGATTACATCTATATGTCCATGATCTGCTTGATAAACTCTTAGATCATCTCATGTTCATTCCAGGAAAGCTTTATATGACCAATAATTGATATACAGGTGTGTTCCACTAAAGAAATACTACTAAGGTTCCATATCATCTATGCAGAACAGTGCAAATAACAAATGATATTACTGATGAGCTCACTTGTCTTTCCTAAGTGGAATGGCTTAAGCTACATCAAATAATATGTGATTATGGCAATGCTCCATACATTCATACATGATTGGCACAGTTCTTTCTTACTACAAACATAACTTGAATATCAAAACTGATCATTACCATTTGTTTTAAACTACAAGAAAAGATAAAAGCAATGATATATCACTCATATTAATGTAACTCCTATTTATTTGAGACAGAGAGAGATTATTTTTATGCAATACTTACTCCAATAATTGAATGCTTGGCATTGCCAATTTCTGTAAGAGCACATAAATTAGATAATAAAGCCGTTTCAGCTTTAAGTGGAGTGTACTTCACAGTTGCTTTAACTTTATCTTGAGACTGTATATCAACGAATGGTTGATATTCTGATTCCAGGATAACAGAATAAGCTGCTTGTAGATCTGCCAAAATACACCTATATGCTTCTTCTAAAATAGGGACATTTTTCACCCCTAGTATGGCACGCTGTAAGGCAAGGACTTCTCGTTGAACCTGAAATTTAATGTTTTGCTTTAATGTCAGTGTTAACTAATTTAGGAATGCATAAGTGAAATTAATTATAAAAAAACTTATTTATGAAATGTAACAATTAAAAACACAACCATTACATCAAAAATCTTTGCAATTTTTTTAATAAATATTTTCTTTTTAGTTTGGTTAGACACTGATGAATAATTTGTTACAAAGACCTAGGGATGACAGGAATTAGCATTATTTAACTTCCTCCACAGTGATAGAGAATGTCTGACAAAATGTGTTATAATTTGTAACAAAACTTACAAACTAACATGTTTTAATTTATTAAACAGAATTTCCATAAATCCCAATTTACTAAACCACACTATAATTATACAAAATGAACTAAAAATACATTATATACAATTTTAGATCATCATTTCATGTCATGCCCATTCAGGGGAGTACACCTTCTTCAGAACATTACTTTTGTTGTTTAGTCACTCTTACACATATCTTACATATTTCTCTATATTTTCTAAGAACACATGCTGACTTACTTGCTAAGATTCTATACAACTTCCTAAGACTTCTATATAACATCTTTTTGAGGACTGTTTTAATTTTGTCTACTACCATGTTATTATTTTTTGATACTGAAAGACACTTAAACATAGTTGCCAGCTGAATGAATCCATTATTTCTTCACACTGCCACTGGGTCTCCAAAGTTGGTTGCTATTTTAAAACTTTTACTTCTTCTGTACTAATTATTATATCTTTCAGCCAACATTTCAAATCTGACTTCTTAAAACTTGCTTATAAATCTGTCTTTTCAATATAACTCTACCTTTTATTTCACTCAGATCGAGTCCCCTGTTTAGTCTAGTAAACACTATATAAATAAAATTGCCATGCCAGTTTCAAATAACACATCCAGTTAGCCTTTATCCATTCTGCAAAGGATAAGCTTAATTCTATTGAACATTCTGGAGTGTATAAAATTCAACATGCCTGCAAAGCCTACTTTATTCTGCAAAGGATAAGCTTAATCCTATTGAACATTCTGGAGTGTATAAAATTCAACATACCTGCAAAGCCTACTTTGAAACCAGATCTGTTAAATTCCTTGAAGAACATAAAAACTATATATCCTATCATTGGTATGGCAAGTCAGAACTTGCAGACCATGTTCTGAATATCCCTTCATTCATTATTTTATGCAATAAATTAAATGAAAGTGACTATGCTGCCCCAAAGTTGAAAGAAGCCTAAGGATGATTTTGCCTTCAACATCAGCTATGACACATTTCCCTAACCTCAATAGATGTGATTGCTTTAATCAGTGAAAAATCTAGAAGACAGTCATTCTAAGACCACATTTAGTCTAACTTCTCTGAATTAAACTGGTTTTGTCCAGCTAGAGAGGGTTCCCACAAGAAGCCATTAGGTTGCTCTTTAGCTACAATTTGAACTGTTTCTGCGAACTAGTTCAATGCTGTTGTAATATTTGTGAGGTCTTCGTAATTGTAACAATATGGGAGGGCTGTTCTCTGTATATCTTAGCTTATATATATTTCTTTAACTTGATATTCTTATTGTTCTATCTTAAGTATAATTTTTATTGCCTGGGATCTCCAGATATTTATTTGATTGAAGACTGCACCTCTGAAATTCTGCTATAGGCAAAAGAGTTTTTATATCCTAGTAGATCAATTAATGACTTATATCCTATTTTAGCCAAGGTTTGCAGTCATGGCAAAATTTACTCATAAATCACTACTAATCATTGGGGTTCAGCTATCAGGTCCGAAATAGTGTTTTTTGGATTGGTGCATTGCAAAAAGATTGAATCAAACAACTATTTTTATCAACAATAACAACAAGTTTAATTTCTGATCAAATAATCATACGTATCACTTGAAATCACAAGATTCATTTATGAAAGGTAATTCTTAGTCTTTCTCAATCACTCAACTTGGTTTCTATTAAATTCTCTCGCACTTACTTAGTTGGACCTTCAACAAGCATACTTTATAATACAAATATCAGGAAGTTATACCTATAACATGAAATCATTAGTTGCGCTTGACATTCCTAATTTAGCATCAATCAAAATACAACATACATGTATACAAATATATCTCTCAGAATCTCATTCCTTTTAAACACTTAATCATAATCTAGGCAATTATATTTATACAATCCATCTCATTGAGTTTCATACATTCCAATGATACAATAGCAGGAACATACTCTATCACAAAATTCAATCACAAGTACGCATATAATCAATTAAAGAAATTTCAATAGCTCAATCTTTTCTCCAAGGGAAATTAACTGCGCTAATGCTTCACTCATTTGCGATTACACACATTTACGAGAAATATTAACACTCTAAATACCATCTCCTTAAACTAGATAACCTTAGATAATCTAAATACTATCTCTTTAAACTAGACAATTTAACAGTGCGATAGGGAATTCTTTCTTAATTCATAAACAATAAATGAATATGTAGACTCACATGGGTCTCTTCCTATCTTGTATGTGTCTTCCGTCCTTCTTTCCTTATTCCGGCGCTTGAGTGGGGTTTCTCTCCTCTCTTCCGTGTTTTGGAATTCTCCTCGAAGCGACACCGGACACCGATGAATAGTCGTAGCAGCAGGGGGGATATAGGGTAGGCGTTCCGGCTTCTTGAACTGCCCGGAAAAGGATTTCTGCATAGGCCTGGTCACACTTATTCGACTACAGGACCTTTACAGCAAGATTTCTCCTTAACTATCGCCTTCAGATATCTTTGGCTGTGACTGGAACGACATCAGTGGATGGGTCTCTCCGCCCTCCCCTCCGGAACTTACACCTTGGATCCTCTCTCGTGGATGGTTCACTCAGGATGAAGAAAAGGAAGCCCTTCTTCTTCGAACCAACCCTTTTATACACCAGAGTCCCTGCACCTTTGATTAAGTTTTTGGGACCCCTAGCGTGCCCGTGCGAGTCTTGCTAGTAGTTTGGAGAACCCTGTATAATGTTTCTCGAAAATTCGCCGACCATCTTACTTCCTCCCTTTACTGACTTAATCTTGCCTATGGGCCTTTCTTTTTGATTCGCGCCATGCCCTTTCAATATTGACCTTGAAGGTCACCTGCAACGGGTCTTGCAAACAATCTTCAAAAGACATGCCGAATTTCGGGCGATGCTCTTGGTTTCAATACTTCTACATCCCTTCTTAAACAATGAGCAAGTTAATGTGCTTTGGGCTTATTTATACAGATAGCTTTACATAGAGAAATAAAATATACATTTGTACAAGAAAATTCAGGTGAACTCATTCTGTAGAAAGTCGATGTTTTAGATAATTTATTTTGGGAACATCGAATTTTTACACTGTGTGTGTTTTATAAAAGTTGTAATTTGTGATTTGAAGATGTCGTTTTGAAATCAAGAAAAATATTTTTAACTTAATAATAAATAATTTTTATTTTGTGGTTCTGGCATCATTTATACCATTCAAAACTGCTACAAACATACAATACATGATCAGTCAAGCAACTGTCACACTTCGACTTCCTTAAGGAAAAAAAAGTTCATTGCCAACCTAATTTTGAAGAAATTAATATATCATGAGCTGAGAAATGATACAGAGTCACAATATCCTATACTCAATATGCAGTGAACAGATTTTAAGTTCACTAAAACTTTTACACAAGAATTGCGACAAAATATTTTAATGTAATTCAAGAAGACTACATTCAATTACATGGAAAAATAAAGGTATAAAATACTAAATGTGTACAATGTGTTCTGACAGAACCTGTTACAACTTACACATGCACACAAAGATCAGATTCCAATTAAGTCTAACTACAATGTTTTAAAATTAGAAATCATTTCTAAATGACATTGCTATTAGGAACTTTTAATCTCACTACTCAGTTTTTCAAAGTTAAAATTAAAAAATTAGAACACAAATATAGATTGCCCACCGATTAGAGATCCTTCGACACTTCTGCGCATGTCAGAAAAAGGAGAATCCATTCTGATAATAGGGTAATCAGTCTGTATTGTGGGATGAGTTGTTTATTATTACAGGTCGGAAAATTAACTTCTCTTTTATGATTATTGTAGTTAACTATGTTGCTTGTATAACAGTTGGAAAATTTTACCTATAAAGTACATGATTTTGCGTGTTGGTGACCAATTCGTACGTCCTTCATTTCTTTCTCTCCTTCAGCATGAATTGACTATTCTTGGCAAGACGCCAAGCAGAGACCTACAAATGGTGGGTGAACTATACCCCAAGTAATTCTTTTATAACTTATAATTGACCTTTGAACAAAGCAGAAGTTAGAGGTGCCGACCCTCCTATGCAGTTCAAAAATATGTGTATAACTTTTGACTCTCTAAAAACTTAACTACTAAGAGCCTACTGTTGACTGGAAGCCTTATTGATAACATAAACAGTTGATTAACACATATTTTGTATGTTATATGTATTATATACTGTATTCTTACAATAAAGTAAGTTACAGAAAAGAAAATGTTATTAAGAAAATCATAAGGAAGTGAAAATACATCTAGATAATGTACTGTATATATCAATACTGTAAGTTTACATGTCTGTTTACAAAATGAATCATCTGTCTATCCATACCTACATCAATACTGCCTTATATGATACAAAATACTATAGATGTTATACGTATTACTAACACTAGACGTCAAAAATGAAAAGATAATGTGAAAAAAGAAATTCATATTTATTTACAGGTATAACGATTCACGCATTGATAATGAAGAAGCAGCAATGTGATTGTTGTTATGGTAGCCTAGTGCAATCGACACGAATGCTTCGCAGTAGCCTAGCCTATACACTAATGAATGAATTGCTAGAAAATTTTATTTTATGCAAGTCAATTAATTAATAACAGTTAATTTTATCGGTTATGATTTAATACTGCATCTTTACGTTTCTTTACATTTCTCTCTACTGTGAATGGCACCATGTATGGTCTGTAAGCTTTTTTGTGTGAGCAAGTTTTGATAAAGTTTAAATTTTTATAATAGATTTGTATATTTTATGGTAGTAAATGATAAAAGACTAGTATCTACATATATTTTATGCATTCATAACATAACTTTTTCTTAATTTTTTTAATATTTCTAGGCTACATGGTTTGTCTGCAAGTTTTTTCAAATTATTACACATCTTCAAAAGTTTTTCCAATATATTTATTCAAAAAAATCTGCTTCTAAGTGGACTACGCAGTTCAAGCCCACATTCTTCAAGGGTCAATAGTACATAAATCTAGTTTCCTATTTTTGTAATTCATGAGACACTTGGGGTCAAAATATGAATGCAAGCCATATGACCCACAACAGCTATCATTCCTTCTCATAAACCCATCTCACACTAGGTCCACTAAACACTTCGCCAAAACAGGCAATCTATTTCATTCACTTACTGCTTTGAAAGTTTTAGCTTTTACACCTTCCTTAACTGCCACAGAAACTTAACTTTAGAGCTTCTGTAGTACTCTCCACAACCTTCCATAAATGAAAAACTCCATTATCTTCTAACACCTTCGGTAGTTTACAGGCCTCTTTCATATCACCCTTCCTCCTTCTGCTTGCCAGTGTCTGCAGTGCACACACTCTCATAATCTATACTCCATAATCCGGATACTATGTTGGTGACTTGTTTGCATCCTCTACACAGCATCTTCATCCTCTTGGAACCAAAGAAACTGGATTTGTCCTTAGTAGTTCATGTCACATTGTATCAAGGCCTTCTAAAGAGCAAAATGACCTACTCATTGTCAATATCTGTTTCAGCTTCAAAATTATCCCCTGATTGGTATTTGCAATCCTTACTATATGACCTTTCAACATCTAATCTACCTGCTTCAAGAGTCTTATCTTCTTCAGTATCTCCAAGAATAATCCCACCATCATATATGATGTTAAAAATCTCATCTCTCCAAAGTGCATAACTTTATTTATTAAAACTGTAAATAACAGCCATTGTCATTTGCAATAACATCATTATAAAATATGAGCAAACTGTACAGAAATGACCTCCCCCCCCATTTGGTAAATGCATGCTGTTCCTTGCAAAGTACAGCTCATCTATTTCTGTATGCAAGTTCTTACCAACTTCTCTAAAATTTTCACCACCACTGCAGATATACAGATAGGTTTGATAGATACATCATCTTGCACCACCACCACCCATGGGATCTTTCCTGAGCTAAGACTCAAATTACAAAACGATCAAGAACCTAATTGGCTCAGCTGAACATTCCCTTACATATGTAATAACTTTCATGGATGGGAATCACCTTCCTTCCTGTTTTACACTTACACATAGATCCACAGCACACCATGAAGGCTTTAAAAACCAGAAACAACAGAACAGGATAGTTAATCTTATTTCCATACTCTCCTATGTCAGTATACTGAGTATGTCCTTCTGACTGGTTTGCCTGTTTGAACAATGAAAATTCTGAGGGCTTTTTTGGGGGGAGAGGAAGATCTGCTGCCTTAATGTGAGATGCTAACTCACTTTGGAATGAAAATGTCAGATAAAATTTTTTCACATCCTAGATGAGAAATGAACCAGTCTTTTCAACCAAAGGGCATTGCTGAAATCAACTGAGCTATGGAAGCATGAAAATCAAATAACATATATATTACTTAATTTATTTTTTATTTTAACATAAATGAATTAAATCACAAAAATATGAACAGGTGGCCATCACCTAAGTGTGTTTCATATGCCTACTACATATAGAATTAGTAGGCAAATATTTAGGCTTATGTGCTGGTTTAACAATTCTCAGAGGTAAACATTAAAAAGGCTAAAAATGTCACCTCTTAAAATAATTAAAAAACAAAAACTGTTTCGTTCTTCCCACCTCTCCAGATATATGGATTGCCTAAAATTTATAAACCTAATAACCCTCTTCATCCCATTGTGGATGCGACTGACTCCATCTAAGTTAGACAAACAGTTAACTAAATCTTTAACCCCACTTACATCAAAAATTCCATCATTTGACTTCTTTAATTCAAAATTTTGTTTCAAATAATAATGATGGAAGTTTTTCCACTTGGTTATACTATCAATTAAAAATACCAAGAAATTATATACTTGGTTTAATCCTTTATCCAAGTGTAAACAAACAAGTTTGCACCTGCACTATTTTCAGGACTGGGGCAACTCATATAAAAGAAGCTAATGACTTCACATCACTTGCCTTAGTATCCTATAATGCAAAACACATCTCCTTGCAAACATGTGTAATGCTATGCGTTATGGGAACGGTCACTACCCAAATCGGTTTCAACCTTTATTGAGGTCTCATCAGTGCGAGCCAGACCAAGAGGTGATACTAATCCTTATATCTTATAAGGCATGGCTTAAAGGGGCGAAGCAAGAATGCTTTTCATCTTCCCCGTTATCTGTCGAGGACAGTGTAGGGATAAGGTGTTATTGAGCTATCAAAGCTCTGATAATGGCAGGAGGGTAACAGCAATAGCTGAGCCTCAGTTAGAACTTCATTGGCTACAGCAATGCCATCCATTACCCTCCCAGGGTTTCATCCTTCTCCAATACCAATTCAAGTGATACTAATGTTGAAGTAATGCAAAAGTCGTATTTTCATATACAAGTAGCCTAAAGGTGTCACAGCTTATTATTAAAATACTCTGGATTAGAGAAAGTTGTTGGAGGTTTTTCCACTTGGTTATACTATAAATTAAAGATACCAAGGAATTATTATACTTGGTCTATTCCTTTATCCAAGTGTAAGCAAACAAGTTTGCACCTCGGCTATTTTTTCTCCCATTGATGAGACCTCAATAAAGGTTGAAACTGGTCTGGGTAGTGACCCTTCCCATAACGCATAGCATTACACATGTCTGCAAGGAGATGTGATTTGTTATGGTATGCTAAGGCAAGTGATGTGAAGCCATTAGCTTCTTTATACGAGTTTACGAGTTGCCCCAGTCCTGAAAATAGTTCAGGCACAAATTTGTTTGCTTACACTTGGATAAAGGATTAAACCAAGTATATAATTTCTTGGTATCTTTGATTCAAATAATAATGGTATTATGAGGAACTCAGACGTCATCTTTTTATTTACCAATATCTCCCTTTCTGACACTTTAGTTTTACTGAAAAATACCTTTTCCTTGACATCACTGATCTCTTCAATTTTGTCATCCATGCAAGCTACTTCTCTTAGAAGGGTACCATATATAAACAGAGGAGAACAGCCATGGGCTCTCCCCACCAGCCAATTGTTATATGGAATATTTTGAAAAACAATCCCATGATAAATTGCCATTTTCAAACCTCTTCTTTTTCTGCCTAAGATATATTGATGATGTGTTCCCTATTTGGCCATGTGTCTCAGACACAGATACCTTCCTCCTTCACCTCAATAGCCAGCAGCACAGAATGCAGTTCACAAAAAAATAAAATAATAATAATAATATATATATATAAAAACCTACTAACACGGTTTTGCATTACCCTCCCCTAGACAACATGATGTTAACAGAGCCTCCAACCTCTGTTCTACCCAGGCTTTCCTTTCAGCTGAATTCTCTTTTATTTGCCAGACCTTCCTGTCTATTAATGCTATTACCATTCCCTATATCCAAGACACCTCAGAAAAAATAGCCAGAACTCTAAAGTAATATAATCTCTGGACTGCTTTAAAACCTCGTCAGAAGCTGGCCCTTATCCACTCTCTTAAGGATCAATTTTACTCCACTTCTGTTCCAGGTGTTTACAAGGTTCCTTCTTCTTCTTACAAGTTATCATATCATGGTCAAACTAGGAGATCTGCCAACATCCACCCAGAAAAACAATGAAATATGTCTGTCATTATAACTATGGTTAGTCAGCTCTAGATAACCATGTCTTGGATACTTTGCTGTGCAAATTTTAACTTCACTGCAAAAAATATAAACTTGAAATATTTTTCTTAGAATTAAGAGCCGGTTCGAAAAAGGAACCTAATCTTAAGAAATATAATTGTGTTAAACTTCCCAAGATTTGAGAAACTTGAATTCTTAGGCCTTATACTTGTTTGTTTACACTTGGATAAAGGATTAAACCAAGTATATAATTTCTTGGTATCTTTAATTTATAGTATAACCAAGTGAAAAAACTTTCAACAAGAAGAGTTAATATTTCATGCTTTCAAAGCTTAAACTAAGTCTGCAGTGATTTGAGACACATGATATCACTGTATTTCAAAATTTTACATGCATTAAACACCTATAATATAATATAATACAATTTTTTTTAGAGTTCTTCAAATTTGCTGGTCATACTAAGATCACATTAAGGTTACATGAGCCATAAGGAACCTTTTTTTTTTATTTTTTAATCAATGTAGTGATGGTTAAAAAATTGAATAAAATTTATTCGCTACAAATAGTGATGAACTTACATTAGAAAAATATTCAAACAATAAATAAATATTTACCATCTGATAAGGTGAAAATCGAAGACACTGGCATAATGAAGATGAAGAAAATATGTTTGTCACAAATTCTAGTGGCAAATTATTATTTATTTCTCTCACAAATGATGACATAAGATGAATTACAGATGTAATGTGACTTTCTGTCATGAAAGATGGTGGACGGGATTGTAAAATATTGATATATGAGATGAGCTGATCTAACGCTTCAACTGAATGGGACTGGATAAGGCCAAGAAGTAAGCACAAACATTCATTAGCTGTAATAGAAATAAAAAAAAATAACATACTGTAAAGCTGATTTGTTTTATCAGTGAATTTAATAGCTTTATTTCAAATACAGAAAAATTCTCCTGCTATTCGTATAAAATGAATTATTTGGCATTCAACAAATGTCACTGCAATAATTACAACTTTTAATAGTTTATAATTTAATCACTGATCTCAAAATAAACAACATTTCCATGTAATGCCAGAGTTAACAAACAATATCCAATAAGAATGAAAAATGGATTGTGATGCTTATCATGTCATGGCAACAGATAAATGAGTAATGCACACTGCTATGTCCATAGCAATGCATATTTGCTATGGAAAACACTCAAAGAGGAATGGTATGAGAAACATGAAAGCTTATTGTACACATTATATCAAGATAACTAAGGCTAGGAGGCAAATGTATAATGAATTATGTGCATGCTGGCTAATTTGCATGTTCTGGTGAATGGAAGAAACCTAACATACTAAGAAAGAAAACCCAAGCCACCTCCTACATGAGAATGGATAATTCAGCTTTCACTGAAAGTTTTATATAGGTTTCTCTTGTAGCAGGATGGAAATCAAATATTTTGGGTGCAAACAGTATCATTACTGCCAGCTAGAGCTAAAACTGTATTAATTGTAAATGGCATTAATATTATTATTTTATAGTTTATTTTATTTATTTTTTCCCCCTCTTTCTTTTGTGCCCTGAGTCGTGGCATTTATAGGGAGGCATCATCACTCTAAAGTGATGATGCCTCCCTCTATTTTCTCTTTCACTTTCTAAGAATTTGCATTTGTTAAATATACAATAACAGTGCAATAGATAAAAGGATAGAAAACATCCACGTGTTGTTTGTTTCCATTTCATTTCAAATAGCTTTCTCTCCATAAGACAGTGAGTGAGGGAGATACTGTTGATACTGAAATCAAATTACTGTATGAAAAGTGAAATAGCAACCATATTATACCAACTGCTTGAGGACCATGCACTAAGCAGTATATAATTTTCAATCCAAAGGGGTTTGCTTCTAACAAAGAACAGTTTAAAGTACAACAAAACTGAATTTAGAATATAATTGACTATGCTAAAAGCCAGAATATAAGACTGAATTAAAAGAAACCAGAATGTTTCATTTATTTAAGAAAAATGACAAAGTGAATAATTAATTATAGGGGGAAAAAAAAAGAACTTTAGTTCGATATAAAGAAAGAAAATAGGTAATTATTAGCAATTTCATATATTAAGAGTCTTCAGGTAAGCAAACATAACTTGAATTACATTATATTCAAACGACTTTGAATATAAAAGAAGAATATTATAATAAAAGAATATAAAAGTTCATTTTGTAATGAACGGTAATATCTTGTGGTGAAATTGCACAAGCAAACTAATATTTTAAATAAAATGCTGTTGTGAAGTTAATATTTGAAATTTATTCCTTCTATTAAACATAATAATAAACATATCAAAAGATGATTAAGGATGTCGACATCTAGCATAACTAAAAGAGCTAATGATCTCAATAATAAGAAGAGGATAAAGTTCTTACAAAGACTAATGAAAGCTTGTCAAAAATTCATAGCGCTCATGAATGCCCACTTTTGAGGATGTTACTCTTGAGAACTACAACTGTTTCCCATTATACAAAACTGTGTAACAACAAACTCAATCACTCATTCTCGGTAGAACAAACCATCAAAAGTCCTGATAAAGAGACAGAGAAAATGCTATTTCAAGGAAATTTGTAGGAGGAAGAATTAGCAATAACAAACTGTTCCAGCAGTCACTACAAAAGCTTTTTATAATTCTGGGTTGAAATACTCCCTCAGCAAAAGTTCACTATAACTGTTTTAGTTTTAAAAAATAAAATAAAAAATCCTAACAGTTTTACTAAGGAAACATTTGTGAAAAATGCAACAAATGCATTTTTCTTTTTGTGAGTGCCAGACACACATGTTTCTGTCATTCACTTTTAGAACATTTTAGATGCAGTCACTTGCTATTCTCAACTTTCCTTCACTACTGCTAATCAGGGCCAGCCATCTCGGAGGTGCGGTGGGTGCAATGCACCCGGGTCCCACGATCGAGTGGGCACAGTCGGTACACATTTGCGGAAACATATTTTTTTTTATATTATTTTATATTATTTTATTTTATTTTAATTTTTCTTCTAATTTTGCTTATAACTGATAGGATTTCATCAACAGGATTTTAGGGCTCCCAGTAATAATAATATCTCTGTGTTTCTCTATTATATTAGGGTTTTTGCTTAACCCTTTTGATGCGTTTATGCAGTGTATAAAAATTAACAAACATGATTTTGTTTTTACCCTAAAATGCTAAGATGCCTGATTCATCATTAGTTTTTTTTCTAATCGGTTACACATTTATATCATTTAGCTCGTTATTGAAACCGTTCAAAAAATATTATATTCTTTATATATCGTTAGTCTAGAGCAGGGGTGGACAACCCTTAACATGCCTGTCAAACGTGGCATGCCAATGACTTTTTTCCAGCATGCAACCCAGGGCTCACCTTAAAAAATAATTAAATAAAAAAATACATTTCAAACATCTTCACTGACACATATTTTAACTTAATATAATACAATTTTATTAAGTACAGCTATACCAAATAAAAATGCAATAATTAATTAAACTCTACCAACTTTTTCATAATAATAAGTAATAAGAAAATTAGAAACAAACATCCTATTTCCAAGCTATCGATATATCTCTGCGATATACTGATGTACAAGTTTTGTCCAGTTCAGTTCTTGTGTAGAGGCTTAAGTGCTGTGAGGACATTATGTTGGAGGTTTAATGGATTTTTTACAACACTCAGAAAGAATTAAATTAGAATTTAATACTCCTATATTTCGTCCTAGTCACTAGGACATCTACGGGGATTACAAAAACAATTACTGTAACATGCACACAAAAACTTACAATACTAAGCCCACAAGGAACATAAGTCGTACATCGTTAAACACAACTATGGCCATTCAGGCTTGGCTGACCATGTTTTGGACACCACCCACAGAGTATCATGGAAGAAAACCACCATGCTCCACCACAGCAAATTCAAGAAAGAGAGACTTTTCTTAGAAGCAGCAGCAGCTCTCAGAAACCAACCAAATCTTAACAAATACGGTTGCATTAAGCTTCCGAAGATTTGGGAAACCCTCATCACCAGAGGTCCCACCTTACATTCCAGGCCACCTACTACCGCCCATAGAGGGCGCTCCACCTAGATAGGACTTTAGTGTCACCCACGTGGTTGGGCTTAGTATTGTAAGTTTTTGTGTACATGTTACAGTAATTGTTTTTGTAATCCCCGTAGATGTCCTAGTGACTAGGACGAAATATAGGAGTATTAAATTCTAATTTAATTCTTTCTGAGTGTTGTAAAAAAAAATCCATTAAACCTCCAACATAACGTCCAGTTCAGTTGTTGCATTATTCGTCAGGCATCCAGACGTGGCGTGACTCCATTACCATCATTTGATATATCTTTTCATGTTTCGTAAAGAACATATCCATTTTCTAAAGTGTATTTGGATTTTATTAAATCGCAAGTCATTAAAATATGGATTGGAAGTATTTATTGTCAATTAATATGTTTAACTTATTAGATATAAAAGCAAATTTCCTTTACATTGATTTTTGGAAACTAAAGTTTTCAGTTTTTTTTGTAAAATCCCTGCATATATTGAAATTGCTATTTCCTGCCTAGAGAGCAGTTTCCTTATGTGCATCCTACCCAAACAGCACCATCTGCTTTCCCATTATTTCAAGCAAAAATTAGCAGTAATTTATAAGACTTGAGATACTTAATGAACAATCCTTCACAAATGACTAATGAACAGACAACAATGGTACTAGGCCAGTAAAGATATGTGCATACGATTGGTGCGGTATTAACAAAAGATCGCACGAGTCAAAGATAAAAGTCAGCAAACAATTTTTGAATTGAAATGCTAATTCTCTTCAACCAAATTCAATATCTGAACGTGCCATAACAATATTTACTATACATTTCCTAGCTTTAACATGTTTACGAATTTTAACACTTTCTGTTGATTTTTATTGTTGCTCTTCATTTGAGCTGGGGGGACAGACTCCCACACATCTAGTTTTTAGTGTTTGCCAGTGCAGCATATGGTTTTGCTTGCGGCTAAATAGCATAGTTTGGGGGGGGGGGGGGGGGACATGCGATTAATTAGTGCCATTTTTATCCCAGCTGTCTCTAATTGCACTATTTGTTGAGAAATATATTACACAGACTGCAAATGTTTGTACCTTATTCAGTGATACAAAAAAAGACCTGCTTTTACTTGCATCTGCAGACCAGTTATACGCAAGGACCAGTTAGTTATATTCCAGTAAATACGGTAAGTTATTTTTAAAGCTATGTGAAATGTATTATCAATATTCAGGATTATGAAGTGTTGTCTGCACGTGATTAGATCTCAACTACATTAATTTCAACTCGGTTTATAGTGATAGATAAGGGTGAAACTGGTGTACTGAAGTAAACAAACAAAAAAAATAAACATATACCTTGAGTGTTTCTAAAATTTTGTAATATTGTAAAAAGTATGTACATATTTAACTTTTTGTTAATCCATGGGATAAAAATATTTAATATTATTTACTTCTTCGACAGGCAAAGCCTAACCCATAATGTCCATGCCAAGAAAGTATCCCTCTGGGTGTCAAAAAAGGAAATCAGCAGAAAAGAAAAAAGAAGAAAAGCAAAATCTCAAAAGTCACAAGTAGATTTGTTTTCATGGCTACAAAATAAATCTGACAACGAAATTGCTACGACTTAAGCAGTTGCGATTCAAACTTCAACTGAAAAAGAAAACTCCAAACAAGCTACACAACTTTTCAACGAAAATGTAGAAACTGTGGGATTCATCGAAAAATACGCATCTGATTATACAAACCTTTTGGACACAGCAAATAACGAAGAAAACAATAATAACGATGGTGATCAAGTGAATATAAATGATCCAGGTTTGTGGCCAAATATTATAACTGATAAATTTAGATTATTTTGTGTTAAAACCGGACATAAACAACATCATCAAGACGCATGCGTTAAGAATGTTGAAGGGAGATCATTTTCTATATCGTACTATTTAAAAAAAAAATGCCAAATGGTGAAACTCAACTTCGCAGGCAGCTGGTTAGTTTACTCAAAACTCAAGACTCAGTATTTTGCTTTTGTTGTGTATTATTTTCCAAAAGTAGAAGAAAAGATCAATCAACACACGATTTATATATGGTTTTAATAAATGGAGAAAGCTGTCATCTGTAATTCGAGATCATAAGCTTTCTGTTGATCACTTTAATTCTTTTATTGCTTGGCAAGAATTATTAAAGAGGCTTAATTTATGTTCGACTGCTGACAGAACAAATCAAATTAATATAAATAAAGAAACGGAAAGTCTAAAATTACTATTCCAAAGAATTGTAGATTTAATCATATTTTTAGCAAGTAATAATCTGTCATTTCGAGGATCCCATGAAACAATAGGAACGCCGAATAATGGAAATTTTTTAAGTTTAATAGAATTATTAAGTAAATATGATCCTGTGCTAATGGATCATGTAAACAGAATTAAAAATACGAAAAAAGTATTGTGCATCATTTGGCGCATAGATTTCAAGAGGAAATTATTGCTGCATTAGGTAATGAAGTCCTTCATAAAATTAAAGACGATATAAAAGCAGCCATATATTACAGTATCCAAATGGATTGTGCTCCTGATATTTCTCAAAAGGAACAAACTTCAATAATTATTAGATATGTAAATTTTGTAGACAAAAAATTAATCATAAATGAGTCATTTATAGGATTTATTGAAGTAACTGATGTGACTGGTGAAGGACTAGCAAATTCGCTTTTAAAAAGAATAGGTGAGCTTGATTTAGATATTATGAATTGTAGAAGGCAAGCATACGATAACGGTAGCAATATGAAGGGAACATATTAAGGCATACAATCTAGAATAAATAGTTTAAACCTTCATGCAATTTATGTACCTTGCTTAATTTTCATTCTTTTAATTTGATAATTTGTGATGCTGCTTCCAGTAGTACACATTGTAAAAAAATTTTCAGAATTTTGCAACGTTTATACTGTGTATTTTCTGCATCTACAAAAAGGTGGGAAATTATACAAAAGCATTTAAATATTACGCTTAAACCATTATGTGATACTCGATGGGAAGCCAAAGAAGACGCAGTCAAAGCAGTGTATAAACAGTTTGAACAAACTTATAATGCTTTAGAAGAATTTATTGGTGCAAGTAACGATAACAGAGCGGTATCCAAAGCTAAAAGTCTACTAGATTCATTACAAGAAATGCCATTTATTTTATCGGTGTGGTTTATAATATTGTCAAAAATTAATAATATCAACAAACTATTTCAAGCAAAAACAATTGTTCTTGACTCTGCTTTTAATTTAGTGAATAAAATTAAAAATTAAATCCGAAATTTAAGATCAAAATTTAACAAATTTTTAGATGACGCAAAATGATAGCATGAAACTTGAATATTTCCGAAGACTACACTGAAAAAAAAAAAATTCGAAAAAGAAAGATTATTTTCCGAATTAGCAGAAGATGAAGTTTTACTAAATCCGATAGAGGAATTTAGATGTCGCTTTTTCAACATTGTGATTGATACTGTTATTGTACAAATAGATGTTAGATTTAAAAATATACCCAATGTTATTTCTTATTTTAAATTAATCACTGATATAAAAACATTAGAAAAAAATGAACTAGAAATCTGCTCAAGGAATTTTGTAAAATATTACAGTAAATAAAGATGTAAATGAAGACTTAATCCAGGAAACTGATTTGTTACGAGAATTGATCTTGAACCAAAAAAATGTAAATAACGTGCAAGACATATTGCAATATATATTAAATAATAGTTATAATGAAATATTTCCAAATGTATTAACTGTATTGAAAATTTTCTTTACGTTACCAGTAACTATAGCAAGTGCAGAGAGTTCTTTTAGCAAATTAAAATTGATAAAGAATTATCTTCGGTCAAGTATGTGCGAAGAACGCTTAAATGCACTTGCTATATTAAGCATCGAAAGGGAAATTGCCAAAAACTGTAATTTTTCAGAAATGATTAATGACATAGCAAAAAAAAAATCGCATATTTAAATAAATACATATTAAGCAATATGCGTGTCAGTAAAATTAGGCCACTAAATAGTAAACCTATTTATTTTTTTATGTGCTTAAATTAATTTTTTTTATTACTTTAAACAATAATTAATTGTAAATAGTTTTTGTGCACTAGTTGGTGAGCCAGGTTACTTTTGTTTGTGTTAAATATTTATTTATTTTAATTATTTAATACTTTTGTTTTGTGTTCAGTAAACGTTATGCTAACCTGTTATATTTCGAATGTGTTTTTTTTGTTTTCCTGTGCCAAAATCATTTGCAGGTAAGAGGTTTTACAAATTTTACAATTGACGTTTCAACCCCTGTATTCATTTATTTCGAATCCTTTAATTTTTATCTTTGAAAAATATTTTAGAGCCCCAAAAGATTTCTTGCACCCGGGCCCCTTTATAGAGAAGGCTGGCCCTGCTGCTAATGAACACATCTCTCTCTCTCTCTCTCTCTCTCACACACACACACACGTATGCACGCGTATATGCATGCTACATTTGACAACTTGGCTGCCATCTATCTGTTATGCAATGGTTTCACATGACCACACTATGTTCATAACAATATAATAATAAGATTTAAAAACACTCACTGACTAAATCAAACACTGTGTTCTCACAACTATGTTAATAAATTAAATCCAACAAATTATGGAATATCACAAGTTTATTTCTAAACACTTATATAGCTAACACATTTCAAACAATACAAAATTTATTAAAAAAAACTCCAACATATTTCATCCAATGTAACATGGACATCATCAGGGAGAGACAGAAGGGACGATCAGTAACTACATTCAAAACATGAATCATAAGTATGAATCACATAACATGTCCTTACTAGCTTGTATCTCAGTCGCAGATGAGTTGACAGGAAAGCACTGTCATCTTTTCTTTCTCCCTGACAATGTTCATGTTACCATGTATGAAATATATTGGAGTCATCTGATAAATTGTATATTTTATTTTATGTGTCAGCCATATAAGTATTTAGAAATATACCTAGTTCACATTCCCTTAAAACATCATCACAAGTACATAAGTAAAGTAATCTTACATCTTCCTATTTCCCTTAGAGCTTCTACAAGCAAATGATCTTCTTTCATACAACTAATAGTGAATTATCTTTCAATTCCTATAACTTAAGCAGGGGCTAATATCTATCTATCTATCCCAATGGTTTTAACAGGCCTTTAAGGCCCACAGCCTTCCAAGCACGCTTGGATTTCGAACCGAAATACGAGGATAGAATGGTCACTCCTATGCCTCAAGGTATTCTTGGCTATATTCCTGTGTTTTCACGGGGCCGGTTTGCCTGCTTGCGGGATGAAAAACACCAGATAAACTGGTGGAAAAAAGGGGCTAATATGGCTAGTTAAAATATTCCATTACACCCATATAACTGTAGGCTTTTGTGTACCTTTATTTTGGCACCTTATTATATGACATTTCTGACAAATGTAAAATAAATTAAATATAGATCCTTGTCATACCTCCTTGTTATATGTCAATCATATTTCAATGATGTCTTAACTATCTGTCAACAAGAGTAAAACGACAAACCTAACTTGGTGTGAATGCAGTTTATTCTTTGGAAAGTTTCTTCAGCACAATTTATTTTATCCTCTTCTGATTTCAAACATCAAATCACCAGCCTCTAACAACAAAAACTTCTAACTGAAATCTTATAACTTATAGGTTTTTCTCTGTAAGTGATGCAAAAAATTCTTCTGTCTTCCAAACAAGAACTTACTATTCATATTTAAGAATTTAAGGGCACAAAACACGTGTTGAAATGATTATTTTACTAATTATTAATAAAATAACAACTGACGTTTCAATCCCTGTATCGAAGTCATCATCAGAAGGATACATGTGTATAAGAAACAAGCTACATGCTGTTGAACTCTAATAAAGGTAAATTAAAACTATGTTGTTAACTAATCTTTTGTGTTCATCCTTCCAATCAGGAAGGATGAACACAAACGACATATTAAATACCTCCATTTTGGAAAAACTGCCCTTTCTGACCACGCATTCCAAACATACCACAGAAATGATTGGAAAGGTACCAAGTCCCTGCACAGCACCAAAACCTGGTTTGAGAGGAAATTCAAAAGGCACGTGAAATGCTCAAACATAATCCAAATCTGAATAAAAATTATTCCAAGAATGTGGAGGACCCATCTGCAACCTTCATAGCAACCACTAAGAAAAATTTCAATACAAAAAGACTTGTGAAGTGTTTTTTTTTTCCCCCTCTCTCTCGGAACATTCACAATAGCAACCTGAACTGTACAAATCCAGAAAATCTTAGTATAACAATATGAACTGTACAATTCCAGAAGAATCTTAGTACGTGAGGACTTGAGCATAGTTTATTGTAGTTTTCATTTTTATTTTTTATTTTTTTATTTTTTTTTTTTTTCATTATGTGTGTATATATATATATAATTTCTTTTTTTTATCGCTAGAGGTCAGGCTAAGAAAAAGATTAGTTAACAAAGTAGTTTTAATTTAACTTTATTAGAGTGCAACAGCATGTAGCTTGGTTCCTATACACATGTATCCTTCTGATGATGACCTCGATACAGGGGTCAAACCGTCAATTGTTATTTTATTAATAATCAGTAAAATAATCATTTCAACACGTACATTTTGTGTCCCTAAATTCTTAAATATGAATGCTGATCACCGTGTAACCTTAAAAGAAAGTCATCATAATCCATGGAGAGTTGACCCACAAGCAGTGCAGCCTCTACGGTAAGCTAAAGATACGTAGTTCCATGTTAATTAATCAACTAGCCTTTTTGAAATGATGTAGAGACAGCAACTTAATACCCAACTGCATTAAACTAAAGAAGTTTACATCAGTTAAAGTGCTCCGTATCTATGCCCGGCTAGAAAAAGCGTTTTTAAGGGAACAGATCCACAAGGCACGAAAAAACTTAGCATCTACCCAAGCCAAACTATCACAACTAAAATATGAGCTATCCAGTTACATTAATCCGGAAATTTGGGATATTTTGGACAGGATCACAGACAACTTGGCCAAGCACCTATTACTCAAAAACAATGAAAAATTAATAATGAAGTTTCAGGCTTTAAAACAACAGAAAAGCACAAGACAATTACGATGCCATAACAAAAGGAGCAGCCAATCGCAAACCGACAACACAAAAAGCAGCCAATCACCCACAAGCGAAATTAGGAGCAACCAACCACCATCGGACCACGGCCTGGTTATCAACCAATCACACTACAATCTCATCCAAGGTGAACTCTCGCTGCTGGAGAAAGGATCAAACTACGGCATTGCACCGAGGTCAGTAAACAAACTTGATATAATTTATCATATCGAGAGAGGTTTGAGATCCCTCCCCGCCAATTTAGCTGAAAAATAGGGATGGAAACTGCTTGTATACTAAATTCAAACAACAAATTAAGCAGCAACCTAAACAAAGCTGAACAAAGTGGTCTTTTGTAACTACCTGGTTTTTACTCCATCTAACTCAAGTGCTTCTAGATGTTTTTTCAGTGTTTGGGGGATGGAGAAGCACCAATATTATGGGAATAACTTTGTTTTTCAAATTCGTTCAACTTCGATTTGCAACTCCCGATACTTTGTAATTTTTTTTCAGCATCTTTTTCGGCAATTTGGCTATCTCCTGGTACTGATTTCGATAAACTGATCACCCTCGTTTTCACTTTTTTTTCCCAACCACTGTTATATTGGATGTATTACATTCCAAGCCTTTGTCAGTCCAGATTTTGAAATCCCAGAGTATTTTAGTTTTTTCATTCTCAATCACCTTTTGGTCAACTTCATGCTTCCAATAGTCTTTAGATACTTTAAACCTACATTTTTTACATAAATGCCAGTGAATTATATTAGCCACATTATCATGCCTTTTACAGGACTCAATTTGTGCGATTTTTGCACACCTACTTATAATGTGGTCTACCGTTTCTTCCTTCTCTTTGCACATCTGCATTTACTGTCTTCTTGAATTTTTTGTATTTTTGCCTTCATAACATTGGTTTCAATGGCTTGTTCTTGTGTTGCAAAAATTACCGACTCTGTTTCTTTCTTTAGTGCTCCATTTCTCAACCATTACCAAATCATGTTCCTGTCAGTGCTGTCCTTTATCCTGTGAAGGTAGTTTCCATGCAATGCCTTATTTTTCCATCTTTCAGTTTTCACTTTTACTTGGTTGGTCTTGTACTCTAATTTTGTCTCCATGGGATTAAATGAACCCTCTTTCCTTACCTCAATTAGAAATTTCTCTATTGTTTTCTGCAGATAATCATTCAGATTTCGTATTTCTTCTTCAACAATTTGCTTTACTTGTAGTAATCCTCTGCCTCCTTTTTTGCGTGATAGAGCCTATCAATGTCACTGCGAGGATTAAGGGCATTGTGTATTGTCATTAATTTTGGAGTTTTTTGGTCTAAATTCTCTAATTCTAGCTATGACCACTCAACAATACCTGCTGAATATCTCACAACAGGGATGGCCCAGGTGTCAATTACTTTTATTAAGTTCCTGGCATTAAGCATTGACTTAAGAAGTTTTCTTAGCCGCCTTATGTATTCTGCTCTAGTTTTTTCTTTGATCTTATTGTGCAGAATTTCTGATGCTTCTAAAATTTCCAAATATTTGTAACTATCTTCGAATTTTATTGCCTTAATTTGTTCGCCATTGAGCAGCTTGATTTCGTTGAGGTCTTCAAACTTTCCTCTTGTTATTCCAACAATTGTACATTTGTCTGTTCCAAAATCTATTGATATAGTTAAGGAGAATCAAAGACAAGATAAACAATAAAGGAGATAATGAATCTCCTTGAAAAAAACCCTTTTTATGTTTACCTCCCCAATTTCTTCTCTATTCAGGATCAACATTGTTTTCCAATTTTTCGTGCTGGCTTGCAAGAATTTTTGTATGTTTTTGCTAATACCGAATAACTCTATGCATTTTAAAATCCAACTATGAGGCACAGAATCAAATGCTTTTTTAGAACCTATCCAAGCCATATGAAGGCTGGATTTTCTACATTTACAATTTTTCAAAATCATTTTGTCAATCAGCAATTGGTCTTTTGTGCCACTCGAATTTTTTCTGCTACCTTTTTATTCAATCTGAAAAAACAAATTTGCTTTAAGATAGTTGTATATTTTGTCAGCTAGTATGCCTGTGAGTAGTTTAAAAGTTGTTGACAGGCAGGTTATTGATCGAAAGTTTTCTGGCTTGGCTTTGGACTTTTTTCCTTATCCTTTATGATCAGAAACATTTTCCCTGTTGTGAGCCACTCTTCTCTGCTTTGTCCTTCTAAAATATCGTTAAATCGATTAACAAGTCTTTCATGTAAGTCTGTCCGATATGTCAACCAGTAGCCAAGTAATTCATGCTTCCCAGGTGTTGACCAATTTTTTATCCTTTTAACTTGCTTTTGAACCATTTCAGTTGTTATTTTCAGTTGGTCCATTTTTTGTTATTGAGATTCATTTATAATTTGTTCAATCCACTTTGACTTGTTATTATGCTTTTTAGGGTTGTCCCATAGGCTTTGCCAAAATTTAAGTGTATTTCCTTTGTCTGTAGTATTTATATTTATATTTTCTTTAAATTATCATTCCTGCAGCTATCAGTTTTCTTGTAAAATTGGTGCTGATTAATGCAGAACATCGAATTTTGATTGTACTGCTCAACGCATGCAGTGTATCTTCTTATTTTAGCTGCAACTGCAACTATTTTTTGATTTAGTTCCTCTAATACTTCATCAATAGGTCGTGTTCCAATATTATACCTCTTTATGAGATTATTTTGGGTTTTCGGGTATTTCAGCTTCTTTTCCTTAAGTTTTTAAAATTGCTCACATCTACTCTAAGTTTACAAATTTTATTCTCTAGTCAATACTCCCACTTTGGTTTCTGTGCCTTACTGCTTTTGAATTCACTAATCTTATAGCCTAATTCAGATGTTACTACGTAGGATATTAAGTACATAAGTTGATTCATTTGTCTAATAGTTCCAGTAGGAATTGGCTAATCAACTTTATTGGTGTTTTGTAAAAGTTCTTTTACAAAAGAACTTTTGTTGAAGTAATTGCCTCAATACTGGAGGCCTGACTCGTTCCACATTGTTGTTCATTTTCTCTGTAAATTTTGTGGTGAGTTCTTGTTCCTTCTCTGATAGATTCCTTTCAGCTATTTCTATATTTTCAGAATTTTGCACATTGGAATCTGGTTCGGCTTCATTCATATTCTCGGTCAGTTCAGGGCCAGTACAGTCTACTTTTACAATTTGAATTTTCAGTGCTTCAAGCTCAAGTTTGCTAAATATCTTGCATTTGATAATGAAGCTATGCTGCTGCATCAACCTTTCAAATGAAATTTCCGAATTTGGGTGTAGTTCAAGCCAAAGTTGCAACATTCGTTTCTGAAATACCCTAACTGAGGGGTTTGAACAATAGAAGCATTGCATGACTTTTTTCGAATTTCATGTTGATTTTCAGCCATGCAACACTTTTTCCTAGTAATTACTTTTGAGTTCTGCAAATTTTGCTCCTGTAGCCCACTTATCACTGGATGACCAGGGAGCTAACATCCAGCGGGACCCTTGGTAAGCTGCGCAACAACCGATGCGGTATACAGTTCAGATCTCTTCAACATTTTTAAATGGGAGTAGGCAGGTGCCCGGGTGAGAAGGTAGATTCCCACTGTGTAAGGTGGAAAAAAAAAAGGAAAACAGGAAAGAATCACCCCTAGACCTCGAATACTATAATACAGTGTTTCCCAACGTTTTTTTGGATCATGCCTCCACCTCAACGTCTCAAATATTTTGATGCCCCCCCCCCCAGCATAATAGTCAGCCAAGTTCTGAAAAAGTAAAATATAAATATGTACTTTAAATAAAAAAGGAACATAGGTAAAATTGTTTTTAATTTGACTTTCTTCAATGAATATAAATTTTATATTACACTTTGTATATTATAAAACATAAACTGAACTGAACTGGGGAAAACTAAATCCAAGTTAATGCATTCCTCGAGATTGATGTCTGCTGCAAAGAGTTTTTATTTGAAATACTAATTTAGTCATTTTTCAATCTCAAATCCCCATGGTTTGTGATATCCAGATGATTTCTTTTTTTCAATAGCAAGTCATTTACAGCACTAAAGCCACATTCAACTAAATATGACGACAGGAAGGGCAACAGTATTTTTTTGCAAAAATAGTTAAATTTCAGTATTTCGTTTCTGTCTTGTCAGAAAGCGATGCCTTTTATGTTAAATAAATTTCTAATAGACTCATCATTTTGCCTTTCTGAGAGTCTTCTTGAGATACTGTATTTATGTTGACTGCTGTACTAGTGATGTCAGCTTTTTTTCTCGGAAAGTCATGGTTGCAACATCGACAATTTATCGCTGACAATGGCGAGTTTTTTTGAGTATATGGTGATGAGGTGACGAATGTAATGTCATTTTCTAATTGCCCCCCAAAATATTCAAATTGTTCTCCTGTGGGGCATACGTCCCCCACTGGGAAACACTGCTCTAATAGCACTGGTGGGAAGGAGATGAAAAGAAATACAGAAGGAAAGAAGAGTAGGAACCAGTCTACAGATAATATAACAGGTGTATATTATATGAAGTAAGACACGGTCCAGCTTCAGGTGACTAGGGTTTGCTGTGCGTGTATCACTAGAGTGAGCCCTTGAGGTGTGTGTATATACATATCTTTTAATAAGCATTGTTTTTTTTTTAATTAAAATAAAATGGTGTATTTTTGTTAGCTATTTGGAACATAATCCCTTCACTCATTTGGAATCGGTTCTTAGTCCGATATAACAAAATTTTGCTGAGATTTTATACAAACCTATCTATCATGTTATACAAGGGTTATACTAAATAAATTTTCTGTTATTACAATTTATTATTTATTTTAATTATTTAGCACTATTCATTGCTATGTTATTATTATTACCCTTTATTAATTTTTATGGTCTGGATTGTTGCTTCATTTAAATTTATACTTTTTTTGAAATACATGATACTTTCCCCTTTTTTAAGACAATCCAAAATTTTTATCTGTTCTAGACAAACAAAGCTTCCTTTGGACTTGAATTTAATTCAGAACAAAAGTTAATGTGATACGGTTCTTAATAACGAAGTTCAGTAAATGTATATATATCTAAAAAAATTTTAAAAAGATCAGATGAAAACCAAAATTATAAAAACCTTAAAAGCTAAAAACTGTATATATGTATGCTTCAAAGTCAAAAATAAACATGAGGATTTCCATACAAAATAAAACACAGGTACTTCCCAATATTTTTATTTATTTTTTTTTTGTTGTTGTTGTTGTTGTTGCATAATAGCTAGCAAGTAAACAGTGAAGATTCACAATAAATGAATAGAAATGCTGAAAAAAATTACATCAAATATAGTAGCAGTTTTCCCAGCACAAAACCTCAAAATTATCTTGTTATGTGAGGTTTGCAGCAATTCCCCATGTAAGAGTGAAACCGTGTCGTAAAAGTACTGTGTTATATGGAAATTGCGTGTATTTTATGCCAATCGAATTTTTACTTTAAGACAATGTGATTCAAATCTTAAATCTAAGAATAACAGAAAAGTTGAAGCAGACAGAAGCAAAGGAAATAAATGTAGAAGACTAATGCTAGCAAAAACCATAAAGGCCTAATATATGAAATCAAGAGGGAGTGAATCAAATGGGACAGAAGAATGTCAGAAAAAGAAGAAAAGATAAGGCTTCAATATTTGTTGAAAATTTATTTAGGAATAAAGGATTAAACTAAATCTATTATTAAAGGCTTCAATAGTTTGATCATCTTAAAAGTATAGAGGAATATTTAAATAATCTGGGTAGAGCAAAAAAAATTTGAGTATCAGATTTTCTTTTTTCTTTGTGGCAGTTGCCTTCTCTAATGACTTTTTGAGGCATTAGACAAAGCAGCGGACAAAGTAAAAGATGGTCCTTGTTAAACATCTAAAAAGTAAAGTAGGAAATAATTCACAAAAATAGACAAATGTTTTGGGAAAATTTGAAGGAGAAAGCAAAGCTAATAATAAAGTACCTGCTGGATTTCTGTTCAGGATATTGACTCTGTTCTAACACAAATGTGCACAAGTTTACATGAAGAGAAAACACAAAAAATAAGAAAAGCCTCATTGACATCGATGTTGATAGTGATATTGTCATGCTGGTTCAAGATACAAGAGTGTACAGACAATTTGAAATTGGAAGTGACACTAAGTAGGATAAAAACGGATATCACATTGAAATATATAAGAAAGTTTTAAAAACAATTAAAGTTGAGCAGCTTTCACAAGTAAATTGTAGACTTGACTATACAAGTATTATTGAAGAAAAAATGAAACAGATTGAAAACAAGCACCAAACCTTGGAGTCTCAGAAAAAGACTACTTGATTCAGCTAAGGAGGAATGTAGTGAAGTTGTCTACAAGGATAGAAAAATAAGAATCTAATGGTGGATACAAAAAGTTAAAGCAGTCCTGGAAAAGAAGAAAGTATACAAAATGTTCCTAGCAAGATGAGCACAAATTAATATAGAAAGAACACACAAGAAAAAGAAGTCTCATTCTTTAATATCATTCATGGTTGACAGTGATTATCTTCATTCTGGTTAAAGACACAAGAGTATGCACAGGATCTAAAATCTGAAGTGATCACCATTTAGTTCTGAGCAGATAAAATTGAATTTCATATTGGAAAAAAAAAGAAGTGTGTATAAGAAAGTTCTAAAGCAAATCAAAGTTCAGCAGCTTTCAGAGGTGACTCACAAAACATTATTCAAGAAAATGTTAAACTGGAAACAATAATCATGTAGATTCAGTGGCAAACCCTGAAAAAAAAATAACTGATTCAGCCATAGAGGCATGTGGTGAAGTTGTCTGCAAAGACTCAGAACTCAGGAGTTTAAAGAGGCAGTCAATGAAAAGAAGAAACCATATTGAAAGTTCCTGGCAAATAAGAGAAAATAAAGAAAAATGAACACAAAGACTAAGAAAAAACAAATATAACAGTTTTATAATGGCAACACTGCATAATTTAGAATAACTGATCAGAGGGTTGAATTCCAGATGATTGGAGTAGAGTTTTCGTAGTACCCATCTATAAAAATGGAAATAAAAGTGAATGTAAGAATTACAGAGGAATTTCCCTGCTGAGTGTTCCTGTTTAAGATTTATGCAAGCTACTTGAGAAACAGCTAAGAAAAATTGTGCAAGAAAAGCTTGGAGAAGAACAAGCTGGATTCAGGTCAAATAGAGATTGTCAGGATCAAATTTTCAAGACAAATAGTGGAAAGTAATGGGTCAGCCCTTTCCTTTAAATTTACAGGGCCCCAAGGCATGAATACAAATGATACCCTTGCCCTGGAAGAATAGTACCTAGACAAATATATCTTCATAATGACAAAATCAAAAAGTATTTGTAAAGCTAGTTTTTATGATTGAAAGTGAGCTAAACATCAAAAATGGCTGAATTTAATTATTATTGCACATGCTTTGATGTTCTGCTGATGGTCTAGCGACATTTGATTGAGTAATAAAAAAAAAAGACTTAGATAATTCATAAATTGTTATATATAATTATATATACTCCATGAATTTTTTTTCATAAGATTAATTATGAATATTTCATTTTTTATCTCTTATTTAATAAACTTATTTTTTGTGTGTTTGTGATGTGTGGCCCTCTAAAGTGTGTGACCGAGGAGCTATCAAGTCTGGGTCTAAGAACAGCACAGCTCATGGAAATATAACAAAGATCTATATTTATGTTTTGTAGATCTGAAACGGCATATGACAAGATGCCAAGAAGAAAACTGTTCAAAATGCTACAGTTATGTGGTGTAAATAGGATATTATATCAAGCAATACTTAGTCTATATTTGAGTCATAAGTCAAAAGGCAGAATTGAAGGAGGCACATGAAGATAGTTTTTAGCTTAACATGAAACTGTTCAGTTAGGTATCAGACAAGGGTGCACATTATCTTCACTGTTATTCATCATCTATATGGATTACAATATGAAGGAAAGTGGTACTTAACATGATATTATAGTAGGAAATGTTAATCCCAGCTCTTTACTTTCTGCAGATGGTGTTATACTCCTAAATATATTACTTGGAAAGAAGTCAAAAGATGCTCTTATGGGCAAGGTTCACCACTTGCATTTCTAAATGACACAATGACACAATCCATAATAATCTTCTCCACACATCCAACAGCCTGGATCTTTCCTTAACCAGTTTTCTGTTTGGACACACTGTAGAGGTGACTGCTTCTATTAATAATACAGATCTCATCCAAGATTCATCTCCTGCAGAATATCCTTCTCTCAGCCATTCATTACCTCATGTAGTTACAACAATGTTACTCCTCCTTCCAATGGTCAGACTATGGTTTCCGTTCTTCAGATCCAGATACCTGTGTGCTTGTTACAAAAATTATCCATGTTGAATCACTCTGTTCAAAATTCCCACCATTTTCAAACCATGGTTTTTCTGTTCCAGGATGGTCCAAGAACTTAAAAAAAAAAAAAAAAAAAAAAAAACCACTAATCAGAAGTGGCTTAAGACAAGATTCCAGCTTCATTTGCAGAATGAAGCTGAAGATTGCAATACTTGCAAATCCATCATTAAAAAAACCAAGGTGGATTTCGATATGGCGAAATATAGAAAAATTACAAACTTTGCTAATGGGAGTCGTGCTTTCTGGTCTTACAAACACTGTTGAGTGAAACTTTTGCTCACTTGTGCTTCTGGCTCTTTCTCATCCAAATCATAGCATTGCAACATAACCTAAAGGGAGGGTCAATCTGACATCATTCTTCTCATCTTACTCCTACATAGATGTTGAAGGCAAATCACCACCTCCTCTGCCTCCTATGGAACATTGCCTCATATGCCTCTTGCAGCCTTCCACGAAAAAGAACAAACTGAGCATCAAAAAAACAGCTTCCTGTTCTGATGGAATCCCACCAGTTTCTCAAGAGATATCCTGAACTAACACCAGTTCTTTATCTTTTATACACATTATACTCAGCTGAGATCCACCCAACAGCTTGGAAGCAATTCTACATAAAGCCAATTCCAAAAAAAGGTGATAACTACCATTCAACCATCAACCTACTACTCTCATCTTAGCACTGTCCAAAGAAATGGAGGATATCTGGAGAAGTATCATCTAATCAATAATAACAATCAATATGGATTTCGCCAATCAGGATATGCACAGCAGATATCCTGGTGTCACCCACATGCCATGAAAACTTTGAAGAAACCAATGGCTGTTGCATCTGACATTTGATAGGGTTTGGCATTGCAGGAACACCTTCCACTATTATGTAATAGTAGAAGGTGTTCTTTCTTCAGATTTTTCTGCAAATGCAGGTGTTCCTTGAGGCTCTGTTATTTCCAACCCTCTTCCTCATAATATCCTATTTACACCACACAACTGTAGCGTTTTGAACAGTTTTCTTCTTGGCACCTTGTCATATGTCGTTTCAGATCTACAAAACTTAAATACAGATCTTTGTTATATTCCCATGAGCTGTGCTGTTCTTAGGCCCAGACATGAGAGGTCTTGGGTGGCACACTTTAGAGCAAGGGTCGCCAAACTTCTTTGACCGTCGACCCCTTGAAGAGTTTCTTGACTTTTTATCGACCCCCCTCTATTTTACTATTATGTAATTATAATAGGACAAGCAAAAAAAGATGCTTATGTGAGTTTTTAGATTGTTTATTTTATAGTTATAGTGTTTATTGCATGTATAATATAGTATATATTATCATAATACTATTACTACTACTATTACTATCACTAGTAATATCACTGGTATTACTAGTGATATTAATAATCTACTGGTATTAATATTACTGGTATTACTGCCAGTCCTGCTCAACTCTTCAAAATAGAGAAGTTTAGTTCATTAATGAATAATGATTGAATTATAATATGTATGTTGATGAATTTTAGAACATTAACGCTCACTTGTATGTCGATGCGCGAAAATGAGACTGGGATTGAATACATGTAAGTAAATAAGAGTCGGCCTGGTTGGCTGAGTGGTTAGCGTATCCGCTCTCCAACCAATAGGCTGTGGGTTCGAATCCAGCGTAGGCATGGATGTTTGTGATTGTCTTCCACCTTCATACATTCCTTTACCCAAATATAGATATACTCTCCAATTATGGACTGGGTCACCATGGGAGCAGTAGACCCAAACCTCCTGCAATGGGAGTGGCTTTCACCCTACAGTGGGTAGAAAAATAGCCTGTTCATCATCATCATCGTCAACTAAATAAGAACCGCGCACGTGTTGCAATCTCACTCCCGCCGCACAGGCCAGGCAGGAACCACCAACATCCATTTATTGGTAAATACGTCATTTTGGCCTACTTGATTGGCCTCTAACTATTTTCATGACCTTGCTCCATCTTACAGGTCCTATTCATGTCACTGTTCCCACGATTCACTCTTAATTGCGTTGTCATTCAGGATGGAGGTAATCCAAGTTAACCGGATTAAATATTATCCATACAATGATGTCTTATATTTTTCTATCGATCCCCAATCGACCCCTAACAATGTTATATTGACCACTTTGGTGACCACTGCTTTAGAGGGTCACATATCACAAACACACACAAATATATATATATATATATATATATATATATATATATATATATATATATATATATATATATATATATATATATATATAAAGATCTGTTCTCACTGACCTCAGACCCTTTTTACAGTTTTGCTGATGATAGCACTCTCTCTCTACTCATCCTACTCATATGAAAAACCTTCTCAAGCTTCAAGATTATTTATAAGTACTCTAAACAATGATCTGCACACCATTCTGTAATAGGGCAACAAAATCCTAGTCACCTTCACCACTTCCAAAATACAGCTTTGCCTGTTTTCTCACAAAAAAAAACTTAATTATTCTCTACTTACTTTTGATAATACTCAACAGTCAAGACAGAAGATCTCGCTTCCTGGAAACAACTCCTACTCCTCATCTTTCCTGACACAATCACATCACTACCATAGCATCTTTTCCAGAAAACTTGGCATACTTTTTCAATTTCCTGTCCAGTTGCTTACTCTGTACAAATCTCAAGTCCGCCCAACCTTCGAATACTGTGGTCATATTTGGGGTGGTGCACCTAAGACTTCTTTAAAACATCTTGATGCAGTCCAAAAGAGAGTAGTTTGGTTGACTGAAACCCATCTCTCAAACTCTCTTCAGCCACTGTCTCATAGATGATCAACTTCTGCAGATTATTCCATGGTCACTGTTCAGCAGAGTATGCTCATTATGCTCACCATTTCTGCTAAACTTACAGGAACGTGAGCAGCAGCAGCTACCCACCATCCCTTTCCAGTTGAACTGCAGATTCACCAATCCTGTTATCCCTGATCATCTTTTACATCAGTTCTATGGTAGATGCCAGCTGCCTTTCTTCACCTACTCTCTACATGGGAATAAAAGGTGTCAGCTGATTTATTTTTTATTTTTTTTTTACTTCATTCTTGACCTCAGCCCAAACATGCCATTTATTTGCTACAGGTCTTATAGCCATCATGTGTGATAGTAACATAAAAAATAAATAAATAAAACATTTTAGTTATATTGACACAATTTTTATCGAAGATGGCAAATTAAATATGGAAATAGGCAAGTATGGTAAGAAGTGAACTGAATAAATTTATACAGAATAAGAAAGAAATTAGTCAAAACGCTCAACTAGGTATATACAAGACAGCTTTCAAACCAATTTTAACTTATGGATCTGATAGATAGATTAGAAACAGAACACTTGATCAAAGGCTGGATGGAGACCATAGATATCCAAGTTCTGAGAAAGATTAAGGGAGGTGAACAAATGGGGTCAATGGCAATATCATATTAAAAACCATGACATTAGGAAAGAACTTCACATTGCTGGCATTCATGAACCTGTTAGCAGAGCTATTCCGAGGTGGTATGGTCACCTAAACAGAATGGGAGAGGAAAGGATAGTAAAAAAAGCTTTTGGAACAAAACCAGAGAAAACCCAGAGTTTTGGGAAAAAACCCAAAGCTAGACCAAGATATAGGTATACTGATACTATATGATATGGCTTTTATAAGACCAAACTATATGATCAGATAATAGATTAATTTAGAGGAAAATTGTTGAGAGCAAGTAAATATGCTAACTTCATATAATATTATTATGAATATCATGTACACTCCCTGAGCATACATATCAGGAATTTGATGATGAAAGTGGTGAAAGGTGTGCAAATCATAGATAAGTTAATGAATAGATAGAATTTTTTGTTGTTGTTTCTTTTTTGCTTTTAATATCACACCCACACAATAATGCCATAAAACCTACAGTACAACAGTGTCAGGTAAAGTTTTTTCTTTTCTTTTTTTTTGTTTTTTAAACAGCTGGAGATCGAATAAATAGGTAGAATAAAAGATACTGATAGAAGATTAAAGGGAAAGTGTGGAAGAAGGGATGTCATACAGGAAGAGTTGGAAGGAATTTACTGAAAGGGGAAAAGATACCTGTAAATAAAATTTTTTGACAGGAAAATCACATGAAAAGTTATTTTATTCTTAAACTTATCTTCTCTAACAGCTCCAGAGAAGCATAACAAACTATGATATTAAGAATAAATTACTCTACTTGTAAAGAGAATAAACTGCTCTCTATTGTATGTCAAAATGCATATATTCAACCTACTTAAAAAGGGCAAACATCAAACTATCATGCCACAGCCCTTGGCTCAGTTCTCTCAAAAATAACAAAGATTATATACTTCTTCACTACCTAGAGGTCTTCTAATTAATGACTATCAATAAGGATTCCATTGGTATTGATCCATAGTGGATCATCTTAGCCAACATTCCATACTTCTGCACATAAGACAAGGAAAGGTTTGAAGATATTCCAATTTGCTCCTGACATTTTAAGAGCAATGGATCAAGTCTGACAAAGATGCTAACTCAATGTACTGCCATCTTATATACTGGTTTCGGCCCGCGAGTAATCAGTTTCCTCTGTTAAGATTTTTCCACCAATGGCTAAGAAAACCAGGGCTCTCATCTAAGTCCTTTCTACATCATTGACCATCTCTCGCCAGCCTTAATTTTACTATAAATTTGCTAACATCACAACATGCTCCATTCCTCAACAAACCTTGTAGCATATAAAGTTTCAAGATCTTTGATAATTAAGCCTTAAATGATGAACTTCTTCATACATATAAGCTTAATCTACCTCTCCACCAAAATATCACCCCTCTGAACATAAAGATACATGCTATTCTTCTTCTTCTTCTTCCATATATTATGGGCACTCCACAGAAAGAATAGTCAGAACAATGAAGGCATTGAAGTACAATCTCTGTAAAGCTTTCAAACTTCATAACAAGTTTAGTGTCCTTATCCACTCTGCCAGAGATCAATCCTCTAGTCTGTTCCAACTGCACATACAAAATTTCTTGCACCTACAAGGTAGTGGCCTATAATGGACAGACCAGAACATCTGGAACAGCATACATATAAATACATGTAAATCTAACAGACCATGTCGCAGACACAACCCACAGAAAAAAAAAACTATGCTAATCATAGCAAGTATAAGCATAACTGTTTTAAAAAAAAAAAATCTGCAGCTGCTCTGCACCTACATAAATGTGTGTGTGTACATCCACATAAGATATGGGAAACCATTATTCTAAGACATGATAGCCATGACTATTTAAAAGCACTTGCCCAGGATGAATGCTTAGGATTTTAGCCTGCATGTCTAATTATTTCCAGTTCCTTTCTGTTGTCAGCATGTACCAAAGTTTTATATTGTGTCCTTAATGATGTCTCAGTTACAGATACAAATACTGAGGTCTTTGAAAAGTAATTAACTCCTTCATGATGTGCTTCATTCCATTAAACTGTCAAAATAAATCACTCGTTATTCTGGAGTAAGGACAATCTCATCTAGAATGCTAACAAAACACAGTCTTCCCTGTCTTTTCATAAGACAGAGAGAGATCTCAATCATCCCTCCACACCACTTTTGATAACAGTCATTTCTCTAAATAAGATCCGAGTTCTTTTCTTGGTTGACTTGCAACCCTAACCATTCCTGAGACAAGTCCATGATATCCACAGCCATCTCAGCCTCCAAAACATTTAGTATTCTTTCCTGCACATCCATTTTCTTCTATGCAATTGATAATCCTCTACCAATTCCAAATGCACCTACCTTACAATACAGTTTTCTCATTTATGTGTGGGGAGGAGAGGAAGCCAAAAATGCTCTAAAAATCTTGATGCTATCTACTAGGGAGTAGTCTGGTTGTCCAATAATCATTCCTTCATTCCAAGCACTTTCTCATAGACAGTCTATTTCTGTTCTATGCCTTTTTGTAAATAATTTCATGAGTGCTGTTCAGCTGACTAAATTTCATTATTCC
Source organism: Typopeltis vanoorti (assembly GCF_054136105.1). Lineage (NCBI taxonomy): Eukaryota > Metazoa > Arthropoda > Arachnida > Uropygi > Thelyphonidae > Typopeltis > Typopeltis vanoorti. The sequence goes on along the minus strand of NC_143557.1, from coordinate 43,343,260 downwards.
TCAACTTTCCTCTACCTCTATAAAAACAAAAAGCAGCTATGGTTCAATATCCAAATCACCCTCTTCACATGTTCCAAAGTGCTATAACTTCCAGCTGTTCAAGTAAAAAAGCATCAAGGTTCTTACTTTTTTTCTTTCTGACCACTTTCAGTAACCTCTCATGAAATAAAATCTAGAATTAGGATTTATGAAAGATAACATTAACTTACCAGCTGTTACTAAACTGTCCTGGTATGTATATTCCAACGACATCATTACACATTTCAGAAAGTTTTTTAGCCGCTGAAATAAAAAAAAATAGAATAGGTTACACTTAGCAATGAAATATTTAAAGCTGAGTGTTAACAATGAAATATTTAAGCTGAGAAGTTTATATCTCTTTAGTAACACCAACTGTTTTCTCACAACACAGCAAATTTTAAATAGAAATGATTTTTTTTTTTTCCCCTTCCATAAACGTAAACCATACTACACATGATTTATATGCATTTCAATCCTGGAAAACATGAACAAATAAATAATTAGACACAGAATAGATAAGAGAATAACTCATGAAGTTCAGAACACTATTAACTTTAGATCAGTGGGTCTTAACCTTTTTAGTGATCGGCATCCCCTTGAATCTAAAAATAAGTTCTCACACCCCCTTGAAAAATGTGTTTCTATTTCTTTATTTAGAAAATTACATCTATTGCAAGATAATTTATTTAATGAAGAATAAACATACATTCACATATACATACAAAACAATATCTCAATTTTTAATGGCTATGTTGTTGTTGTTGTTGTTTATTCATAATAATACTTTTGAAGCAAGGCTCCTTTTTTGAAAGAGCCACGCATAAGTCATGACTTGCATTTAAGTGATTTCTGGCTTTTGTTTTTATGTGCAAAAGTGATGAAATTCCATTTCACACAGGTAGGTGGTGGTAAATGGTAAAAGTGTCTGCAATGCTGCTTTTGCCAGTGTAGATAAGGTTCTAACTGTACCACATTTGTTCTAAGTCCAGTTTTTCAAATTCCATTTGAATACGTGCATTGGCTCGTATTTCAATAAGATGGTCTTTTATTAAATAGCTGTCGTCCATCAAATCTAGGTCAAAATTCAGAAACTTCTCTCGCACCCCTGGAAATGCTTTCTTACACCCCCCAGGGGTGCACATGCCCCAGGTTAAGAACCACTGCTTTAGATGGACTATACCTCCTTGTTAAGGTTGCTGCTGTTGTTGATGATGATACTAATCACTCACCTGCCTTAACTGTGATGCTGAAATGATTTAATGATGTCAAATTTTTGAGCAGATGATGAGCTGAAGAATTGTGAATGTAGTCTATCGTAAGCCAACCTGAAAATGTTGGCTTATGATAGACAGTAGTGGAGATAGAACCATCTTCCTTTCTTTGGACGTGTACATCCAGGAAAGAGATGCCCTGTGGAGATTCTTTTTCTAGCGGGAATTTGATGCGACGATGAAGAAGGTTGATTTTATCTAGAAGCAAGTGTAGTTCTTGTTCAGAATGACCCCAGACTGCAGAGACATCATCAACATATCGTAGCCAGATTTTTGGTTTAGGATTAAACATGAAATTTCCATTCAATATTTGATTGTTAAAGACATCCATCTTTTTGAAGATGCATGTCTTTAACAATCAAAGCAAAGTGTTCAGAATTCTTGGTAGTCGAGACTGTTAAACTTTCTAAAATCTATCACTATCTTCAGTATGGTGAGCAGGTGGATTAAAAAGTAGCTTATAAACTGTCTGTTTAGGATAGCCTTAGCCAATGTTTTTTTTTTTTCCCTTTCTATTTTGGTCATCATCAAATTCCTGCCATGTACCCTCAAAGGGTGTAACAGGATATAATAGTGCTACATGAAAAATTTACATCATTACTAACTTCCTATCTACAATTTTCTTCCCAATCAGTCTGTTACTTGTCAAGACTCCAACATTACCAGATCTTATATTTCTATCGTCTAAGGCACTTTGTACCGTATCAATCCACCTATATCTTGGTTTTCCTCTGGGTCGTTTTCCTGCCAACTTGGCAGAGAACACTTGTTTTGCTAATCTTTCCTCGCCCATTCCGTTTAAGTGACCATAACACCTGAGATTAGCTCTGCTTATAATATATTTTAACCCCAGATATATTTTAATTAAATTTCTATAACACGCTACTGCACGCATAGAGGGATTCCATTGTAAGCATGCACCCTAACTGTATGTGATTCCTAGTATTGTTTGAATTAACTGTACTGACGATGTCCTATGATACTTAGGATGAAATATTTAAATATTAAAAATCTTATTATCGTGGTTACGTGTGTATGTTTAGTCATGAATGCTCCACAGGTTTCATTATACAACCGAGTCTTATTCCTTCACGGGGAACTGAGAGTACAGAAGACAAACTTACTAGGCAAACTTCAATTCAAACAGGGTAAGCTACGTGTCAGAATCTCTCTTTTAAAAAAGTGCAGATAGGCTAAACTCATTCCCACGTTTACTAAACTAAAGGAAGTTATCAAATCACCAGGTGCTCATATTATCAGAAAGCAAGCCATTCCTTACTGCTTAATCAGTCATGACTTTTGAATTATCAAGTACATTACATCAAAAATTGCTACAATTGATTAAAAAAAACTGATCTCAAAAAATGTGGAGATCAAAGTTTGAAAAAAGTAATGCTAATCTACATAAAACTGTACCGACAATGTCCTATGATACTTAGGATGAAATATTTACGTATTAAAAATCTTATTATTGTGGTTAGTGTGTATGTTTAGTCATGAATGCTCCACAGGTTTCATTATACAAGAAAGAAAATTATTGCACTTCAATGGGAAACGATTTTCAAAATGGAAAATTAGGCAAAGTGACTCATTTGTACCAGTACTGCCATATAGTCTTTCCAAAGGTGCTGAAAGATTTATTTTAAAAAAGTAGTTCTTATTGGAAAAGGCTGTTTATTCAAAATATTGCTAGATTTCTGATCTGAACACAGATTAGTCATTACTAATACTATGCTCTTCCAGTATAAAAAAAATGTACATAACTGTAAAAAAAAAAACACAAGAAATAAGAAATATCTTCAGAGAGAATCAGGATAAATGAGTATAAGGGGAGGGGTGGATTGAAATTGAACATGATCACTATAGCTTTAAGCAGAATAAAAATAAGGATTGGAGAAGAATAGTGAGATGGGTTGTATGGGCTGTTTTAAATTGCAGCCAAAACAACTATAGCTATGATGCCAGTACATTATGGTTGCTAAATACACGTGTAAAATCTCTCATGAAATGTGTAACTTAATCATGTTCACTTTTGCATGCTTTTCCTAAGATTGCACTAAAAGAAATGTCAAATTTTGTCTGTAATAATTTTGTATTGTAATAAGTTAACCATGAGCCTTTGTTAAAATAATGTGGTGCATGATGTCATTATGTAATGCTATTAACTCATGTCCATATCTGACAATTTCAAAAAATGCATGAAGTATGATAATCATGGACGAACATCAATACATTACCATATATAGAAGTTTCGAGAGACAAGTGCATGCATACAATGAAAGTCCAGCCTTTTTATAAGTCAAATCATCGAGAAGGACTTTGTTTTAAGGTTTTCACCTTCACTTACCAGGGTCCACCGCCACATGAGATCTGCTGCTGGTAATCAAAACAGGAGTGTTGTAGGTTTCTGAATTTTCTACCTGGGTCTGCCGTCATGTGAGGTCCAATGTCAGGAATCGAAAAGAAAGAGCTGCAACATTGCCGCCGTGTTACGGGTCCTATAGAGCATGGAATAATCGATGACTTGGACAAAGAAGAAATTTGGCAGGAAATCAAGAACAGACCAGCAAAAGTAAAGAAAGACAGGAAGGAGTACTTACGTGTGAACAAAAGATTCGTGTAAAAAGCAGTGCTGAATAAGAATTGTAAGTAGTTATATATGTGATAATTCCAAACAAGAACATACATCAAGTGTGTTTGTTTATGGGTACAACAAGATAATGTAAATTGATATTCATATGTTTACTTATATGACTAGCAGGATATTCTAGATTGCAATTTAGCTTTAAAGGAAGTAAATCAGAAATAAGTTTGAATTAGGAAGAATTGAAAATAACAAAGAAACTGTAAATATTCCTTTTTGATTTAATTAAATGTTTGTGAACAACACATTGGACTGAGTCTGTCAATGCACTATCCTGAAAATTTCAAACCTATGTAAGATAAAGTTTAAGTAATCAATAATCAAGCCACGCCTAGTTAAAGATAGAAATTAACATAAGAGGAGAATACAAACAATATCTGCTTTGTCTTTAGTTAAAATCTTATAATCTCGCACTCAATACATCGTCTAACTGGCGCAGTCGTAAAAGAAATAAATTTGTTAGACTATACAGCATAAGGACATAACATCTAGTAGAAATAAATAAATAATGGCAGTCGACCATTTATAACATCTCACAGAGTTTAACCAAAGAACAAATAAAGACAAAGCAGGGTAATCGAAATACAGAAAGTTTATAACACATGTTCTCACTCTGAAAATCACGAAAAAACATCTTGATTTGCATGTAATGCAGAATAAAAAAGGTTAGTTACTGGGAGAAAATAATCCTGCATCTGAATATCAGGTCTGTAAACTCTCCTTTAGTCAAAAAGCCCTTATAAAGGTGCTTTTGTGATGGAATATGAATCCAGATCTTTTCAATCAAAAGGTACTGTCATTACTAATGACATGTGGAGCTATGGAGGCTCCTGGAATGGTAAACAAAACAGGCTGTTACACATAAGAATGACAGGAAAAAGACCCAGAAGAAAACCAAGATACAGGTGGACTGATGTAAGTAAGCAGTGCCTTAAAAGAATGAAATGGAAGACCTAACAAATCACATTAACTTGACAGGAATCATTAGCAGGAAGGTTGAAATAACAAAAACTTAAAAAGTGTTGGACTATCATACCTGTACACCTCTTGAAAGTACATATCAAATGGTGATGATGTGGTAAGGTGAATAGTCATTTAAATATTATTATAATATTATTTGAAGAGAGAGAGAAAAAAAGATCAGCTGAAATACTATCTAGCAGTGTATAGGACAGTTCAAACCAATCTGAAATGTCCTATAAATTTGAATTTATCATCCAGAACTGAGAGCTGGGTTAAAAAGCAAAACAGCTAATGCAGATTGGAGACTATGCCAAGCCATAAAAATCAGAGATTCCATACTAGAATCAGTATTAAAATGAAGATAGAAGGAAATGACTATATTAGCATAACAAGAATGTGTAAGGGAGTCAATCTTAGATAGTATTGTCTTTAAAAAACTTGAGATGAATTACTAGCAAAATAGGTATGCTTCAAATTAAAATGGCATAGGAAATAAGCAGACTAAGATTTAGATAAACTGGTACAGTTATGAGCTCCTTATAAAACAGTAATGTAAGGGCCAACTGACATTATCACACATTTCACAGGTAACTGACTAAGTGGGAAAAAAAAAGTAATAAAACTGTGTTGGACTTCCATAGTATCCCACACACCACCTCTTAGGATATGTCTTAGTACGAGAATATACACTCAACAAAGTAATGTGAGCAGCTTCACCAAAATCAGTATGTGTTCACAATAAGTTTAAATTTCCTCACTTTCTTTTCCTTCAACATCATTACCATAACAGAAAATGAATAATCAACTCTTAGATGAATACAGTTTATAGATTTGTCATGAATTAACACACATTACTTTAGCTCTTGAATCTTAGCAAAGCTCAAATCTGAGCACCGCCCAAGCCACTTCGTGTATACAATTAACATTGACAGCCTCATACTTGGTGATAAAATTATGTACCACCTGAAGACATGCAATGAGATATACAGCCTTTTGATTGTAGAACAGATATGATATCTGTTCTACAATCAAAAGCTCAGCCTACCAGGCCAACAATTATACTCAGAATTTATTAACATTCTTTTTATTTTAATAATTCAACAATAGTAATAGATTCTTAAACATTTTGGTTGGGAAATCATGAAATAGTCAGCTTCTACAATAAAGCGCTTTCACAACATACTTTAAAAATGAATCTGTCCAATTCATAGAGGAAATAGATGGGGATTTCTATTAGGGATTATTACAAAAGTAATAGTGAATGCTCATGAAGTCATGACTTTTTTTTTTTAGACAAATGAAGAAAAATGTTATTCAATTTCAGATAAAATTAAAGGCCTCATTCACAAAGTACTGTTTCACTCTTAATCTTTCAGAAGTTAATGCAATAATTTTCATTAAATATAATAAATTCTTTCTATATTGTCTAAAACTGTCACTATGAGCTTTCCTCATTACATAACTTTTGGATAGGACTAAATGAACTTTTTCCATTTTTTTTTTTACTTATTATTATTATTAATAATATAACTAAATAACAATGCATACCTCGACCAAAAATTCCCATGTTACTGATCCGTTTTCATTTGGTAAGGCATGAGTCCCTAAACTTTTTAGAACAGTACTGAACACCCTGCAATGAATTCAATTTACAAAAATAAAATTATATAAAGCAGTAGAAATGTTTTATATATATAATCATTTCCATAAACAACACACCTAATACATACAAAATTCCCCAAGGAAAATCTGCCAGTTGTCGAGGATTGACACCTTGCAAACTTTTAAGCAAGTGAGTTCATGTTAATAACCAAAGCAATCTATCAGATATTCCTAAGGACTTCCAGATCAGATGGCAATAGTTCAGATAACCAGAAACTCATTTATGTGTGGAGGGGGAGTGGGGGAAAGACAGACAATGCTAAAAAAAAAAGAGGGAAAAATTGTAAATTTATTAATAGCATTCTTCTATTTAGACAGTAATCATTATCACAACTGTAGACAGATTTATGTCTTAATAAATTGTGGATAAATTTGTATTGCCTAAAAATCTTACAAGTTTTAACAGTAATTTTAAATATCAAATTTCATTAAATTCTATGGAGCCAGGAAGGAGTTATCATCATTTAAAGAAATTTCGAAAATTAAAAAAAAAAAAAAAAGGTCCAATTACAAAAATAAAAAATAATATATATATATATATATATATATATATAACAAAATGGAATTTTATTTTATTTTATTTTATTCAATTTTATCCTGCTCGAGACTAAACAGTGATCACTTCCAATTTCAAATCCTCTGTACACTCTGGTGTCCTGCACAAGGGAGAAAACACCATTATCAACAATAACGTAGTCAATGAGACTTTTCTTATTCCTTGCCTCTTATCTCTATGTGAATTTGCTCAGAACATTTCTGCTCAGGACATTGACTGGTTATTACTAACACCGTGTTCCAACATAAAAATGTACACAAATTCAGATAGAGAGAAGAGGCAAGGAATAAGAAAAGTCTCATTGACTATGTTATTGTTGATAGTGATGTTTTCTCCCTGGTGCAGGGCACCAGAGTGTACAGGGGATTTAAAATTGGAAGTGATCACTATTTAGCCTTGAGTAGGATAAAAGTGAATTTCATATTGAAAAGAATAAGTTTAAGAAAATGTAAGAAAGTTTTAAAGCGAATAAAAGTTGAGCAGTTCTCACATGTGAATTGCAGACTAAAATACAAAGATTATTGAAGAAAAAATGAAAGAGTTTGAGAACAGGAACTACACCTTGGCGATTCAGTGGCAAGCCCTTGAAGAAAACCCTTATTGATTCAGTTAGAGAGGCATGTGATGAGGTTATCTGCAAGGATAGAAAAATTAGAACTCCATAGTGGACACAGGAAGATAAAGAGGCAGTGAAGAAAAAGAAGAATGCATATCAAAAGTTCCTGGCAAATAAGTCAGCTTGGGCTCTTACAGAATACAGAGACAAATGTAAGATAAGAAAGCTAAACACTGTGTAAAACTAGCTAAACAAAAGTCATGGGAGGACTTTGGCAAGAACATAGAAAATAAATACCAAGAAGGTGGAACAATATTCTGGAGTTTCTTGAAGAAGCTTAGAAATGGAGGAAAGAGTGCTGTAAAAGGAGTTAGAGATGATAAAGGTGATATGAAAATAGGAGAAAAAGATATTCTTGAAGTATGGAGTAATTACTTTGAAAGATTGCTAAATGAAACAAGCAGTGATAGCACAGTGGTAAAAAAAACTCAACAGGCATACAGTCAGGAATACATATCCATACTTGAAGTAGAAAGAGCCATCAAAGGCTTGAAATGTTGAAAGGCAGATGGAGTAGTATGTAGTAGATCAAGTATGGTGGTATAAAAGTCTTACAGTGATGGCACCACATAGTTCAGAAGACCTGGACAGAGGGACGAATTCCCGATGATTGGAGTACAGCTCTCATAGTACCCATATATAAAAAGGGAAATAAAACTGAATGTGAGAATTACAGAAGTATATCCCTATTGAGTGTTCCTGGTAAGATATATGCAAGTATACTTGAGAAACGGTTGAGAAGAATTGTGGAAGAAAAACTTAGTGAAGAACAAGCTAGATTCAGGTCAAATAGTGGCTGTCAAGATCAGATCTTCACTTTACGACAAACAGTTGAGAAATCATGGGAATATAACAAACAGATCTGTATTTAAGTTTTGTCGATCTGGAAGAGGTATATGACAAGGTGCCAAGAGAGAAGCTATTCAATACGCTACAGTTATATCGTGTCAATGGTGCAATATATCAAGCAATACTTAGTCTTTATTTGAGTTGTAAGTCAGCAGTTAGAATTGAAGGAAGTACAGGAAGATGGTTTAATGTTAATTCTGGTGTGAGACAAGGATGTACATTATTCCCTCTGTTATTCATTATCTATATGGATCACATTATTAAGGAAAGTGGTATTACACATGATATCAAAATTGGAGATGTTAATGTCACTCTCTGCTTTATGCGGATTATCTTATACTATTAAATAAATCCGCTACAAGTCTGCAAGATTCTCTGACTAAATTGAATAACTGTTGTAATAGATATGGTATGAAGGTCAGCAATAAAAAGACAAAGACAATGAAAATAGGCAGAATAGTTGAAAATGTCAACTGCATAGTGAACGGAGAACTTGTGGAACAAGTAAAACATTTCGGCTACTTAGGCACGATTTTTAGTGAAGATGGTAAATTAAATATGAAAATAGACAACAGAATCAACAAAGCGGGTATGGTAGGAAGTCAATTGAATAAATTCATATGGAATAAGAGAGAAATTAGCCAAAACACTAAATTAGCTGTATACAAGACAGTATGCAAGCCAATTTTAACTTTTGGATCCGAGAGCTGTGCCAGGAGTAAAACACTTGACGAAAAACTAAAGACCGCAGATATGAGCATCCTGAGAAAGATTAGAGGCGTGAACAGATGGCATCAATGGCAATATCATATTAAAAACGAGGATATTAGGAAAGAACTTGACATTGTCAGCATCCAGCAATGCATTAGCAGAGCTAATCTCAGGTGGTATGGTCACTTAAACAGAATGGGTGAGGAAAGATTAGCAAAACAAGTGTTCACTGCCAGGTTGGCAGGAAAACGACCCAGAGGAAGACCAAGATATAGGTGGATTGATATGGTACAAAGTGCCTTAGACGATAGAAATACAAGATCTGATAATGGTGGAGTCTTGACAAGGAACAGACTGATTTGGAGGAAAATTGTAGATAGGAAGTTAGTAATGATGTAAATTTTTCATGTAGTACTATCATATCCAGTACACCTCTTGAGGGTACATGGCAGGAATTTGATGATGATGAATACCAAAATAGGAAAAAAAAAAAAAAACATTGGCTAAGACTATCCTAAACAGACAGTTTATAAGCTACTTTTTAATCCACCTGCTCACCATACTGAAGATAGTAATAGAGTTTAAAAAGTTTAACAGGCTAGACTACCAAGAATTCTGAACACTTTGCTTTGATTATTAAAGACATGCATCTTCAAAAAGATGAAAGTTTTGTCACTCCTGACATAACTTGTGCAAATTCTGGTTATTTTCTTTTTAAAAATACTATTTTTAAACAAAACTTCAGCTTGACCATGGGCAACCCATTATCAACTATATTATTATTATTATTATGTGAAACCTCCAGGGAGTCCAAAGACTCATTGAGGGAGAGCACCTACTCTACAACTCTCCATCTCCGCCAACGCTATCTACCGCCCACCTCAACCACTAGTATTTTCACAGACAATCATAAACATCCATTCTCACAGTGGGATTCCAACCCGCAGCCTTTTGGCTGGAGAGCAGATACGCTAACCACTTGGCCAACCACACCGAGTGGTTTTCTTAATTTGGAGTCATGAACCACATTCTTTAAAGGAGTTTCCGAACAATCTGAACAATCGACGCCAGGAATACAATTTACCTCAGAACTGGAAGTTAACGGTTCTCTCCCATTCTTGGATGTAAAATCACTAATTTGTCAGAAAAACTAAAGATCTCTATTTATAGAAAACCCACACACACCAACAGGCACCTTCATGCACAATTACATTATTATTATTACAGGCTACAGACTCATCAATGGGGTGCCCTAAACATCATGTCAAGAACTATCCAACATTTGTGCAGTATCTGTCATACTTTACTTTGAATTCATTCACAGTCATGGTACCAACAACAACAGACTCTGGCAACCTATTCCACTCATTCACTACTCTCCAAACAAAAAACCTGCTAACAACACTCTTCCTTAGTTTCCATGGATGGTCCCTAGTTCTCCCACACCAGGCCTATTTCCTTCAAAAATTTCCTTTGAAATTTTTCAGAACAGAATCTTGTAAAACCCCTCAGTAATTTGTATATCTCAATCATATCATCCCTTTTCTGCCTATCAACCAGTTTCTGTAACCCACAAATCTTCAACCTATTCTCACAGAAGGTTCATTCCATACGCTTGCTACCATCTTGATCACTCGCCTCTGAAATCCTCTCCACCTCTTCTTCATTGCCAAGAAATCTTGGCTCCTAGATCTGCACGCAGTATTCAAAATGAGGTATTATCGAGGCCTGATAAAAAGGAATAATAATCTACTTGTCTCTGCTCATCAAAGTATTCTTTGGTAACCAAGTAATCTAATGACCTGCTTTAGCCACTTTTGCTATGTGCACTCTAAACTTTAATCTCCAAACTAACCCTCCCAAGTCTCTGGCTTCATTAATTTCCTGAAGTACAGTTTCACCAATGTGGTATACAGCTGATAATCTTTTACCCAAAAACGCATAACCTTACACTTTGACACATTAAACTAACATCTCTTTGACCAGTATGCTGATCTTTCCAAATCAACCTGCAAAATTTAATATCTGTATTAACTACTGCTCTACCCAACTTTGCATCATCGACAAACAACTGAACAGTTCCTCTCTGATCTTTTCCTATATCATTAATATACAAATTAAACAGCAGCGGCCCAAGAACAGAGCCCTGTGTTACTCCACTAGTTACAGTCCTGCCTTCTTCTGGACTCTACTCCTGAATAAACTACTCAATGAAATCTCTCCATCAATCACCCTATTATCCACCTCACAAACCAAATATCCATCCCCCATGTGCTGCAGTGTATTGTATAGAATTCCATGATATCCTGTCCATGTGATATCCTTTTGCAAAGTCCAGCAGTATTACTGTAAACGCATGAACTTTATCTAACTCAGTTGTCACTGCATTATAAAATGTGAGCAAGTTACTGAGGAATGACCTACCCTTCACAAAATTATGCTCCTCCCCCATACATTACCCCATTTCCATCTACCCATTCCTGTATTTTGTTCTTAACCAACTTCCCCAATACTCTGACAACAACTCCTGATATGCTGACTGGTCAGTAATTTGCTACATCGGTCTTGGAGCTTCCTTTATGCAATGGAACTATTTTCCCCTTCTTTCCAGCCCCCTAGGATCTAACCCAGAGCTGAGACTTAGATCATGGTCAAGGGCAATGATAATTCTCTCGCCATTTCACGTAAAACTTGAGCTGGTATACTATCCAATCCCGCAGCTGTATTCACATTAAGGTTCTGTAATATGCTATCCCCCCCCCACACACACACATTTCATTTACAACAGTTCCCATATAAGCCTTTGGATTGTTCCTGCAATATCACCACCTGAATGATATACTCTTGCAAAGTGTTCACTTAGTAATTCTACTATTTCAACTGATTCAGTTACCTGCCTACTATCGGCATTCATTAAATCATTCTGCCATAAATATTCTTTCTTTTACTTGCAGCATATCAAAGTGTAGCTCAGTGGATGTGGCGGTTGCACACCACGGAGCTTGACCGCACAAAAGAAGACTTCTAGGTTTCGAATCTAGTCAGCAACTAGAGGAAATTTTTCTAAGCCTTTTTTTGACAGGTTCCCTAGTTAGTCGATCTCTGGCACAGGCAAGCAGGTTTTTTTCCCGGAAACTTGGATTTTTTTGTTGCATAAACTCAAGAAAATCGACTGTAGAACCCATACTATTTCAGACATTAAATATATTGTGTTAGGGTTAGGGACCACAAGTTGAAGGCACTTGTTGAGCCGTCTCTCTTCACTGTGTGCTGCTTAATTAGTGATAGCTTGGGCCAGCTATCTCTGATGGGTACCAGTGGAGATTGAACTGCCCACTCAGTCTCCAAAAGTTAGATAGGGCTAAAAGCGGCCTCGCCTACTCCCTGCACAGGAATAAAAGGCATTAGCTGATTTTTTTTTTTTTTTTTTTTTTTTTTAATTAAAAGAACTGTTTGGGATTATCTTATGCCTGCATTGCTAATTTCCTTTCATACTCAGCTTTTGCTTTTCTTGCCACACTAGTTACCCTTCTGGCCTGTGCTTTTTGCTGTTCATATGCCTGCTGGTCACCTTTCTACTTAAATTCCCTCCACAATTGTTTCTTTTTTTTTTTTTCAACTCCAGCTTAATGATGACATTCATCCATTTAACTCCCACTTGATTTACTCTCCTGACTCTAGGTATGCAGTCTGCCATTACTCCCCTCAAACACTCCTTTACCACTTCCCATTCACTATCAACATCTAGCCTTTACAGTTTTATCCATTCCAGAAGCTTGACATCATTTCTACTTTGGACAGACTTGCTCATTCCTTCCTCAGTGACAAAGAAGAGATCACCAAAGAACTAAGTTTTTTCTTAGAAACTTTCAGAAAAATGTCTATCCTAAACAGACAGTTCATAAGCTACTTTTTAATCCATCTGCTCACCATACTGAAGATAGTACTAATGTAAAAGGCTTTACATCTCTACTGTACATCAGCTCTGTTTCACCAAAGTTAACTAAAATTCTCAAGAAATTTAAGACCATACTTCTTTTACTCCTCGTTCCAATCTTTGTTCCTTACTTAGTACAACTAAACCAAAACATGACAGCTTAAAGTATCCAAGAATTTATCATCTTGGATGTAACTGCAATGTGCCCTATTATGGTCAGCCAGAGAAATCCAGAGAGTTGTGTATGGAAGAATATGTGAAAGATATTACATATGGCAGGACTAGAGTCAGCACGCCATCTAATCATGTTCTTAATTCTGCTTGCCCTAACAGTGAAGATTCTGTAATTCATCCAGTGATTTGGAACAAATCAGAAAACATTTTTAGATGCTATGATGAACTGAAGAGAAAAATTGTGGAATCAACAGAAATTGTCGTCAATCCAATCCATCTTAATACTAATCTTAGCTATAACCTATTTGATTGTCACTCTTCAGCTATCCAACTTTGGCATACATGATATTATGCCTGCATCAAGGTGGACAAAATTAATATGGCATCCAGAATGGCTTTAAATGTCAGCAAAACATTTGCAAGTTAATTTATAGATGCCTCTTGTAATGCATATTTTTTGTATTTCTCTTTTCATGTTATGCACCCGATAAAGTTTGCTAAGAAAATGAAACTAGCTGTGTGCTCTTAGCTTCTAGCCATTAAATTTTTTTAATCACACATATATATATATATATATATATTATAATTCATTTTACTTGGTGGGAATATTATTAAAAAGTTTTAATGACTAATACCGAGAGATAAAGAGATGACATGGTATATTTGAAAAGATACTACTAGTTTATTAGTTTTGTTGAATTTCTCAACATCTTCAGGTATCACAATCAAAGAAATATATAAAAAATTATAGACTTAAAATTGCATTAACAGAACAAGTACAAAAGACAGTAGCGTGTTTGAAAACAAAATGCGAGCTTGAGTTCCAAATAAATGTAGACTACATGCCGTCACAAGTGCGCCAATACTGAGCAGAGGCAACGTGTGCATCAGAGAGAGATTGAAACTTGGCTGTTGTTGATATGTGAAGAATCTAGAGAAATTTCTCTAGATTCGACAATCTTTCTCTCGAGCTCATCATAGCACACATGGATGTCAGAAGTTTGAGTCCAGTTCACAATGTGTTGGCGGCTTTCGTCTCAGTTAACTGAAAAGAGAACGTGGCTAGAGAGAGAGCACTGGCTCTAGTCTTGTTGTAGGAGATATCTCTATAGTGTTCTTCCAAACGTAGAAGGATGGATTTAGCAGTCTGGCCATAGTATGGCTTTCCACAATCACATAAAATCTTGTACACTCCTGGAAACTGAGTTGGAAGATGTTTCTCTTTAGGTTTACTAAGTATTGAACGAAGTTTTGGGGAGCGTAGTAAAGCAAGTTCTGAAGCTAAACTTCTCGAGAATTTTTGCAAGTTTTCGTGAAAGAGAGCTGATGTAAGGCAAAGAGATGAAGGCTCTGGGGGAAGGGGGGTCTTCAGAAGTAGTTGAGTGACTGGGGGGAAAGAAATTTGTCAATTTTATTAGGAGAGAAACTATTATTAATAAAAGTTTTTTTAAGAAAAAGGAGTTCGTTTGCAATTTCTGCTTCTTCTGTAAGTAAAGACTTGGCTCGGTGAGCTAAGGTGGAAATAATACCAAATTTGTGTGTGTGTGGGGGGGGGGGGGTAGTGATGGAAGGAAGCATGAAGATATCTATCAGTATGAGTAGGTTTTCTAAAAACTGATCTCTTTGCCTTACATCAGCTCTCTTTTACCAAAACTGGCAAAAATTCTCAAGAAGTTTAACTTCAGAACTTGCTTTACTATGCTCCCAACACTTCGTTCAATACTTAGTAAACCTAAAGAGAAACATCTTCCAACTCAGTTTCGAGGAGTGTACAATATTTTGAAATTGTGGAAAGCCATACTATGGCCAGACTGCTAAATCCATCTTCTACATTTGGAAGAACACCGTAGAGATATCTCCTACAACAGGACTAGAGCCAGTGCTTTCTCTAGGCACGTTCTCTTTTCAGTTAACTCAGACAAAGGCTGCCAACACATTGTGAACTGAACTCAAACTTCTAACATCCATGTGTGCTATGATGAGCTCGAGAGAAAGATTGTCGAATCTAGAGAAATTTCTCTAGATTCATCACATATCAACAACAGCCAAAGTTTCAATCTCTATGATACACACGTTGCCTTTGTTCAGTATTGGCGCACTCGTGACAGCACGTAGTCTATGTTTATTTGGAACTCAAGCTCGCATTTTGTTTTCAAACACGCTACTGTTTTTTGTACTTGTTCTGTTAATGCAATTTTAAGTCTGTAATTTTTTATATATTTCTTTGATTGTGATACCTGAAGATGTTGATAAATTCAACGAAACTAGTAAACTAGTAGTATCTTTTCAAATATACCATGTCATCTCTTTATCTCTCAGTATTAGTCATTAAAACTTTTTAATAA
Source organism: Typopeltis vanoorti (assembly GCF_054136105.1). NCBI lineage: Eukaryota > Metazoa > Arthropoda > Arachnida > Uropygi > Thelyphonidae > Typopeltis > Typopeltis vanoorti. The sequence goes on along the minus strand of NC_143557.1, from coordinate 43,327,511 downwards.
TAATAATAATAATAATAATATATATATATATATATATATATATGATTAAATTTTTTTAATCATACACACACACACACACACACATTTTATCATTTTAAATCATCTATATCAACAAAAATGTAATTATAAAAAAAAAAAACTTTCATCAATTACTCTTGATGGAAAGGCTAGCAGAATGAAATTATTGTGCTATAATATACCCATATAACCAGTGGTGAACTATAAGGGGCTCCCGTGAGCCCTTAGTTAAATTTTTCTCAAATCTGCGAGCCCCTTATTCTTCTTGTTTACTTTATTTTTTTTTTGAAAAATATTAAGCGACAAACTCATATGGTAACCTAAAAAAATAAGTCTATTCGGCAGTGTATAGATTATTTGGAATTATTGTTTCAACTCCTCTATAACAAATGTCCCAAGTTAGAAAATAAAATAAGCGCATGCACTATCTTTACCCTTCTGCCTTCCACTAGCCAATCAAATGTTTTATAAAAGATTATAAAAGATTTCATTCTTATTATATTTTGATAGTTAAAAAATGTTTTTCTTATGTAAGATAAATTAACACAGTTGACTGTGTGCAAATATTTCATGTTTAGATCATGAAATATTTGTTTAAAAATGATAGCCTTTAGAGGTTGATTGTCCGCTCATACTTTTTGATTGGAATACACAAGCTGTATTAATAAAAGTTATGGTGTGAAATACATCTTTTTTTTTTTTTTTGCTTGACAATACGAGCTCTTTGTTAAAATTTCCATAGCTCACCACTGCATATAACTACCCATCCACCTATCTCCTTCATGCCCTGTGGCACAAGATCCTTCTTCTTTTATTCCTTTCTTTGCAACTAACTCTTCCTCTCTATGTTTTAAGGTAATATATCCATATGAAAATAAAACTATGCTCAGCAGGATCTTATAAACTGTTTATATACAGTAATTTTATATGAAATTCAAAGTTATCATGATGTCTATGATAATGTGCGGTATATTAAAATGTCTGACATTTACAGTATTCAAAGGGATTAACTAAATATCACTTCTGACTGATGGTAATGATATTAGGTATCTCTCTACATATTTCTTTATTATTCTTCTCAAGATAATGAAATAATTTACCTTGCTGAAATGTTCAATAAACACAATAAGTTCTACATACATACATTATGTAATAGCATGCAATGCATTATTTCATTTATTAAGTATTACAGTAAAACCCCTTTTTTACACTTTTCAGGGGACTGATGGAAAAAAGTGTAAATAGCAGGAAACGTAAAAAACATTTAAAAAAAAGGCTAAAAGATGACTTACTGCTAGTATGAGAGTCTACCTACTCGATTACCAAATTTAATAACTGAAAATAAATGAATTTACAATTACTTACATTTATCTATTTAAAAAATCTTTAATTGTTTTTGCTTTTCAATTTTTTTTTTTTTTTGACATAGCAGCAGATTGCTTTGCATTGAGTTGAATGCTTGACCGGTTTTTTACTATCGTGTTCAAAGCGGACATGGAGAGTCCAAGATCTTTTGCTAAATGCACACGTGTTCCGGCATGCCAATCTACACGTCGCAGAATTGCCATCCTTTCTTCTACCAAAATACATTTTCTGTCTTTTTTCTCCATATTACTAACATGGATAATCCACCACCACAACTTGAAAGCAACTTTCACATGCTAAATTACGTAGCAGAAATTCTGCAATATCAATTCGTACTGTGACTGAAAACTCACGGTATCGCCTCATCACTACATTACTGCTGCAAGCGTGCAAGTAACCATGTTGGCATAAATGAAACTACAGCCGAAAGCAACACTATTTGGGAACAGAAATGCGCATATTTCTGCAGAAATTGATTCGAAAGTCAGTATTACCACCTGAGAAAAAAACGCAAATCACGGGAAATAACGTCCACATCAAGTTGTTAATGGCAGGAAAACAATATATCGTAACAATAGGCCTTAAGACGGGACCAACGGAAAATGATGCAAATGGCAGGAAAACGTAAATTGCTGGAACGTAAAAACGGGGTTTTACTGTATTTACATAAAATTAATGTCTTAGTGATTTACATGCCAAAAAGTACTGGTATAATTATAACTAAGTGTGTTAAAATGTTTTTATTTGTTTTTACTTTAATTTCATATAATCTGGCACTGGGCAGTGAAATTTAAATTCATCCCCTAACTAAAGATGTTCACAACCATCCATGCCTATAGTGTGATTCAAATACGCAACCTATTGGATGGAAAGAGTACAGGCCATTGTGCCTAATGTATAAGGGGAAGCAATCAGGAGTACATATCAATATTTCAGCAAGTTTAAAAAACAAAACAAAACATGAAATGTGGAAAGGCAGGTGGAATAGATAATATCCAAAGAGAAATGCTTGAATACGAAGATATGAAAATTTCATAAGTGATTTACACCACATAATTCCAAACAGTTCATCAGAAAGGTGTAAAAAGTTTTTTTTTTTTTTTTTTTTTTTTTTTTCCCACTTGGTTGAAAAGTAAATTATACTTGCCAAGAAATTATGTTATTGTTGTGAAGATACTTCACCGGTAACCTTTAGTAAAGGAATGAATTTGAGGATTAAACAACAATATAATTTCTTGGTGAGTATAATTTACTTTGCTGAGAAAGAGTGATTTCAAGATTACTGGAATCAAGCTATCATAGTAGCTATCTATGAAACTAAGTGCAAGAACAACACAATACACTGAGCACAAGTGAGAAGCTCGTGGAAATTGTAGATGAGAAACTAAGGAAAGCTGGGTTCCAACCAAACACAGGTTATCAGGATCATATTTTCTTTAAGATAGTCAAGAAAGAAATCATGGGAATACAACCTATTGGATATTACAAACAAAACAAAATTTTGGTTGTAATATCTGGAAAATGTTTATATACAGAGTGGACAAAAGAAAAGATGTTCAAAACTATACAATAATATGCTTGCAAATGGGACAATATGCAGAGCAATATATATCCTATACTGAAATTGTAAGTCAGATTCTAGAATTGAAATGAATACTAGATGTTTTCATATTAAATGAAATGATTTGATGATGTACAATCAAACAAAAAAATCAAAAGAGTTCTCATGGCATGCGGTGAGTGTATGGAATGGGTATTCCTTTGGAATTAGATAAGTGCATATCCTGAATGTGTTCAAAGACAGATATAATATGTATTTACATATGAGTGACTAAAGGGACCATTCCTCAATGAGTCCTTGGACTGAGAAGTATTCCAAATAATAATAAGAAGAAGAAAAGTGAGGTGTAAGAAAAGATTGCACACTATCTTGAACTCTGGTGATGTTGAGTTGGGATGTGTTTCAGAATTTGTTCCAGTAACTGACTTTTCACTGTTTGCCCTGGTTACTTTGCAAAAACAACAGGGGCCTTGTTTAACCAGGTGACGCCCCTGCCAGCATGAAATTCTGCATGTTGTACCATCATTTTATATTTTGGTTTAAGCCAATAAGAATACAATTTGGTCGGCTAAATCCAAAATTGCCAGCCCATCCTCTTTCATTCAGTATCCAGATAGATACCTAACAGGGGACACCACAAGAAGGTGAGATTGGACATTAGGTTATATATATATATATATATATATATATATCTCATCTCATCTTCCTTATACCCTCTTTTACCTTGCGGTGTCGAGGGTCCATCGATCATTCATCGGACCTCACTCCGTTTACAGGATAAGGTGGTCAGTCTTATGCCCCGGTGTATCCTATGGCCTGTAGTGTTGAGTTCTCAAGGCCAGTTTGCCTGCTTTATGGGATGAAAAACCCCAGAATAAACTGGGGAAAAAACCCTGCTGTCCATGCCCAAGACTGGCTAACTTGGCTATGACTGAGGAAGATCCTTCAGCTCCTCACGTCACTGACGGGAATCGAGCCTAGGACACTCCTTCCCCAGGCATATATGGTTGCGAAGCGCATAGCCACTAGGCTAACCGCGCGTTATATATATATATATATATATATATATATATATATATATATATATATATTCATACTTTTATATACTGACTGAGATCCAAGAATTAGAACAAACAATTAAATTTATTAAATACGCAACATGTTTCATCAGAGTGGCCGACTTCTTCAGGCGTGAGAGAACACAGAAAGCCAATAAAAAACACTATAAAGAAACACTGAGTCACTATAAAACTATAAACCACAGTTAACTTTGAACTAGAGCTACAGTCCGTGTTAAAGTTCTATTGTTAGACACCTGTGCACATTTGGCTTCACGAGTGCGTCACTATCTGACAGCAGAGCTGAATGAGTCCAGTAAATTGTAGCTGAGGTTACTGTTTATATGAAGAGGATCCATGACAATTTCTTTAGACTCGATTATGCAGTGTTCTACCTCATCATGGCATATGTGAAGGTTTGAAGTTGATGTCCAGTTTAGCTCATGTTGGCGGCCTTCATTATTTGTGTTTACTGAAAACAGGACATGGCTTGAGAGGACACTAGCTCTGGTTCTTTTGTAAGCAATGTCTCTTCGGTGTTCTTCGAGACGTAGGAGGGTGGATTTTTCCATTTGGCCATAGTATGGTTTTCCGCAGTCACATGTGATTTTGTACACACCTTGGAATTGTAGATGGTTGTGAGCTTGTTTGTATTTGCTTAAACTTGATCTTAGTTTGGGAAGAGTATAGAAGCATGTTTTTATGTTAAACTTTCCCAAAATTCTTCTTAGTTTCTTGGAGAGCATGCTGATGTATGGCAAAGGAGATAACCTTTGGGGTGGTCCTGTGTTTCTACGTTGTTTCGTTGACAGCGGTATAGTTGTTTATTGATAGTTTTTGAAGAGTAGCCATTGTTTTTGAAGGTCCTTTTAAGATGTTGTAGTTTCATTTTTTAGTTCTTCATCTGACAGTACAGATCTGACACGATGTGCTAAAGTTAAGATGATACCCATCTTCTATGCAGGATAGTGATGTGAGGACGCATGCAAGTATCTGTCTGTTTGCGTAGGTTTTCTAAAGATGGAGATTTTTATGGAGTCAGATGTCTTAGTAAGTTTTACGTCCAGAAAAGGTAGAGATCCATTTTCTTCAATCTCCATGTTTAATTTGATGTATTGGTGGAAGTTGTTTAAGTGATTTAAAAAAGTGTGAAGATTGTCAATACCGTGTTCCCAGATAAGGAATATGTCATCAACATATCTAAGCCAAATTTTTGGCTTAAATGTAGAAGAGGAGATTGCCTTTTGTTTGATGTCCTCGAAAAAGATGTTGGCTAGTATTGGAGAGAGGGGTGCTGCCCATTGCTAATCCTTTCTTCTGTTTGTAAATTTTTCCTTCAAATTCAAAGTAGCCAGAGTTAACACAAAATAACTCTGGCTACTTTGAATTGTTGCTTAAATTATGGAAAACTTCTTGTGTCGGAATTCTGTGAAGAAAGCTACTACGTCAAAGCTCACCATAATGTCAGAAAACTTGAATTTTATATTCTTAATTTTAGAGACAAAGTCTGTTGAGTTTTTTATATAAGAAGGAGATTTTCCTGCAAAACCTTTTAAGGATGATGCCAGATATTTTGATAATAATATATTATATATATATATATATAATACTATAAATAATGCTATTTTTTTAATCTATCAGCCACTTTTTTGTTTTCTAGAAACTGACATTAATATTTATGCTATTATTATAATATAGAATAAATCAGCCAATATGTTCATAAAGATAGACCCAATAGACACAATTTACTCAAGGGGATGAATTTTCAATGCTGCTCTAGTAAATATCAAGAGGTTTTCTTAATAAATCTGAAATTTTATGTTTGAATCTTAATAAATCTATAGTAAATCAAAAAACATAAGTTGATTCTCTAAAATATTCATTACACGTGAGAATATTAACTCAACATACACACTTTGAACTGCTAGAGAAAGTTACTGCACGTAATAATTATCTTACCTAATAAGACATGTAATCTTAGCAAGACATTCGTCTGGTGTTGGGGGTTGATCATCTAGGTGGCTATCTCCATAACCACCATCTGAAGATTTAGTCTGGGCAAGATCCTAAAAAATTTATAATTTCATTATTAACACAATCAGACATGAATTTGACAAAAAACAGTTTTAACTACCTAAATGGCCATATGGATGAAATACAGCCAGGCCTCATATAATGTGAGTTCAATTAACCTTTTTTTTCCCCAGTTACTGCATTTTCAAAATATTATACCACTCTTTACATGATGCAAATTTCCAGTTGATGTCATCATTTTTGTGTGATGATTTAAAAAGATTTGAATCACATGCCAAACTTACTGCACATCAGCCAAGCAATAAACAAGCATTTGCATGCTGCCTGCCACGTTGAGTCCCATCAACCATGGGAAGCAGAGAAGTTACTTGTTTGTCTCCCACTAATAAAGCCATGTGAATTGAGCAATAAACTTGGGTGGGTTTCCCCATATCAAATAATTTTTTCATTATTTATTTTATGCAGTAAACAGTTGTTATTTCTATAATTACTGTATTTTCATTAACTTTCACGTAATATACAGGTAAAAGATTATTTATAAGGTATTTTTAAATTCTTTGTGGATATATCTGACCAATTATAATTTTTCCTATTGATTATTATATTCAATTTATGTGTTTTCATTTAGCACAATGAGCTCGTAGGATGAGTTAATTGTGTTAATCAAGGCCAGCTTGCATTTCAAATAATTTATGTTTTACGTCCATGTTACTTCAATTTTAATGCATATTTCACAACCATATATTTACTGATGCATAAAGACATCATGACCAGTATGGTGGTTAATGCCTAAATGATAAACTTACATTCTGCAAGAATTGTAATTGAATAATGGGAATAAAACCTCTTATGAGGGAAGGTTGAAAAGTTCTGATAAACACTTAGAACAAAAATGACTGGTTTGTGCAACAAGAGGAAACACTTTTTTCTTAGAGGATTGCAAATGATAAAGCAGCATTTTAAAAAGTATAACATTTCGTGGGGGGAATATGTAAAATAATATGCAGAATTTGAGCAACAATTTGAGCGAAAAATTCGTACAAAATTTAAGCATATGACACTTGAGCAAGCAATCATGTTTTCTATAAGATCTGGGAACTAGGGCAATTTGTAAATGCTGGCGAGTGTATTCCTGTAAGCTCTCTGGTCAAATTTCGTATGAAACTTTCATAGTTTCAACATTCGGCTTTGAAATAATACTGGATTTAATATCCACTTGATTTATATAATTTTGCATCACTGAACTGAAGCCTGTTGGCTCTTTATTTTAGTAATAATAATTTTTTTTTTTTTTTAATTTTAATGAATTGCTTTGAACTAACAGAGTTCTGCATACACCCAAAGGCAGAACCCTATTAGTCCTGGTAGGCAATCAGTCTCCACCCACAATCAGTACTTGAGCAAATTTCTAATAAGGATTTTCAGGCTTACAGTTCACAAAGTGCAGCACATACCTTATGTCACATATCCCTCACCTTAAACAGTATATGCTGTGTGAAACAGTGCAAGTTCTATAACTGAAATTTCTGAGTTGAGGGTTGAAAACCCTGAAAGTATTACAGGCAGTTGTGTAGGCTGTGAATGAAACTGGTGTTAAAACACTGAAGAAAACATATCTTGTCTTCATCCAAAGACATTTCTATAGCTTCAATTTCTATATGAAGGTGAACAGTAAGATCCATTGCAACCACTAAAAACCATATAATCAATTTAGAATGAATTAGATTTCTATGTGAAAGATACAATATTCTTCTTAAAACTTATCAACAATGTTAACACTTCAAACAACTCAGCATGCTATATGAAAGTGTTTGAAGAAATAACTAAACATGCAAACAGTTAAAAATCACCAATAGCACTGAAAATCCTAAATAAAATGCTTCATTGGGCCCATTCTATATGAGCTGGAAATCAATAAAGTTCCTTTTAGTCTTAACTGAAATGAATCCTATATGAATTAGTGATGACTAAAAAGGTATTTAGTCGTATTTAGTAGGTATTTAGTTATTTAATTCTATATGAATTAGTGATGACTAAAAAGGTAAAACTAGCTAAACAAAAGTCATGGGAGGACTTTGGCAAGAATATAGAAAATAAATATCAAGAAGGTGGCAAAATATTCTGGAGGTTGTTGAAGAAGCTTAGGAATGGAGGAAAGAGTGCTGTAAAAGGAATTAGAGATGATAAAGGTGAAATGAAAACAGGAGTAAAAGATATCCTTGAAGTATGGAGTAATTACTTTGAAAAACTGCTAAATGAAACAAGCAGTGATGACAGCACAGTGATAAAAAACACTGACCAGGCATGCAGTCAGGAATACATATCCATACTTGAAGTAGAAAAAGCCATCAAAGGCTTGAAATGTGGAAAGGCAGCAGGAGTAGATGATATTCGACCAGAAATGCTGAAGTATGGTGGTATAAGAGTCTTACAGTGGCTGCACTGCATAGTTCAGAAAGCCTGGACAGAGGGACGAATTCCCGATGATTGGAGTAGAGCTCTCATAGTACCCATATATAAAAAGGGAAATAAAACTGAATGTGAGAATTACAGAGGTATTTCCCTACTGAGTGTTCCTGGCAAGATCTATGCAAGTATACTTGAGAAAAGGTTGAGAAGAATTGTGGAAGAAAAGCTTGGTGAAGAACAAGCTGGATTCAGGCCAAATAGAGGCTGTCAGGATCAGATCTTCACTTTACGACAAATAGTCGAGAAAGCATGGGAATATAACAAAGATCTGTATTTAAGTTTTGTCGATTTGGAAAAGGCATATAACAAGGTGCCAAGAGAGAAGCTATTCAATACGCTGCAGTTATATGGTGTCAATGGGGCATTATATCAAGCAATACTTAGTCTTTATTTGAGTTGTGAGTCAGCAGTTAGAATTGAAGGAAGTACAGGAAGATGGTTTAATGTTAAATCTGGTGTGAGACAAGGATGTACATTATCCCCTCTGTTATTCATTATCTATATGGATCACATTATGAAGGAAAGTGGTATTAAACATGATATCAAAATTGGAGATGTTAATGTCAGCTCTTTGCTTTATGCGGATGATGTTATACTTCTAAATAAATCCGCTACAAGTCTGCAAGATTCTCTGACTAAATTGAATAGCTGTTGTAATAGATATGGTATGAAGGTCAGCAATAAAAAGACAAAGACAATGAAAATAGGCAGAATCATTGAAAATGTCAACTGTGTTGTGAATGGAGAACCTGTGGAACAAGTAAAACATTTCAGCTACTTAGGCACAATTTTTACTGAAGATGGTAAACTAAATATAGAAATAGACAACAGAATCAGCAAAGCTGGTATCGTGGGAAGTCAATTGAATAAATTCATATGGAATAAGAAAGAAATTAGTCGGAACACTAAATTAGCTGTATACAAGACTGTGTTCAAACCAATTTTAACTTATGGATCTGAGAGCTGGGTCAGAAGTAAAACACTTGACCAAAGACTAGAGACCGCAGATATGAGAGTCCTGAGAAAGATTAGAGGCGTGAACAGATGGCATCAATGGCAATATCATATTAAAAATGAGGATATTAGGAAAGAACTTGACATTGTCAGCATCCAGGAATGCGTTAGCAGAGCTAATCTCAGATGGTATGGTCACTTAAATAGAATGGGAGAGGAAAGATTAGCAAAACAAGTGTTCTCTTCCAGGTTGGCAGGAAAACGACCCAGAGGAAGACCAAGATATAGGTGGATTGATACGGTACAAAGTGCCTTAGACGATAGAAATATAAGATCTGATAATGTTGGAGTCTTGACAAGTAACAGACTGATTTGGAGGAAAATTGTAGATAGGAAGTTAGTAATGATGTAATTTTTTCATGTAGTACTGTCATATCCTGTACACCCCTTGAGGGTACATGGCAGGAATTTGATGATGATGATGATGATAAAAAGGTATTTCTGACTTTTCTTCTAATTTCTGTCCAGTCTTCATATATTGAAGCCAAAGAAATGCCAGTTTTCTCCTGCTGGTTCCTTTTCTACTCCAGGAATAGCCAAATGCCTAGCAACATCTGAAAACATTCTTTTTGCTTCTGCACACATGCTCGAAAATGCAAGTGAGAAACCTCCCACCATCATGCACCACCATTACTGTTTTACAGTGCTGGGCTGGAAATGATGTTCTTTCTTTCTTCACAGTCCAAAAAAGGTTTATTTAATTAAGCTCATTTGATCACTTTCAATAATACGGCGATGACTTTTTGCTTCCCTCATCACTTAACATACCATTGTTTAGATTAAACAACAAGAACATTACAACTTTTGACAATTAGGTTTGAGGTCAAATCGCATTACCCTCTAATAACTAATTTTATTAAATTTAATTCACATCTAAGCAAGACTTCAGCAGACAATGAACAAAAAAAAATAATAACATTTCAAAACATCTTGCTCCTGACATATAAAAAGAAACATATGTTTAACTTTTTTTTATTATTATTATTTATTTTTTAATGTTGAACCCATACAAGAGAGGTTGGTTGATCAACCTATAGTACATTAGTACCGTATATGGGTTGTGAAAGGAGAAACTTGTTTACATTTGATTTAAAAGCCTGTATACTGTACTCCTTGGGAAATACATAAGGGGGAAGACTTCCCATAGTACAGCAGTAGCAGGAATGAAGGAGGAGAAAAAGAAACTTGTTCTGTGGGTTTCAAGGTGTACTGTGAAACGATGTTGGGTAGCAACTGTGCATGTTCCAAAGGGTAGCAACTGTGCATGTACTGAGCAGGGGAATTATTGATGCTATTTCAGATGACCATTTGCCATGGAAATATATATAGAATACACAAGTTGCAGAAACCAAATGTCTTTGTGAAAGTGAGAGGAGTGAGATGGTAAGAGTTGGGTCAGAGTTTTGTGTCTAATTTAGACACAAAAAGTCTCTGGCAAAAGGATATGGGGGGGGGGGGGGGGGCATTGGATGTTGGGCATCTGGAATAGTTGGGGAGAGGGGTACATTTACCACTGTCAGTTATGTGTGCATTGGAAGCAAAGTGTGAAGTCAGGAGATTGGCTTTTTCTGTGGGTGATGATGCAATAGAGCCATCTGGGTATGATAGGGGTGGGAATAGTGTTGGTCAGCAGTTACAACCAGTGGCAAGAGACCAAAAGGCACGGCTTCCATTTGGGTAGGCTGCAAGTTTCCTGGTTTTTGCCCATTCAGATTCTGTTTTGGAAGCATTAATACTTTTTTTGCATTTATTTCACGCTTGGGTATAAGCATTGAAGGAGGATGGAGTTTCTTGATGTAAGCCAGTTGTGGCATGCTTGATTTTTCATTTGTACATCTTTTGGAGAACCAAGATTTAGTTAGAGGATGGATGTTCAGAAAAGTGTGGGGAATGTATGCTTCATTGCCAGTGAGGATTACTTTGGTGATACGTTCAGTGCAAATGTTTGGATTGGAAGAATTGAAGTGTTGTCGCAATGTAGCAAGAGGAGGACTCTCTGAAAACAAGTCCAACCATGAGAATGAGGCATAGCAGTCATGGAGGCTGTCCAATTTCGCACTGTTATAATGCCCAAGTACTCCTGCAACAATGCTTACACAGACACTCCCATATAAGCATTGTTGCATGGGGGAGATGAGCACTAGATTACGGTCGGAATTATCCATGACGGCTCACTACATTCACTATGTATATGGAAGGGTCATTGATGAGGAAGAGATCTCGGGTAGAAATCTATGTTAACACGTTCGCTGCCAACTACGAGTATACTCGTAGTGGGTAAACCTGCTTCACAAGCCAGCTACGAGTATACTCGTATGACGCTTACCGCCAGGAACGAGATTATTGTAGTGACCTTGAAGAAGTGAAAATGCTTGGCTTGTGGGGCTAGCATCAAAACTGTGTATTCTCATAGACCGTATATGCTCTGTACAAGCCAACTACGAGTATACTCGTAGGACGCTTACCTCCGGTAACGAGATTATCGTACTGACCTTGAAGAAGTGAAACTGCTCGGCATAGGGGAACAGACCATGCCAAAGTAGCGTGGCAGCGAACGTGTTAAGTCCCTAATGTTGTCTCATTGTAGCAAGAGGAGGACTCTCTGCAAAGCAGCTTAAATGTATAAATTAATTTTGATGAGAAAACAGGGTTTCTTGAAGTGCTTTTATTACTGCACTTTTCCAAATCGCAACTGTGATTGCAAGTCAAATGAGGAATTTCTTCCTAAATGTACAAAATATATACAATTTTCAACATTAATGTAAAAACTTTCATAATTCACAGTATAAACAAAATCACATTACCAAGATAAATAGTCACATTTTAAAAGAAAATCACTATTTGGGGGGTAGGGGGGGCTTTCAAAAAGTAAGAAAAATATTCAGGAAAAGTTCCTTAATATACATCCCCTTTCCTTCACCCTCAACAACACACAATTTTTTCCATCAGTAATAACAAGTAACAAAAGTGTGTCTGTAAGACTGAGAATAATGAGATTCATTCTTCTTAAGTTCTATAATAAAAAGTTCACTTCAATGATGTCTATAATTCTGTTTTCCTTTCCTTTCCTTACCTCGGCATATGCTTCCATATCTTCTATGAATTGTCCAAGTAAAGTAAGTGAAAAACTGATGTCTGATATCCAAAACTGCTGAAAAGTTATTAATGCTTTTGATGCATACTGAGTCAAGGTGTGAGACTGAGAAGAATCAATAAGCCATCCCACCAATATATCCACTGTATCCTGCGATCATAATAACAGTATTAGCCAGGTCATAAAATACTTTTTTAAAAAATAATTTCTACATATGAAAATTTAGTTTATTAGAAACATTAGTTTATTGTAAAATATAAGACAATGCCATGAGAACTACTAAATATGTCTTGTTCTTTTGTTAACAAAAAAGTGATTTATCACAAATATTCAAATCTTGAAATTAAAAAATATATATATATTAATAGCAGGAACATACATAATATTTTATGAACATTTCTGTTGCTCATATTGATATAATGCATAAATTTATTTTATATTTTGATTATTAATACAGTTAGAATATAATGAATTTGATTATCTCAAAACAATGTGCATTGATCTTTCACCAGCTGTTATTATGTTCAACAACAAAATTAATTTCTTTGTGTTGGGTGTTAATAGCTCTGTAAAAATATTATACTAAGTTTTGTAATCCTCATTTCCAAAAAAAATCAGACTGTAAAATTTAAGTGTACTTTTAACATTAAACTGAATACAATTGATACTATCTGATCATTATTAGCACTGCTTAAAGAAATCTCATAAAATATTCCTTTAAAATACCTTATATTTAAAGTAAATTGGAAAATAAACACAAATTATCAAGGTAAAATCTTGAAAATATGTTATCTTCAATTAAAAAGTAGAAATCTGTATCATAGCATATACAGTTGATGCTCACTATAGCAAACAATATTACAACAAACTTACTCTCACTAAAACAAGACTATAACAAAGTAACAACTAAAGCTCTACAAGTACAATCAATGCTATGCTAAAAGTAATTCCCTAGAACAAGTTGCTACTGTGGTTCCTAAAAGTTAACCATAGAGTTTAAGACATTATTCAACTTTTCTCTTATGACTTCACTTTTCAAATTTGATCACAACATGGCAGCAAGTTAAATGAGGAATACCTTCCTAAATGCATTACACAAAATATACAATTTTCAAAATTAATGTAAATATATATATATATATTTTAATATTTTATGCACATTTGTGCACATGGTTCTGGAAAAATGCATTTGTTTCAATTACAAGGAGTAGCTAATTATGGTTAGTTACTACATTTCCTATATTATTTAATTATTCATTAAATACATTATTTACCTCATTCTACTTCTGCATTGATTTTACCTGGGTTTAGATCTCAACAAAGATCAAGACCATTCTGGATAGTGACTCCTTCGATAAAGAATAGCACAGCAATATACGTGTCTGAAAGGAATTGTGTTTTGCATTACAGAATACTAAAGCAATTAATGTGAAGTCAACAACCTCTATATATGAGTAATTGTGAAGATACTGCACACAAACTTTTTGCTCTGTTAGCATAATGCAAAGCAAACTTCCTTTCAGATGTGCAGACTGCTGAGCATTATGGGAAAGAGCCTACTAGACCAGTTTCAACTTTTATTGAAGCCTCCTCAGGGATCTAGACCAAGGAAGATACTGAGATTAAATCAATGCAGATATCATATATTTTCCATATATAAGTAGTACAACGGTGTATCACCATATTTTTAATAGATTCTGGATCAGTTTTTTCCCCCCCATTTTTTGGGCTGCCTGGGTATCGAGAAAATTATAATAGACAAGAAATTACATTCTGGTTTTAATCCTGCACCCAAGTGCCAAGTGATGATTTAACCTCATTGACTTCTCATTCAACTTCTGCAATGATTTAAACTTGGTCAAGCTTCCACTGAGAAGGCATCAATAAATGTCCTGTGTCCATTCTCAGATTCACCTCATCAGGTGGTTCTGTTATATGCTTTTCTGGGGGATTCAACTCTCTAAAAACTAATTCCAGACATACCATCCATCCATCCATCTCATCCCGGGATTTTACCTTCTATTACTGTTTTGGGAAGTCCTCCTTCCATTCTTTCAAATATGTCCAAAGTATTTCAAGCTTTCTTCTGTCAGTACTCTTAAGGAGTGATCCCTTCTATTTGTTTCCTTTTCAGTGTATGAGATCCTCAACACCACATCACAAAAACAGATATTCTTTTCCTATCTGACTTTTTTTAGTTCAAAGTTTCACATCCATAAAGTCATTATTGAAAAAACACAGCAGCATCCAGGATAGTCAGCTTTGTTCCTGTGGAGAAATAACTATCCTTCCTGATTTTAGACAGGTCTCTGACAGTTGTAGCCATTCCTAATCTTCTTCTGATGTCTTCTAAACAGCGATTTTTCACATTAATGACTGATCCCAGGTACTCAAATTTGTTGACTTCCTCAATTATTTCACCACAAAAGTACACTTATTTCTCAAGAGATTCCCTGTCTATATTTCTTTTGAGAACCATAATTTGTCTTGCTAGGAGTGAGTTTAGAGCTCTGTTTTTGCCGATCTTAGTAACTCCGTCAAGAATTTGTCTTAATTCTTCCTTGTCATTACAAAGGAGTACTGTATCATCTGTGTACCTCAGATTAGTGATCCATCTGCAAGCTATCCTAATTCCTGTCTTAAGCTCATCAAATGCTACACAAATGATGTCCTCGGGATAGATACTAAACAGTAATCTGATTACTGTTTAGGAGAAAGTAGGCACCGTTGCCTAACTCACCTATCTAAAGCCATCAGTTAATCCAACACCTGTTTTTCCTGTCACTTCTTGCTCACTATATGCAGAATGAAAAACCCAATTTCCAGGAGGGAAAATACTGCTACAACCTGATGCAAACAGTTTACTCAGCTTTAACTGAAAAAGCTCATGTCATGCTTCCTCTCAACATGAGAACAAACTAATCTAACCTTGTACTTCTTGCTACCAAAATGATGCTTCCACAACACTGCCAAAGGAATGTTTCACAAATTTGCAACCCTAACAATAAAAATGAACTGTATATTTGTTTGAATTGTGTTCTTTTTTCATCACACCCTCTAGGAGGACCTGTTTCATAAAAGTGCACCTAACTACTCTTATCCATATAATATATGCCTGGACTTATTTGACTTAACTCATTATGCTGAGCAGGGACAAATTGTCTTGTGATGTACTAGCCATTGGGGCAGAACACAAGAATACTTCTCATATTTCCTGTTTGCATATAGGGTAGGCATGCCACATACTGTGGCATGTGCTTCAATTGAAACCAAAACTGTGCAGAGAGAGAAGGCAAGAATATACTTTAGGATATATTAGAAATGAATAATTAAATTTACGGTTTTAATTATTAAAATTAAAAATTTAAACAATATATACCCTTATAATATATTTTAACATATCCTTTTATATACTAAACTTCATCATCATCAATTTCCTGATATGTACCCTCAAGGGATGTTCAGGTTACTATGACAGCACTACATGATTAAGTTTACATTATTAATAATCTCCTGTCAACAATCTTCCTCCAAATTAGTGTATCACTTGTAAGCACTACATGATTGTTGCATTAACATTTTGTCCTAAGGCACTTGTGAATGAATCAATCCACCTAGACTCTGGACTTCCTTTGGGTCTTTATTCCTGCCATCTTGACATCAAACATCTCTTTTGTTAACCTTTTTCTCTCATGATGGTTAAGTGACCATACTGCCTTAGATTAGTCCTGCTCAAATATTCTTGAATGCAATATCAAGTTCCTTTTTTACTGTTTTCATTTTTAACGTGATTCTGCCAGTGAAGCCATCTATTCAGCCTCTAATTTTTTTCAGATTAGAGAACCACAGAGACCACAAATATTCTCACATCTGCAGTCTATAATCTTTAATCAACTGCTTTATTTCTAACTCAACTCTCAGATCGGATCTCTGAATGTAGGCATTATCAGACAGACATACTAACTGGTATTGAGTGTAAAAGGTACAGTATCTTTAGGAAGAATAAACAGGATAGGAGAGGAGGGGTCGTGCTGCTAATGATATTAGATGACTTTAATCCAGTTAGTGTTGAGACCTATGATTGTAGTACTAGTAACAGTATCTCATGTGGCTGTGAATTTGAAGCCATCTGGTGTGAAGAGGAATTAAACACAATCAATTACATAGCGGGGTGTTGTTACAGACCTAGTGGATCGGCTGCTACCGAAATGCATCACCAAACTGAAACAATGTGCGTGAAAAAAGTAATCATAATGGAAGACTTTAATTATCCAAATATTGATTGGGCAGCAGTAAAATCTCATGACAAGAATGAAACTGAATTTATTCATCTGTTGCATGAAAACTTCCTCAAGCAGCATGTGACAGAAGGAACTTGAGGTCAAAGAATGTTAGATTTGATTACAGTCACAGGACATTTCAGCTAAAGACGTAACAATTCTGCCTCTGGCTGGTGACAGTGATCATGGGGTACTCACTTGGGAAGTGACTAAATTTATGAATTTAGTCACCTCCCAAGTTCCATTCAGAAAAGGTTACATGCAGAACTACAAAGCAGGAAATTATGACCAACTGAGGAGTATACTGAGTTCAGCAGAATGGTATTGGGTTGCTGGATGGGAAGAATATTGACAGTGCATGGGAAATATTTAAAAAATGATTAAATGATGCAATATCAGAATGTGTTCCAAGAGTTTGAAGAATAAATAGAGTAGGAGTCAAATGGATGTGTAATCTTATTAAGCAAGAGATGAGTAAGAAATGGATGATGTAGAAGGAATACCAAATGCATAAGGATGATGTCCATATAAAAATTATAAGAAGCAGGCTAGAATATTCACAACTGAGTATGAAAAGAAACTGGCTCCGCAAGCTGAAGACAATCCACAAGAATTCTATTGACAAGCTGCAAGTAAAAGAAAGAATGAATATGAAAGAATAACTCTTATGAATGCACGTGAGAGTTAGAGATGCAGAAGAGGTTGTTCAACTAATGAGTGCCCATTTTGTTAAACCTATCAACATGGTATATGCAACATTGAGCTCACTGCTACCTTTTCACAGGATGAAGAAACTCAGGTGTATAGGTGTATGAGGACGAGGTATTAGAGTTGTTGAACAAACTGAATAAGAATTGAGCAATAGGGAATGATGGGATATCAGCACGTGTGCTAAAAGAATGTTCAGCTTAACTGGCTGTTCCTCTAACTAGGCTATATAATTTGAGTCTCAGAAAAAGGAAAATTCCAAAGGAATGGAAAGAATGTATGGCAATCCCTTTGCACAAGGATGGTGCAAAAATCAATGTATCCAACTATCAACCAATCAGGTATCTCAGGAGTGGTAGTGAAGATTTTAGAAAAATTGGTTAAGGCTCACACTCAGAAATGGGTTGACAGCGAATCTCTACTCTGCAATGAACAGCATGAGTTAATTAAGGGAAGGTCAAGTTTAAGCAACTTGCTCACATTCTATAATAATGTTAAAATTGAACTAGACAAGGGAAATTGATACACCATGATACTTTTGGATTTTGCTAAGGCTTTTGACAGAATATAGCATGGAAGACTGTTGCATAAAATGAAGAATATGGGTTTGGATTATGAAATATCCAAACATCCTCTTATGTGGATAAGAGGATGTTTGACAGACAGATATCAAAAAGTAGTATACGAGGAATGTGAGGCTGCAAGATTTAAGGTAACTAGTGGTGTACCACAAAGATCAGTCCTTGGTCCATTGTTATTCAATTTGCACATTAATGATATGTGAAAGATTTGACAGGCAACATTCAGAAGATTAGAAACTGGAGAAATGAAATTCCTGCAAAAGGACAGCTGCCTATACCCTTTATGCATAAAGAACTAAATGTAGATTCAGTACTGGACAAAGTATTATGAATACCAAAAGAAGTGGATTAAACATATCAAAAGAATGGACAGTTCAAGACAACCCCAAAAAAATACTCTGATACCACCCAGTTGAGAGAATATAGAGGTCATGGATGACCAAGACAAAGATGGAATGAGACCGGAACAGACCACTGGGCCTAAATCCCTGAAAGAATGATGATGATTCAGTACATGATTAACACCAGTGCGAACGCATTAATGAAAGTTCTCTAATTTTCTTAGCTATCATGATAAAATCCATTGATGAAATTGGGATGAGTAAAATTGAGAGCTGCCATCGATTATCAGCATAACCAGAAGCTCACTTAAGGGTACCATAATTTTCTTCCTTTCTCTTAAAATTAAAGTTGTTTTTTTTTTAATCAAAATTACAATTTTCTGATTATCATTTGCCTTTCCAGTATGACTCCTGAATTTAAATTCACTTGCAGTCAAAATACCAAAATCATTATCTAATATTACCTTCTCATCTAGTTGTATATACTTGCATTTGTTCATATTAAATTTTAATCTCATTTCCCTCTTCATTCTTCCATCTTTTTCAAACCCATTCTAGATCTTAAAAACTGAGATCATTTGAAGAATTAACTATTCTACTTAACTTCAAGTCATTAGAAGAAAGTAATTTCACTCTTAATATTTCAACAAAAATAATTTATAAATATATTACACAACAGCAGCACTAACACCAAACCCTGGGATACTTCACTCCTAACTACCAGCCTCTTTCA
Source organism: Typopeltis vanoorti (assembly GCF_054136105.1). Lineage (NCBI taxonomy): Eukaryota > Metazoa > Arthropoda > Arachnida > Uropygi > Thelyphonidae > Typopeltis > Typopeltis vanoorti. Next base: position 43,308,255 of record NC_143557.1, on the reverse strand, counting down.
CAATTATGCTTAAACTATGCTTAATTAACAAAGATTCAACAGACAAAAAAAAAAACAAACTTTCAGTTATTAGTAATATCTTGTATGCAATGTTGAAAACAAACCACTTTGTTGCAAAAATACAGTGCCTACTGTATTTTTGCAACAAAGTGGTTTGTTTTCAACAGATCTGTCTCAGTTTGCAACAAATGCAACTATTACATAGGGATTAGCATTCACTGATGATTAACAGATGGTTCTTTTCAAGTTTTCCATATTATATTCTCTACTATCATGTCCATTTTACAATGTATGTGAAACTCTAGTCATCTAAAACAAAAACAACATGTCTACTCTGTGTTTCACTGAGAGATTAGACTGTTCATTTTTCTGTATATCTGAAGTTATCCCCCCACCCTTTTTTTTTAAATAATGAACCCACCCGAGACCAGCTGAAAATCTTTAAACTATCTACCATGGACAAGCTAAAGATTTCAGTAATCTAGGAGCCACCCTCTCGAGACCAAACAAGGTACTTCATTGAGTCACTTCAGATCATCAATGAGTAAGGTGGTAGTCTCTCACACACACAGAGATGCAAATTATTTAGCACCTAAACAAACTTAAAAATCAACTATGCCACAGTGGAGCACAAAGCAGCTAAGTTGCAAAACAGAGATGCTATCTACTGAGTCCTCCTAGGCAGGCAACGATTATTCCAATCTGATAATAAGTACACTAGGTTAACTGGAATTACAGTTAATGCAACTATGGCTATGAGGATAGTGTATTAAGCTTGTCAATTATTTATGTTCCCTAGTTGCATCAATCTCACAACAGCTGTCACAAAGTGCAGCATTCTTGTGACAGCTGTTGTGAGAATGATGCAACAGCTGTCACAAGAATGCTGCACTTTCCTTAACAAATTGTCATAGTGCAGTTGCAAGGAGTGTGCAGTGCCAATTTGTAAGGTACCTTGAATACAAATATATCCATATATCCAATGGCATGATAATTTGCATTAATTCAGATTACATTAATTTTTCTTGAACCATTATCAATACAATTTTTCTTCAAGACACTATATCCCATCTCCACTTCCCTAATGATTTTCTTAATACAGCAAACCCTCGATTAATGCACCTAATGCGTTCTTTAAAACAGGCAAATTAATCGAAAATGCACTAATCGAATATAATAACCTATTGGAAAAAGTATAATTCATTCCTCAAATTTCTTTTTTGATCCTTGATTTTTTTTTTTATAAAAGAATTAATGTATGTCTCAGGGCCTAGTTAAAGGAAAACCGTGAAGCTGAAAGATAATAAAGCATATTCAGAATATAAATTTATTATTCTACTTCTTAACACAAAGAATTGAGCTAAGGTGTTTGGTAGGCATTCTGTTTCTCTTTTTCATACAACTGATGGTATGGCCCTATTGCCTCTTCTGCAAATTTTACTGCTTCTCTATTCATCAGGGTCAGCCTCTAAGCATTGCTGCTTAAAAACTTCAATTGTACGAAAAATATTTTGCAATTGTTTCTGCAGAATCTCTTTGGACTTGTCAGATTAAATTTTCTACTAATCTTCAGGATCTTCCCGCTGTGCATTCAAATTTAGCAAGTCAGAATCACTTGAAAAGCCTATAAAATCATTTGCAAAATTGTAATTGCTAGCAGTAATTATATTCGACTTTGCAACTTTATAACCAGGGTAATTTGGCCAGAAAAGTCTTGGAAGACATTCGCTTCCAAAAATGGCCGGTTTCATCGACATTAAATATTTGTTGGTCACAATAGCCCCCCCCCCCCCCCCTCCTTATCTGCACTTGCAGCTTCGCCTGTGATTAGAACATTATGCAGGCTATTTCTCTTTATGAGACACTCAAACCACCCAGCACTAGCGTGGAATTCTTTTTTTTTCCTCCATTGATAGCCCTTTCTTTCAAGGTTGCAAAGAAACTTAATGCTTTTAATTTAATAAGGTCAGTGCTTAGAGGGATCCGTTTTTGCTTATAATCTTCGATCCATGTAGAAAGAAGTCCCTCTAATTCAATCATTATAATACTTGGATTTCGAGTGGTCTGCATGCATGATGAACTTGAAGCAGCCTTAACTTTCTCTTTGTATTCAGCAGCTTTGCTTAAAATTGCTCTTATAGTTGATTCATCCATTTTTGTGTTCTTGTCCTATCTTTGCTCTGGGACTCACCTTGTTCATTTTTCTTTATTATTTCCAGTTTTTCTTCCGATGAGATTACTTTTCAAATCATTTTCACACTTTCACTTTTTTGCTCACCAATTCTTTTACTCATGTTGAAAGGTTGAGGAAATACTTTAAAATAAAAAAAAAAAGTAAAAAAAAAAAACAATTGCAAAGGAGTCACGAGATATAATTATCAAAATGCTATGTAATAAGCAAACGACATAAATTGTGGTGGTAAATTTTTAATGGAGTGTACATAGAAATAGTGTAGTACTGTATGGCATTAAAAATAATTTGGTTAAATGTTTTAAATCAGTAACTAATTTTTTTCATCCTGCTGAGTGATTTTTTAAAATAGTTAGCCATAAAAATGTATACATAGAAAATTTTTAAAATCTGTAACATTCATTTTTAAGATGTATATAGGTGCACTAATCAAATTTAGGTATAGAAAAAAATGCCACACTAATCGAAAATGCACTAATCGGAGATGCATTAATCGAGGGATTGTTGTATAATCTTAATTCTAATCTCTAAAGCAACACTAACATGATAAAAGCAACTCATGAGTTAAATAAATAGCATGGCTTTATTTTCTTATATTTATATATATATATATATATATATATATATATATATATATATATAAAAGACATTTAGGATTTTCTCTTGGAGCATTAGAAGGTAATCAGTTAAAGCAATATTAGCAATGAGTAGCAGGAACAATTACTGAAGATTACTCGTCAGAATAATGACTGAAAATTTATATTATGTGTGAATGAGCATTTATCATAACTTTCTCAATTCAACTTTTAATTACTTTTCTTTATATACAATTGTTCTCTTTTTTTTTTAATACGTTTCACCTAAAGACATTTTATTTCTATCTTTGTAAATTTTTGATAGTGTATGTGTATTCTTATTCTACTACACATGGAAGTAAAATCTAGACCCATGCTCACTTTTATGAACTAATTGATTCTTGAAAGCCATTGTTAATTGTGATGTCCTAAATCAAATCCTAATTGCCCATAGGTTCGATGGGATGAATTGGGGCCAGGAATAATTACATTCCTGGCCATTTTTAGGTGGTATTTTAACTACATAATACCACCTAAAAATGGCCACTAAACTAAAATACAGTACTTAAGTAATGAAAATTTCTTTTCTCAATAAATTTCCTTACAGCATAACAAAACATTCCTGAATGTTGCCTAAGTCTTATAGCTCCATTTAAAATTTAGAACATCAGTTACCAAATTTTTTAGACTCAAATCAATTTTTGTAAATATTTCTGTAAGTCTTTGTAATGTATAAAGTAATGTGCAGAACAGGGTTCTTCAATGGTTCTGTGCTCTGCTACTTTGATATATTGCTCAATGGCAGGCTACTTTTTATGCGAGTTAAGAATTCATTTTCATCTTCAGTAGAGACTGCTAGAGCCAACTGATTTGCTATCATGACCACAGTCATCATTATCTTCACCAAAGAAAATTCGAAACTTTCTCCTGTACATCCCCTGAGGGTATATATCAGGTATTTGATGATAAGTTTTTAAATTCTTCAACTGCCTTCCTTCTAAGCCCTGGTATCTTCTTGTATCATTCCTAGTCATAATAAAAAAAACAATACCATTGTAAAAGTAAAGATCATAAAACAGGGGTCTCCTATACCTGCTTATACAAATTAAAAAAAATAATAATAATCAACAAAGAATTTATGGTTAATACTAAAAAAGGGACAGCTGAACATAAAAAAGTAGAAGCATATAATTATGCAGAATATTAACATGCTCTGTAAATGCACAACAGAATCATTTTGCATATTTCACTTACCCTAAAGTGGTTGCCAAATACTGATGGATGAGTGACTGCTATTTCTAAGATTACATCAACAATAGCAACAAGAAGATCTGGCATGTCAGCATTTTCTAATGCAGACTGAATGTTTGTCATTATCATCTAATGAAGAAAGTAGCAAATATAAAAACAAAATACATAACTCCATTTCAGTGTGTTAAAAATAAATATAATAACAATAAAATAAAATTTATAACTACCACCACATTAAAGTTTGATCTCAACTGAAGAGAAAATTATGACAATCTCTTTAATGCAGAATTTTCATAGATTCTTCCACTGCAAAAATAATCACAAGAAAAGTTTCTTGTGTGTTATGTGTTTTTTTGATTTTTCCTGAAAAGTAAGTTTCTTTTGCAGAGTTCAAGAACACAGCACACCTGAAGAAGTTCAATCTAATATCAAGCGAAATGCTGATCAAGTTCCTCAAATTATTTCAAACAAAAATTCATTCCCAAGAACAAATAGTGAATACCACCTCAATGCATGCAAGCCACACTACAAACTGCCCAAAAATATCTGTTGTACTGTATACTGAAAAAAAAATTTGACCTTTTCTGTTTTAATAGCTGATATTAATGATGCAAAATCATGCATTTTATAAAAACAATATAACTTACTAAAACACCTAGTTGGCGTTTTTCCCAAACTAGAAAGGTATTCCTTTATAGTGGGAATACTCACTGATATATACACACACACACACACATAAATAAATACACCACGTAAAGAAAATTATATTAAAACCCTGGTGACCATTCTACTCACTCTCTCTCACACACATACGCACACATTCAAAACGTTAAAACATCGAATCCAGCCTGTTCTGACATTAGTTTATAAATTGCTTACAGAGACAAAGATTTAAGATATTGAGCTGAAGAATTTAACATGCACAAATTTCTCAACATACATAAATAAATAAGCCACATAAAGAAAATTATATTATAACTATGGTGACCCGTCTACTCACTCTCTCTCACACACATAAGCACACATTCAAAACGTTAAAACATCGAATCCAGTCTGCTCTGACATTAGTTTATCAATTGCTTACAAAGACAAAGATTTAAGATATTGAGCTGAAGAATTTAACATGCACACATTTCTCAAAAGATTTGCTACTTGGATCCTTGAACCTCAATTTACACATTCTTAGTGCAATTCCTGTAATCTGAATTTTGTTGAAGTGTTGCAAGAGAAAAGACTACCAGCAAATGTTCTTAAACATAATTACACACAAAACAAATAATTCACACTTGTATCTTCAACATATACCATACTGCAAGCAAATTCAGTTTCTATTTAAAGCATCATCATCATCATCAAATTCCTACCATGTACCCTCAAGGGGTGTACAGGATATGACAGTACTACATGAAAAAATTACATCATTACTAACTTCCTATCTACAATTTTCCTCCAAATCAGTCTGTTACTTGTCAAGACTCCAACATTATCAGATCTTATATTTCTATCGTCTAAGGCATTTTGTACCTTATCAATCCACCTATATCTTGGTCTTCCTCTGGGTCGTTTTCCTGCCAACCTGAAAGAGAACACTTGTTTTGCTAATCTTTCCTCTCCCATTCTATTTAAGTGACCATACCACCTGAGATTAGCTCTGCTAACGCATTCCTGGATGCTGACAATGTCAAGTTCTTTCCTAATATCCTCATTTTTAATATGATATTGCCATTGATGCCATCGGTTCACGCCTCTAATCTTTCTCAGGACTCTCATTTCTGCAGTCTCTAGTTTTTGGTCAAGTGTTTTACTTCTGACCCAGCTCTCAGATCCATAAGTTAAAACTGGTTTGAACACTGTCATGTATACAGCTAATTTAGTGTTCCGACTAATTTCTTTCTTATTCCATATGAATTTATTCAATTGACTTCCCGCCATACCAGCTTTGCTGATTCTGTTGTCTATTTCTATATTTAATTTACCATCTTCAGTAAAAATCGTGCCTAAATAGCTGAAATGTTTTACTTGTTCCACAGGTTCTCCATTCACAACACAGTTGACATTTTCAATGATTCTGCCTATTTTCATTGTCTTTGTCTTTTTATTGCTGACCTTCATACCATATCTATTACAACAGCTATTCAATTTAGTCAGAGATTCTTGCAGACTTGTAGCGGATTTATTTAGAAGTATAACATCATCTGCATAAAGCAAAGAGCTGACATTAACATCTCCAATTTTGATATCAGGTTTAATACCACATTCCTTCATAATGTGATCCATATAGATAATGAATAACAGAGGGGATAATGTACATCCTTGTCTCACACCAGATTTAACATTAAACAATCTTCCTGTACTTCCTTCAATTCTAACTGCTGACTTACAACTCAAATAAAGACTAAGTATTGCTTGATATAATGCCCCATTGACACCAAATAACTGCAGCATAATGAACAGCTTCTCTCTTGACACTTTGTCATATGCCTTTTCCAAATCGACAAAACTTAAATACAGATCTTTGTTATATTCCCATGCTTTCTCGACTATTTGTCGTAAAGTGAAGATCTGATCCTGACAGCCTCCATTTGGCCTGAATCCAGCTTGTTCTTCACCAAGCTTTTCTTCCACAATTCTTCTCAACCGTTTCTCAAGTATACTTGCATAGATCTTGCCAGGAACACTCAGTAGGGAAATACCTCTGTAATTCTCACATTCAGTTTTATTTCCCTTTTTATATATGGGTACTATGAGAGCTCTACTCCAATCATCGGGAATTCGTCCCTCTGTCCAGGCTTTCTGAACTATGCAGTGCAGCCGCTGTAAGACTTTTATGCCACCATACTTCAGCATTTCTGGTCGAATATCATCTACTCCTGCTGCCTTTCCACATTTCAAGCCTTTGATGGCTTTTTCTACTTCAAGTATGGATATGTATTCCTGACTTCATGCCTGGTCAGTGTTTTTTACCACTGTGCTGTCATCACTGCTTGTTTCATTTAGCAGTTTTTCAAAGTAATTACTCCATACTTCAAGGATATCCTTTTCTCCTGTTTTCATGTCACCTTTATCATCTCTAATTCCTTTTACAGCACTCTTTCCTCCATTCCTAAGCTTCTTCAACAACCTCCAGAATATTTTGCCACCTTCTTGATATTTATTTTCTATATTCTTGCCAAAGTCCTCCCATGACTTTTGTTTAGCTAGTTTTACACACTGTTTAGCTTTTTTACATTTGTCTCTGTATTCTTTAAGAGTAAAAGCTGACTTATTTGCCAGGAACTTTTGATATGCTTCCTTCTTTTCCTTCACTGCCTCTTTAACTTCCTGTGTCCACCAGGGAGTTCTGATTTTTTTATCCTTGCACACAACCTCACCACATGCCTCTCTGGCAGAATCAATCAATGTTTTCTTCAGAGTTTGCCACTGAATCTCCAAGGTTTGATTCCTGTTCTCAAACTCTTTCATTTTTTCATCAATAATCTTTGTGTATTTTAGTCTACAGTTCACATCTGTGAGCTGCTCAACTTTTATTCGCTTTAAAACTTTCTTACATGTTATTCTTTTCAATATGAAATTCAATTTTATCCTGTTCAAGACTAAATAGTGATCACTTCCAATTTCAAATCCTCTGTACACTCTGGTGTCCTGCACCAGGAAGAAAACATCACTTTCAACAATAACATAGTCAATAAGACTTTTCTTATTCCTAGCCTCTTCTCTCCATGTGAATTTGTGCACATTTTTATGTTGGAACATGGTGTTAGTAATAACCAGTCCATGTCCTGAGCAGAAATCCAACAGACATTTGCCATTATTATTAGCTTTGCTCTTTTCTCCAAATTTTCCTAAAATATTTTTGTATGTCTCACAATCATTTCCTACTCTGCTATGTAGATCCCCAACAAGGACCAACTTTTCCTTTTTCATTGTGTCAGTTGCTTTTTCTAAAGCCTCAAAAAATTCCTCCACTTCTACCTTAGTAGAACCTTCTGTGGGACCATAGGCACAAATAAGTCTCATTGTCCAGTTCCCCATTCTCATATTTGCCCACATTACTATACTTGAGACTGACTGCCATTCAAGAAGATTAGCCTCGTATTTTGTGTTGAATACTATGGCTACTCCTTCTTTTCCTTGATTGTCATTGCCTGAATATAACATTTTGTATTTATTTCACGTATTTATTTTGTATTTATTTCATTTTGTATCTATTTAAAGCAGGTACCAAAAACATTCATTTCATAAGACTCAACTATCCAGCAATGAAACAGAATACAACTATGTTGGAATATTCCTGTGTTTTTACTTGACAGCTCTCAATTCCATAAACATAGAGAATGGTTTTCTTTCCAATCTCTAATCAAGAAAATTTACAACAGTGAAGACATATTAACTTCACAATAGGAACTTGAATAATAAGGAATATAAGAAAAATACTATTCATTCCAACACTTAAAAAAGGATATCTTTTTTTCCAGTTTGCATGTCACCTTTACTATCTCTAATTCCTTTCACAGCACTCTTTCCTCCATTTTTTAGCTTTTTCAACAACCTCCAGAATATCTTGCCACCTTCATGATATTTATTTTCTACATTCTTACCAAAGTTTTCCCATGATGTTCATTTAGATAGCTTTACACAGTGTTTAGCTTGTTACATTTGTCTCTGTATTCTTTAAGAGCACAAGCTGACTTATTTGCCAAGAACTTTTGATATGCTTTCTTCTTTTTCCTTCACTGCCTCTTTAACACTCTGTGTCAACCATGGAGTTCTAATTTTTCTATCCCTACAGAATAGCCTCACCGCATTGAGCCTCTCTGGCTGAATCAATCAAAGTTTCCTTCAGGATTTGCCAATGAATCTCTAATCTTTGGTTTCTCTTCTCAAACTCATTCATTTTTTATTCAATTATGTTTGTGCATTTTAGTCTACAGTTCATGTCTGGCATAAAAAATGCCTACAGTTATTTTAATTCTAACTTGTAAGCAGGTCAGTATATTTTGCTGAGGCTTCATGTTGCTGTTAAAATTGAAAAGGTTAGGCTTAATATGTTCATGTCATGAAGTGTTTCCCGCATTTATTGTACCGACGGGACTTCTCGTTACCACTTGTTTGCTGCTTCTATGTTGCGCATGTTGGCTGAATGGATGCAAAGTTTATATGCCATGTTAGTTGTAACCCTTTCAGTAGAATTTTATTGCCGCTTGTTTGTGTGTCACTTCTGCGTCAGACTGACAGGTGGTTCACTGACACAAAATTTATGTGGCATGTTAGTTGCAACTTTCAGTAGAATTTTATTTGAAGTTAGCATTTGTGATATGTCTTAATGACATAGGAAATTTCAAATGCAATCAAACAAATGCTTATTTCATGGAACTGAAAATTTTAACAAATGCTAGGGCAACTGTTTCTTGGTTAGATACTGTGTTTGGTGGTACAACAAATAGTTTTGCTTGAGTCTATGCAGCATAGTTTCTGTGGCAGGATTCCCAGATGAGTCTTTGACTCCATGAGGTCTTGGGGTAATAATAATAATATGTGTTTTATTAGGTAGTTTCATTGGTGCCATTTTTATCCCAGTTGTCTCTAATTGCACTATTTGTTGATAAATATATTACCCAGACTGCAAATATCTCTGTATCTCTGTACGTTATTCAGTGATGCAATAAAACTACATGCTGTATTGTGTCTACAGTAAAGTGGTTGTTAGTGATGTATATTTCACAAACAAATTCCTTTCCATCTATTCACAATTTTTTTTATTTTTTTTTACATCTTCCACTTACAGTATTTTTATTCATGCCTATTCTTTCTCTTCTTATATTTGCTATTCTTTACATCATTTAGTAAATCAAGTATAGTAACTAATAATTAAATATATCATTCTCTTTAATTATTGTTTTTTAATATATTCTAAAAAGAACATTTGTTTTCACCTATCTCCTCTCCAGAGCATTCAATGACATGTAGGAACAAAATTGTTTGTAATTTTGCTTGCTTCATCAGATAGGTTCACGGCGAGTGAGCTACTACTGCCCTGACTGTTAATGGCCTCGCTAGTCATGCTATAAGCAAAACTTAAAGCACTGCTACTATAATTCTTCTTGCAACAAAATATTGTTTAGATTATTAGATACATGTATTAACAAAAATAAAGAATAATATTTTTTTTATTATTATTTATTGTTGTCAATACATATGTCTAATAATCTTTACTGTCACAAGTGCCATTAAAACTTGTAGAATATTGTTTTGACAAATAAAATTTTACCAACAGAACAATATTTGCATACATCTTTTATTCTGATTTTTAATGAACTAAACTAACAACAGACATCTTCCATATACAAAATTTTGTAAATATATAAATGTTATTACATATGACAGTTAGTGTGGGTAATATATGGCATCCTTCAGTGAGTCCGTGACTCCCTGCAGGTCTCTGATAATATAAAATAATAATAATTGAAGGAATATTTGGAAATCTAAAAATCAAAGTAAGAAATGACTACCAAACAATACAGAAATCTTTCTGGAAAATTGAAGAAAGGAGCAAAGTTAACTGTAATGATAATTACATACAAAATTTCTGTTCAGTACAAAGACTAATATTAATTCTGTCCTTCCAAAAAATGGCTACAACACAACATCCAAAACCTTCTATCTCAATCCCTAAAACAAACAGAAGAATAAATAAACCAAGAATATAAAGGAGCAGTGATTCTCCATAGATACAAAGATATAATTGATCACAGATAAAATAGCATGAATGGTTCACCAGGAAAAAAAAAAAAAAAATCTAAAAGTCACTTTCTTCCCAATCAACAAAATCTCCAGTTTTGAAACCTCCTTAACCATCGCATCCACCACTCAAATAACCAGGTTTTTTTTGAGTGGTGGATGTGACAGTGTACCACAACTACAAGAACAGCAGTTGTGCCACACTAGAACAAACTGGCCAATCTGTGGGAGACACCAACTAGAACACATCGATGTTGAGAATGAAAGAAAGCAAAAATCGGGGCTAGCAGCACATACAACAGATACAAAACGTTTTTACTCATGAACATTAAAAGAATTGGCTGAAATGATGAAGTATCATCTAAAAAAAAAAAAAAAGGACAATTTTACATCAAATCTCATCATCATCATCATCAAATTCCTGCCATGTACCCTCAAGGGGTGTACAGGATATGATAGTACTACATGAAAAAAATTACATCATTATTAATTTCCTATCTACAATTTTCCTCCAAATCAGTCTGTTACTTGTCAAGACTCCAACATTATCAGATCTTATATTTCTATCGTCCAAGCCACTTTGTATCGTATCAATCCACCTATATCTTGGTCTTCCTCTGGGTCGTTTTGCTGGCAACCTGGCAGAGAACACTTGTTTTGCTAATCTTTCCTCGCCCATTCTATTTAAGTGACCATACCACCTGAGATTAGCTCTGCTAACGCATTCCTGGATGCTGACAATGTCAAGTTCTTTCCTAATATCCTCGTTTTTAATATGATATTGCCATTGTTGCCATCTGTTTACGCCTATAATCTTTCTCAGGACTCTCATATCTGTGGTCTCTAGTCTTTGGTCAAGTGTTTTACTTCTGACCCAGCTCTCAGATCCATAAGTTAAAACTGGTTTGAACACTGTCTTGTATACAGCTAATTTAGTGTTCCGACTAATTTCTCTCTTATTCCATATGAATTTATTCAATTGACTTCCCACCATACCAGCTTTGCTGATTCTGTTGTCTATTTCTATATTTAATTTACCATCTTCAGTAAAAATCGTGCCTAAATAGCTGAAATGTTTTACTTGTTCCACAGGTTCTCCATTCACAACACAGTTGACATTTTCAATGATTCTGCCTATTTTCATTGTCTTTGTCTTTTTATTGCTGACCTTCATACCATATCTATTACAACAGCTATTCAATTTAGTCAGAGAATCTTGCAGACTTGTAGCAGATTTATTTAGAAGTATAACATCATCTGCATAAAGCAAAGAGCTGACATTAACATCTCCAATTTTGATATCATGTTTAATACCACTTTCCTTCATAATGTGATCCATATAGATAATGAATAACAGAGGGGATAATGTACATCCTTGTCTCACACCAGATTTAACATTAAACCATCTTCCTGTACTTCCTTCAATTCTGACTGCTGACTTACAACTCAAATAAAGACTAAGTATTGCTTGGTATAATGCCCCATTCACACCATATAACTGCAGCATATTGAATAGCTTCTCTCTTGGCACCTTGTCATATGCCTTTTCCAGATCGACAAAACTTAAATACAGATCTTTGTTATATTCCCATGCTTTCTCGACTATTTGTCGTAAAGTGAAGATCTGATCCTGACAGCCTCTATTTGGCCTGAATCCAGCTTGTTCTTCACCAAGCTTTTCTTCCACAATTCTTCTCAACCGTTTCTCAAGTATACTTGCATAGATCTTGCCAGGAACACTCAGTAGAGAAATACCTCTATAATTCTCACATTCAGTTTTATTTCCCTTTTTATATATGGGTACTATGAGAGCTCTACTCCAATCATCGGGAATTCGTCCCTCTGTCCAGGCTTTCTGAACTATGCAGTGCAGCCACTGTAATACTCTTATACCACCATACTTCAGCATTTCAGGTCGAATATCATCTACTCCTGCTGCCTTTCCACATTTCAAGCCTTTGATGGCTTTTTCTACTTCAAGTATGGATATGTATTCCTGACTGCATGCCTGGTCAGTGTTTTTTACCACTGTGCTGTCATCACTGCTTGTTTCATTTAGCAGTTTTTCAAAGTAATTACTCCATACTTCAAGGATATCTTTTTCTCCCGTTTTCATGTCACCTTTATCATCTCTAATTCCTTTTACAGCACTCTTTCCTCCATTCTTAAGTTTCTTCAACAACCTCCAGAATATTTTGCCACCTTCTTGATATTTATTTTCTATATTCTTGCCAAAGTCCTCCCATGACTTTTGTTTAGCTAGTTTTACACAGTGTTTAGCATTCTTGCATTTGTCTCTATATTCTCTAAGAGCAAAAGCTGACTTATTTGCCAGGAACTTTTGGTATGCTTTCTTCTTTTCCTTCACTGCCTCTTTAACTTCCTGTGTCCACCAGGGAGTTCTGATTTTTTTATCCTTACACACAACCTCACCACATGCCTCTCTGGCAGAATCAATCAATGTTTTCTTCAGAGTTTGCCACTGAATCTCCAAGGTTTGGTTCCTGTTCTCAAACTCTTTCATTTTTTCTTCAATAATCTTTGTGTATTTTAGTCTACAGTTCACATCTGAGAGCTGCTCAACTTTTATTCACTTTAAAACTTTCTTACATGTTATTCTTTTCAATATGAAATTCAATTTTATCCTGCTCAAGACTAAATAGTGATCACTTCCAATTTCAAATCCTCTGTACACTCTGGTGTCCTGCACCAGGAAGAAAACATCACTATCAACAATAACATAGTCAATGAGACTTTTCTTATTCCTAGCCTCTTCTCTCCATGTGAATTTGTGCACATTTTTATGTTGGAACATGGTGTTAGTAATGACCAGTTCATGTCCTGAGCAGAAATCCAACAGATATTTGCCATTATTATTAGCTTTGCTCTTTTCTCCAAATTTTCCCAAAATATTTTTGTATGTCTGACAATCATTTCCTACTCTGCTATTCATATCCCCAACAAGGACCAACTTTTCATTTTTCATTGTGTCAGTTGCTTTTTCTAAAGCCTCAAAAAATTCCTCCACTTCTACCTTAGTAGAACCTTCTGTGGGACCATAGGCACAAATAAGTCTCATTGTCCAGTTCCCCATTCTCATATTTGCCCACATTACTCTACTTGAGACTGCCTGCCATTCAAGAAGATTAGCCTCGTATTTTGTGTTGAATACTATGGCTACTCCTTCTTTTCCTTGATTGTCATTGCCTGAATATAACATTTTGTATTTATTGCTCAGAAAGAGCTCACCAGTTTTGGTCTTTTTTGTTTCAGTCACCCCTATTATGTCGATCTGGTACTTATCTATCAAATCTGGTTCTCCTTAATCCATCATGAGGAACTTGTATCTACCAGCAGTATATAGCAATCCACAAACCAGCTGCCAGAGTAACAGCGAACGCATGCTTTCCATTGTTTAAATGTTTTCTAGGAACTTTTGGTATGCTTTCTTCTTTTCCAGGACTGCTTCTTTAATTTCTAGTGTCTACCATGGTTTTCTTATTTTTCTGTCCTTGTAGACAACTTTACCACATACCTCCCTAGCTGAATCAATGTCTTTCAGAGTTTGCCACTGAGACTCCAAGGTTTGGTTCTTGTTTTCAATTTTTTTCATTTTTTTCTTCAATAATGTTTGTATAGTAGAATTTACAATTTACTTGTAAAAGCTACTCAACTTTAATTATTTTTAAAACTTTCTTACATACTATTCTTTTCAATGTAATATTCATTTTTATCCTGCTTAGTTCTAAGTAATGGTCACTTCCAATTTCAAATCCTCTGTACATATCTAAGTCAACTATTCAGGCATAATTTTTAAGTGAAAATGGCAAATTAAATATGAAAATAAACATAATCAGAAAAGCTGGAATCAAATTTATATGGAATAAGAGAGCAATTAGTCAAAACACAATGCTGCTAACTTTTTATCAACAGTTTTCTTCCAGAAACCTGTTACCTTCAGGTTTCCATTATTGTCAAATTCACATTTTGATCTTCAAAGGCACCTGTATGAACCTGTATACAATACTGTATTCAAATAAGTTTTAACTTAGAGATCTAAAAGATGGATGAGAAATAAAACATTCTATCAAAGACTGAACACCACACACATGAGAGGTTCTGAGTGATCATCAATGGCATCAGTAGAATTGTATTAAAATTGAAGACATGAAGAAGGAATTTGATGTTGTTAGCTTTGGGAATGTGAGAGAAGAGATAGGCCACATTAACAAAAAATGAAATAATTAAAAAGCAGATGTTTCAGAAGCCAAGGTAGCAAGAAAAAGAATCAAAGGAAGACCAAGATCAAAGAAGATCAAGATATAAATTTGATCTTCAAAGGCATGCTTAATTGCATCAATTCACCTACATAGAGACCTGAAGGCGACTGACTAATCTGGTAGAAAACTGCTGATGAGAAGTTTGCAATGATGTAAGCTTTTCATGTAGTACTATCACATCCCTTGAGAGTACATATCAGAAATTTGATGGTGGTGGTATATTTCATAAGCAATCTAAAAAAAAAAAAAGCTTCAATTTTCCATTAGAAATTATTAAATGGCAGGATAATAAATATCCAATGTTATTTTATAGTTATTTTATTAAACAAACACCATTAGCTTTGCAGCTTCTGAGGTTTCAAAAATGACAAACAAGAGCTTCTGAAAATATAAACCTTAAGCATGTGAGGCACATATTTCACTATTTTAGACACAAATTGAGTAAGCAAATATATTAACTTCTGGACAAAGTCCATATTTTAGCTAGTGCAATACCTAGATAACTTACACTGAAGGATTATATTTTCATTTAGCTCCTTATCATTGTCATTATCTCTCTATCTCGCTCAAAAATTTCAGAAAAAAACATTTGCTTACTTGGCTCTAAAATAACAATGGATAATTAATATTTTTGCACTTAATATGGTGTAATGGATTTAATATATTGTATTACCACTTTTTGTCTCTTGTTTTCAATTTGTTTAAGTTTTTCTTTTCATATATTTAATTAAGAAAATGAACATTATTTACATCTCAATCTTTTTCTAATGTGAGAAAAGAAGAAAATTCCGTATGAATGGCTGCTATGTTATACCCTTATTAACATTATGAGAACTCACAGTGTGCACAAAATGGAAAATTTATCAAATAGTGACACACACACACACACACACACACACACACACACACACACACACACACACACACACACACACACTTTTCTATTAATCTCCTCACCATAACAGAAGCCTTAATGCCTGTAAGTCACATGAATAGATAATAGCACAGATCACTGAAGACTAGCTGCCACAGCTAATCTTTGGTAATCTAGTCCTCTACAAAGTAACAAGCAATATTTCATCAATGCAGTGACTTCCATAACACAGAATGTGATATTTATCCAAGATGCACAAATATGGTCTCTATCAACTATACAAACATGCAACCTTTAAATTTTTTCAGGAAGCATGGAAAATCGTGGGTTACATGAGCTTTTAACAAATTGGAAGTTTAGAATTTTTGTTTGTGCTTCTGCTTGGGAAAGTAGACATCAATACTGAAATACTGAAACTATATTAAAATTTTCTAGTGTTCTGGAAAATTATTATTTCATAATTACAAACTAAAATGAACTGGTGACAAAACAGGATAAAAATGAATTGTAATACTACATAAATCAGTACCAGAAGGAAACTGGCAAGGCAACACAAACCAATGAACACAACTAAACCTGGGTCTTCAAAGTGAGTAGGAGGTTTGGAAATCATGTTTAAATCACTGTACATGTCTGCATACCACTTCGTTTAGAATACCACTCAACTATTTTAAAGTACATTCTTTAAATATTACATCCATGTTTGGTAAACTATTGTAGTAATTAATACTTACTGTCATTAGTTCTGCCAGTTTTGCTGGTGATTTGTCATACTTCAGTCCCTGAAAATTTAAAAACACTTTAAAAGAATGCACTCATATAAAAATTGAAATTAGTTTACTCCAAGTAATTAAACACTAAATCTGAGAGTTAGTTACAAAACAATTCTAAGTCACCATTATTATGACTTTTCAAATCATTAGACATCTTACTATGCAGAACTTTAGAAATATTATAAGAGAACTCCAAGTAGTCAGGGACTTATTGAGAGAGGGCACATATCACTCACACCAAATTATAAAATTCTTCATAAACTGAAAAATTCCATCTACTGGTGTCCTGTATGACTATTGTATCACTCCTCTTTCTCCTATTTGCTGGTGTCTGTAGCCCACAAATTCTCAACATTCTCATAATTGACATTCTATAGTCCTTATATTATCTTTAACACTCTCCTTTACACCCACTCCCATATCAGCATACAATGGTCCAGATGTCATAAAGATGTCCAGATATCCTTATACTTACATATCAGGGCTCATTTCAGCATTGCAATTATTCTCTGAATGCTATCTTTGCTTTATGTCCACCCTGAAATCAACTTCCTATCCATTAAAAATGATCCCTGGCCTGGTCAGTTTCTTCTAACATAATTCTCCCAATATAATATGCCATTGAATATATCATTATGCCAAAGTGCATAACTTTATGTAACAAAGTGCATAAGTTTATTAACAATGAACTGACATCCATTTTCACATGGACACATTTCCAGCTTATTCAAATGACTCTGCAAATAATGCATCAGTTGGATCATAAGTAAATAGGTGTACGACTCCTGTTAAATACTTCCCAATGTCATTAATATAAATATTAAATAATGGAATATTTACCCAGTAGACCCATATTCCTCATAAGCCACTCTGAGATATGTCAGTCAGCTAATCCTCTTATCCAAGCTATTAGTTCATAATCCAATCCCATATCCTCCAACTTAAGAGCTATCTATGCAGAATACTGTCAAAAGCCAAGTCCAAAATTATCAAGGTGTTTCCATTCATTTGGTATTCAGTGTGAATACCAAGTATCATGCTATTCAGTGTGAAATATAGATTCTCTGTTAACTCACTTCTATATATGATCTCCTACAAACTTTTCCAAAATCTTTACCACAACTCCAGTCAGACACATCAGTCTTTGCACCAACTTTGTGCAATGGGATTATCAGACTTCTTTCCACTCCTGTGGAATCTTCCTAGTGCTGGAACTCAAATTATATGGCAAGGTCAAAGGACCAGCCAGTTCAGCTGAACAATCTTTTAGTATTCATGTCGATATTCCATCAGTCCCTACTGCTGAATTCATACTCACTTTATGCAACAACTCTAGTATTTCCTCCTGATACACCTGAGTTTTTAACTCCAGTGTAACAGTAGCACTGGGCTTAATGTTATATACAACAGATTGATAGTTTTTAGCAACATGGGCACTCAGTAGATGAACAATCTCATTCATTGACAAGCGTTATTATTTCCCATGAATTCTTTCTTTTGCAATATAATAATATAATTACTTTGGATTGTCTTTAAGCTTACAAAACCTATGTCTTTTAATTGTAACTGTTCTGGCCTGAGCCTTATAATTTTCATAACTGATGTACAAAATATTCTTTCCATATCATTTTTTTCTTAAGAATAGCTTGCTTAATAAAATGGCACATCCATTTCACTCCCACTTTGTTCATTTTTCAAACTCTAATGACACATTCCAATATTGCATCATTTAAGTATTTTTAAATGCTTTCCATGCACTGCCATGTAGCAACCAATACCATGGGACTGAAGCTAGCATTCTTCTCAGTTGATATCAAAATTTGCTGCTTTGAAGTTCAGCATATAACCTTTCTAAATGGAATATCCATACACTTAGACACTTCCTAGGTCAGTATAACATGATCACTGGCACTAACTGGAGGCAGAACAGTTAAATCTTTTATTGAAATCCCCTCTTGGACCTCACGTTCCGTCTGTGATAGGTTGCTTGAAAATTGTCACACAACAGCTCAATAAAATCACCTTCAATGTATTCATGAGATTTCAACACTATGCAATCAATGTTTGGATAATTAAAGTCACTTATGATGATTAATCATTTCACACCCATTATGATGTACCCATCATAATCCATCATTTTGTACCCATTTATTTGGCAATTCATTTATTCATCACTAGCACCTGATCCATTAGGCCTGTTTCTACATTCTGCCATGTATTTGATCTCGTTAAACTCCAAATGACACAATACAGCTACAAGTTCATTACTTAATGGAAAACTTACTAATGCCACAATCATAGCTATCTATCCTAAATGGACTCAAATCATCTCTCCTCCTCTGTTGCCTATTCTTCCTAAAAAGTACTGAATCCTTCACACCCAATACCAATTAGTACATCTGCTTATAAGAGCCAGGTCTCGTTAATGCCAATAATCTAAAGCCGCAATGTATTTGCTAAGGCAACACACTCAACCTCATCGTTCCTTATTCTTCTGGCATTGGTGTACAGACATAATAAATTATCTTAAGCTTTTTTTGTATCCTCTCCTCTGTATTCTAGCAAGACCCAGAATTTCATACTTTACATACTTAATAAGTCCGAATGAGCAAGTGCACAATGACTGTACATTGTCCAATTGCAATTTCATGGAATTTTCTATTATGAGGATTTGCATACAAATACATCTACAAAAGTGACATTCCTTACTGAAAAAAGAAATAAACATTTTTTATACTGGAAAAAGGCATATAAAAGGAATTCAACTTTCAAAACATAAAAAAATTTTCCTGTTAAAAAAAAAAAACATTAAAATTTCCCTCAGTATCAACAAATTACTTTGCTATTATCAACCATTTAGATCACTTTCATCAAATTCCTAATATTGATCTTCAAGGGATGTACAAATCTTAATAACAGCACTACATAAGTTTGGATGATTACTAAAGTATTTAGGTTTAGGTACTGATTTACACTCATAATTAAATTTAATGAAATGAATACAGCACAGAGACATCTTGTGGATTATCTTATTTTGGACAAAATGGAAAATCTGCTTTTATTTGTTAGGAACACAAGTCATTAAATACAATGGGCCTTCTCAGACTTCTGAAAATGCTATCTGCACTAAACATAGCTTATTGGAACAATACAAGAGTCCTTCATAAAAATCATTTCCTCATAAAACATATTTTTAAAGAAAGGTGCAAAACTTTACTTCAATATCCTAACTCAAACAGATCTGATGGTCTATGTCTATCCCCTTCATGGGAAATAGAAAAGATTAGCAGATTTAGGAAGTACTAACTTTATTTCTGTACGTGTGTGTGTGTGTGTGTGTGTGTGTGTGTGTGTGTGTGTGTGTGTGTGTGTGTGTGTGTGTGTGTGTGTGTGTGTGTGTGTGTGTGTGTTAAGTTAAAAAATTATTCACTGTTTTTAATTATCTCATATTAGCTACTAAGGTGGTGGTTTTTAGAATTGTCGATTATTGTTTATTTGCGATTCTATGATCCTGTGGTGCTTAAGGGTCAAAGCTTTAGCTGAGAGGAGACCTCCACATAGTCTTTAAAAGAATGCGGAGAACCGACCAGAGCTTCTGACCTAATTTCCAATCCTCACTTTCTCGTGGTGCACCCTTTTGGGTATCTACCTGGATACTGAACGAACAAAGATGGGCTCGGAATTTGGGATTTAGCCGACCGAATTGAATTCCTATTGGTTAAACTAAAATACAAAATGATGGTACAACATGACAAAATTTCATTCCATCTGGGGCATCGGCCGATTAAACAAGGCCCCCATTGTTTTCAACAGGGAACCAGGGTGAACAGCAAAAAATCAGCTACTGGAACAAATCTGAAAACACACCCCAACACATCACCAGAGTTAAAGATCGGTACTATCAACATAAGAAGCCTCAATGGCAAACAAATAGAGCTACCGGAGGAATTAGATAAGTACCAGATCGACATAATAGGGGTGACTGAAACAAAAAAGACAAAAACTGGTGAGATCTTTCTGAGGAATACAAAATGTTATATTTAGGCAATGACATCAAGGAAAGGAAGGAGTAGTTATAAATATTCAACACTAAA
Organism: Typopeltis vanoorti; assembly: GCF_054136105.1. NCBI lineage: Eukaryota > Metazoa > Arthropoda > Arachnida > Uropygi > Thelyphonidae > Typopeltis > Typopeltis vanoorti. Next base: position 43,287,479 of record NC_143557.1, on the reverse strand, counting down.
TACAAGGCTAATCTTCTTCAATGGCAGGCAGTGTCAAGTAGAGTGATTTGGGCAAATATCAGAATGGGGAACTGGACAATGAGACATATTTGAGCCTATGGTCCTACAGAAGGTTCTACTAAGGTAGAAGTGGAGGAATTTTTTGAGGGTCTACTGACAAATGAAAAAGGAAAAGTTGGTCCTTGTTGGCGATCTAAACAGCAGAGTAGGAAGTGATTGTCATACATACAAAAATGTTTTGGAAAAATTTGGAGAAAAGAGCAAAGCTAATAATAATGGCAAATACCTGTTGGATTTCTGTTCAGGACATGGAATGGTTATTACTAACACCATGTTCCAACATAAAAATGTGCACAAATTCACATGGAGAGAAGAGGCAAGGAATAAGAAAAGTCTCATCCACTATGTTATTGTTGACAGTAATGTTTTCTCCCTGGTGCAGGACACCAGAGTGTACAGAGGATTTGAAATTGGAAGTGATCAGTATTTAGTCTTGAGCAGGATAAAATTGAATTTCATACTGAAAAGAATGACATGTAAGAAAGTTTTAAAGTGAATAAAAGTTGAGTAGCTCTCAGATGTAAACTGTAGACTAAAATACACAAAGATTATTGAAGGAAAAATGAAAGAGTTTGAGAAAAACCAAACCTTGGAAATTCAGTGGCAAGCCTTGAAGAAAACCCTGAGTGACTCAACTAGAGAGGCATGTGGTGAAGTTGTCTGCAAGGATAGAAAAATTAGAACTCCATGGTGGACACAAGAAGTTAAAGAGGCAGTGAAGGAAAAGAAGAAAGCATATCAAAAGTTCCTGGCAAATAAGTCAGCTTAGAGAATACAGAGACAAATATAAGAAAGCTAAACAGTGTGTAAAACTAGGTAAACAAAAGTCATGGGAGGACTTTGGCAAGAACATAGAAAATAAATATCAAGAAGGTGGCAAAATATTCTGGAGGTTGTTGAAGAAGCTTAGGAATGGAGGAAAGAGTGCTGTAAAAGGAATTAGAGATGATAAAGGTGACATGAAAACAGGAGAAAAAGATATCCTTGAAGTATGGAGTAATTACTTTATAAATTTGCTAAATGAAACAAGCAGTGATGACAGGACAGTGATAAAAAACACTGACCAGGCATGCAGTCAGGAATACATATCCATACTTGAAGTAGAAAAAGCCATCAAAGACTTGAAATGTGGAAAGGCAGCAGGAGTTGATGATATTCGACCAGAAATGCTGAAGTATGGTGGTATAAAAGTCTTACAGTGGCTGCATAGTTCAGAAAGCCTGGAGAGAGGGACGAATTCCCAATGATTGGAGTAGAACTCTCATAGTACCCATATATAAAAAGGGAAATAAAACTGAATGTGAGAATTACAGAGGCATTTCATTACTGAGTGTTCCTGGTAAGATATATGCAAGCATACTTGAGAAATGGTTGAGAAGGATTGTGGAAGAGAAGCTTGGTGAAGAACAAGCTGGATTCAGACCAAATAGAGGCTGTCAGGATCAAATTTTACTTCATAACAAATAGTTGAGAAATCATGGGAATATAACAAAGATCTGTTTTTAAGTTTTGTACATCTTGAATAAATATAATTGAAGAAATTAGATAATTTTATGCATAAAGTTCTACGAGGGGGTACCCTCTATGGGTGCTGTTGGACAGCAAGCATAAGAATTAATGTTTCCCAAATCTTGAGAGGTTTAACATAACTGTATTCACAGGGTGATCAAAATTAAAGTATCTCTGTTTAAGGACTTTTGGAGCACCATCCAGAGATCTAAATACTATGAAATTTTGGGAATACATTGTGTGTCATGCAGAAGCAAAATTCCCATGTTACTCCTCTTAAAAACTATTATTTTTATGGCTATTTTTGCCTGTTTTCGTTTAAGAGTGTCCTTTATTTTAAATACATTGGCTTTTTACTCAAGAATTCTTAGGGTGTTATAAGTGTATTTTAAAGGTAAATATATGGAGACTAATAGAGGAAGAAATTGTGCACATACCTTGTTTGGATGTTAGGATGTCTTCATTCTCCATATTTCTGTTGTTAGGCTGTTAAAAAGGGGGGAGGGGATATGAAACATGGCAGGTGTTTGAGGCAAGGTGGGAAGATTAATTAGAAAACTCTGTTTTTTTTAAATAATATATATATATTATTATATTTAAGGGCGTTTCTTTGGGGGAAGGGTTTTATTGGAAACAGGGGCAGGGGAGAGCGTTAAAGGGGTGCGAGCTGTTTCGATCATGCTATCTTCATTGGAACATTTCGGGATAAGTGTAGGGCTATGTCATGACGGCTTGGTGTATCAGCTTTAGGGGAGCTTGTGTTATCGCTGATTGGTCAGAGTCGTGACCTAATTTTTATATTGTGGAGCTTCCAACACTCAGAAATTAGGTAGGGTCGGTGGACGTTGATTGAGTTTTCATCACATTTTATGGCAATTGTTTCCGATATTCAAAGCATTGTTTTGTTGTCTTGTTGTCAATTTGTGGGGTGTGTTTCTGTTCAAGGGCGTGGACTGCTATTTCTGTCTTCCCTGTACTCTGTATTCTATTTTTCTTTTTGATGTTGCATTTTTTTTTTTTTTTTTTGTGTTTAAATGTTCTGGAATAGGGATGTTACAGTCGTGGAAGTGTTCTTGTAGTCTAGCCCATAAAGACCTGATGGTAGAACCTGTGTAGGTGATATCACAGTCATGGCAAGGAAATTTGTAGACTACATTGTGATGTTCTAATATTTCTTTGTGTGCGGGAGATTTAATAGGTTTTAGGAGAGTTGATAATTTTTGGTTCGTGGTGAATACTAGTTTATAGTCCGTGTATTTGAAAATGTATTTGTGGGCTTTGTATGTGTTTTGGATGTAGGGCAATTTGATAACCTTTAGTGTTGGGAAGTCTGTTTTGGTGGGTTTTTACTGTTCTGTTTTGGTGGGTTTTTACTGTTCTGTTTATGTAATTTATTAGTTGCGTGGGATAGCTGCGATTTTTAAAAATCTGTGTTAAATTCTTTAATTCCGTGTTGAGATAATTACGGTTAGTTGAGAATTTGTAAGCATTTATAAATTATGATAGGATGATTGATTTTTTTAACTGAATATAGATGGTATGAACTGAAATGGAGGTAGTTTCTGATATGCGTGGGTTTGTGGTATATTTTCATGGCTATTTTGTTGTTAGTTCTGATTAACTTCAAAAACAACATGTATGTTCAAATTTTCGGTCTCCCTATGAGCCAAAACATCAGTGGACAACTAGCGGAATTATTCCTGGCACACATAGAATCACTCCTACTCCCCCCCCGGCATCACCTTTTATGGCAGATACATGGATGACATTCTTTGCAGTGGAGAACTTACACACATCGACACCTTACAAACAACCCTTAACAATTACAGCAACAGACTAAAATTCACCATGGAAACTGAACAGAACAAATCCATCAATTTCTTAAACCTGATGTTAATCAGAACTAACAACAAAGTAGCCATGAAAATATACCACAAAACCCATGCATATCAGAAACTACCTCCATTTCAGTTCATACCATCCATATTCAGTTAAAAAATCAGTCATCCTATCACAATTTATAAATGCTTACAAATTCTCAACTAACCGTAATTATCTCAACACAGAATTAAAGAATTTAACAGATTTTTAAAAATTGTTAAATTTTTAAAAATCTGTTAAATTCACACAACTAATAAATTATGCAAACAGAACAGCAAAAATCCATCAAAACAACCCAAAATAAACTTCCCAACATGGAAGGTTATCAAATTGCCCTACATCCAAAACACATACAAAGCCTACAAATACATTTTCAAACACACGGACTATAAACTAGTATTCACCACGAACCAAAAATTATCAACTCTCCAAAAACCCACTAAATCTCACACACACAAAGAAATATTAGAACATCACAATGTAGTCTACAAATTTCATTGCCAAGACTGTGATATCACCTACATAGGGTCTACCATCAGGTCTTTATGGGCTAGACTACAAGAACACTTCCGTGACTGTAACATCCCTATTACAGAACATTTAAACACAAAAAAACGCAACATCAAAAAGAAAATAGAATACAGAGTACAGGGAAGACAGAAATAGCAGTTCACGCCCTTGAACAGAAACATACCCAGCAAATTGACAAGGCCATAATAATAGACAAACAAGACAACGAAACAATGCTTATAATATTGCTTAGTTTTCGTCACATTTTATGGCAATTGAAACAATTGCCATAAAATGTGAACAAGGTATCCAAACAAGGTATGTGCAAAATTTCTTCCTCTATTAGTCTGCATATATTTACCTTTAAAATACACTTATAATACCCTAAGAATTCTTGAGTAAAAAGCCAATGTATTTAAAATAACGGACATTCCTAAACAAAAACAGGCAAAAATAGCCGTAAAAATAATAAAAAGAAAAAAGTATTTCCAAAATTCACCACCAGGGGGATTGTAAACACCAAATGCATGGAATTTATAAATAACACAACTCAGCTGGTACTAGGAGGGTTTAAAAAGATAGACACAGGATTTTTTCCTTGCTTCTGGCTGTTAACACCGTCCACAGTAATGGTACTAAACTTGTCCCAACATGCTTTGCTTGTGAGGCAGTACTACCTAAACAGCTGCAAAGCTGATGATGCACCATGCAAATTTCGTCACCTGAATAAATGTTGACAAAGTCCACTGTCTCCATGTGCTCTGTGATGAATTATTAGTCATTTTGAAGAAACAGGATCATTGAAAGTTAGACCTGGCAGAGGTCGCAAACCAATCAGTTTACAAGTGAATGAAGTTGTTACTTCGGTTGTGGAGCAGGCCATGAATAACAACATTGCTTCCCACAGTGTGCATGCTGTATCAAGACACATAGATATGCCTTACACAACTGTCTGGAAAATCTAAGGCAGATTCTGCATTTCTATCTTTCAATAGATAACCATGACACAGGAGTTTCACCCATAGGACTTTGAAAGTCAATTGACATTCGCTTTAACATTCCTTACTCGAGTTGAGTTGAAGACTGTGTGGCCATGAATGATTTTGTAGAGGAGAGAGATGAGATTAACTTTCTAAGTCCTATGAGGGATACCCTCTATGTGTGCTGTTGGACAGTAAGCATAAGAATTAAAGTTTCCCAAATCTTGAGAAGTTTAACACAACTGTATTTACAGGGTGATGAAAATTAAAGCATCTCCGTTTAAAGTCTACACAAAACATGCATGCATTCCAATAAATTTCTTTGCATTCACCCAAAATTACTATCTTGTGTGGGTTTACAGTTTCATTTATCATTGGACTATTCATCTTTGAGGACATTCATTAGTCAGGTCCTGTGAGATGCTCAGTTACTCCAAGAGGTATCACAACATAATAAACAATTTTGTTGTACCACAGGCTAGAGCAGCATCTGTGCATGGATTCAGTCATTTTCGTGCACAATTGGACCCCTCCACACATTAGTCAATGGAGGTTCTTTGACATTTCACAGAAGCCAGAGTGATCAGCCATGTGTTTCCCACTGCACGGCTTCCTTGTTCATCTCATATGACCCCTGTGATTTCTGCCTCTGCAGATTTCTCAATGACAGGGTTTATCTGGATCATCCTGATAAGTTACAAGCACTGAAAGACAGCATAACACAGCATGTGTGCAACATCAGTACCAACCAGCTAGGTTATGCCAATGAACACCTGTGCAATGTATGAGGTTTGTGAAATAGTGAGAAGGGCAGCACATGGAACAGCACATCCCATGAATGCATGTATCACTTTTATCCTTACACAACAGAAAATTACTACCTCTACTTCATGCTGTATAACTGAGAGGAGACCTCCACATAGGATTTAAAGGAATGCAGAGAACTGACCAGGGCTTCTGACCTAATGTCCAATCCTCACCTTCTCGTGGTGCACCCTGTTGGGTATCTACTTTGATACTGAACGAACGAGGATGGGCTGGCAATTTGGGATTTAGCCGACCAAATTGTATTCTTATTGGTTAAACCAAAATAAAAAATGACGGTACAACATGACAAAATTTCATGCCGGCTGGGGCGTCGCCCGGTTAAACAAGGCCCCCGTTGTTTTCGCCAGGGAACCAGGGCGAACAGCAAAAATTCAGCTACTGGAACAAATCTGAAAACAAACCCCAACTCAACATCACCAGAGTTAAAGATTGGTACTATCAATGTAAGAAGCCTGAATGGCAAAGAAATGGAGCTAGCTGAGGAATTAGATAAGTACCAGATCGACATAATGGGGGTGACTGAAACAAAAAAGACCAAAACTGGTGAGATCTTTCTGAGCAATAAATACAAAATGTTATATTCAGGCAATGACAGTCAAGGAAAAGAAGGAGTAGCCATAGTATTCAACACAAAATACGAGGCTAATCTTCTTGAATGGCAGTGTCTCAAGTAGACTAATGTGGGCAAATATGAGAATGGGGAACAGGACAATGAGACTTATTTGTGCCTATGGTCCCACAGAAGGTTCTACTAAGGTAGAAGTGGAGGAATTTTTTGAGGCTTTAGAAAAAGCAACTGACACAATGAAAAAGGAAAAGTTGGTCCTTGTTGGGGATCTAAATAGCAGAGTAGGAAATGATTGTGAGACATACAAAAATATTTTGGGAAAATTTGGAGAAAAGAGCAAAGCTAATAATAATGGCAAATATCTGTTGGATTTCTGCTCAGGACATGGACTGGTTACAACATAAAAATATACACAAATTCACATGGAGAGAAGAGGCTAGGAATAAGAAAAGTCTCATTGACTATGTTATTGTTGATAGTGATGTTTTCTCCCTATTCTTTTCATATTGAAAAGAATATTTCATGCTGTATAACTGAGAGGAGACCTCCACATAGGATTTAAAGGAATGCGGAGAACTGACCAGGGCTTCTGACCTAATGTCCAATCCTCACCTTCTCGTGGTGCACCCTGTTGGGTATCTACTTTGATACTGAACGAACGAGGATGGGCTGGCAATTTGGGATTTAGCCGACCAAATTGTATTCTTATTGGTTAAACCAAAATAAAAAATGACGGTACAACATGACAAAATTTCATGCCGGCTGGGGCGTCGCCCGGTTAAACAAGGCCCCCGTTGTTTTCTCCAGGGAACCAGGGCGAACAGCAAAAATTCAGCTATTGGAACAAATCTGAAAACAAACCCCAACTCAACATCACCAGAGTTAAAGATCGGTACTATCAATGTAAGAAGCCTGAATGGCAAAGAAATGGAGCTAGCTGAGGAATTAGATAAGTACCAGATCGACATAATGGGGGTGACTGAAACAAAAAAGACCAAAACTGGTGAGATCTTTCTGAGCAATAAATACAAAATGTTATATTCAGGCAATGACAGTCAAGGAAAAGAAGGAGTAGCCATAGTATTCAACACAAAATACGAGGCTAATCTTCTTGAATGGCAGTCAGTCTCAAGTAGACTAATGTGGGCAAATATGAGAATGGGGAACTGGACAATGAGACTTATTTGTGCCTATGGTGCCACAGAAGGTTCTACTAAGGTAGAAGTGGAGGAATTTTTTGAGGCTTTAGAAAAAGCAACTGACACAATGAAAAGTTGGTCCTTGTTGGGGATCTAAATAGCAGAGTAGGAAATGATTGTGAGACATACAAAAATATTTTGGGAAAATTTGGAGAAAAGAGCAAAGCTAATAATAATGGCAAATATCTGTTGGATTTCTGCTCAGGACATGGACTGGTTACAACATAAAAATATACACAAATTCACATGGAGAGAAGAGGCTAGGAATAAGAAAAGTCTCATTGACTATGTTATTGTTGATAGTGATGTTTTCTCCCTGGTGCACAACACCAGAGTGTACAGAGGATTTGAAATTGGAAGTGATCACTATTTAGTCTTGAGCAGGATAAAATTGAATTTCATATTGAAAAGAATAACATGTAAGAAAGTTTTAAAGCGAATAAAAGTTGAGCAGCTCTCAGATGTGAACTGTAGACTAAAATACACAAAGATTATTGATGAAAAAATGAAAGAGTTTGAGAACAGGAATCAAACCTTGGAGATTCAGTGGCAAACTCTGAAGAAAACATTGATTGATTCTGCCAGAGAGGCATGTGGTGAGGTTGTGTGCAAGGATAAAAAAATCAAAACTCCCTGGTGGACACAGGAATTTAAAGAGGCAGTGAAGGAAAAGAAGGAAGCATATCAAAAGTTCCTGGCAAATAAGTCAGCTTTTACTCTTAAAGAATACAGAGACAAATGCAAGAATGCTAAACAGTGTGTAAAACTAGCTAAACAAAAGTCATGGGAGGACTTTGGCAAGAATATAGAAAATAAATATCAAGAAGGTGGCAAAATATTCTGGAGGTTGTTGAAGAAGCTTAGGAATGGAGGAAAGAGTGCTGTAAAAGGAATTAGAGATGATAAAGGTGACATGAAAACAGGAGAAAAAGATATCCATGAAATATGGAGTAATTACTTTGAAAAACTGCTAAATGAAACAAGCAGTGATGACAGCACAGTGATAAAAAACACTGACCAGGCATGCAGTCAGGATTACATATCCATACTTGAAGTAGAAAAAGCCATCAAAGGCTTGAAATGTGGAAAGGCAGCAGGAGTAGATGATATTCGACCAGAAATGCTGAAGTATGGTGGTATAAGAGTTATACAGTGGCTGCACTTCATAGTTCAGAAAGCCTGGACAGAAGGACGAATTCCCGATGATTGGAGTAGAGCTCTCATAGTACCCATATATAAAAAGGGAAATAAAACTGCATGTGAAAATTACAGAGGTATTTACCTACTGAGTGTTCCCGGCAAGATCTATGCAAGTATACTTGAGAAACGGTTGAGAAGAATTGTGGAAGAAAAGCTTGGTGAAGAGCGAGCTGGATTCGGGGCAAATAGAGGCTGTCATGATCAGATCTTCACTTTACAACAAATAGTCGAAAAAGCATGGGAATATAACAGAGATCTGTATTTACGTTTTGTCGATTTGGAAAAGGCATATGACAAGGTGCCAAGAGAGAAGCAATTCAATACACTGCAGTTATATGGTGTCAATGGGGCATTATATCAAGCAATGCTTAGTCTTTATTTGAGTTGTAAGTCAGCAGTTAGAAGTGAAGGAAGTACAGGAAGATGGTTTAATGTTAAATCTGGTGTGAGACAAGGATGTAATATACATTATCCCCTCTGTTATTCATTATCTATATGGATCACATTATGAAGGAATGTGGTATTAAACCTGATATCAAAATTGGAGATGTTAATGTCAGCTCTTTGCCTTATGCGGATGATGTTATACTATCAGTCTGCAAGATTCTCTGACTAAATTGAATAGCTGTTGTAATAGTTATGGTATGAAGGTCAGCAATAAAAAGACAAAGACAATGAAAATAGGCAGAATCATTGAAAATGTCAACTGTGTTGTGAATGCAGAACCTGTGGAACAAGTAAAACATTTCAGCTATTTAGGCACGATTTTTACTGAAGATGGTAAATTAAATATAGAAATAGACAACAGAATCAGCAAAGCTGGTATGGTGGGAAGTCAATTGAATAAATTCATATGGAATAAGAAAGAAATTAGTCGGAACACTAAATTAGCTGTATACAAGACAGTGTTCAAACCAGTTTTAACTTATGGATCTGAGAGCTGGGTCAGAAGTAAAACACTTGACCAAAGACTAGAGACTACAGATATGAGAGTCCTGAGAAAGATTAGAGGCGTTAACAGATGGCATCAATGGCAATATCATATTAAAAATGAGGATATTAGGAAAGAACTTGACATTGCCAGCATCCAGGAATGCGTTAGCAGAGCTAATCTCAGGTGGTATGGTCACTTAAATAGAATGGGAGAGGAAAGATTAGCAAAACAAGTGTTCTCTGCCAGGTAGGCAGGAAAACGACCCAGAGGAAGACCAAGATATAGGTGGATTGATACGGTACAAAGTGCCTTAGACGATAGAAATATAAGATCTGATAATGTTGGAGTCTTAACAAGTAACAGACTGATTTGGAGGAAAATTGTAGATAGGAAGTTAGTAATGATGTAATTTTTTCATGTAGTACTGTCATATCCTGTACACCCCCTTGAGGGTACATGGCAGGAATTTGATGATGATGACTTCACATTATACAATGCCCCCGGTGGTAAATTTTGGAATTTTTTTCCCCCTCAGATATCACTTCCACACGATGCACAACGGATTTCTGCAGAGTTACACAGCATTTCACCACTGGGTAGTGCTCCACAAAGACTTAAAACAGGGACACTTTAATTATGATCACCCTGCATTTAGCTTAGAACCTAATGTACAATCCTCACCTTCTCATGATGCACTCTGTTGGGTATCTACATGGATAATGAACAGATGGCAATTTGAGATTTAGCAGGACAAATTGTATTCTTAATGGCTTAAACCAAAATACAAAATGATCATACAACATGACAAAATTTCATGCCAGCTGGGGCATCGCCCAGTTAAACAAAGCCCCCCGTTGTTTTCGCCAGGGAACCAGTTCGAACAGCGAAAAGTCAGCTACTGGAACAAATCTGAAAACACACCCCAACTCAACATCACCAGAGTTCAAGATCGGTACTATCAACATAAGAAGCCAGAATGGAAAAGAAATGGAGCTAGCTGAGGAATTAGATAAGTACCAGATCGATATAATAAGGGTGACTGAAACAAAAAAGACAAAAACTGGTGAGATCTCTCTGAGGAATACAAAATGTTATATTCCGGCAATGACAATCAAGGAAAAGAAGGAGTAGCCATAGTATTCAATACAAAATACGAGGCTAATCTTCTTGAATGGCAGGCAGTCTCAAGTAAAGTCTAAAGTACCAGACTGATATAATAAGAGTGACTGAAACAAAAAAGACAAAAACTGGTGAGATCTTTCTGAGGAATACAAAATGTTATATTCAGGCAATGAAAATCAAGGAAAAGAAGGAGTAGCCATAGTATTCAATACAAAATACGAGGCTAATCTTCTTGAAGATTCTCTGACTAAATTGAATAGCTGTTGTAATAGTTATGGTATGAAGGTCAGCAATAAAAAGACAAAGACAATGAAAATAGGCAGAATCATTGAAAATGTCAACTGTGTTGTGAATGCAGAACCTGTAAAACAAGTAAAACATTTCAGCTACTTAGGCACGATTTTTAGTGAAGATGGTAAATTAATTATGGAAAAAGACAACAGAATCAAAAGCTGGTATGGTAGGAAGTTAACTGAATAAATTTATATGGAATAAGAGAGAAATTAGTCAAAACACTAAATTAGCTGTATACAAGACAGTGTTCAAGCCAGTTTTAACTTATGGATCTGAGAGCTGGGTCAGAAGTAAAACACTTGACCAAAGACTAGAGACAGCAAATATGAGAGTCCTGAGAAAGATATAGGCATGAACAGATGCATCAGTGGCAATATCATATTAAAAACAAAGATATTAGGAAAGAACACATTGTCAGCATCCAGGAATGCGTTAGCAGAGCTAATCTCAGGTGGTATGGTCACTTAAACAGAATAGGCGAGGAAAATTTAGCAAAACAAGTGTTCTCTGCCAGATTGGCAGGAAAAAGACCCAGAGGAAGACAAAGATATAGCTGGATTGATACAGTAAAAAGTGCTTTAGAAGATAGAAATATAAGATCTGATAATGTTGGAGTCTTGACAAGTAACAGACTGATTTGGAGGAAAATTGTAGATAGGAAGTTAGTAATGATGTAAATGTTTCACATTGTACTATCATATCCTGTACACCCTTTGAGGGTACATTGCAGGAATTAGATGATGATGATGATGGTAAATTAAATATGGAAATAGACAATAGAAATTATCACACTCAATATACAAATAGATATAGAATAATATACAATATATATTTATATATTGTATATTATTCTATATCTATTAGCTGCTGCTAAGTCAACTGTGTAAAGCACTATGATCTATGAGAAAAGTATGGAAGTGTGCATGTAATATCGCTAGTTGAGTCATATTAAAAAAAAAAAAATGGAGATATTAGAAAGGAAGTTTACAATGCTTGCATTCAGCAGTGTGTTCTCAGATGGTTACCTAAACGAAATTGAAGGGGGAAAGATATAAAACATATGTTTGGTACTATTGGGAAGGCAGAAAAAAAAAAACTCAGAGGATGACCAAGTTTTAGTTTTAGATGGATTGAGGCAATTTACGAATGCCTTAGAAGAACTGAAATGGTAGTAGTGACCATTAATAATAGAGTAATTTGTTAAAAAAATTTTAATAGGAAGATAGTAACCTTGCACCACTAATGCTCAAATATGGAAGTATATAAGTTTTACATTGGCTACACGATAATTCAAAAGGCCTGGTCAGAATCCAAATTACTGGAATTTAAAAAACAGAATGAGAGAATTAAACAGAAATTTCACTTATGCATGATATAAGTAAGATTCTAATAAAAGTTTTGCAACAGTACCTGAGAAAAGGCTAAGGAAATTGAAAATGAAGAAGAGAAAGCTGTGTTCAGGATTTGAACCTCATAACTTATTTGCAGAAGTTGTTAGGATTAAATTTTTTACTTTAACACCAACAGTAAAGAAATCATGGAAAGATAACAATAATCAATATTTCAGTTCTGTACATTGTATGAGGTAGATTCCAAAAGTTTCCAGTCTGACAAAATTCATGCCAATTTTAAACTGCTGTGCATGACAGATAGCACCATCTATGGAGAGTTTAGTGTACCAATTTCAACTCTTTACCTGCATCGTTTTCAGTTGGAGGCACTATTTTGAGATGTGGATGTAATGTGGATGTAATGTTAAAAATTGAGTACTGTGCTGTGATAAAGCTTTTCACCAAAGGGCTATCTCCAAGTGCTATCAAACAGTAAATGGATGGTGTTTATGGGGAACTTCTCCTTCATATTCCACCATGAAGGAATGGGCTAAACAGTTTTGCCTAGGAAGAGAGAGCATTAAAGATGAACGTCATGATGGGTGGCCTGTGGAAATGATGACAGAGGAAAATGTCTCTCTTGTTGAGGAGGAACTGCTGAATGACAGATGGCTGAAGCTGAAATCTCAGAAAAGTTGGGGCTTTCTATAACAACCATCTTTTGCATCATTCATGAGAAGCTTCACGTGAAGAAGGTCAACGCAAGATGAGTGCCCCGACTTCTCTCTTCAATTCAGGAGGAGCATCATGTGATCTATTCCAGCAAGTTTTTAGAGCTTTACCAAGGGAATCAAATAGTAGTGTTGAAATCCATTGTCACTGGGGTTGAAATCATGGTCCTTTATTATGATCCTCTTTCCAAAAGGGAATCCATGAAGTGGCACAAACCAGGCGATGCATAGACGAGAAAAGCCAATGTCACTCAGTCCACCAAGAAGATCGTGGCAACAATCTTTTCGAACTGCTGGGGAATTCTCTTGATTGACTTCAAGGAAAGGAATACCACCATGAATGCAGAATATTATGCTTCACTCCTGCACAAACTGCAATGTCATAAAGAAGAGACGAGGAATGCTGAGTCATGGTGTTCGCCTACTTCACGACAATGCTCCAGTCCATATGGCTATTGTTGCAAAGGCTGCAGTGAAGGACTGTGGCTTCCAGGAGGTTGAATATTCACCCTACAGCCCAGATCTAGCATCAAGAGCTACCTCTTCTTGAAACTGAAGAAATATCTTCGAGGAAAAAACTATGCAGATAACAATTAAGTGAATGATGTAGTTTTATGCCATTTTGCAGACAAAAGTACAGACTATTTTTCAAGAGCAGAGAAATGTTAATTCAAATATGTGAAAAGTGTTGAAGTAAAGGAGATTATGATGAAAAGTGACAAAGTTGTTTTTTTTCTATCACCGCTAAAAGTTAGTAAGGCCAAAAACTTGTGGAACCACCCTTGTACATCTACAAAAGGCACATGACAAGAGAAAAGTTTTTCAAAATTCTGCAATTATATAGGTAAATGGAACATTATACAGAGGAATATATAGTATGCATTTAAGTCATCAGTTAGAACTGAAGGAAATGCCAAACAGGGATGATATAACATCAGTTGTAAAACAAGAATGCACACTTATTCATCATTTGTGTTGATCAATTTATGAAGGAAAGCTATGTTAAACCTAATATCAGATTTGGAGATACTCAACACAACTAGTAAGAGCCTTCATGATAAAAAAAAAAAAAAAAAAAAAAATAGAATAACTGCTGTAACAAATGTGGCATGAAAATTAGCAATAAAAAAAGACATTTTGAAAATGGGCGGGAATATAGAAAATCCTCAACATTAAATTTCATATGAAAAGGACAGATGGCTGAAATGTATTTAAAAATGTATCCTCAAAGGATGTACAGGATACCAAAATAGAACATGATTAAGTTATTACTAACTTCTTATTAACAATTTTCCTTCAGATTAATCTGCTATTTGTCAGGAATCTAATACTGTTGGGTCTTATAACTGCATCCAAGTAATTTCTTTGGATCTTTTTCCTTCTAACCCGACATCAAATGTCTGTTTTGCTAACCGTTTCTCTCCATTCTTCAAGTGACCATACCCTTTGATAAGCTGTGATCACACATTCTTGAATGCTAACAATGTCAAATTATTTAAATAATATTCATTTTTCTCATACGATCTGTTCAAAAAGTGATCCCTTCCTATTTCAAATCCACTGTACACTCTTATATCCTGAACCAGTATGAAGATGTTACTATTGACAATAACTAAGTTCATAAGAATTTTCTTATTTTTTGTCTTCTCTCTCCATATGAATTTGTGCACATCTTAAACACTGGAACAGGATTTTAGCAATGACTACTCCATATATAAAAGAGAAATCCAGTTGTTACTTACTAGTATTATTAGCTCTTTTCTCCAAATTTTTTACCCAAAAAATTTCTGTTTGCCAGCTACATGTTTTCTACTCTGCTTAGAGATCTTCAACAAGAAATAGCTTTGTGGGAAGTTTTTGGTATTGAGACCACATTATAATATAAATAAGAAGTTTAATAAAAATAAGCAATTAAAACCCAACAAGTGTTGTACATCATAAGACTTACATCATCAGGGGTAGTGGTACATAAAAGTTTTACACGGCAAAAGCCTATTAACAATTAATTATACATATTAGATATGTTTGATAACTTCATAACTGTTAAATATAATTGATATTTAACAGTTCCAGAATCCAAAATCCAGAATACAAATGTAATTCGTTACTGCATGCATATTGGAATATTGCTAATTGTTGCTATCATATTCTGTGATATCACACATGCTATATCCAAGGTCCATGGCAATTAAATTTTTGACGAAAGCACACCATCCTTGATGTAAACAGGTTCATTTTTATTTTTATTTATTTTTGTGTGTGTGTGATTGAAGAGCTCCTTCCCTTCTTCCTTGGTAGAGCCTTCTATAAGAAAATGGGAAAAAATAAGTCTCAGGGTCCGATTTCTCATTTTGAAATCTGTCCACATCACTCCACTTGAAATTGTTGTCATTCAAGAAATTTCTTTTTGAATGACAGTTGATTCTATATTCATGCTGATAAAGTCTGTTGGAACAGACTTTATCAACATGAACAGAACATGAACATATTGCCTTTCTTGACAAAAAGGCAAGATGCAATTTTAGTTTACATGGCAAATTACAAATAGAGAATAGAACAAGCAAAGTTGGTACAGCGGGAAGCTAGCTGAATAAATTTATATGGAATGGGAAAAATTAGCTAAGTCACTAAACCAGCAGAATACTAGACAGTGTTCAAACCAATTTTAACTTGGGGTTCTAAGAATTGGGTAAGACATAAAACAGACCAGACTAGATGCTACAACCATGAGTTTTGATTACATGAGTGAGCAGTTGGCATTAAGAATAAAAACATGTAAAATAAAAAAACAAATCATATTAGGAAGAAATTTGTCAGGCATTCATGAATGTGTGAGCAGAGCTATTCGAAGATGGTATTTCCCCTTAAAAAGAATTGGAAAAGAAGACCCATGGGAAAACCAACATCTATGCAGATTGAGACCTTGGAAGACTGAAATACACAATCTGATAATACTGGAGTCCAGAGAATACTAACTAGGAAAAAAACTGCTGTTACATAACTAAGTTTACATTATTACTTAAATTAGTATACTGAACATCTCTTAAGGATATATATCAGGAATTTAATTATATATTAATGATATATTATTACTCATATATATTAATTGAGTATGAATGTGATATATTCACAATCATACTCAATATACATTTAATGTGTGTTAATAACTTTCATACTCTGTCACACTTTGAGCCTATTTTTAAATGCTCTAATATCTTTCTAGATCATTGTGATTGTTCCAACAGACTCCACAGTATCTTTCACAATATCTCTTTATGACTGCTGATGAAATACAAAACAATGAAACATTCTGGAAATCTTTGTATATTAATTGTACATTAAAAATGTTATAAAATACTATTTACATTAGATAAATTCTGTATATCTAAGACATAAAATCATATCTACCTCATGTACAGCTCTTAAGAGGAGTATTCGGGCATCATCTGTGATGGACATATTATAGGTCCTAAAAATCCATTCAAAGACACTAAAACAGATACAAAGGTTTAAGTATATGATTATTAGATTTTTATTTGCAGATTCACTCTACCATGTTTAAACTCTACCATGTTTATTATACCTTATTTTAATGATATTACACAACTAAACAAAATTAAATTATAAAAGGATGTTTATTAACTGGCTTGTATGTCACCAGATTTCAAACCAGCATCCTCAGAGCAAAATAACATTACAGTTTACACATGACAATGAGTAAGTGAAACATTCACATTGTAATAACAGATAAAAGATTTAAAGTCCTAATTTGGCACTTCTAATGCTGAATAAAAGAAGTATTGCAGTTGCATAGGAGTTGGAAGATGTTGGATGGAAGATGACTGTCTTCCAAACTTTTGGCAGATTAATGCAGCCATGCGTGTTAAGGTTAGGAGAATGCTTCATAGCCATTGCTGACTCTAAAAATAGTCTTTCTGACCTTTAGCAACTTCTATATAGCACACTGGTTTTCTTCAATCTAATCCTGTGGGAAGGGATGTCCAAAGTGTGGTCTGCCAGTCCTGATTTGCCATAATAATGATAGCAAATGTATTTCTTATGTTCTCCAAGGCAGATATTAAAGAATCTTCCTATCCATCTATAGTAGGTCAAGTCACGGGGAACTTCATACATTCCAGGATGTGCCAGAAGATGAAATTTATCCTTAGGAGAGTGGATCAACATTGCTAACTTGACATGTGGTGTGAAGGTTATACAAGGGATGTCCAGAAAGTAAGTTCCATTTTTAAATATTTTCACTGCAGTGCTGTGATCGCAATAGTGTGCATGCATGCTAAGTTTGTTGATTCCTTAGCAAGGTGTTAGTGCCATTTTCATACATTCTCGCAGTGCGTACACTTCTTAGTGTATGTTTATAATGTCTAAGAAAATCGAATCACCTGCCAGGGACAAGACTTGGGTGTCACACATAACCCCTGAATCCAAACAACAGTCCAAGAAGTGGAGGAACATCTCATCACCAGTCAAGACGAAATTGAAGACAACGGTTTCTACTCAGAAAATCATGTGCACTGTGTTTTGGAAGAGACAAGGAATTTTGCTGGTATATTTCTTGGGTCAAGGCTCCACAATCAATGCGAGTATGTACTGCCAAATCCTTAAGAATCTGTGTTGTGCAATCTAGAATAAACGACGTGGCATGCTAATCATGCTTACTTTGATTCATGATAACGCCCACCCACACATGCCCAGCATAACACATCAACTTCTCACCACCTTTGGCTGGGAACAATTCCATCATCCCCCATATAGCCCTGACCTCAGCCAAGCAACTTTCACCTGTTCAAACATCTGAAATCTTTCCTTGATGGCCGGAAGTTACAAGATGAGGAGGTCAAAGAAGCAGTCAATATGGTTTGCACATATTGACTGGCGGTAACCTTCTACAACGGTTGGTGCAACTCTTGGTGCCCCGTTATAAGTGCCTGAACAATGGCAGAAATAATGTAGAAAAGTAGTGAAAGATGTCTACTTTACTTTCTAATAAAGTTTTTTTTTTGTAAGTATATTTTTGTTTCTCTGAACAGCCCATTGGAACTTACTTTCTGGATGTCCTTCGTATTTTATTGGTATTTAGGCTATCTTTTCAGATGTACCTCAGATATATGAAATAGGAATAGTGGTGTTTTGTTCTTGTGTGTTTGGGGAGAGCGAAGTAGGGAAGCCATATAGTATTTTATCTATTTTTGTGGGAGCCATAGCCATTGGCCAAGAAACTATGACAAAGATATTTGAGTTCTTATGGAAAGGGCTGCATCATTAGAACAAATAGTCTTATATCTATGTGTAAGTGTTTTTAGAATTCCATATTGCTTGGCTAGATGATTATCTAATTGTTTATGTAGATATCTTCCTGTGTGTGTGTTGGCTTTCCATAAATGGAAAAAGATAGTGAATCATCTGAAAGGCACATGAATAATGTGTCAAGAAAAGGTAAACAGTTATTGCAATTTTATTTTTTTATTTATTTATTTTTTTATTTTTTTAATATAAAGTGAATTTTGGGGGTATTTGCAGTTAAGGTAAGTTAAAAAATAATACGAAGTGACTTGCCCGTGGGGCCAAATGGCAGACAAATCATCAACAAAGTGTAACCGCACTAAAGGTTTGAAAGTAACTGTGGTGGGTACTTTGCTCTCTCAAAGTATTCTATGTAAAAGTTAACTAAAGGAGGGAGTAAAATTCAATACCAGAAGATACTTGCATGCTACCTCACACCATCATCCAACCCAGAAAACTTTCCAGGATGCCTGTTTTAAAACTTCTTCAACCCACATGCCTTCCTGGCTTATACAATCTTTTCTTCAGATTATGCCACTGAGTTTCAGAGGTATGGTTTTTTTGGAAAACAAATTTTTGTTTCACTAATAATATTTACATATGTCAGTATACAGTTCAGCTAAGATTTTCTTTAAAACTTTTGTAGTCATTTTCAATATTATTAGTTTTTATCCTGCTCAAAGTTAAATGGAATGGCAATTACTTCCTATTTCAAATTCCCTTTGTGGTCTTGTACTCTGAACCAGTGTGAAAAAATTACTATCAGTAATAATAATTAACAAGGCTTTACTTATGCCATCTGATTAGTCAAATGCCCATCTCCTACCAACAAAATGCAGATCCACTGTAGTCATGGATGTCTGTGAGTTTCTTCCAGTAGAAAATGAATTTCATCACCCAATGTAAAACCACCAAATCACTGATTGGAATGGAAGCCTGAAAGGGGTTTGAAAAAAAGTTTCCATATCTTGTAAAAGAAATAAAAATAATAAGAAAAAAGCTAAAACAATATTAATAATTCACACCTATAGTACATTAGGTGTAATACAGATTTACAGCCATACATTAGTTTATCCACTATACATTACTGGATAAATTCTCCGTGTGAATTTATGCACATCAGTTAGCCAGGTGCCCACTCTTGAACCAACAGACTGAGGATTCGGATTCCAATGTGAAACATGGTAGTAACAATGACTATTCCATGGCCTGAAGATAAATCCAGCAGACGGGCACTTATGATTATTATAATTAGCTTTGCTCTTTTTTTCTACATTTTTCACGTTTCTATACTTCTGGTATTCATTTCCTACAAAACTGCCTAGATCTCAAACAAGAACTACCTTTTCCTTATACAAGTAAGTAATTTAGAAATATATACACATTTGAACAATAATAATGTTTCTTCTTATTGTGCTATCTTCTATCGAAGGTCAGCGACCATCTTGGCGAACAAACTGTGCTCTTGTGCTAATCTGAGCAGTTGTGCACTGCTCTTTCCTGTCCACGTCTTGATGTTGTCAAACCATGATATTCTTTTTCTTCCTCTAGTTCCTTTGCCACCAATTCTTCCTATCAAAATAGTTTGTAGAAGTTGGTATTTGCTGTTTCTCATGATGTGGCCAAAATATGATGTTTTTCGTTTCTTGATTATTTGTACAAGATGTTTAGCTTCGTCAATGGATTTTAAGAAATCTTCATTGGTAATTTTTTCTGTCCATGATATCTTTAGCATTCTTCTGTATAGCCACATCTCAAAGGCTTCGATTTTCTTGATGGTTGTCGCCTTCAATGTCCATGTTTCAACTCCATAGAGCAGAATAGACCACACGTAGCATTTCAGCATTCGGCATCTGACTTCCATGTTTAGGTCTTTATTGCAGAATAGTGTTCTCATTTTCATGAAGGACTGCCGTGCAACTTCAATCCTTGTCTTTATATCTATTTCTGGATCCCACCGTTCATTAAGCCAGCAACCAAGATATTTATATCTTGACACTTGATCAATATTTTTCCCATTGAGTGTTAGTTTCCTTGATGAGGCTGGATGTTTGCTGATGATCGTGTATTTTGTCTTGATGTTTATATTTATTCCCATTCTTTGGCTTTCTATGTATACTCTGTCAATGAGTTTTTGGAGATCCATAATATTATCTGCAATTAGCACGGTGTCATCTGCATATCGAAGGTTGTTAACAATCTTTCCATTTATTGTGTTTCCCTCTGAACATTCTTCCAATGCTTTTTTAAAGATTACCTCTGCATATATGTTGAACAGGAGTGGTGGGAGCACACATCCTTGTCTCACTCCTCTTTTGATGTTAATATCACTGGTGGTAATGTTGTCTAATTGAACAGTAGTTGACTGATTCCAATACAGATTTGTTATTGGTCTTATGTCTTGTTCGTCTAGCCTTATTTGTTGAAGGACTTCTATTAAGTTAGTGTGTCTGACTTTGTCGAATGCTTTTTCAAAATCTTATGAAACACATAAAGACAGATTTCTGTTTTTCTATGCATTTTTGTATCAATATTTGGGTACAGAAAGGGCCTCTCTAGTACCAAAACCATTTCGAAAGCCGAATTGTGTTTCACTTAGAGGTTCTTCACTTTTTCTATAAATACGATTCTGAATTACTTTCAAAAATATTTTTAATGTTTGGCTCATTAGACTAATAAGGCGGAAGTCACCACAGAAATTCGCTTTGGGTTTCTTTGGGACAGTGATAAATGTAGATTTGAGCCAATCTGATGGGAATTCATCACTTTCATATATTTTATTAAATAGTTTTTCAAGAAGTTTGATGTTATCTGGTTCTATTAATTTTAAAAATTCTGGTCCACTGGCTTTTCCTGTTTTACTTTTTCGTATAGCATTCTCTATTTGGCATTTCATGATTGCTGGTCCTTGAATGTTACCTTTTATATTTATAGGCTTCTGTCTAGTATCATTGAAAAGTTCTGTTACATATTTTATCCAAATCTGTGCTTTATTCTCTTCTAGAACTATTTTTCCATTTTCGTCTCTTAGAGACACTATTTGCTTTTTCCTCAGTTTTCCAGAAATTTCGTTGATTTTCTTATACAGATTGAAATTATCATGTTTCTTCTGAAGCAGTTCAATTTCAGTACATAAATTTTTCATCCAATTTTCCTAAGCTTCTTTTATTTTTTTCTTGATGATGTTATGTGTTTCTGTATACCTGGCAAGGTCTTTGTTTTTGTACATTCTTCTTGTATCAATAAGAGAAAGAATCTCATCTGTCATCCATTCCTGTTGTTTTATATTATTCACATAACCTACTTCTTCAATACTTGTTGTTACGATGGCATTCTTTAAGCTATTCCAAAGAGATTCCACACTTTTATTTTCTTCTATGTTAATCTGTTGTAATAGCAGGTTAAGCTGTGTCTTGGCACTTTTATTTATGTTCGGGTCTTTCAGTTTTTCTACATCAATTTTCTTTTTCTTCTTTTGTGATTTTTTAGCTGATTTTAATCTAAGACGTACTTCTGCAACTATGGGATTGTGGTCTGATGAGATATCAGCTCCAGGATAAGTCTTTGTGCTCTTTATACTACTGTGGAATCTTTTATTTATCAGTATATAATCAATTTGATTTCTGACAATGTTATGTTGGTTATCTTGAGGCGATTTCCAAGTGTACAGTCTTCTGGGTGGAAGTTTAAGCCAGGTATTTGCTATTGTTAGATCTTCTTCCTGACAGAACTGGACTAGGCGATCTCCTCTGTCGTTTCTGGTGCCTAAGCCATGTTCGCCAACAATTTCTCCATCACTCCCCCTCTTCCCACTTTTGCATTGAAGTCACCCATCATTATGTTTATATCATGTTTCTTTGTTAGGTTTTTAATCTCTTTTAGGTGTTCATAAAACTCTTCAACATCTTCTTCACTTTTGTCAGATGTGGGTGCATAAGCTTGGATGATATTTATGTTAACGGGGTTTCCCTTAAGTTGTAATAGCATTATCCTTTCAGAAAATGGAATCCAATTTATTACTGATTTATTGATTTCTTCATCTACTATTACAGCTACACCATGTCGATGTTTGTTCTCTTCATTCCCAGAGTAATACATTGTCGTATTATCTTGTTGACACTTTCCAGATCCTGGCCATCTTGTCTCGCAAATTCCCAAAATCCGGATGCCCAGCCTCTTCATTTCTCTTGTGGCATTTCTTAATTTGCCAGCTTCATACAGAGTTCTGACATTCCAAGTTGCAATTTTAAAAGTGGACACCATTTTGAGCCAGGAGATTCTTCGCACCCCTGTCCCATTTAAGGGACGCCGGGAACTTGGGGCCAATTGTAAGGGTTTGCTCGCCATGGTGGTTGTTCTGGAGATAAGGTAGAGCAGTAGTTTCTCCGTTTGCTTTCTGCTCTGCAGTATTACAGACGTACACAATATAATCATGTTGCCATCTGCAAATCTCTTATCACAAGCTTTTCCGTCATCATTTGGCTTCAGCCTTGTGTCAGTACTGACAATGCTGCTTCCCAATGTCAGGGGCAGTGACCCCAGCAGGTGCTTATTTAATGACGGCACTACTCGCCATGTCACCGAGTTGTCATTGGGCTTTGTGAGGTTTTAAGTGAAACAGAGTTGCCACTTCTGCTCTCCCACGCCCTGATAGCTCAGTCACTGTTGGTCCACGGCTGCTTATTCGCCAGATTGCTCTGCTTATATCGCAGCTAGCCTCCATATCTGAAGGCTGTTCCCCGATCCACAACCTGGGGACGCATGTTTGTTTATTTTTAATTAATGTTTAATTTGCCAAATATTTCGGTCTGAATATTACAGACCATCTTCAGTGGCTACATAGGAATAGTTTAAAAAAAAAGGAAAAGAAAGTGGAATACGAACAATTGATCATTCACACATAGAATGAGCCGCATGATGTCATATCGCTAAGTATTAGAAGAGTAAACATTTTTAAAATCATAATTAAAGATATTAATTAGAAATCATATAATAATCTTAAATAACATTAGACTAATATAGGAAATTTACAAAAAAAAATAATAATAATAATAAATAATGTGTTATCCTGATTAAACTTTCCCAAATTTTGGATATAGATATAGTCATTACGATTCAAGTTAGGACGTTGAAGTAAGGCCTCCACACTTTCTTTAAATAAACGTTCAAATCTGTAGTGACATCTGTGTAGGAGGAGAGTCTTGGACCAAAGGATGTTGCAGCTTGTTTCTAATCCATGCTGAGCTAATCCAGATTTCTCAGGTTTGTTGTATTGAATTGATAACTGATGCTCTTGAATTCTTTTTCTATAGAATGTCCAGTTTGTCCAAAATAGGAAAGATTACAATTACAAGGAACTTGATACACACCAGGTAGAGACAAGGTTGAGCGTTTATCTTTAGATGAAAGAAAAAGGGTGGATAATTTGTTAATAGGTGTATAAGTGGCTGTTAAATCATATTTCTTCAGAATTCTTGAAATTGGTTCTGAAATCCCGGAAATGTAAGGAATTGGAACTCGATGTATTGAATCTTTGCTGTTCTGTGTTGGATTGTAAGAATCAAAAAGATGTTGTGTACTCTTTTTGGAGAAGCCATTTAGTTTCATGTGATATTTGATAGTCGAAAGTTCTTTCTGTAATAAATGAGAAGTTGAACAGTTAGTTTTGGCTTGTCGGATTAAACATTTTATGATTTTATAACATTATCAGATCTTATATTTCTGTCTTCGAAAGCACGTTTTACTGTATCAAACTATCCTATATCTTGTTCTTCCCCTGAGTCTTTTTCCTGCCAACCTGGCAGAGAACACTTGTTTTGCTAATCTTTCCTCTCTCATTCTGTTTAAGTGACAATACCACCTGAGATTAGCTCTACAAACATATTCTGGGATGCTAAATATGTCAAGTTCTTTCCTAATATCCTCGTTTTTAATATGATATTACCACTGATGCCATCTGTTCATGACCCTAATCTTTCTTGGGACTCTCACATTTACAGTCTCTAATCTTTGGTCAAGTGCTTTATTTCTAACCCAGCTGTTGGACCCATAAGTTAAAACTGGCTTGAACACTGTCTTGTATACAGCTAATTTAGTGTTTTGACTAATTTCTCTCTTATTCCATATAAATTTATTCAGTTGACTTCCTACCATAACAGCTTTGTTGATTCTATTGTCTATTTCCATATTTAATTTACCATCTTCACTAAAAATCGTGCCTAAGTTGTTGAAATATTTTAGTTGTTCTATAGGTTCTCCATTCACAATGCAATTGATATTTTCAAAGCTTCTGCCTATTTTCATTCTCTTTGTCTTCTTATTGTTGACCTTCATTCCATATATATTACAACAATTATTCAATTTAGTTAGGGAATCTTGCAGACTTGTACTGGAATTATTTAAAGTGTAACATCATCTGCATAAAGTAAAGAGCTGAGAATAACATCTCCAATTTTGATATCAGTTTAATACCACTATACTTCAAAATGTGATCCATATAGACAATGAATAACAGAGGGGATAAAGTACATCCTTGTCTGACACCAGATTTAACATTAAACCATCTTCATGTACTTCCTTCAATTCTAACTGCTGACTTACAACACAAATAAAGACTGAGTATTACTTGATATAATGCCCCAATGACACCATGCAGCTGTAGCGTAATAGCTTTTCTCTTGGCACCTTGTCCTATTCCTTTTCCAGATCTACAAAATTTAAATACAGATCTTTGTTATATTCCAATGATTTCTCAACTATATGTCATTAAGTGAAAATTTGATCCTGACAGCCTCTATTTGGCCTGATTCAGCTTATTCTGTTAGATCCTGAATGGACGAATTTAAAGAAATTATTCATTCAGAATCTAACATGAGAATTTGGCTAACTCAGATAATACCTAGTTAGCAACACACCGCTCAAAATTTTGTTGTATAGGACGTTTTGTAATAACATGTAAATCGCATTAGAAAAATCTTGTAGTTAAAAACTAAATTGAAGGATTATCGGATTAATGCATTTGTAATAAGGAAATAGTAGTATAATCTTGTCCCATTAAGCTGTCTTAAACTTAGTAAGTCGCCAAAGAAGTTAAGAGTACCAGTGCAAAGGTTGAGTTAAATACGCACGTATTGGCCATAATGCCTCAAGCTACAACATACGAGGAAGATGACGCAAGCGCGATTCCCTAGAATACAGCACCTAACAACAGCTAGGACTTTGGAGGATCATCTGGAGGGCATGAAAACTAAGGGTCGTGTGGAAAAGAAGGGACGAAATATAAAGCAATGCACGCGATAATGCGATACTTTTTTCCTGGTTGTTCCTGACTTCACCTCGATGATTCCTGACTGGTGGATGGAGTAGGGACGAGCGAGAGGGTCCCATGATGCTGGATAGCAGACAGGCATTCTGAGTAAACTGAACAAAATTCCATGACGAGCAGCATGCGAATCATCGGCTTACACAGAAATTGTGCCAGTCGCCGGATGTCCCACTCAAGTAGGAGCAGAGACAACACTGTATCGAGGCAGTGAGAAGTTCGATTTGGAAGAATGTAAAACGGACAGCGTAGTCATAAGCCTATTGCAGAAGCAACCGATCGAAGGAGGACCCGAATAACACGTGGCCGTTAACAGACCTTCGGAAAAAAATTGGGTAACATAGAGACCTTTACTATATGTTTGAATGAGACAGAATTTAATGTTAGATCATATTAAGTGGACAATTCATAGTGGACTATAATAAGGATTTGTATTTTGAGATAGAGTAATTCTGCTGAACTAAGAAATGTCAGGAGTGAAATTTTAGCTGCATATGACTGAGATTATATGTGAATTTGTAATTTTGTAGATGATCTATACCAGAATAGTAACGGGTTGTGAAATGTCTTAAAATGTAGCATGCAATAAGAGTTTGATTTAGAATAACATAGTCGGCTAGTTTTAATGTTTTATAGTTTGTGTGTGATTAGCAATTTGATCTGTAAGTGTTTTGTTAAATTAGCATTGAGAAATTAACTTAGCAAGAGATTTTGAAAAGCTTAGTATCCTATTCCAATTATAGTTGTAAAGTGTAATTTGTTCCAATAAACAAGTTTTGTTGTATATGCCTGACTCATGCCTGATTTCGAGAATTCAAATTACCACTTGCAATAGCCAATAAACAGTTAATAGTTTATTGGCCACGATTGCAATTAGTACCGATATCTATTTAGTGTATATTAGAATGAGTGCCAATTATCCTAGAAATATTCCCTGAATTTGAATAAGCTCATATTATAGGACTCTGGCTGGCGCAGCAAAAATAAATAAATTTGCCAGTGTCCGAAAAGGAAGCATTCCTGGTTGGGGGTTGAGTAAGGCACTCATAAAGAAGTATATTAGTGTATGTGATATAAAAGTTTGTAAGACAAATAAAATAAGTTAAGAAAAGATAAATATATATATAACAAGGCATATTTTAACAATTCTTCACCAAGCTTCCTGTCCACAGTCATTCTCAACTGTTTCTCAAATATACTTGCATAAATCTTACTGGAACACTCAGTAGGGAAATACCTCTGTAATTCTCACATTCATTATTTCCCTTTTTATATATGGGTACTATGAGAGCCCTACTCCAGTCATCTGGAATTCATCTCTCTGTCCAGGCCTTCTCAACTATGCAGTGCAGCCACTGTAACTTTTATACCTCCATACTTGAGCATTTCTGGTTGAATATCATCTATTCCAGCTGCCTTTCCATATTTCATGCTTTTGATGGCTTTTTCTACTTTAAGTACGGATATATATTCCTGACTGCATGTATGTTTAGTATTTTTTACCACTGTGCTGTTACTGATTGTTTCATTTAGCAATATTTCAAAGTAACTACTCCATACATGAAGGATATCTTTTTTCTCCAATTTTCATGACACCTTTATCCTCTCTAATTCCTTTATAGCAATCTTTCCTCCATTTCTGAGCTTTTTTCAACAACCTCCAGAATATCTTAACACCTTCTTGATACCGTATTTACTCAAATATAACTTGTACTTTTTTCTCCAAAATTAAAGCTAAAAAATCATGGTACACGATATATGTTGGGATTTTCGGAAATAAAAGTTTTCAGGAAAAAAACTGAAAACGGGTACAACTTATCAAGAATCTCCTATTTGCTATTGCTACTTTGTTATCGTTTCCTTGTGTGCATTGTCAAAGTCATGTACCCAAATAATGTCATCTTCTTTCCCATTATTTCAAGCAAAATTTACCAGTAATTACAAGACTTGAGATATGTAATGAACAATCCTTCATGAATGACTAACGAGACGTGAAAGCAGAGCATGAAACAGACACGGTAATACAATGGTAGGCTAGTAGAGATAGCACAGCAATGAACATGTGAATATGATTGGTGCGGTATTAACAAAAGATTGTGTGACCCAATGACAAAGGCAAGCCGACAATTGTTGAGTTGAAATGTTAATTCTCTTCGACCAAATTCCATAATATCTGAAACTGCTATAACAACATTCACTATATATTTATTAGTTTTAACGAGTTCACGACGTGATGGTGCTTTGTCCATTTATCGTTCCGACGGAACTTCTCATTACCGTTTGTGTACGGCTTCCGTGTCCAGTGGGCAGACTCAACTTGCACACAGCTTCCACATCGAATTGGCGGTCAAACTCACACATACATTATATGGCATGTTTCAATTCGTGGTAGAATTTTATTTGTATCTTTGTGATCTGTCTTAATGACATCGAAAATTTCAAATGCAATCAAACAAACACTTATTTCATGCAACTGAAAATTTTGAAATCGTTTTTAGTTAGATACTGTGTTTGCTGGTGCAAAATATGGGTTTGCTTCAGTCTATACAGCATTCTTTCTGTGGGAGGGAATAAGTGGTAATTAGTTGGTGCAGTTTTTATCTCAGTTGTCTCTAATTGCAGTATTTGTTAATAAATATATTACACAGACTGCAAATGTCTCTGAACCTTATTCAATGATACAATAAAATTACTGTACTTGTTTTTCTTGCATCTGCAGTATAGTGACTATTGGGGAGAGCGCTGTTTACCGCGGGGAGTGAGTTACTACTGCCCCACCATGAACATGTTTAAACTTTTTTCGGTGTAGAGGTATATGCAAAAACTTTTAATTTATTTTTTTTTGTAAAGTAAAATCAGGGATGCGGGTTATATTAGAGTGTTTTTACCAAAGTCTGCCCATGACTTTTAAATTAAAGATACCAAGAAATTATATACTTGGTTTAATCCTTTATACAAGTGTAAGTAAACAAAGTTTGCACCTGAAGTATTTTCAGGACTGAGGCAAGTGATGTGAATTCATACCACAAGTTGCCCCAGTCCTGAAAATACTTCAGGTGCAAACTTTGTTTGCTTACACTTGGATAAAGGAGTAAACCAAATATATAATTTCTTGGTATCTTTAATTTATAATATAACCAAGTGAAAAAACTTTCAACAACTAACTATCTCTAATCCCATGACTTTTATTTAGCTAGTTTTACACAATGTTTAGCTTTCTTACATTTGTCTCTGTATTCTCTAAGAGCACAAGCTGACTTATTTGCCAGGAACTTTTGATATATACGTTCTTCTTTTCCTTTCCTGCCTCTTTAACTTCCTGTCACCACCATGGTGTTCTGATTTTTTTATCCTTGCAGACAACCTCACTACATGCCTCTCTGGCTGAATCAATCAATGTTTATTTCAGGGCTTGTCACTAAACCTCCAAGATTTTGGTTCTTGTTCTCAAACTCTTTCATTTTTTGTTGAATAATGTCGGTGTATTTTAGTCTAGTTTACATCTGAGAGCTACTCAACTTTTATTCACTTTAAAACTTTCTCACATGTTCTTCTTTTCAATATGAAATTCAATTTTATACTGCTCACGACAAAATTGTGATCACTTCCAATTTCAAATCCTCTGTATACACTCTAGTGTCCTACACCAGTTAGAAAACATCACTATCAACAATAACATAGTCAATGAGACTTTTCTTATTCCTTGCCTCATCTTTCCATGTGAATTTGTGCACATTATGTTGGAACATTGTGTTAGTAATAACCAGTCCATGTCCTGAGCAGAAATCCAACAGGTATTTGCCATTATTATTAGCTTTTCTCTTTTCTCCAAATTTACGCAAAAAATCTGTGTATGTTTGACAATTATTTCCTACTCTGCTATTTAGATCCCCAACAAGAACCAACTTTTCCTTTTTCATTGTGTGAGCTGCTTTCTCTAAAGCCTCAAAAAATTCCTCCACTTCTACCTTAGTAGAACCTTCTGTAGGACCATAGGCATAAATAAGTCTCTTTGTCCATTCTCCCATTCTGATATTGGCCCACATCACTCCGCTTGATATTGCTTGCCATTCAAGAAAATTAGCCTCGTATTTAGTGTTGAATATTTATAACTGCTCCTTCTTTTCCTTGTCATTGCCTGAATATAACATTTTGTATTTATTGCTCAGAAAGATCTCTGGTTTTTGTTTTTTTTTGTTTCAGTCACCCCTATTATGTTGATCTGGTACTTATCCAATTCCTCAGCTAGCTCCACTTCTCTGCCATTCAGGCTTCTTATGTTGGTAGTGTCAATCTTGAACTCTGGTGATGTTGAGTTGGTTGTGTTTCAGGATTTGTTCCAGTAGCTGACTTCATACATCAAAAATATATTACAATTAAATATTTTCACATAAGAAATTATCTGTTAACTAATTCAAACAATGAGTTAGAAATATTTCTATTTGTTGCAAGCAGTAGGGGTTTTATTTTTTTTTAGAAGGGAAGAGTGAATCTCAGATGGTACTTGACAGTGGTATCTTTGATTTTAATAAGCTAAAAATTAATGACTACCATGAAAGGTTTAAAGAGAGAGATACAGAGAGCAAACCCTGAAATGCTACTATAAAACTTCAAAGATGGCATTATTCCATCAGTGACAACTGACTAAAAATTAAATCATATATTTCAATTTAAGAAGAAAAAAAACTCTACTAATAAGTTTTTTTTTAATTATGGTGAACATTCGTTCAAATTTCTTACCATTTGTTTTCAACATCTGGACAAGATGACAGAATACCCAAACACACTATGAACTCTTGTCTAACTTCAGTATTTAACCTATAAATAAGCATAACGACATATATTTTCTCCAAAGACATACATACATACACATGCATGAATGCACACACACACACACCTGTATAACATGCCAGTCTTTTTCAAAAAGGTGCAAAGGAGTTTTATAATCACTTATGTTAAAATCATTTTTTTCTACAATTCAATTATATCCTATCATATATGTAATCTAATAAATGTAATGGCAAAAAAAATAAAAATCCATCATCCTTCCTATTTCATAGTTTGACTTTTTACTGCTGATTTTCATGAAAAATTTATTGCAGCAGTTATTGAATTTTTGTTAAGGAATTTTGCAGACTTGTACTGGAGTTATTTAAAAGTGTAACATCATCTACATAAAGTAAAGAGATACAATTAAAACCTCCAATTTTCATATCAGGTTTAATGCTACTTTCAGTAATGCAATCTATGTAGATGATGAACACAGTGGAGATAACGTGATCTCTCTCTCTCTCTCTCTCTCTCTCTCTCTCACACATCTGATTTAACAATCTTCCAGTACCCCCTTTAATTCTCAGTGCTGCTGACTTACAACTTAAATGTGGACTCCATAATGCTTTGTATAATGCACAGTTTACATATAATAACAGATTTTTCATTTCATAATCAAAATAGCTCTGTTCAAAATTATATAAATGCCTCTCTAGTTCAGACATACCCTTGATTATTGATATGCACAATTAAAGCACAGACATATCCTTGTCTAATTATTGTGCAGATGTAGACCAGAATCAATGTGATAAGGAATTTAATCTTGACTGTGATATAAATAATGATGAGAATATACTCATGTTAATCATCTATGTAAATCCACCATGAGTAAATATTCTTGGAGACAACTTCCAACCATTACAAACAAATCTTGTGAGTTCTGTCATTAATGATTAATATTTGTTATTCTTATGGTGGCCATTGAAGACCATCTGTATGTATTACAGATATCTTACAGTATTTAATTAAACTGTGCAATTTTTTCTTTTTTGCTAATAACTGCCAGTTTCTTTTGTCAATGCAATTATACTATGACAAAAGCCCAATTAAGTGCTTTATAAAGTAACTGTGCATAGTTTATATTGTATTTACAAATAACGGTAATAGTGAATGAAATGAATGCTATGAGAGATTCACTTGATTAGAAGTTTATTTATTGGAAATAGGAGCTGTAATTGAATGTTTTTGACATATTAGTGACATGAAGATAAAACAAAAGTAATTCAACCTCAAAATGTGTGAGTTCCTGTTTTCAAGTAAAACACCATGATAATGGCATGTAATTAGCATGTCAATGCTCTCTTTCTTCATGAGAAACAGAAAGTATGACACATGCTAATGTATACACATAAATATGCTAATAAAAGCAGATGTTAGAAAAATATAGGGAATTTTGAAGCTTGTTAAAGCAATTCTGTTTGAAATTTTCATACGAAAAGAAAAAACATTTAAAAAGTTGTCAATTGTTATGTTACAACACTAAGATAACTACTTTGGGGAAATATAAGGAATTTTGGAACACGACAGAAGATGTTTTTGTTTGAAGTCTTTCATACAGGTAGATTACTCTTTTCTTATCACTACTGTTTTTTTTTTCCCTTGAAATTTTTTTGTACAAAAAGAAAAAAAAATTATTAGTGAACTTTAAAGGAAATAAAAGATAAGAAGAAAGTGAAGATGACTGGTTTACATTATGATTTCTAGAGAAAAGTAGCAAACCAAAATTGTGTTTTCCATGACTCTTTAAAAGAAACACCAGGGAATCTGAATTTAGGATTTGTAATCTGGAGTTGAACTTTGCATTTCCTCACAAGATTAGAATTTTTCTTTTCCTTTTTTCTGGAATTTCTTTTGTAGAAGATGCCTTTCCTAAACAGGATACTCCTACATCTTTGAACTAGTGAAATCAATTTTAACTGTTTTGAAAGATGTGACACAGTGAAGGGTAAATTTTGTAAGAGATGATACATCAGGTATGAGAACTTGCATTTTTACTGAAAGCCTTAAGTTAAGTCTTTAAATTGAGTAGGAACAAAAAGATTTTTCCTTTTCTTTTGAGAAAAGGAATCAAATAAATGGAAATTCCTCTAATTCTCATATTCCATTTTATTTCCTATTAGAGAGGATATTATGATAACTTTGCTTCCTTCAACTGGAATACAATCATATGACCAAGCCTATTGAATTATGCTCACTGTAAAACTTTTATATTTCTATATTTAGGTATTTCTGTCAAATAATTATCTAGCTGCCTTTCTGCATATCAGGGTTCTGATGGATTTTTTTTCTACTCCAAGTAATGAAATTTACTGTGTATTCCCTCTTGAATATTTTCTGCTCTATCCCTGCTTATTTCATAAATCCTTCAAAAGTAATTATTACTCTAGACAACTAAAATAGCTTTATCTATTTATGTCCCTTTATCATTCAATGCCATTAAAAGTACTCCTTCCTCCATCACTATCGATAATAACAGAGTAAATGAGACCTTAAATAGTCTTGTGCTTAATGACTAGTAATGATCAGATTAAATCATAAACAAAAATCTAGTAGATATTTACCATTATTATTAACATTGCACTTTTCCTTAAAATTTTCCAAAAACATTTCTGTATGCCTGATATTCATTATCTACTCTATTGTTTCCAACTAAAACCAACTTTGCCTTTTGCTCTATGTCAAATTAACTTCTTTTATGACTTGAAAAATATAATAAAATAATTAAAAGCCTCAAGAGAACTAAATAAAGTTAAACTAACAATTTGGTTAGTTGAATTACAGTCAAAGAAACTAAGACTATAAGGCCATCAACAATGACTCAATGTTATTTTTCATCTTCCCCTTATGTGTTAGACTCAATGACCTATCATGGCCAAAGAGAGCTTTAATGAAATCCAATTAATGCAGTAGTCAAGCCCATCTGCAGAGCCTGCTATGTCTGTCAATTAGATATACTCTCTGGTTTGTAGGATCTAGTAGGATATCCATATCAGACAGCTAATCACCTTGAGTGGAAAGTCCTTACAGAAATTCTTTACATACTGAATAGAATTTGAACTGAGGTTTTCCACCAAAAGGCATTGACGTTAACGTCTAAGTGCCCGAGATTCTTCATTGTTACGTATAATGATAAAAATAGATAAACTGGTCAAATCTTGAGGACCTACTGTTTATAAAAAAAATAACAAAAACTAGTGCAAAATTGCACTTATTTCTAAAATCATCCTGTGAAATATATTGTAATCTAATACATCATTTAGAAATGTGTGTATAGTATTTTAATATTACATCTAACTTTATGTTAGGCATTACATTATATTTCATTTGCAAAAATCATCAAGAAAATTCAAAAATGAAAAATGACTAAAATCAGATGCAAGTGGTTTCAATCCATACCTCTGATGAAGCAGGTCTTCAAATGATGATATTATATTATTTATATTCAGGTTCACAATCTACAATTTAAAAAGAGTAAAATGTTATGAATTTCAAATTTAAACATATTTAAAGAAATTCCTAAAATAACTTTAAAGATAAAAATAAATCCTCTAACATCTTTTTCTCGGCAAAAGGAATCAGTAAGGCCATTTCAGCACCAAATTTTTTCTGATGAATGCTAAGCAGCTAATCTCCAGCCCCTAAGGATATTAATGATTTTATTTCATTAAACATCTAGGAGAGATATGGCAACCTGCCCCAAAAATAATAACATCCAAAAATTCTCACTGGGCTGCTTAAGGATCAAAACCAGATAATCAGGAGGAGACCTCTACATCATCTTTAAAAAATGATGATCGAATGCCCAATCCGCACCTTCAAGTGGTGAGGACTAGACAGTAATTTGGACAGAGTCATGTGGTAAGGTTGTCTTCAGGGATATTTTTATAACCTTTATAAAACCTACAAGATGGACTCAAGATATGAAAGAGACACCATCTGGAAAAGAAGAAAGCATATTGCAACTTCTTAGGAATTATGTTTGCAGATGTCATAAAAGAATAGAGAAACTATAGGAAAGTAAAGGTAGGGGTGTGTGTGTGTGTGTGTGTGTGTGTGTGTGTGTGTGTGTGTGTGTGTGTGTGTGCGTGCGTGCGCGCGCGTGTAAACAAAAGTCTCAAGAAGACTGGTAAAAATGTAGACTGGTAAAAGTATCTGTTTAGGCAAAATGTTCAGTAAAGATAGCAAATTAAGTATAGAAACATAATAGAATAAACCAAGCTGCTATGGTGGGGAGCCCATTGAATAAATTTATATGGAATAAGAGAGAAATTAGCAAAACACTACACCAGCAATATACAAGACAGTGTTCAAACCATTTTGAATGGATCTGAGAAATGGAATAGAAATAAAGCACTTGATCAAAGACTAGAGACCACAGATATGCAAGTTCAGAAAAATAAGGGGAGTGAACGGATGGCATCAATGGCATAATCATATTAGAAATGAAGATATTAAGAACATTATACTGTCAACATTCAAGGCTAATCTAAGGTGATATGGTCACTTAAACAGAATGGGAGAAGAAACGTTAGCAAAACAGGTGTTTGATACAAAGGCAGCAGGAAAAAAAAAACAGAAAGTATTGATAGGACATTAGTAATAATGTAAAGATTCACGTGTAGTGTTATAGTAGCTGCACGCCTCTTGTGGGTATATACCAGGAAACTGATGATGTTGAACAATTCTTATTATAAGGTTTAATTGAATAAATACAGCACATATAAATAATGAAACACATGCTTAACAAATCTTATATTTTGTCTGTCACTTAGACATCATCAAGAAAACAATATTAAAATTGCATAAAAAAATAAATGGAAAAATTAGACTGAAAGCCTGAAGTTTTATGAGGGGTACCCTCTATGTCAATGGCTAATGAAACAAAATACAGGACTGATTAAATGTGTGTTTAATTATTTATGTGTGCTATATTTATTCCACTAAATCTTATAATGAGTTCAAATAACCAGCATATAAGTCTAAATCGAACAATTCTTTCTTTGTTATAACAGTGTATGATAGAAAAACATTTACCTAGTCTTGCCATAAATACTGTTACAACTTCTGCACACCCCAATGTTACCCACAGAATTGTGTGAGACTGGTTCTGTTAGTGGTGTTGTGCGCAGCCAACATTCACATGTTTATCAGTAGAGATAGAGTTGTCTAGCTACATAAGTTAACATGCAGCAGGGAGATTATAAGTAATCTCCTTGTAAATTGCTCTGTGTAGCTGTAAGAGCACTTTACAAGGTTGGAATGCAGCCACCTTTTATTTTAACATGCTACAAACACTCAGGATCATTAGGATGCTTGTGTTACTATTAACCATTATAACAATACAGAAGTTTGAAATGATATGTTTCACAGAGAAGTATGTTACTTATACTAATTGATGACCTGGGGTGGAAGCCTATCGATCTTCCGACAGGACTCATTTCCTGCATGCATGCACGCACGCACACAAGGCAAGGACCACACAACAGTAGTCTGAGGCAAATGTGTCCAACCACATATCACCATCTGATTAGCTGTCTGGAAGTCCTGTTCTGAAATTGTGGTCGGAGCTTGAGAGAGTAGTCTGCAAGAAATGACACCCCCCCCCAGCATTCCTACCCTGATGGTGGAGTTGGAGCAAGCGGTGGCAGCATTTCCCTTAGATGTGCATGTCGCCATCAATATGTGGCCTCACAGACTCCTTGTATGCATGCATGAAAGCAAAAGGGGGGACATTTCGAACATTGAGTGCTGCTATATGCACGTTATACATGTGGTTTGTATGTGCTTAAAGTTGTAAACGATTTACTGATAGATTAAAGGTTTATGCACTGTTCAAGTTGTAACAGTATTTATGGCTAGACTGGGCAGAAAGAGAAATAACTCAGAAAAAATGCTGTTCTTACTTATGGTTATAAGCAGAGTACATTACAGAGAATTTTTTTTTACATATGGCTTACATTTTCAACATTATATCACTTTAGCCTTGGACACAATGTTGTAATGTGGAATGTAAATCACCAAGGCATGCTGTCATTCCCATTGGTATTACTGCACTTTCTTCTCAGCTGTTCTGTTTTAGTTTGGCTGCAGACTTAGGGCAACTAATTCTGATATTCATCTTGATTTCGTGGTATTTCCTCAAAAGAACAGCCACAAAGAGACAAATCAGAAGATTACACCTGTAAGTGAAAATCCCCATGCTAATTGTCACTCACATGTGATTTTCATCTACTGTGAAACATTCATGTGGTTTCTTACTATGTTTACTCTGATCCAGTCTGGAATGGCTTATGGAATTATGACAAAGCAAGCCAATGCAATGAGATCACATTAAATCTGTTAAGTGCGTGCGTGTGTGTGTGTGTTGCTAGTTTGAGTGATGAAAAACCTTGGATTTCTGAGAGGTTTCATGGCTCATTCAGGATCATTTTTTGTGACTTTGGACTAAAGATAATTTTTTTGTATTTTTGAAATTTATTCTTTACATAATCCAGAAACCCAGCTCTAGAGACCAAACATGGAAATTTTTCCTACTACTTCAGGCTTTCAAATAAATGGTGCTCCCCATCATATCTCACAAGAAGTGCAAATAACAAACTTCAAGAACATGTCAAATACGCTGTATCAATCCAGGATCTCCTCTATTCAACTGTACAGCAGTAAAATACTTCTGCAGACAGGCCTGCAAAATTGTTTTACTGACATACAAGGAACCAAATCCTTCTATGTGAATATTGAAATCCTTCCTGATAGTGAATAAGAAAGCTTCTCACCCAATCAACCAATGCAGATAAATGAATACATTGTATCATCAGATTACTGGAATTAGTGGGACATGGCTATCAGACTAACTGGTATTGATTGTATTTTTAGGAAGGATAAACCAAATAGGAGAGGAGGGAGAAATTTACTAATAAATAATATCTAATGACTTAAATTCAGTTAAGGTAGAGAGCTATGATTGCAATATTAGTAACAGCTTTTCATGTAGCAGTAAGTTTGAAGTCATATGGTATGGTGACAAGGGGGGGGGGGGAATAACATTTGCAGAACCTGGTGGACAGGAGTGAAAGATGAGACAACAAGGATTGACAAAGAAACATCACTTC
Source organism: Typopeltis vanoorti (assembly GCF_054136105.1). Taxonomy (NCBI): domain Eukaryota; kingdom Metazoa; phylum Arthropoda; class Arachnida; order Uropygi; family Thelyphonidae; genus Typopeltis; species Typopeltis vanoorti. Next base: position 43,249,771 of record NC_143557.1, on the reverse strand, counting down.
TGCAGATTAATGCAGAAGAAAAATTAGCAGAAAAAGATGCTAACAAGGAGAATGTCCGAAACATATTTTTTCTTGGAGACTATTATACAGGTAAAAAAATCTGTCTGCAAGTATAGAAAAAGTAAGTCTTATAGTGATCACTCCCCAAAATGAGTTCCAACTCCATGGATGGCTGATAATAATGATAAAAAATAATGATAAAGAATTATCATAAAATCAGACCAGAAAACTTACCGCAACATTCTCTGACTGTGTAATGAATTCTTTTAACTGTCGTAATGAAGATAATTGTCGTTCACGATCATCTTCTCTGTCTAAATGCTGCAAAAGCCTTACAAGACGAACATCATCCAAATCCTGATTATCTGTGATGACTGGGAGAAAAAAAAAATGATAAAAAGATATGCTTTCTATACATGTAGTTAATACTTTTTTAAAATATGAATGCTAAAAAATTAATAACTTGCATGCAATTGTTAAAATAATAAAAAAAAATCACTGAATATGGTTTTAACATATTGCTGTTAGGTGAGTCACATGGAATGTCCATGATGTTCAGCTCCAAGTTCCATGAGTCACATGTGTATCTAACACTTAACAAGATGTAAAGCCGAATGAGGACTGTATACCTCTCACTAGGCAGAAATAAATAAATATATATATATATATATATATATATATATATTGTTTGTAATTCACATACCCTACTTTGCAAAAAGTTGTAAACCTGTAAATTTCAGAACGCAATCCTATGTGTCAGAAAAGTGAGCTTTCGGTAAGTGCATAATCAATATAACAGGCACAGAGTGTAAATAGCTTCAATTTGGCTTAGTCAAGATATTATGATGGAGGACATCATAAATGCATCGATATTTTATAGCCAAATGAAACTTTAAAAAGTTTTCAAAATCTACCCACCTTCAGCAATTAATATTTTGACTTGCACTATTTAACATACAAACTCTGCTCACATATTCTTATATAGGATTGCTATGGTACTGAACAGAGGGCTTTTATCCTCTTGCCTTTTCTCTGATAAGAACAGTCTCTAAAACAGATGTCAGGACAGTAAAACCCTTATCTAAGCACCAAAAAAATTGCAAATATATATGATCTTTAATAACATATTCTTATTAAAGCAGTATATACAGTTAGCTTCAAAAGTGTTATTTATAAAAACATCTAATACAAACTATGCCGAGACAAACAAAGTTTATTTTTTTACAATATTCACATGGGACTTAACCTAAGTAAAAAATCGATGTAATGTGCTTTGGAATATTTAATATTTAAGCTACAATCGAGATTTTACACTTTGCTTATAATCGTATTGATTCGGCTCGCTGTTTGACTTTCACTGATTCAAATTAATTCATTTACCTGGACTTATAAGAAAATTACTGATTTAACAATTTTAACGAAAAATAAATAAACAATAGCCACTTAAAGCGAATTAAAAATAATACAAAATAATGGTAAATAATGTATTATGTTTTCAGTTTTAATTAAATTTGTAAGTAAGGAGGAATACACAAGAGATCGACGGGTTGAACACCTCTGTCATAAGCAGTCTGATAAATTCCAAAACATTTTAAGTTTCATTTACATCTGCTTACTAAATATGGATGTATTTATAATATTTTTCATAATAATATCTTAAATAGGTTAAGATGTAACCTTTAGTCTCAAGACCTGCAACTGTTTATTTTAGTATTATTATCACAAGAAGCTTGAAAAACTCAAGTGGGACTTCACAGCAGTCTCACATGGGTGAAAGCAGTTAACTGTGTGCCCTTATGGGAAAAAGATGCAAGGGTTGACCCAAAGAACTGAGGTAGAGGAATAAAAGAGTGATGAAAAGTTGGTGTAGTAAGTCTGAAGATGAGCTGTGTATTCATGATGACCAGAAGCTTTTTTGTGTTTTTACTGATTTAGAGGAAAGCATAGCAATAATGATGTTCAATTCAATGGAACAGTGTATGTGAAAATATTTATGGAAAATACATAAGGCAAGAATACCTATGAAAAAATGATTGAAGTTAGTCTGTGAGAGAAGCATCAGCTATTATCATCCACTGTCAGGATGGCTGATTGGTCTAAGGCATTATGTTCAAGTCAAAGTCCAGTTTTCTAGCCATGAATTCAAATTCCCCACTCCTGATGAGCTTTTAAAAGCATGATTGTGTTGAAAAAGGATGATATAGTTAAAGGGATATATATATATATATAGTTATAAAATTTAGGAGAGAATGGATTTTCTGAGAGGACTGCTAGAGACATCCAGAAAAGTATGGGCAGAGTTGTACTCTGATAATAGCAGAATAATTATAAACAAGACAGAAATTTAACAGAAAGGCAATGAATGAGATACAGTGCATTTTAAAGCTATATGGTGCTAGACAAAAGCCAGAAGGGCAAAATACATACGTAGACTGCTACTATAATCATGTGGTACAAAAAGGAGGTAATTATAAGATGGGGTAATTATAATCATCAACAAATAGTCCAATGAGTGCATGTAAAGTAATTATTATGGGAGAACCTCAACTATGGAGATCAGAGAAAGGCAAGAGAATTTATGCAGCTACTTAAAGATAATTAGCCCTCACATGTGATGGAGGAAACCCAAACTTTGAGAGTACAGCATCTTGAATAACATTAGAGGATTTGCTTATGACCAAGGTTATGGGTATGGCACTTTGCCTTTACTAAAAAGGATGACCATACGGTCTTAATGCTGGTAGGAGATAAGTAAATGGATTTTCAGTTATGAAGGGTATATATATATATATATATATATATATATATATGTGCAAACACAGAGCAATATATACAAACACTTAGGAGAAATATGAAGCAGCCGCATGGTATAAGAAGCTTAAAAGGAAAGATGTTAGCACTGCATGGAAAATGCTCAAGGAGTGTTTGAGAGAAGTAGCATGAATATTTAGTCAGAAGGTTTAAATAAGATGAGAATTAAATGTCAACATTTTAAATGGATGAGTAGCATCATTAAGTAGAAGCTGCAAAAAAACAGTGTTATGAAGGGAATATAAAGAGAAAAACAATTGGGAAGCTCATAAGCACTACAAAACAAAGGGAAGAAAGGTAACTAGCAAGGTTAAAAAAAATAGAAAATCAGATTATAAGGAAATAAGATGAGCAGGCAAAAAAAAATCCCAAAGATTTTTTTTTTGTTAGGTGGTAAGTGAGAATGATTATGGCAGAATGATAGTTAACTGATGGTCAAACAGACAAAGGAGCTAAATTAATCATACGGATAATTTACATGAAAAATAATCCATGACCATTATTTTTTACTCACATTTCATAGGCTTTCTCATCCATGTTATTAATTCGGTTTTCTCCTGTAGAAAATTTAATGAATGCTCATGGTAGAGAAGCAGCACAAGAAAAATAGAATACTGAGTGATCACTTCATGAGATTATCATTCACAAGGATGATATGCAATGACAGGTGTGACATGTTGTAAGAACAAAGATTGATCAAACAGAGGTGCTTAAGATGTAAAGAACTGCACTAGCATTGGATGGGATTTTGGCTTGTGTATTAGAAGAGGTTGTAAGAGAACTGGCAGTGTCTCTGACCAGGATGTTTACTTTAAGTCTCAGCTATGGCAGGGTCACATGGAAGAAGAAAGATAAAATAATTCCATTGTATAAACGAGGTGCCAAAACAGAGAAAGCAAATTACAGACTGATTAATATTTCAGAAATGTTTAAGGTATTGAAAAAGCTGGTCATGGGCAAAATTACAGAATAAGAATGAGAGAAGCAGCACAACTTTGTGAAGCTTTATTCAATTTCTACAACAGTTAATTTTGCAGGAGGTTTAAAAGGCGGAATTAAGGGTATATTTCTATACTACAAAAATACAACCTTACCACATTTAAACTTCATGCAAAATTAAAGAACTTACTCAACTCATCCAAGAAACCACTTCTCCTGCTGGCCCACCCTGGAGTATACCGTATACATTATACCTGTAATTTACCTTATATAAGTGAAACAGGACGCACAATTCCTATCAAAAAAAAAGGAACATAAACAGCACATTAAATTCAATAACTATAATAAATCTGGCCCTTTCTGATCATACTCTATATAGAAATGACTGGAAAAGCACCTATTATTTACATCATACCAAAAAGTGATATGAATGTAAATTTAAGGAGGTCTGTGAAATTCTTATCAAACACATTAATCTTAACAATAACCATGGTCTAAAAATCCCAAGAATATGGAAGGTACATATCCTACCCACATAACTTTCAGTCTAAGAGTTAATTATAATAGGATTGTATGTAATCCAGGATCTTAAGTCGAATAGAACAACTCTCATGTTAAATTATGACACCACTTTTACTGTAATAAAACTATCTATATGAAATTATTTTCTGATGATGTTATAAATAGAATATAGCTTTGATGTAGTTTTATTTTAATTTTTTCACTAGAGGTCAGGCAGTAGAACAACCATTCTCCTCTGGCATACTGTTAGAAATGTAATGTAGCTTGCCTGTGAGAGAGAGAGAGAGAGAGGGGGGGGGAGAGAGCTCCAGATGATAACTTTAATATGAAGGTCAAAATGTTGGGAAATTAAAACAATTATTTCTAACACAGTTTCTCCAGAATTTGTCTGAAATGATCACCATTTAGTCTTGAGCAGGATAAAATTGAATTTCATACTGAAAAGAACACGTATGAAAGTTTTAAAGCGAATTAAAAGTTGAGCAGCTCTCAGATATTAATTGTAGACTAAAATACACACACATTATTCAAGAAAAATGAAAGAGTTTGAGAAGAGGAACCAAACCTTGTTTGGTTCCTGTTCTCAAACTTGCAATGACAGGTGTGATTGCACTGAAGAAAACACTGACTGAGTCAGCCAGAGAGGAATGTAGTAAGGTTGTCTGCAAGGATAGAAAAATCAAAACTCCATGGTGGACACAGGAAGTTAAAGAGGCAGTGAAGGAAAAGAAGAAAGCATATCAAAAGTTCTGGTGGATTGCTTGTACTCTTAGAGAATACAGAGACAAATGTAATAAAGTTAAACACTGTGTAAAACTCATCATCATCTCATCCAACTGGTAACGGGTTGAGTCTACTAGAAGAAAGGTTCTCCACTTATCGCGATCTTTAGCCATCTCAATCATGACTCTATACCTGGGTAGATGTGAATGTTCTTTCAGCAACTTTATCTAAGTACTTCTTGGTCTACCTCTAGGTGTTTTTTTTCCGATATATCCATTCAGAGCTAAATATGGGAGTCTATGAGGAGGCCATTCTCTGAATATGACCAAACCATCTCAGTTGATGCTTAATGATTGTGTCTATTATATTATCTGGGAAGTCTAAATCTGTTCTGACTTGATCATTAGTCTTGTGTTGCATCCAGTGGGTGTTATTAATTTTTCTGAGGCATTTCAAATGTTTGAAGTTTCTTGATTGGTTGTTGAGTTAATCTCCAGGCTTCTGAAGCATAAGTAGCTGTTGGGAGATATTGTTTTATATAATTTTAAATGTAGACTCGTTGGGATTTTTTTTTATTTTTCCATATTTTGTTTAGTTTATTCATGTTGGTCTAACCTAGGTTTAGCTTGTGTTTTACTGTTTCCACATTGCTGAGGTTACTAGATATAAGAATGCCAAGATAAACATATTTATTAACTTGTTCCAGCAGGTGATTTTCAAGATTTATAGAAATATTTTCTTCTTCTCTAATTATCTTCATTATTTTTGTTTTATGAAGATTTATTTTCATATCATAAGTTTTACAAGAGCCATTTAAAATATTAATAGTTTTTTCTAGCTGTGGTTTAGAATCTGCAAAAATAATGATATCATCCGCATATTTTATGTGATTAATGTTGGTACCATTGATTTTTACACCTGGTTCATCGGCTATGGTTTTACAGACTTCTTCTAGGAAGAGGATAAAGAGTTGAGGTGAGAGAGGGCATCCCTGCATCACACACCTTTCTCGACTCTGAAATTCTCGGTTTTAATGTGGTTTGTTTTAACAAAAGCTTTGGTGTCTCCATAATAATTTGTAATAAATGTTAAAATATCAGAATCCATTTTTACATTTTTGAAGATAGTAATCAATTTGTTTCTATTAACTGAATCAAAGGCTTGCTTAAAATCTATAAAACTACAGTATATGGGCAGGTTGTATTCCCAATATTTTTCTGCTATATTATTAATGGTGAAGATATGGTCTATAGTGGATCTATGTGGCCTGAATTCTGCTTGGTTTCCCTCTATGATTTTTTCTCTAAGCACCTGTGTTCTCTTTTGTATAATTCGAATGAATAGTTTATAACTATGACTTAAGAGTGTTATGGGTCTGTAATTTTCACATATTCTTTTGTCTCCTTTTTTGTGAATTGGTATAATAATTCCTGTTTTCCAGTCAGTTGGAATTACTCCAGTATAAAGAATTTGATTAAATAAATTCGTTAAGAAACTAATGGCTTCCTTGCCACCATATTTCCATAGTTCTATAGATATTTCATCTTTACTTGTAGCTTATGAAAGTTTCATTTGATTTATTGCATTTATAATTTTTGCTGAGGTTATGGGTGGTGCCTTTTCATATATCATCTTTTCTGTTATACTTTCCTCCTCCTGTTCTTTTTGAAATAATGTTTGATAGTGGTCCTTCCAAATTATTTTAATATTTTGTATTGGTCCAGTTTCTAGACTGTTTTTATCTCTCAATGTTAATGCTTTATCTTTATGGATCTTAGTTAATTCTTTGATAATTTTGTATACCGTTTTATTATCGTTTCTTTTATTAGTTACTTCGCAGTTTTGCTTTTTCCTCCAACCAGTTTATTTTTGACAGATATGCACATTTTATCAATTTTGTTTTTAAGATTCTTATGTTATTTATTTTCTTCTGTATTTTTTATATTTAATATATGCTTTTTCTTTTTTCTTCTAAAGTATTTAGAATTTCAGGGGTTATCCATTCATGATTTGGTCTTGATGTTGTACCAAGTATGTTTCTTGCAGTACTTGTAACAATTTTTTTTACCTTGATTCCATGTATTTTCTATATTATCATAGGATAATCTTCTAAACTCATTTCCTATTAGTGTCTGATAATTATCTTGCATAGATTTCTCTTTCGGTTTTGGCAGGTTCACTTTGTAGATAGGACCTCGTGATTTATAATACTTGAATTTTAGTTTAATTTTTGCTGCTAGCAGTTCATGGTCAGTGTCAAAGTCTGGAGTTTTTAAAGTTCAAACATTTTGCACTGATGATTTCCAAATGCGTTTGATTAGAATGTAATCAATACAGTTCTTTGTTGTGCCAACTGGTGAGGTCCATGTGTATTTGTGGGAAGGTCTATGGAAAAAAAGGGTGTTACAAATAAATAGATTATTTGCTTTACAAAATTCTAAAATTCTTTCACCTCTTTCATTTCTGTTATCAACTCCAAACCTACCCATAACATCCTCCATGCCTGGGGTGAACTTCCCAATTTTGGCATTAAAATCCCCCATCACTATTAATATATCTTTCTTATTGGTCTTGTCTATTAGATCTTGCAACTTATCATAAAAGGTATCGATTTCTTCATCTTCATGTGACTGATCAGGGGCGTAGATTTGAATAACTGTAACGTGAACAATTTTTTCTTTACCTTTTAATCTGATAGCAATCATTCTTGGGCCATGTGGTTCTATGGCCATGACTGCATTTTGTAGACTATTATTCACTAAAATGGCGACTCCTGCTCTATGTATATTGTCCTCTCTGCCCAAGTAGAATAGTTTTCCTGAATTTAGATTTATAACTCCTCCTCCTTCCAATGGGTTTCAGCCAGACTTAAAATGTCCCATTTAATCCTAGCAATTTCTTTTTCCATCAAATTTATTTTCCCAGGTTTTAACAGTGTCCTTATATTTAAGGTTAAGAGATGCGAAATTCTATTGGCTGACCACATACTAAACTTCTCGACTACTCCCAGTGATCTAGGATCAGTCGCTCGGTTTCCTTGGATGCAGTAACATTCTCTTGACACAGTGGAGACACCTGATTCATAGGGTTGAATGATAGAATAATGCAGCCGGTTTGCCACTCCTTTGCTGCATACTTTGGTCCACGACTCTTTATTCTTTATTCGGAGCAACCCGTTGAGGTTTCCCTCATCTGCCACCCGAGGGATGCACCTAGTAGGAGTCAGGTCTCCTAAACAAAAGTCATGGGAAGACTTCGGTAAGAACACAGCAAATAAAAATATCAGGAAGGTAGCGAAATATCCTACAGGCAGTGGAAAAAGCTCAGAAATGGAGGAAAGAGTGCTGTAAATGGAATTAGAGATGATAAAGGTGACGTAAACTGGAGAAAAAGATATCCTTGATGTAGGGAGTAATTACTTTGAAAAATTACTAAATGAAACAAGCAGTGACAGCACAGTGGTAAAAAAAAAACCTCAACAGGCAATGCAATCAGGAATACATATCCATACATGAAGTACAAAAAGCCATCAAAACCCTGAAATAAGAAAAGGCAGATGGAGTAGATGATATTCGACCAGAAATGCTCAAGTATGGATGAATAAAAGTCTTACAGTGGCTGTACTACATAGTTTAGAAGGCCTGGAGACAAGGACGAATTCCAAATAATTGGAGTAGAGCTTTCATAGTATCCATATATAAAAAGGGAAATAAAACTGAATGTGAGAATTACAGAAGTACTTCCCTACTGAGTGATCCCAGTAAGATTTATGCAAATATACATGAGAAATGGTTCGGAATGACTGTGGAAGGAAAGCTTGGTAAAGAACAAGCTGAATTCAGGCCAAACAGAGGCTGTCAGGATCAGACTTTCACTTTACAACAAATAGTTGAGAAATTATGGAAATATAACAAAGATCTTTAAGTTTTGTAGATCTGCAAAAGGCATATGACAAGGTGCCAAGAGAAAAGCTATTCAAAACACTAAGTTATATGGTATCAATGGGGCGTCATATCACACAATACTTAGTCTTTATTTGAATTGTAAGTCAGCAGTTAGAATTGAAAAAAGCACAGGAAGATGGTTTGATGTTAAACCTGGTGTCAGACAAGGATGTACTTTATCCCCTCTGTTATTCATTATCTGTATGAATTATGTAATGAAAGAAAGCAGTATTAAACCTCATATCAAAATTGGAGATGTTAATATCAGCTCTTTACTTTATGCAGATGTTGTTATACTTTTAAATAAATCCAATATAAGTTTGGATATACAAGATTCAAGATTCCAGATCCAATACAAGATTCCCTGACAAAATTGAAAAACTGTTCTAATAAATAAATTTGGTATCAGTGGCGGCTCATACATAAGCACTGCGACACCTCAGAGGAAAAAAATGAAAAAATTAAATATTGTTTGTGTTTATAAATAATAACAATGCTTACAACATTATATAAATGCAATACAACATGTTAAAGGTTACAGCTTATGTTTTGACATTGACTGAATAGTTAATAATTGGAATTGTTCGATTAACGCTTTAGATTATGAAACAAATGCACTGCGATCTAACGCAGTGTCAGAATTATCACGTCAGGCAAATTGCAGCTAGCCTCACCGATATTCGTTTGTGCTTCTCGTTGCACGTTACAAGCGATTCCGACACTGCTTGTTTGGGCAATGTATCGTATGCTTGCGCGGGTTATTTCTGTGAGATACAAAACTTTGATTATTGGTGTTTGTTCGTGGTGAGGGTGAAATATTTTAAGCAATTTATATATACTTTTACTAATATATATATATATACACTAATATTTACTACTAGTAATATATATACTATATATATATATACTTTTATATATACTTTACATATATTATTAAAACACTTAAGGAATAGAACAACGTAGTTAGGAATATAAATTAAATTAAACTTTAGGAAAAAATATTTTTATTTATTTATTTTTTTATTTTGTATATGCCCCACTTAAAATTTTCACCAGCCGCCACTAACAAGACAAATACAATGAAAATTGAAAATAGGCAGAAACACTGAAAATATCAACTATATCATGAATGAAGAACCTATAGAGCAAGTAAAACATTTCAGCTACTTAGGCATGATTTTTAGTGAAGATGGTAAATTAAATATGGAAATAGATAACAGAATCAACAAAGGTGGTATGGTAGGAAGACAACCGAATAAATAAATTATTATTATAGGCACCTCCATGGAGTCCGAAGACTCATTACGGGAGACCCAATCTATCCACACAATCTATCACACCTCTCCTTGAACCCATTAACAGAAAAAGCACTCACAACTGACTGGCAACCCATTCCACACATTCTTCACTCACCAAGCAAAAAATCTAGTCCTCACACCCCCTACTGTCCACACCTGTATTCAACTTACAGGGATGACCCCTTGTTTTGATCCCTCTACCCAAATGCTGAAACAAAATTTCCTGCATCTATCCTATAAAATCCTTTAAGCGACTTAAATGTTTCTCTCATATCCCCCTCTTTTTCTCCTATCAACCAACTTCTGCAATCCATACACCTTCAATCTATCCTCATATGACACATTCCACAGGCCACTCACCATCTTTGTCACTCCCCCTCTGAATCCTCTCTACAGCTTCGAAATCTACAAGAAACCCAGGAGACCAGACTTGAGCACATTACTCTTTATAAGGCCTTGATACACCCACATCTAGATTACAGCTTCCTTATCTCTGCTTGTTAATGTGTTCTTCACTAGCCAAGTAATCTTACGTGCTACCTTAGCAGCCTTAGCAATATGTCCTCTAAACTTTAACTCTCTGTCTACTACCAACACTGAATCTCTAGCTTCATTCATTTCCAGGAGTACAGTACAATCAATGCGATACATTGATTGTACTGTACTCCAACTTTTGTCCATACTGACAAGCCTATTTTAATCATCCTGCAAGCTCTCCACAATGCTTTGATTAACTATTACTTTATCTAATTTCGCGTCAACAACAAACAACTGGATATATATAATTTCAGATTATTTCCTACATCATTTATGTACAAATTAAACAGCAATGGTCACAGGACTGAGCCTTGCACCCTTGAAGGTGATTGAAATTGGATGCATGCTTGGTCTCAGTGTTGTTTTATATTGTATTCTTTTGATGCTGACACTGACTCACGACAAATTAAACACACTGGCTTATCGTCAATCAGCACAGAAAAGTACAAACTGGTCCACTTTTCATTAAAAAGTCTACAAGAATCACTTGATTTATGCTTTTTACTCATAAATGCCATAGTGATGGAAGGTGAACCCAAAATATGATCCAAACTGCTGTGTAACAGTTATCATCCACTGAATATGTCTCACACTAATGAAAAGTCTTGCAATATAAAACCACAATAGGCTATGGCTGACATGACGGACCTGCGTGTGCACGAATATCACACTGTTCACGATGACTGACTGACTGTGAATGAGATCCTCTTGTACAAGTATCCCTTGCTTAACACAGGATTTGATTAACGCAGCAAAATTAATTGCAACAATCCCTTTATATATGCGGCAAGTTTTAATTATCGTGCCTTTAAATTTACCATGCAAAAACATGCAAGCCTCGAGGAGTGTTTTCTGGCCGAGAGAAAGAAAGTCGTGAGCATGATGACGTCATTCCTCCCATTGAGCATTAGGAGTGGGTGTATTACAAGCTCCAATTGTTCTGCTGTATTTGCAAATTACGTTCTTCGTAAATTTTTTTCATCCAAAAAAGAATTTCATCCAAATTCTCTTAATGATCTGTGTGAGAATGTGAAAGTTTTATTTTTCCCACCAAATATGACACCATTGCTACAACCCACGGATCTAGGCATCATTGCAACTTTCAAAGCCTATTTTCTTAAAAAGACATTCTCAAAGATAGTAGAAACAACAACAGGAGAAAATGCGATTATGTCCAAGAATTTTAGAAAAAATTTAACATTAAACATGCAATTGAAAACATTCATGAGTCATGGGAGCAAATGTCTTCTAGCTGCATGAGAGCTGTTTGGTAAAAACCTTTTGCCAGGATGCGCTAATGATTTAGATGGTTTTCAAAATCCTGTGAACAACGTGGTTGAAGTAATCTTTGCAATTGGTGAAGACCGTGGTTTTGATAGTGTTGATACAGAAGATGTTAAAGAATTATTGGATTCAAATTCAAAAAGATTCAGTGACAAAGGTCTTCTTGAAATTGACCAACAACGTGCATATGAAGACAACGAACAAATGAAATGTGAAGATGAGGTTCCAAAGGAGATAACAATCAAAGAACTGGATGGAATATTTCGCAGTTTAGAATCGCTTAAGCAGCAAGTAATGGATATGGATCCAAGTGTTAATAGAAGAATGCTTGTTTGCCAAAGTCTAGAGAGTCATTTTGATTGTTATCGTAGAATTTATGCTGATAAGAAAAAACTAAAACTCTTCAAACTACTCTTGATAACTTTTTTTTGATAAAAAAAATTGTAGTAATTTATGTAGGTAGAAGCATTTATTAAACAACATTTACTTTGCATTCATTTTTTATCTTTCCTAAAAAAGTATCATATGAAACAAATTATTAACACAGTAATCGATCATGGATGAATTGTAATTTTTACCATTGATTATTAGATTTGATTTTGATGTACGTGGTAACATCGATGGATTAATTAATCATGTTAATCAAGGGATACCTGTATTTATATGAAAATAACGAAATATCGAGAACCTTCGAGATGTATCTGGAAGGCACTAGATTCGAACTACTGCTTCAGTCATCTACCTGTGACATTAGTACTAGTACTTAACTACCTCTTGCTGCTGGTAGATGGCTGAAGAAGCATGTCTATTTAATATTTATTTTTACAGGATTTTATGTTAAGTATCAAATGCACAGCGTTCCTTGTTGATCTGGAAAGCATCTTACAGTTCTAAATACCGAAATACCGTAGTATAGCTTAATGGCCAGCGGGCTTCATTGAAATTATTTTTTATTTAATCGCATTTTAATGTTAAGTAGTTATTTTTTCGAAATGGCCGGCAGCCATGGTAAAGAGCTCCGCAGGCCATGCGTTGAAGACCCTGTACTAAACCCTTCACATTCAATCCCTGTAAATAAATCATTTGCTATTAGCCAAGTGTCACTAAAGCCTATAACTTTTGGCAAGGTTGCACTAATCAATGCCAAAAACGCGTTCCTCTTGTTCCTGATAGTTCTCATATTAGTGTATAAAAATGGCAACATCCCTTTATTCCCCCACCCACCTTTACTTTCTGAATTGACTAACCGATTGAATATTTTTGCATGAGAGACTAGATTCCTCACTTGGTCATTCTCACACTCACTTGCTTCATAGTTGCCTTCTTACAAACTCACTTGCTTCCATCCTAATTGCTTAAGCTTCCCTGAATTTGCATATGAAAATGCTCGGTGAACAAAGCTCTCTCCAGACATCTAACACCATTCAAATGTAGTCCATCTGCATTGCACAAATCCTTCTTTCCGTCAAACAGAGAACACAAATCCACAAATTCCACATCATTTCTTTTACATGATCTATGTATAGATTCATTGGCTATTAATGCCCTCCTTCTCAGGTTGCCTCTACCATCGTGGTAAGAGACTTACAATCTTCACATTCTCGCTCTTCAGTTTTGCAATCTTCTAACAGCTCCTTTACATCCTTCCTGATAGAATACTTCTCACCTCTCAAATCCTTGGTACTAACCAAGATAATCATTTCCTTTGATTTACCTTTTTGCATTCAGATGCTGTGGCTAATATCATGTATTTTTTCACCCAGAAAACACAATATTGAAATACTTTCGTTAAGTACTCCCCTGATTATTTAGTCTCCATACATAATTTTCTCCTTTATTTGTTTTTCTTGTTTGTTCAGTCAGTCTTTATTATTATTCTTCTGGATCACCTGCTTCTTTCAGCCCTGCTTAACTCTTGCCACTTCTGCAGTTTTTCAATTGCACTTTTTGTCCTATGAAGGATAACATTTAAGCATGCTATTTCTTTATTGATATCCATCTCATCTTCTTTATACCCTCTTTTTACCTTGCAGTGTCGAGGGTCCATTGATCATCGGACCTCAATCTGTTTACAGGATAAGGTGGTCAGCCCTATGCCCCGGTATATCCTATGGCCTGTAGTGTTAAGTTCTCAAGGCCAGTTTGTCTGCTTTGCAGGATGAAAAAACCCCAGAATAAACTGGGGAAAAAACCCTGCTGTCCATGCCCAAGACTGGCTAACTTGGCTATGGCTGAGGAAGATCCTTCAGCTCCTCACGTCACCGACGGGAATCGAACCTAGGACACTCCTTCCCCAGGCATATGGTTGCGAAGTGCATAACCACTAGGCTAACCGTGCAGACTATTGATATCCATTTCTATTTTTATTTATACTTATATTCTAAATTTATATGGAATAAGAGAGAAATTAATCAAAACACTAAATTAGCTGTATGCAAGATAGTGTTCAAACCAATTTTAACGGATATGAGAGTCCTGAGAAAGATCAGGGGTGTGAACTGACGGTATCAATGTCATATTAAAAAAAAATAAGGATATTAGGAAAGAACTTCACATTGTTAGTATCCAGGAATGTTATAGCAAAGCTAATCTCAGATGGTATGATCACTTAAACAGAATGGAAGAGAGAAAGATTAGCAAAACAAATGTTCTCTGCCAGGTTGGCAGGAAAAAGACCCAGAGGAAGATATAGGTGGATTGACTCCATAGCGCTTCCCAAACTATGGGCCGCAGCCCCATCGGGGACCATTAGTTTTGTTGAGGGGGCTGGGAAATAATGAAAGAAATTTAAAATGTTTTAAGACTAAGTGTGCCATGTCAAATGTGTATGTAAGATGCTAAAATTGTAATATTTGCATTTGATTTTTGCAATATTTGCTGTGTATGTTTTGTATTGAATATAAATGCAATAAATATTTTAATAATATATGCCCATATTACGATTTTCTTTTCAATGGGGGCCGTGAAATATTTTAATTTTTCCAAAGGGGCTGTTACATCCATAAGTTTGGGAAGCACTGCCTTAGAAGACAAAAATATAAGATCTTATAATATTGAAGTCTCGACAGATAACAGATTGATTTGCAGGAAAATTGTTGATAGGAAGTTAGTAATAATGTAAGTTTTTCATGTAGTACTATCATAATATCCTGTACACCCCTTGAGAGTACATATCAGGAATTGATTATACATTCTAACAAAACTCTCTCCACAAGTATCTACAATGCATTTTTTTTTAATTTATTTTATTTTAATGTTGAAAGGTTGCAAACTTATAATACATTAGTACCAGGTTTACTAAAGGTTTTTTTTCTATGTTTTATTTTTATTTCATATTATTTATTTATTTATTTATTTATTTATTATTTTACATTATTTACATTCAATAAATTTCAGTACATTTATTTATTTTAACTGCTTGATTGTCAGGAACTGCACACCCACTAAGTTCTAGGATCAAAAATGGTTGAGTAGTATAACTGCCCTTCATTTTCCCAATTTTATTCCAGACCACTTCAGTGTTAGTTGATTTGGTTTAGAAGATGTGTAATGAATCGAGGAGTCCTTGTGGCCCTGATATGAATACACTGTGCTCAGGCATGAGCATGTTTGAAAGCAATCAGATCTGTTGCTATTGCATAGCTGCAACAACAGTTGTGAAAGCTCAAGGCATTTGGCATTCCACCTATAAAAAAAGGTGAAAATAAACAAGTGGTTTCAGGTAGTTGTGGCAACTTCTTATAAGCTTTGTATGTGGTTCAGTATGTTACTAATAGAAGATAGCTGACTGCTGAAGAATCAAATTCTGCTAAGGAAGAAAAAAATGAATCAATCAGCTTACACTATCTGTGGTATCCTTGATGGAGTATATTGCTGCTTATGTAGAAGATGAATAACAAGGGATAGTGATCACTCCCATATTTATTATTAATTTCCCACTTAAACTGGGAAGAGAGAGAGAGAGAAAAATGGTGAACAGATTGTTAACTGAATAGTGGTAAATTTTCAGGAAGGCATATGGAATAAGGTGTTGCTTCTTGTGTGGAGATATTATGGCTGTTGAGTATACACTCTACAGCTCTTTCTAAAGCCAGTGCAAGTGTATTGTGGCAATTTATATCTCCCCCCATAAGAAGCATATGGGGGGGTTGCAACTATAACATGAGATCAAAGTCATCCTGAGATACAGATAGCTACACCAGGTAGATGCTGTATACTGTAATAAGAAACAGTGGCTGGTTTGTTTGTGATTTATTGGCACAAGGACAGCAAAGGTCATAATGTGCCATTATGACCATTGCATTCCAAAGGTTATAAAAGCACAAGATAATAATGAGTAAATGGCTCAATTAATAAATAACATGAATAAAAAAACAAACTCAAAAAATTTAGCAATTACATATTACATGGATAGCAATTATGATCAAACAGGTTTGTATAAATTAATTCTCAGTAAAAAGTTATAAACTTCATGTAGTTTGTCAAAGACTGGCATGATTTTCATGAGTGTGTGTGTGTGTCTCAGCCAGAAGAGTAAAGATTCTATTTATTTCTCTCAAGTAAAGTGTGGCATTGTACCAGAACAAGGTGATTACATTGCTCTCACATTGGTGGATCATCAGCCCTCAGCAGATAAGAATGCGCAAAATGACTATGACCTATACAAAGTAGCAAGAGTGTCCTCTTTTCTGTTCTGACACATAGTAGACTGCCAATGCTTAATTTCAGGAAATTTATTTGTCAATGCTTCATGTCATAATGACCGTCATTGATTAATTTGTTTTAATCATATAACCTGTATATGGGGCTGAAAAACAGCATGTGGAAAAAATATAAGTTGACATACCAAATGCAGTCTCATTTCCCTTAGTGTGGCTAGGAATCCAGCATACTGGAACATCAAAATTAAGGATCTGCAGTTTATACGACAGTTGTAGAACATCATAAAGCACTGGATGTGGACAGGAGTAAAGTTGTAAAGAACTCAATGAGTCTGTCACAAACTTTTGATAGTAGTTTTCTTTTGTGTGTACAAGTTCAAACTGAAGTTCAGTGGCTCTGAATAACTGCTGCACCCAAGTGGGATCTGACTGGATAGTATTAAGTCAGGAAATGCAGCAGCACAATCAACAGACATCTCAGATCTTGAACCATCCATATAGATATGTACAAAATTAGAGTGCTCTGCTCTGTATGCATTGAACAACTGCAGGCAGAATGATGATGTAGTGTGATACTTCCTTAGCTGACAGTGAGAGGTTGTCTGATGGAGTGCAAACGTGCCATGGAGGAATGATTTTATTTGATGCAGGTAAAGTTGTAAACATTCATGCTAATAGCTAACATAATCTCTTTCACACACACACATACCAAAAGATTCAATGGAAGTCTGATGTGCATAATACTGAGCTTTCCAATGTCAAGTAAAAAACACAAGTCCAAGAAAGATGTTTTTGAAGAGGTAATATTTTTAGGGCACAGTTAGGAGACAACTCTTTCCATCAAAGTGACAGCAGATTCATTTGCTTTGATATAAAGGCTCTGAATGGGCAACATGCAAAATGCACCAGAAGCTATTCTTTAGCTGTGGTATGACTACAAATAATAAATTACACGATAACCACAGTAATTAATTTTAATGAAATGAAAGTACAGATATTTCGTACTGAAAATAACAGTACATCATCAGTGTGTAGAAACAAGCCTATTTCTTGTTTCCAGCAGCTATTCGTATGTCTTGATGGATAAGAGCCAATCATCGCTGGGTACTTACCCTTGAGCAGTAAACATGGAATCCATGCCAGCCTGGCTGGCTGAGTGGTTAGCATATCCGCTCTCCAGCCAAAAGGCTGCGGGCTCGAATCCTGCCGTGGGAATGGATGTTTGTGATTGTTTGTAGGAAAACTAGTGGTGGTGGTCGGCGGTAGATGGTGTCAAGGTAGTTGCAGTCAGTTGGTGGATAATTAGTGAATGAGTGGTGGAAGTAGTTGTAGTGCAGGTGCCTTCCCTCGATGAGTCTTTGGACTCACTGGAGGTGTCAAATAATGATGATGATAATAATGATAATAATAACCAAGCTCTGATCAAACAGGTGCATAATAAAGGCAAAACAAGGAAAATTCAATCCACACCTCATTCCATAGTGTAAAGGATGTTCAATTCTCTTCTGCAATTTTCTCTTAGATGAATGTGTGCAAGAAATGTAATCTTACTATTAAAAATGTAAGGAAATCATTTTTGCTTTCTACATACTACAGAAGTGTGGCATTTACTATTTTCTTCAACATCTTACAATGACAGCTGGTCAAAGAAATAGATCAGTAATTGATTACTTGTGTTGGTTCTTTTCATTGTTTTGAAATGGTAATGACAACTGACTAATGCCACGATTCTGGAAACTCCTCCTCATAAGTATCCTGCTGTAAGAGATCCACTGAAGATAGATGTTTTATCCTCTCATAATGGATGTCATCAGGCCCTAATGAATGGATAGTAAAGGAACTCTTTTCAGGTTCCTCCTTAATAAATGGCTGATTATATAGCCTGTGCTCGTCTGTAGAAAAGTTGAGTTTCTGTTTCTCTTTTTCAATACCAAAATTCAGGAGGACAGAAGCTGTTGCTGAGATTTTAGCAAACCTTCCCCTAAAGTGACTATAATTGCTTCTAGTTCAGCAACAAGATATCGATTATGTTTCAGGGTCTCTTCATTTTCTGGATATTAACCAAAATAAAATTTTCACTGGCTGTATAACTGCCAGATAATGTAAATTCAATCCATGACTGTTTCTGACTCTGACTCATCATGTCTAACATAATGTGCTTTGGCCTAAGTACATTTAAAAGCTATGAGTTCTGATGTGATACTGTACAAAATAAACCTCATGCTCTGCCTTGATCTTTTTTAGCTGCTTGGCACTCAAAGGATTCCACCATGGCTTTGAATAGAGTGGAAACTGAGATGTTTTATTGGAATTGCAGATGTTGATTCCTGAACAATAAAACCTGTTATATACTCTTGTTATAAACTCTTGACTTGGATCAGGGGATGGTTGACAGACATATCAATAAATGGTATACAGTGGGTATGAATCTGCCAAATTTAAAGTGACCAGTGGTGTACCTCAGGGTTCAGTCCTTAGGCCATCATTGTTCAATCTATACATTAATGACATTAGACATGGTCTCACATCAGATGTGCAATTGTTTGCCGATGATGCAAAGATGGGCAGGGCAATCAGAGATGACTGATATTATACTGATGATACAGCAATTAAAAATTGATTTGAATTGGCTGGAAATTTGAGCAAACAAAAATGGCTGTCAGTTTAATGTTAGTAAATGTAAAGTTAAGGACTTTGGCACGATTAGAGTTAAGTGGCATATTATATTAGCAGAGGTTATGCTACAAGCAACTGAGGACTGAATGATATAATCACGTAATCACAAGAAAGATATTTATTTAACCAAATATTTCGGTCTGGAAATAGCAGACCATCGTCGGTGGTATTACAAGAACAGTTTAAAAAATATACAAGCTAGAATACTAACAATAGATCGTTGAAATTAGAACATGCCGCGTGATGTTATATCACTAAGTATGAAACGAAATATTTTGAAGTAGAAACATGATTGAATTTGCTATTTAAAAAAAAAAAAAAAAAAAAAAAAAAAAAAAAATTAATGAGTAATCTTGATTAGGCTTTCCCAGATTTTTGATATAGATATGCAGTCATTACGATTCAGGTTGGGATGATGGAGCAAGGCCTCCACGCTTTCCTTGAACAGACGTTCGAACCTATAATAAAGATGCTGTGAAAAGTGAGCAAAGAAGAGGTTCAAGGAAAGCGTGGAGGCCTTGCTCCATCATCCCAACCTGAATCGTAATGACTGCATATCTATATCAAAAATCTGGGAAAGCCTAATCAAGATTACTCATTAATTTTTTTTTTTTTTTTTTTTTTTTTTTTTTTTTTTTTTAAATAGCAAATTCAATCATGTTTCTACTTCAAAATATTTCGTTTCATACTTAGTGATATAACATCACGCGGCATGTTCTAATTTCAACGATCTATTGTTAGTATTCTAGCTTGTATATTTTTTAAACTGTTCTTGTAATACCACCGACGATGGTCTGCTATTTCCAGACCGAAATATTTGGTTAAATAAATATCTTTCTTGTGATTACGTGATTATATCATTCAGTCTTATGTTGCAAGTATCCTTAAAACAACAAGCAACTGAGGAGGCAAGGGATCTTTGAGAATTGGTGGATAGGAATTTGAAGTTCAAAGGGTAACATAGCAAAAGTTGCAAATACAACTCAAAGGATAACTGTGATATAGAAAGCAAACCTTGACATGTAAGGATAAGGAAGTTTTGCCTCTTTATAAGGCTTCGATAAGACCACACTTGGATGTGCACAGATTTGGTCTCCTGGGTTCCAAGGGGGATAATAAAGATGCTGTGAAAAGTGAGCAAAGAAGAGGTTCAAAGATTATATCCGGATTACGGGATTTAGATTATGAGGACAAATTGCAAGTATGTGGATTGCAGACTCTGGTTAACAGGAGAAAGAGGATTGATATGATAGAGGTCTATAAACTTTTGAATGGATATTATAGCATTTCAAATGATGAAATTTTTTGTTATATGGAAGGCATGGAGAGAACAGGGGGGGGGGGGGGGCATCCATGGAAGTTAAGGGTGTTCTCAGTCAAGAAAGGGATAAGAGCTAGGTTTTTCTCCCAGAGAGCAGTGAGTGAGTGGAATAATTTGCCCTTAGGGGATAGCGAGTGCATCTAATGTAAATGAATTTAAGGTAAGGAACGATAGCTCTCTGAGAGAAACACCTAGCTCTTATCCCTTTCTTGACTGAGAACACCCTTGATGAGTCCTTGACTCCCTGGAGGTCTAAGATAATAATAATAAAATGACTGCTTCCATATATGTTCTCTTTAACATCTCACATGAACAGCAGGGGAGTAGATTATAAGATATATGGCAGAATATAAATGGGTAGGCAATATGAAAGATTATTGTGAAGAAGAGAGGTTGTGATCATCAAGCATTCATGTCCTCATCCATTCATGTTAATACTATCCCAGAGAGAGAGAGTCTATTAAAGTCATCCATAAGAAGTATGAGCTGAGGAAATTATAATATAAGAATATCAAGATCAATCTCATTTAACATGGAGCCTGTGTTAAATGAGATTGAGTAAATAAATGGAACATACTGTAATAAAAAATCTAACTGATAAACAAAATGGCTACCACTTTTGGAGCAGTATTAATGTGGACTCAGCAGTAAGTACCAAGATACACTTTAGAATCACAACTCCACCATGAACAGGACAATCTCTAGTTCTGTCGTTACGAATAATAATAAAATGCTTTAAAGTGGGATCCTAACTAGGTTTTAAATATACTTCCTACAGATAAAAATAGAATAATGTAATATAACTGTAACGATTGGATAATAATGCACTGCATTGGAGATTGGTTGTCTGATAACTATCGGTAAGTTGTGTATGAGGAAGCAATATCAATGAAGAGAAAAATCACTAGTGGCATGACCCAAGGATATGCTTTGAGGTAATTGCTGTTTAACTTGTAAATGTGACTGGGAAAAGTTTGAATGAAGATATGCAATTGTTCGGAGATGATGGAAAGTTGGCTAAACTATGAGGAGTAAAGTAGATGTGACTTCACAAGAATGGGCAAGTGAGAGTGATTATCTGTTGCCAACTAAGGTTTTTAAAATTCTGAAATCAAAAGATGGGATGCAGAGTATGAAAATTGTGCGGAATTTTAGATGAAGTGGAGGAGAATAAAGAATCTAGGAGCGATGGCATATAAGGACCTAAAATTCAGGTGTGGGGGGAGGGGGGAGAATGCTGCTAAAATTGTGAGGATAGTACAGTGGATTATGGCAATGACGTGGAGAACAAATGAGGAAGAATGTACAGATTTTGGTTCCATTTTATGAAGCCTTCATTAGATCATATGGTTTACTGTGCAGAGATTTGGTCACCTGTTTTCAAAAGGATGAAGAGGTATACACGAAAGGGTCCAGAGATGATTGACTACGGTGGTTGCTGGTCTCTGCAATGTGGGGCATGAAGAAAGTGAGAGCAATGCAATTTGCAGAACTTACTAAAAGGAGGAGGTAGATAGAGAATATGAATGAAATATTTTGTTGGTATGGAATTTTTATCAGATTAATGCAGAAGTTATAGAATGGGAAGATAGGAGGCCATCCCTAGAAGCAGTATAACTAAAGTGTGTACAATGGGGGGGGGGGGGGGTAGGTTTTGTTCCATGGAGAGTGGGTAATTAGAATGCAATGTCTGAGCATGGTAAGTATGGAGATAGTGAAGGCATTTAAGGCACAGCATGATGAGCTATGCAAAAAAATGCACCTGCTCATCCATGACAAGTGAGAAATTTTAATTGACAAGTATAGGAATCAGAAGAGGGTGTCTTTATGTGGGTACAATACACTGTGGTAACAGGCGTTCACCAAGCTGTCTCCACACACACACACACACACACACAGACCCTACCATCAGACTGGAATAGACGAACCTTGATTCTTTGCTTTAGAGTACCATTTTCCACTGGTCAATTGTCTAGTTCCCATGCTCTTGCACCAGGCCAGACGATCCACCTAGTTCATTGTTGTGATGTTCGGCTTGTGTGCCACTTCTCTTCTGTGTAAATCCAGTAAATGGAGTTCTTTTCGTACAGTATTAGCGCTCACTATGGTGTTACTGGCATTCTGGAACTCATCACGGATGGTCTGTGCCAATTGTAGCTGGTTTTTGTGCCACCTGTTTTAATACCCTGCTGTCCCTGTCAGTCATTTTCAGCGACTAGGCGTTTTCCTGCACTAGTGATACCAGAATGTCTCCATTTGTTAATCACATCACCAATCATTGATTTTGGATGCTCCAGTTGAACAGCAATAGCACATATGGACTTGCCATCAATGTGACCCCTCTCTTGAAGTCACTGAGTTCACATCGTGTTGCCATACCCCTGTATTTAATGATGAAATACTGCTTTCTACTATCTGTACACCAGTTTTTATGTTATTAACAAACCTGGAATGTTCCATAACTTAAAATAACAAGGGTGTTCGGATAATTAGATAGTGTTATGTATAAATAGGCTTAAGTGTTGGTAGTTATTTCTAAGTGCTATAGAGTATAAACGCCAAGAGAAACAAAATATATCATTTTTTCTTGTTCGAACATTAGCTCTTTTCAAGTTACAATTTGAACTCTTTCTGCAACTATCCAGTGAGTACTATATGCCGTGATGATGGAGATAGAAAACTAACAAAATATTAGTAATTTCAATAAAGAGATTTTTTTTTTCTTGGTGTTGTTTATACTATAAACCACTGTTATGAATAATGCAGAAGTCATATCTAACACATAAGTATCAAAATGGTTTATCACAATATTAAAATTGGGATGAGAGAGTTGTAGAAAATTGTTTTTGCCTGATTAGTTACATCTTAGAATAAGAAGTAAATAAGAAACTATACTCTTATTGTAATCCATTACCTGCACCAGAGCAAACAAAAGGAGTATGGTTAAGTGATTCTTCCCATAATGTTTAACAATATACCATCTGTTCATTATATACACAATATACAATCATGTTCATTATGGAATACCAAGGTAATCTGATGCGAAATCAGATGGCCTCTATATACAAGCAGCCTAATCATAAAAATATTTAATGCAAGCTTTCGCTTGCTCACATTTGGATAAAGTATTAAAACAAGAATATCATTTATCAAGTAAAATTTACTTCCTAACCAAATCAAAACCTTTCTAAAAAAATGCTATCCCTCTTTATAAGGCTTTGATACAACCACAACTGGAACTAAGAATTGATCATGGAGGTTACTTTTTAAAAACATGGAAGCAGTGGTGAGGATTCAGAGGGAGGAGTGATGAAGATGATGAATGGTCTGTGGAATACTCTCTACAAGGACAAAGTAAAGAGGGAATTTAATAGAAATGTGTAGTTTCTGGAGAAGGAAAGTAAATGCTGAAGAAATTTTTCAGTCCATGAAAGAGGAAGAGAACAAGGGGTTAAGCATTGTTGGTAAGGACATGATGACTAGATCTTACTTGGTAAGTAGTGAATGAGTAGATTGGGTTACCAGAAACTTCTGAAGTGCAACATCAGTGAAAATTTAAGGATTAGGCATGACAGGTAGCATGTGAGTTAGTGTTGGCCTCCTATGATGAGTCTACACTACATGGAGATGCCTGGATAACCTGAAAGGATATAAAGGTGACTCATTTCATTACTAGTTTCTTCCAATTCATCAAATTTCTTCCAATGTGATCTTTTACTTGTCATAATAATCATATTCTGGTGAATATATTCAAGCAAACACAGTTTTTAATTTCTAGTTCCTAGTTATTTTTTTTTTTTTTTTCAGTCATCCGATTTGGGAGGGAAAAAAAAAAAAAGATCTAACTGGCCAAATTGTTAAGTCTAATTTGATCAGCTCTTGATTTTTTTTTTTTTTCAAAAAGATATTCTAACTGCATTAATCTATCTATATCATCTCTTAACCTTTTTAACTGAAACACTTGCTTTGCACATCTTTCATCTAAAATAAAAATAAAAAATTTAAACAGGCCTAACACACATTTTCAGGTAGCATCTACATATTCTTCAGACATATAAGAACCAATCTTAGTTCATTGGTTCTGACATTAGATCTGACATTAGTTCATTGGTTCTGACATTAAATCTGATTTTCAGTTTTAATGAAAATCAGATTTAATGTCTGATTTTCATTTAATGTCTGATTTTCATTAAAGTAATCTGTTATACTGAAAATCAGATTTAATGTCACTTTCCCTTATGTGGTCCATAAAAATTATAAATAACAATGGAGATAGTGCCTTACCTTATTTAACATGGGCACCTCTCAGTGCATCCTTTAATCTGACTGCTGATTTGCTATATGCAGTTTTACTATATAAAATAACCATCGCTCATTAAGAAATATTTTAATATTACTTGATGCACTACTATAATATTTTGCTTATACACACACACACACATGCATTCAAATACATCATAGTATCAGTTACTGAATGGGAAAAATATCAGTAATGCATGGGAATCTTTGAAAAAGAGCTTAATGAAGTGGTATCTGAATGTACCCCTAGTGTTCAAAGAATAAACAGGTTGGGAGTGAAATGGATGTTCAACCTTATTAAGCAAGAGATCCACAAGAAGAAGAAAATGTGAGAAGCATATCATGAGAATAAGAGTGAGAGGAGTAATGAAATATATAAAGCTCAGGCCAGAAAAGTAACGAGTATTGTGCGGAATGCTATATCGGAGTATGAAATGAAATTGGCCATGCAAGCTAAAGGCAATCCAAAAGAATTTTATCATTATGCTGCAAGCAAAAGAAAGAATGAATGTGAAAGAATTTTACTGAATACAGATGGTACTCAAGTGTCAGAAACCAATGAGTGCTCACTTTTCTAAGATATATCAACCAGGTGTTTGTAATGCGGTGCACAGTGCTACTGTCATGTTGGATGAGGATTTAAGGGTTCATGAAAATGATGGAGATCTGTTGCATAATCTGGATAAGAATTTGTCAATAGGGACAGATGGAATATTAGCCTGTTTGCTAAAGGAATGTTCAACTGAATTGGCTAGCCGTTCACGTTTGTATAACTTGAGTCTCAGCTCAGGAATGGAAGGAATGTATGATAGTTCCAAGGGTGGTGAAACACTGATGTGTCTAGCTACTGACCTATCAGTATCTCTGGTGTGGTAGTGAAGATTTTAGAGAAGTTGGTAAGAATTTGCATACAAAAATGGATAGACAAACAAGCTATACTCTGCAAGGAGCAGCATGGGTTTAGTAAAGGAAGGTCATGTTTTAACAATTTGCTCATATTTTATAACAATGTTACAGCCAAGCCGGATAAAGGGAATGGATACACTATGATAATGTTGGATTTTTCTAAGGCATTTGATAGGATACAACATGAAAGGCTGTTGCATAAACTGAAGAACATGGGATTGGAATATAAACTCTTGACTTGGATCAGGGGATGGTTGACAGACAAACAGCAAAAAGTGATATACAGTGAATCTGTCAGATTTAAGATGACCAGTGGTATACGTCAGGGTTCAATCTATGCATTAATGACATCAGGCAGGGTCTAATATCAGATGTGCAATTGTTTGCCAATGATGCAAAGATAGACAGGGCAATCAGGGATGCTACTGATATTCAGCACTTACAAAATAACTTGAACAGGCTAGAAATTTGTTCAAACGAAAATGGTTGTCAGTTGAATGTTAGTGAGTGTAAAGTTATGGAATCTGACATGATGAGATTTCCACCGGCATATTATATTAGCAGGGTCATGCTACAAGCAACTGAGGACATAAGGAATCTTGGCATATTGGTGAATACAAATTTGAAGTTCAAAGGTCACATAACAAAAGTTGCAAATCCCACTCAGAAGATAACTGAAATGCATTAGTCATTTTGTCTTCTTATAAGGCTTTGATAAGATCACATCTGGATTATTGTGCACAGATTTGATCTCCTGGATTCATTAGTAATAAAGAAACTGTGAAAAGGGTCAAAGAAGAGTTACAGAGATTATATCTGAGATTTATATTATGAGGACAGATTGTGAGTATGTGGATTACTGACTTTCGTTAACAGGAGAAAGAGGGGGTGATATGAAAGAGGTCTATTAACTTTTGAATGGGTGTTATAGGATATCATCTGATGAAATTTTTCATTATGTGGAAGGCAGGTAGAAAACATGGACGGCATCAATGGGAGTTAAGTTTATTCACAGTCAAAAAAGGGGTAAGGGCTGAGTTCTTCTCTCATAGAGCAGTGAATAAGTGGAATAGAGTGCCTTTATGGAGTGCATCTAGTGTGAATGAATTTAAGGGAAGGTATGACAGTTGGTTTGGGTGATTTATTGTCTGTCTCTCTCTCTCAATGACTCCTTGACTCTCTGAAGGTCTCAGATAATAATAATAATAATAACGTTCTTTACATTTGATTTTTCTTTCATTATTATAATGTTGTAATTCTAAAGCAACCATAAAATTTAAGATTTGCTACAGTAGCCAATTTAATGCGTACTGCACTAAATAAATTATTAAATTGATAAAAAAAAATACTTAGTTAGAATTCCAGTTAATATTAAAATAAAGAATAATAACTATCTATAATAAAGTATAAAAGAATAATAAACAATAAATAAATTACTTCTTTATAGCCAAGTGACAACACAATGTCTGCAACTTGGATCATGAAATTTTCGAAAGTGACGGAGAGCTTCTTGTTAGAGCCAGCGCTGCACTACTTAAAAGACAAAATCACTCAAATAAGTGTGTAATTTATTTGATTAAAAGCTTCGCTGAAATGACTGTGGTTTGAAAACTATTAGTTTTCAAAAGAGAGCAGTCAGAAACTCTCTTGACAACGAAACCTTTAATATTATTGAACATCATGCCTAAAACTTTTTTTTTTTTGTAAAATCTTTATCAATACACAAGTCATAGATGTAAAAAAACAAGTCTAAAAGGTCAAACCCTGGTATCAAAAACTATCATCCTTATGGTGAAAAGTGAATCTCATAAGTAACTCTTTGCTTTTGAAAAATCTGATATTTCGAAAAAAAAAAAAATTATTTTAAGGCAAAATATCTACCATGGTGTTCAATGTCAATATTCATCCATAGAAAAGAATTATATACCATTTAAAAGTTTGCTATTGAAAAAAAAAAAAAAAATTCTGTGAAACATAAGATTCCAGTTTACTGTGAAGGCTTTGGCCTGATCTCTAATGAAAATTAATTCAAATTTTCAATGCTTTCAGACTGGCAAAATCAATAATAATAAAAAAGAACTATAACAGGTGAATGTATGCTTCTTTAGCAGTGATGTCCTTTAAGTAGTGCATGGTGATGTGAAAGATAGAATCTTCATAAGCTCCAAGTCATTTATAAAACAATATTTTGCATCTTGGCTATTCAATAAGTTTTTTCTCTTCTTGACAAGTCATGTTGATAGTATCATTACTTTACTATGAGTGAGTGTTATATATATATATATATATATATATATAAAGCTAGAAGTTAAAGAGAAATATGGCTCTCAATGTTTACTGTACAAAAATCATAAGTAAATGTAAATGTTACAACACCAATATTTATCACCTGATCGTTTGGGTGTGAATTCTCTTGAATCCCGTGAGGTTTGGTAAGAAATATTATTTCCACTGCCACCGTTAATCCTTGCTGTTCCTTCGTTTTTCAGGGAATCGGCCTGTGATATTCTGCCAGGAGAATTTTCTGGCGTTGTTCCTTTAGAGCGACACGATACAATTTTAGCTCTTTCTTGACGTCGAAAGATAAGACTACTATGACCATCTCGACTACTTGAACGAAATTTCTCTACGGGTTCTTTTATTCTAAAGTGGGTTGAGAGAGGAAGCGATGGTAATGAACGTTCAGATGAACTACGTTTGGGAATTTGATCGTCTCTGATCAGTTTCTCCTCCTCGTCTCTCCGGGACTTAATGAATTTTTCTTTCCTTGGCTCTTTAATTTTGCTGTTAGACGGTCTTTGATTCATTACCTCATTCAAAACAAATGCATTTTCACACAATCAAACCATTTCACTAGCATACGTACATTTCCCCTGCGTTCCAAATGATCGCCATGTTGATAACAGCCAGAATTTTCGTAAAATCATAGGGTACTGCGAAAATGCAATTTTAATAAAAGAAGAGAGTTAAAATTTTAACATATTCAGAATTTTAATAAATATTAAAAAGGAATTTCTCTTCGATTACATTTTCTGATAATTTATTGATTTATTTATTTTAAATATTGGGATATTATTATTATTATTATTATTATTATTATTATTATTATTATTATTATTATTATTATTATCAGCTAACGCCTATTGTTCCCATATAGGGAGTAGGCAAGGCCGTTTACCCTATCTAGCGTTTATTATTATCATTATTTTAAAAAATTCAGCTAACTGTTTTATTATCTTATAGGGAGTAGACGAGGCCTTTAAACCCAATCTAGTTTTGCAGACCGAGAGAGCAATTCAATCTTAACCGATAGCCTATCAGAGATAGCGGGTCCATGTATATCACTATTTATATGCCGCACCGATGAAGAGACGGATAAACAAGGGTTATCTACATGGAATTAGAAGACGCATCGAGGGAAACCCATTATTCACACAGTACTTATCATGCTTCTGCTTAAGGAGAGGCATTGACGAAACACTCACAAATACCTATGACAACCCATTCCACTACACTTCGAGCAAAAATTCTAGTCCTAACACCCCAGCGAACAAAACTCTTACGATATTCAGGGGAAATCCCTCGTTCCTTCCTTTACTGCCATCCAAAACGAGACTAAAGTGTCAAACCTATTAAACTCGTTTAATAACTCAAAAGCCTTTATTTTATTTCATTTCTTTAACTTTTAGCTAGTTTCTGAAACATGAAGATCTTCAATTTATTCTCATATAGAATATTACACAGAGATGACATAATCTTTCCAATGCGCCTCGGGTTGCTCTCTATCATCTTAATCGCCAAGGAATCCAGATGACTGGATCTGCACATAAAAAAGGGAGCCGTATAAAAATCTTACGAAGAAGAATAAAACTTTTCGCTTTTCAATGTATTCTTCAATGACCATGTAAGCTGATTTGCTGTTTTGACTAATTTGACAATATGTCCTATAAAGTTCAAATTCCTGTGCACAATCATTCCCAAGTCACTGGATTGAAATGTATCCTGCACTTCACCCCATCAATAGAATACATAATTTCTAATGTTGCTTCTCAAAATGCATAACATTACCCTTGGTCACTTTAAACGGACAACATACTTATATCTCATAACGCATATTTATATTTATAATGTAGATATCCAAATCACTAGAATATTTACATTACTTCACTTGTCATTGTTCTTTCAAATATAGTATCATAATCAGCAAAGAATTGAATATTTCCCATCAGCCTGGTTCCCGAGTGGTCAGCATAGTCTCTCTCCAGCCAAAAGGCTGCTGGTTCGAATCCAGCCGTGGGCACGGATGTTTCTTTGTGAAAATACTAGTGGTGGTGGTCGGCAGTAGATGGTGTTGGTGTAGGTGATGAAGGTAGGTGCGACTGGTGAATATACAGAGTTGCAGAGAAGGTACCCTCCCGCGAAGAGTCGCTGGACTCCCTGGAGGTTTTGTGTAATAAAAATATTAATAATAATAATAATCGCATCCATAGCGCAATTTGAAGAACGACAGTACGTTGCGCCCTTCGATTGGAAAACGCCTAAGTTCGATTCTCGTCGTGACGGGAGGAATCTTTATATGGACTTTTTCAACTGAAGGCGAGATAGCCGATCTCATACAGAGGTAGCAGGGTTTTTCACTGGAAAACTCAGGTCTTTCAGTGGGAAACTTGGATTTTTCATCCTGCATACAGACAAATCGCCGTTTCGGAACACCTACAATTTACAGACAAAAAATACTAGTTGTAGTAGTAGTGGGCAGTAGATCGCGTTTATGTAGTAAAGTGGATGATTGTAGTGGTGAAGATGGAGTGATGTACAACAGTGGGTGTCCTCCCACGCTGAGTCTATGGAAACCTTGGAAGTGTCATGAATAAAAATAATGATAGTAATATCATTTCCTATATTACTGATGTACAAATTATACAACAGAGGACTGAGCATGGGGTAAAACATTACCAATTGTCTTATTCTGGAATCAACTAATAAGTAAACAATTTTTACTATCTGTCCATCAAAACACTTTCGAACCTACATCACCAAATTCATATCCATCTCCATTTCCTACAAATTATGCAACAGATTTCTATGTGTAATCCTGACAAATACCTTTTCAAAGTCCAGAGGTATCACTGAGTAGCAATTTCTTTTATCTAACCTCATTGTATTTTTATTATAAATATTAAGCATATTATTAATGCAAGACATACCCTTAAAAAGACCATGTTGCACCTTACAAAGTATCATATTCCGATCCACCAGTTCAAAATCCTGAACTTTGCAATTTTCCAAGACCTAAACAACCATTCCTTGAATGATGATTGGCCTATAATTTGACGCCCACTTGTCTATTGGTCTAGTGTCTTGAATTGGCACCTCCCCAGTACTGATTCTCAAATTAAATAATGAGATCAAAGAAGCTGATAATTCCCTATCGTAGTCTCATAATACAAATACGGGTTGAAATGCCAACTAAACCAATGGCTGTGTTGCAATAGAGGGTCTGCAATATTTTAAGCACCTCCATTTCTTCGAGCTCTGCTCTCCAATCAGTGATTGTCACATCCAGCAGCATTGTGCATTACCACCCAATCTTGCAAAATTATCACTCAGTGAATGAACTAATTGGTTCTTTCTGTTACATCACTAGCATTGACACTTTCTAGAGCCAAACTTTCATGGTCATTCATCCTTTTACTTTAAACATAGCGAAACTTTCTTTTAGTTGCAGTTTGCTTTCACTCATAATAGCTTTGACCATCCTTAACACCGAAGTCAACGTTATTCTTGTTCCTTGTATTACAAATTTCAGTCGTTTCCAATGGCGGCTTGTGGCTTGAAATCATGCGGTGCTGCCACTTTGGAAATATATATACACACTGTAAGTACAGTGTATACGTCTTTGGATAAAATATCAAAATTATGGTAATTTTTTTAAAAAAATTAAACATGAAAAAATATTTGTATGCGAAGGTTTCTGTGGTTTAGCAGTTCATAAGAAAGATTCCGGTAATTGGACCATATGTTTATTAAGCTAAATGGAAATAAAAAAACAAAACCGACAAGTTTCGTAAGTGGTTTGACTTATCAGGGGTCAAAGGTAACTAAAACTTTAAACACTAGAAATGTAAAATTACTCAAAATAATTCACAATGGATGCTGCCCTCCATCCATCTTCCATTTATCTTTTCCTTATCAATGATTATGTTTCTGTCTTTGTATTTGTTCACGTTCACATTGTTCGAGGTCTGACTTGTGTATATTTTTTATCAATGCTGACCAAATTTGGTGTAAAATTAGGCCCTGGTTTTAGTTACACTGCATTGAAAGTCTAAACATGTTTGCAGCGTCCTTAAATTTCCTTATGTAACAATTTTTTTCAATGTAAGACGTTTGTTTTTTGCTAGAGTACATTATGCAATCACGTTTCAATATAAATGTTATAGACAAAATAACGAAATTACTAAACAAACATGACATCAAAGTGAATTTTCTACAAGTGGAAAAAATATCAAGATTTCTACATCCCCCCAAAACCTCCACACCATCCTTTAAAAAAACTAGGTGTATATAAAATTCATTGTTCCTGTGGCATCTCCTATGTAGGCCAGACGGGATGATCAGGAGAAATTCGCATTAACGAACACCAAAAAGACGTACAAAAAAAGAAGGGAACACAAATCAGACTAGCATACCATACAACTTCCACCGGCCATAATGTACTCTGGCAAAAAACAAACGTCTTACATTGCAAGAAATTTACGGAAGCTGCAAACATGCTTAGCCTTCCATCGCAGTGTAACAAAAACCAGGGCCTAATTCTACGCCAAATTTGGTCAGCATTGATAAAAAATATACCTAAGTATAGCGCCCTTCGCCCACCTAAGTGCTACAAGATGGATTTTTATTATTTCTTATACAAAATAAGAGAACTGTATTGCATTGTTGATGATAAAATTAAATATTACAAGCAAATATAAATAAATTGATAAATAGATTTATACATCCAGAAAAATTGGGTCCTAGAGTTCCGTAGTGCCTATGCACGAAACGTCCCTGGTCGTTTCAGACTTATATAACTTTCGAAGACTGAGTGGGCTTTTCACTCTCTACCTATAGGGAGAAAAACGTGTTAAAAGATGTAATTTATTTATTCTATTATACTGTAAAGATATTGTTTTGTATTTAATCTTTTATCCTAAGGTTATTCGATTTTCTTGAAAATCGAACCTTAAGTTCGACATATCGATTTATTGTATTATATTGCACAATATATTATATTGTATTTAATCTTTTACTCTACTGTGAATTTTCTTGAAATGGATTCGCTACTGGTGATGACTGGGGTGCCAACTCACCCCCAAAAGTTAGATACTAAAACGATCTGTCCTACTCTCTCTGTAAGGGAACAAACCGAGTTAGTTGATTTTTTTAAAAAACATTTTAACCAAATGTATGCAAACTGAATTTGCGTAAGATTGCTTCGAAACTGGACTATTTGAATATAGAGATTTATGACTTCCAATCAATTGTCTTATTTTCCCATACTATTATATATAATAAGACAATTGATTGTCGTATTATCCCATAATGCAAAGCACACTTCCCTTTGGTCGTGCATAATTTCATGCCTTACGATATGCATCATTCAGTTTTGGAATCTCGTCTGGATTTAGCATCCGCTGATAAAACCTCAATAGAGGTCGAAACCGTCAGGTTAGTGGACTGACCATTTCATAACTCATTGGGGTATGCATGTCCGATTTGAATGCATCGATATCTACTGAAAGGGAATTGTTGAGGGAAACACTTGAGTGTGGCATGAGAGAGATAGAGAGAGAGAGAGAACGGGAAGAAAAGCGTGATGCGACTGGAAAGAAAGCAGCGTATCTAAGAAGAATAGTGATACCATAGTGAGGTTTGGTTGGCAGAAGATAATATGATAGCAAGAATAAAATGCACGATATTATGATATTTTCAAAGTCGACAGAGGGAAGATAAATGATACAAGAGGTTCTACTAATGACAAAAAAAAAGATACAAGCAGTAAACTTGCATCAGTAGGCAAGGAATTCAATAGGTAGTTTACATCAGGCTCTCTAATGTGAGATAGAGACCAACGTTGAATTGCAGGGTTTTTTTGCTCTGAGTCCTTAAGTATATGACAGAATGTCTAGGCGATATTGTAAAATTAGAGCAATGGGTGCAGGAATAGTAAATATTAACAGTGGTGGATTTCAACTATGGGGAAAATGGATTAGAAAGAAGAAGTTTTTCAAAAAAAAAAAAAAATCAGCTAACGCCATTTTATTCCCGTATACGTGGAGTAGGCGAGGCCATTTAGCCCTATCTAACTTTTGGAGACTGAGTGGGCAGTTCAATCTCCACTGGTACCAATCAGAGATAGATGGCCCAAGGCTATCACTAATTAAGCGGTACTCAGTGAAGAGAGACGGCTCAAATGTGCCGCCATCTCGTGGTCCCTAACCCTAACACAATATATTTTTAATGTCTGAAATAATGTGGGTTCTACGGTCGATTTTCTTGAGTTTACAGGACGAAAAACCCGAGTTTCCGGGAGGAAAAACCTGCTTGCCCGTGCCAGAGATCGACTAACTCGGTAACCGGTCGAAAAAAGGCTTAGAAGTTTTTTTAACACGAAATTGTCTAAAATTTCGCAGCCTATCAAGACATAATTACCTGAAACGTCGTGTAATGGATGGACTCGATTTTCAAGAGTGATGGTTCTGGTGAAAACATTAGAGATCTTATCTGCAACAGTTGAAATCACACTGCCTCCACATGGGGATTACCAAACATACCAACTTTTTGCTGAGTATAAGTATACTTAGAATTACAAAGCAGGTGATTAAGAGAAACTAAGGAATCAGGTTAGGAAAGGGCCATCGCATAGGTATTTGTCAGGGACAGAGAGAAAGAGGGGAATGCATGCATGCATGGTAATCAAGAGATATTTTTAGGGAACAGTATCAGAGTATATACCCAGAATCAGGAAAATAAATTACATATGAGTTACATGGGAGAATAGAGTCGTAAATCAGGGATTGTAGCAAAGTAAAAATGTATGGAGGAAATAAAATGAAAAAGTCAGTATCAAGCCAACATAAAATAAAACGTACAGGAATGCAGGGTACCCTCTGTGGTACAGAAAGAGTAAATATAATTCCAAGAGCAGCTGGCTGATGACGCAAAAAATTCCAAAGTTATTTACCTGTTCTATGTGGCAAAAAGAAAAAATGACTTAAACAACTGTTTATAGTAGGGGAGTAACAGATGCATACAAAATAGATCAGTTACTGAGTCATTGTTTTGAAAAGTTATCTAATCAGCATGAGATAATTCTGAAGATTCTGAAGTTCTTTTGATATTGTAAAACTTCAATGGAAATGGGCCATCGGATTAGGTTGCACAACAGCAATTTTATTACAAGATTGTGCAAGGGGATTGGCATATACTCTGACATTAATTTATGCTGTAGAAGTTCTAAGACACTGGAAAAAATCAAAGTAGATCCATTGCATGAAGAAGCCTCCATCTCAAGATTGGTACTTAGAGTGTTTCTAAATTGCAAAAAAAAAAAAAAAACCTGATTTCTGAAACATTGCGACTGTCTCCGCTTTCACTTCAATTAACCCAGAATTAATATTCTAACAGAGAAAACAGCAACAAAATTCTCTCTAGCCTAATTAAACCTTCAAAACCTCAGTTTTCATACAAGAAAATAAGGTGAACTTTTTTAATAAATTATAATTACTGTTTATAATTATAATTTCTCATACATTTTTGTTTATTAAATTACATACTTTGCATATATAAATATTTGACATGTGTATGTGGTAACAAGTGTTTGGCAGACAAGTTGACATCTTCTGTTGCTTCCCTTGCTCAGCTGATTTCTATAGTGAGTTGCAATGCATATATATTTTTCTCACAACCTTTTTTTCAAACCATATCATTAAAATTAATTTAATAATACAATAATAAGTTTTACATTGAATAATATTATAAAATATTGGTGATCAAAATGGGATGTGTCAATGAAAATCAGCACAAATTAATTTAACGATGGTGGCCTGAGGAAACTACAGTATGTTACAAGCTTTCATTAGGCCAGAGATTGATAAATAATTTAAATGTAATTTTATATTTTCCAACATGCCACACCATTTATGCAAGTGTACTAATGCTCTTTATGGTTATGCTTAACGCCTGCATAGCTCAGTGGATGTGGCGTTTGCATTCCATGGATTGACCGCACGAAGGAAGACTTGCTTTCGAATCTAGTCGTTGACTAGAAGAAAATTTTCCAAGCCGTTTTTCGACCGGTTCCCGAGTTAGTCGATCTCTTACACGGGAAGCAGGATTTTCCCCTGGAACTCGGGATTTTCGTCCTGAAAAATCGACCGTAGAACCCACATTATTTCAGACATTAAATATATTGTTTTAGGGTTAGTGACCAATTATTGAGCCGTCTTTCCGCACTGCGTGCCGCGTAATTAGTGATAGCCTTGTGCCAGCTATCTCTGATTGGCTGCCAGTGGAGATCGAACTGCCCACTCAGTCTCCAAAAAGTTAGAAAGGGCTAACTGGCCTCGCCTACTCCCTATAAGGGAATAAAAAGTCGTTAGCCGATTTTTTTTACTTATGTTTTTTTAATGTATGAACTTTAAAAAAAATTCATACATTAAAGGTATTTAGGAGTAAATTTGTTGGGACCTAACCCTCGTCTTATGTAAAAAAACATTTACAGGACCGTAGTCTCACAAAGATTGAACACCACTGCTCTAGTAGACAACTGGAATCGAACTGTGTTTTCCATTTTCCAGTGGATTATTAATATGTATGCATATATTTTAAATATATTCAGACTGAATAAAATATAAGGAAAAAACCCATTAAAACTACTAATGTTTACTATTAGCGAAAAGTACACTCACTTCTAGCTTTTAATTAACTTTTACAACTTAATGTCATTGAGTTTTTATCCCTTATCTTCGACTTTATTTCAGGATAGCGAATTGTAATCAAAGTACTAACCTCTGTAAAACCTGATGTAAAAATCTAAGGATTCCAAAGTCTTCAAGAAATCTTGACGATAATACATGAGATAATATTGTCATCGCGCATTCCTAAACACTTACTATGATTACCTGATTGTAGTTTCCACTTTATCCCCCAATGATTCCATTCCGAAGAATGTTCACATAGGATAACCCATTCCATCCAACACACTGTGTGCAATATATTATCGTTCATTTAGACTAAAACTGCTTACCGAGTTTTCTTTATGCTTGATGAAAACCCCAAGTACCCAATAAAAGAAGAAAAAAAAACACCTATTTCCATATAG
Organism: Typopeltis vanoorti; assembly: GCF_054136105.1. Lineage (NCBI taxonomy): Eukaryota > Metazoa > Arthropoda > Arachnida > Uropygi > Thelyphonidae > Typopeltis > Typopeltis vanoorti. Next base: position 43,212,482 of record NC_143557.1, on the reverse strand, counting down.
AAACTTCAATCTCACTTTCAGTAGAAACATTCCGCAAAAAATTTCTCGTTACGGTGGGAATGAAATTCATTTGATCTCAAATTCATAGATGCAATGTCCTATGGTTCTTCAAATTTTGCTGGGTGTTGCTGTTGAACAGTGTATTTTTCCATTCTTCGATATCAAGCAGAGCAAGCTGAGATTGTATCTGAAACGTATTTTTAAATTCGGAATAACTTGAAGAACGTATAGAGCGATGAACGCACACAATTTGAATAGTGACACCATATGGTGGCGGCAATTGACTGCTATCAAGTGACAATAGGGACTCTACTTAATATAGTTGATAGTATTCGGCCTGATATCTGTGATTGGATAAGATTCGAGACTGACTTACCCTAATGATAGTAAATTCAATTCATCTTACTGTATCTATAGCAAATTCAGTACACAGAACTTTGACGATTCATGATCATCTGCAAACAATGTCTTAAAAACTCTTATCTTCATGCCATATTTTTATTGGGAGTTTATTTTCTACCTTTCAATTGCATCAAAATGTAATCTTGCCTTTTCTCTTGTAAAATATCCTCGCTTACTGACCCATGCTCAGCAATAGCAACCACAATGAAGGATTCACACCCTTTCTAACTTTTTGTGTCTCCTTGGACTAATCACTATAGATCTTCTAGTATAAACTATTCACAGCAATAGCTTCCACATCCTTTAAAAACAGGCATTTATTTCTTCTAAGATGATGTTTTATCGCCAATCCATGAAATCTATACATATTGAACAGCTGGTTCGCCTTAGAATACTGTTTACATGTTTAGGAGGTGACAGCTGACGGCTCTAAAAATTGTTTATGCTACTCAGAGAAGAGCAAGTCGGCTGATGATCCATTCCTCACTGACTCACTTCAATGTATATCTTCTAGACCAGTGCTTCCCAACTTCTGTATGTCAGGGCCCCCTTTGGAAAAATTTGAAGAAAAAGCGTAATATAGACATATATTATTAATATTTATTGTATTTATATACAATACAAAACAGACACAGCGAATATTGCAAAAATCAAATGCAAATATTACATTTTTAGCATCTTACATAGACGTTCGAAATGGCATATTATCTCATATTATGTATAGATAGATATATTGTTATTTTACATTTGCAATACAAGCACATGAAACGTAAAACGATTAGTAATAAAGAAAGAATTAAAAACATAAAAAGTTTAATAACAATTTAATGTGATGGATGTGTTAAATACTGCTACACAAAAATTCAGTATCAGGTGAAATATTTGAAACAGCAGATCTTAGATTTTTCTGTTTGGAAATGAAACTTCAAAGAGCGCCTCCGTAGCTCAATTGGAGGAACGATGGTACATTGCGCCCTTCGATTGGAATAGGCCTAAATTCGATTCTCGTCGCGACGGGAGGAATCTTTATCTGGACGATTTCAATCGAAGGTGAGTTAGCTGATTTCCTACGGAGGTAGCAGGGTTTTTTCTCCCAGAAACTCAGGTTTTTCATCCCGCATACAGACAAACCGGCCCTTCAGAACACAGACAATTTACAGACAAAAAAATACTAGTTGTGGTGAGCGCGGTAGATGGCATAGATGGAGATGATTCGTAGTAGAGGTTCGGTGTAGTGGTTGAGGCAGTTGTAGGTATCCGCCCGCGATGAGTCTTCAGACTACTTGGAGGTATCAGGAATAATAATAATAATAATAATAATAATAATAATAATAATAATAATAATAATAATAATAATAATAATAATAACTTATATGAATAAGCATATATTTACTAATATTCATTAACCAATGAAATACGCAGGAAGCAAAATTTGTGAAACCGCACCAATGTGCGATTTTTTTCCATTAAAATGTAAAAAAGAAAAAAAGAAATAATAAATAAAAATTAAATACGTTTCTTTTAAGATAAAAAAATCTACTTAGTCTTAAAGCATTTTAAATTTGTTTTCATTATTTTACGGCCCCTTCAACAAAACCTACGCCCACAGTTTGGGAAGCGCTGTTCCAGACGCACTGTTTTCTTTCCTGTTTCTTTTATCAGTACTTTAACTGTCACTGATCCGCTTAATGGACAACCATCCTTCCTACATATAGTTTAGCCTGTTAAAAGAAAGGCATAAAACTGCAACCCTGTTCAACCTACTATTTCCCTTCCTTTTTTATTCTATCTATCACTTTCCTCTCGAATAAACTTCTTCAAGAAGTATTCTTAAAGAAAATCTCAAATTCTTTCTTTGATCTTCAAAGATTTGTCTCTGCAGCGTTGCCTTCAGAGACAGATCTCTAAAGATAGATCTGTCTTTGAAGAGTTCTCTAAAGTTATCTCTCCAAAAGAATCTAAATATATATATCTTTTGAAGAAAAAGCTATCTTCTCTCCCTTTAAACCAAAAATGTGGAAATGTTATATCGATGACATCTTTTTAATTTGTGGCCACGGTCCTGAATCTCTAAAGAACTTCCATGACCATCTCAACAGTCTACACCCAAATATCAACTTTACTGCAGAATTAGAGGTTGATAACACTCTCCCTTTCCTGGGTGTTAGACACACTTGCATTTCTGAGAAATTAAAATCTTAATTTACAGAATACCAACTCACACCCAATATCTCCATTCATTATCCCATCACTATCCCCCTTAAAAAAAGTGTAGTATTATCTCTGCCCTAGACAAAGATACTCCCTCACTCCTGTGTGAAGAGGAAGATACTAACAAAGAGCTTCAGTTTTTTCTTACTTCTTTTCAACAAAATAATTATTCGAAGCAAACAATTAATAAGTTACTTTTCAATTCACCTCCTCGCCATACTGAAGACACAAATAGCGAGAAAGGCCTGTAGAAATGACTAAACAAACACACGAAACGACAGTAATAAGTTTCAATAAGTAAATATTTCATTCTGAGTCTGTACAGTTAATTCAAACAATACTAGGGATAACATACAGGTAGGGAGCATTACAATGGAATACCAGTATGCGTGCAGTAGCGTGTTATATATTTAAATTAAAATATATCTGGAGAAAAAATAGATTGCATTAAAATAAGATAAAAAAAAATTGGGAGCCTGTGTCGCTCATTGGATGTGGCGTTTGCATGCCATGGCGATTGACAGCTGTGGTGTGTAAACACTACCACGACGGTCTAGTTTCGAGTCTAGTCGGCGACTTGAAGAAATTTTTCTAAGGCCGTTTTGTGACCGGTTCCCGAGTTGGTCGATCTATGGCTAACCCACGGACAACCCAGAAAGTCGAGTTTTTCATCCTGTAAACTGAGGAAAATCGACCGTTGAACTCACACTATTTCAGACATTAAATATAATCTGTTAGGGTTAGGGACCACGAGATGCGAGATGGATGTACTTGTTGAGCCATTCTCTACACTGCGTTCTTCTTAATTAGTGATAGCCTTGGGCCAGCTACTGTGAATGGGTACCAGTGGAGGGTGAACTGCCCAGTCAGTCTCCAAATGTTAGATACGGCTGAATGACCTCGCCTACTCCCTATACGGGAATAAAAAGGTGTTAGCTGTTTTTGTTAAATATATATATATAAAAATTATTTTACACAATTTTGTATGACAATTTCTCATGCTTTAGGGATAACAAGAACGTCATTACGGTTCAGATTTGGTCTGTAACGTAGGGCTTCAGCACTTTCTTTATATAAACGTTTATGTTTATATAAAGATCTATATAGAGATTGGTCCTTTTCCAATGGATCTAATGGTTGGGGCTTACAACTCCGTTGTGTGGGAGGCCAGATTTCAGCGGTTTGATAAGACAGATATGGTCCTGATGTTCCGAAATGCGTTTGCTGATGGATCTACTTGTCTATCCATAGTAGGACAATTTACAGAAACAAGGGACCTCGTACACGCTTGGTACCATCAAAGGAGAATGTTTATCTATGGGAGAAGGTAGCAAGTTATGGATCTAGTTGATTGGTTTGTAGGTAGCAGCAAGTTTGTATTTCTTCAAAGTTTAGGACAGACTTTCAGAGATGCCTTTGACATAACGAATGGGAGTCATATGGCATTGTTCTTGTCTCGGTTGATGTGTGGGGAAGTGACTGTTGATTTTTTGAGTTGTTTTAGGATTATATCCATTCGGTATGGCCGCATTTTTGATTATTTCCAATTCTTGGTTTAGAGATTCTTCAGAGGAACAGAATCTGTGTGCTCTGGTTACTAATGATTTAATTATGCCAAATTTTTGAAATGGATGATGAGCAGAAGAATTGTGAATGTAGCGACCTGAAAATGTCGGTTTGTGATAGACATAAGTGGAGATGGAACCATCTTTTTTACTCTGGATGTGTAAATCCCAAAAGGCGATCCCCTGTGGAGATTCTTTTTTTAGCATGAATATGATGCGAGGATGAAGAAGGTTTATTTTATCGAGAAATATAGTTCTTGTTCAGAATGACCCCAGACAATAAAGAAGTCATCAACATATCGTAGCGAAATTTTTTGTTTAGGTATAAACGTGAAAATGTTTTCTTCAAGGTATTCTAGAAACAAGTTGGCTTGGTGATAAGGGAGACCTCATTGCTGTTCCTTCCTCTTTCTAGTAAATTTTCTCTTTCCAAGTGAAGTATCCGGACGTAGTAACAACTTTGAATAATTCAGCAATATTGGATGCAAATTTGTTAGTTAAGAAGTCTATCATTTCCTTATGGGGAATATTAATGAAGAGGGAGACAATTTCGAATCTAATTAACATGTCAGTTTCCAACAGATGAATGTCTTTTACTTTTGGGTGAAACTCTGTGGAAATTGAGTATGCCCAAACAAAGACATGACAATTATTATTAATATTATTATTTTAACGGTGTCTCCATGGAGTCAAAAGACTAATCGCGGGTGACCCGACATTGACACACTAACCATTATTTATACAATACCTGTCATACTTCTTAAATTCATTTACTTTAAGCATTCACAACCATCTCTGGCAAAGCATCCACCCATTGACAACCCTCCAAGTAAAAAGTCTAGTCCTAACACCTTTGTTAACCACACTTTTACACAATCTTCAGGGATGGCCCCTAGTAATCTAACTCCCTGCACTGGTCTTAAAAATATTATCATTATGAATCCTGTAAAATCCCTTTAACAATTTAAATGCCTTTATCATGTCTCCTCTCCTACGTCTAATAGCTAGTTTTTGGAGTTGCCAAAATATCATCAATCTATCATAATAGGGAACATCCCACTGACCTGCAATAATCTTTGTAACTCGCCTCTGAATCCTCTCCACCACTTCCCCATCAACAAGGAATCCAGGCAACCAGATCTGTGCTCAATAGTCCAAATGTGGGCATTATTAATGCCTTATTGAGTGGAACAATAACCTCCCTATCCCTGCTTGCTAGTGTGTTCCTCAACAACCGTGTAATTTGATGTGATGTTTTGGCAATCTTTGAAATATGCCGTTTAAACTTAAGTTCTCTGTCCACAATAACTCCCAAGTCTCTTCTCTCATCATCTTCTTGCCGTTCAGTTACGTTAATATAGTAAACAACATGTGAGGTCATCCTCCCGAAGTGCACCTTACACTTAGCCACGTTGAACTGACAGCCATTTACCTTAGTCCATACCGTCAGCCTATTTAAATCATCCTGTAAGATACTTAAATCATTTGAATTCATTATCGCTCTTCCCATTTTGGATCATCAGCAAACAAGTGGATATTTCCTTTCAAAGTATTTCCAATATCAGTGATGTACAAATTAAACAATGGAGAACCAAGCACTGAGCCCGCAGGTACACCATTATTCACTTGCATTTTCCTGGATATCTGTCCTTTGATATCTGTCCACCAGCCATCCTATAATCCAAATCACCATCTTCGGATCCGTATCTATTTGCTCTAATTTATGCAACAGAGTTCCGTGAGGAATCCTGTCAAAAGCCTTTGCAAAGTCAATCAGTATCACTAAGTTAGGATTTCCTTTATCCAACTCCACTGTTACTTTATTATAGAAAGTATGCAAATTACGTAGGCAAGACCTACCCTTCACAAAACCATGTTGCCCTTATAAAGTATCATATTCCTGTCCACCCAGTCCTAAATACTAATTTTTCCCAATTTCTCCAAAATCTTAACCGCCATTCCAGATATATTGATTGGTCTATAATTTGCAACCTCAGTCTTAGAGCCTCCCTTGTGCAATGGAACTATTTTTCCCTCTTTCCACTCTATTGGCACTTCACCAGAACTCAGGCTTAACTTAAACATCTTGGTTAGAGGAGTTGCTAATTCTCTTGCACATTCTCGTAACACATGGGCCGATATGTCATCTAACCCAATGGTAGTGTTAGCATTAAGATTCTTTAATATATTAAGCACCTCAATTTCGTGTATCTCTAGACTCTCATCACTCAATGGCACATTTGATACTGCACTATCACTACCAAGTGGTACACTTTTGCAAAATGATCACTATGCAACTCAACTATTTGATTAGCTTCTGTAATTTCCCCACTATCAACAAGTTTTAACTAGCCACATAGCGAAAGAACTCTTTAGGGTTTCTTTTGGATTCATCAACTAGCTTCCTCTCATAATTAGCTTTGGCTTTTCTTACCATACAGCTTACTATCTTTTCCTGTATCTTGTATTGCTCATTGGAAGGCTCATCACATTTCTCTTTATACGTCCTCCACTACCTTTTCTTTATCTGCAACTCCTGTTTGATAGTATTATCATTCATTTTACTACTACTTGATTTCTCCTTCTGACTGTACAGCTTTCTTCAAATACTCTTTGACAATCTCCCATGCACCACCAACATCTCTCCCCTTGAAATTCTCATGCCATAGTACAGCTGAAAGCTGACTTCTCAGCTTGTCATAATCACCAGCCTTGTAATTCAGCATATACTTCATTCTTAATACAAAATTCAGCACATCTTACAATCTCCCAGGTCAAGACCACATGATCGCATTCCCCAAGTGGATATATTGTAACTAAATTACTTATTGATATGTTCTACGATATTATGACCAGATCTAACGCTCTAGAATCTCTTGTCCTTTCTTTTACATGCTGTCTCAGGTAATTATCTCACAACTGTATAAATTCCGTTCCCTTTGTTCATTGTGACCATTCCTTCCTCGAATCTATGTCCCCAAAGTTAAAATCCCCATAATAATTACTTGGCCTTCACTCATCGTGCTAATTTGCCAATACATGCTATCTACATTCTCCCTTGTTCCCCTTGGATTATAACAACAACCAATTACATATTTCGCCTTGTAATTTCTCTATCTCACACCAAAACAGCCTCGAATGAACTGCCCTCTACATATCTGTCACAGTGAGGCACTTCTATCTTTTTTGGTTTTAATGCTTCGTCTATCATTAAAAAACCCTTCCCCCCATTCTGTCATCTCTGTCCTGCCTAAAAATACTGTACCTCTAACATTCGATCCCAATAACTATATCATTCTTAGTTAACCAAGTTTCGTTAATTCCTATAATTTTTGGCCATGTTGTACTAAGTAATGACAAAAATTCTTCACACTTATTCCGAATAATTCGAGCATTAGTATACGTAAACTGCAATACTCCCTTCCTCCCATAATCTCCCTGTGTGCGAATTAGTCCACTCTGTATATATACTGTTAATATTCTGCGAACAATGAATCCCAAATTCACAGCGATTAATGACCTTAGTACTATATACATCTGACTCTATCACCTGCCTCCCTAGCAAATCCCATTTCCCTGTTTTTGACCCTTTACTCTCTCCTTTATCAATAAATGTTCTAAATGCCAAGCTCCTAATCCATTCAAGTGCAAACCATCTCTCTTAAAATACTCATTCCTTTTATCAAACTCATCCCAGACATTCATAAAATGAATATTCAGTTTCATTTCTTTGCAAAACCTTTTACACAATCATGGCACCATTTCATTTATTATAATTGCTCTTCTGTTCAATTCATTACTATCAAATCGTAGTAGCACACTCATGACCTTTTCACTCTCGCTCTTTGCATTCATTAAATGAATTAAATTAATTTTCTTAAAAGTTCTTTTGTTAACAATGGATACTCTCTTAAAAAGATTAATAAATTTCTCTCTGCCCACCGCTCAACTGCTTCTGAAGATTTTTCTCCACCAAGAGCTTTTATTTCGTTACCATACATTAGCTCTCTCCCCAAAAGTAGCCAAAATGCTTTAAGAACTTGCTTCTCTCCGTTTCCTAAACTTCGCTCCGTACTAACTACACCTAAAATGAAACATCTTCCTACTCAGTATCCAGGAGTCTACAAGATTTTGTGTGATTGTGGAAAACCATACTATGGCCAGACAGATAAATCCATTCTTTTACGCATGGAAGAACACCAAAGAGACATTTCCTACAACAGAACCAGAGCCAGCGCTCTCTCTAGCCACGTTCTCTTCTCTGTCAACTCGGATGAAGGCCGCCAACACCTCGTAGACTGGCCACAAAATTCTAATATCCATGTGTGCTATGATGAACTTGAAAGAAGAATAATTGAATCTCTAGAAATATTGCCTTGATTCATCTCATATTAATAACAGCCTTATCCACAATATTTCTGATGCACATATTGTTACTGTCCAATATAAGCACACCGCGTCAGCTCACGCACGTAGTCAATTTAAGTTGAAACTCAAGCACGCATTCCTGTTTTTAGATGTACTGTGTTTTATACTAGATCTGTTAATGTATTTTGTCTATTTTGTCATGTCTCTGTTATTTTTTATTTAATTCTTTGCCTGTGATACCTGAAGAAGTTGAAGTTTAACAATACTAGTCGAATCTTAACATTAAACTTTTCTTTCTCGGTATAGAGTCATTTAAATTCATTTACACACACACACACACACACACACACACACACACACACACACACACACACACACACACACACACACACACACACACACACACACACACACACACACACACACACACACATAGTTAGAAAGATATTTAATGACTAAAAAACCGAGAATTAATTAAAAGCTTTCATAATAAAAAACACAACTGTTTCGGCTTTTTAGGGCCTTGATCAGGTATCTTTTTAGGAAGAGGAAACAATAATAAAAACTGAAGATTGTAAAAAACAAAGATGCACAGATAAATTGCAGTACATAACTGAAATAAAAAACGTGGTATTAACATTCAAGTTTTTCTATTTTACGTGTCATTGTTTGTTGTACGCGTGGTAGCAGACTCTCGAGATCTCCAGTACCGAACAACAACAGTACGGATATCAGGGATGTTATAGCTTAACTGATGTTTAAATGTTCAGGTTTACCGTCGATCTCCCTGGATTCTAGTATCTTTCTTTTAAATTCATCATGGCAGCGGAAAATATTTTCAGATCTATCCCAGGATATTGAGTGACCTTGAAAATCATCATGAGGATTATTTCGAGAAGAGAATATGGCTGGATAAGGCACAGGCATGTGAGCTTTTATAGGAGATGTCTCTTTTATGTTCCTCCATACGAAGTTCAATAAACTTATAAGTTTGACCATAATAAGTAACATTACAGTCACACCATAGTTTATATACGCCAAGATATTTCAGATTGTGATGCTTGGGCTTAGGATGGCTTATAAGAAGTCGGATTTTTGGAAGTGTAGTGAATAAAGCCCTGATGTTGTACTTCTTAAGGACTTTAGCCAATTTTTGGGAGACCGAACTGATGTATGGGATTGAGATGCTACCTTTAAAATTGGTACTTTCTGTATTGCAGTGCCTAGGAGGATCTATGAGAATTTTCTTAATGGTTTATTATTATTATTATTATTATTATTATTATTATTATTATTTTTTTTTTTTTTTTTTTTATTATTACAGGCGACTCCAGGGAGTCGTTAGACTCATCGAGGTAGGCCCTAAACATCATGTGCACACAACTGTAAGATACTATCACAGTATCTGTCATACCTTGCCTTGAACTCACTCACCGTCATAGCACCCACAACAGACTCTGGCAGCTTATTCCACTCATTTACCACTCTAAAAGTAAAGAACACAGTTCTAAAACCCCTGCTAACCACGCTCTTTCCCAGCTTTCATGGGTGTCTCCCCTAGTATTCACCGCCAGTCCTGATCTCAAAAATATCCTGTGAATTAATCCTATAGAAACTCTTTAGCAATTTGAATGTCTCAATCATATCTCCCCTTTTCTGCCTATTAACTAATTTCTGCAACCCACAAATCTTCAACCTGTTAAGGTTCATTCCACAGACGTGCTATCATCTTGGTCACTCGCCTCTGGATCCTCTCAACCTCCTCCACATCAAGAAGAAACCTAGGTGACCTAATCTGGGCACAGTAGTTGAGATGAGGTCTTATCAAGGCTCAGTACAGAGATAGAATAACTTGCTTGTCTCTGCTCGTCAAAGTATTTTTCAACAACGAAGTGAGTTGATGAGCTGATTTAGCCACTTTTGCAATGTTCTCCCCTAACCTTCATCTCCCTAGCCACCAACACTCCCAAGTCCCTGGCCTCATCAATCTCCTGGAGTACAATTCCACCAATGTGGTATGCAACTGCTAATCTTTTCACCCCAAAATGCATAACCTTAAATTTTCTCACATTAAATTTACATCCATTCCTTATTCTCATTCCTATTCTCCTTAGCCCAGAACTCCAATCATTCCAAGTCGTCCTGCAATATTTTGACATCTTCTTCATTCACTATTGCCCTACCCAACTTTGCATCATCAGCGAACAAATGAACCTTTCCTCTTAGATCCTTCCCTATATCGTTAATGAAGAGATTAAACAGCAGTGGTCCAAGAACAGAACCCTGTGGCACACCACTAGTCACTGGCCGTCTTTTGGATTCTACTCCTGAATTAACTACTCTCTGATATCTCTTCATCAACCACCCACGTATCCATTTCACCAACCCTATATCCATTCCCATATGTTGTAGTTTACGAATTAGAATTCCATGTGGTATCCTGTCATATGCCTTTGCCAGGTCCAGCATTATCACTGTAAAACCATTACCCTTATCCAGTTCAGCCGTCACCGTGTTATAAAACATGAGAAAGTTACTGAGTCATGATCTACCCTACACAAAGCCATGCTGTTTTCCCTGTACAGTATCTCATTTTCATCAATCCATTCCTGTATTTTTCCCTTGACTACTTTCTCCAAGACCGTGTCGACGACTCCTGATATGCTGATCGGTCGGTCATTTGCGTCAGTAGTCTTGGATCTTCCTTTATGCAGTGGAACTATTTTCCCCTCTTTCCACACCTTCGGGACTAAACCAGACCCGAGACGCAGATTAAACAACATGGTCAAGGGCACTGATAATTCTTTAGCCGCTTCACGTAAGACTCGTGCCGGTTAACATCCAATCCCACAGATGTATTCACATTAAGGTTCTATAATAGACTATTCACCTCCACTTCATTCATCACAATTCCCGTATAAACTAATGGTTCCTTGATTTTTTGCATATTGAAAGAACTGTTTGGGATTCTCTTTAGCTTGCATAACTAGTTTCCTTTCATAATCCGCTTTTGCTTTTTTTTACCACAGTCGTTACCCTTCTGGCCTGCGCTTTATACCGTTCCTGTGCCTGTAGGTCACCTTTCTCTTTAAATTCCCTTCACAATTGTTTCTTTTTTTGCAGCTCAAGCTCAATGGTGTTATTCATCCATTTAACCCCTACTTGTTTTAATATTCGGTCCCTAGGTATACAATCAGCCATAACCTCCTGTACATGCTCCTTGACCACTTTATAATATTATCCATTTTATTCAAAGACATATGAGAGGCGATTAATTTCTTTTTGAAGTTCATCTGGATCGTTTAAAAGAGAGCGTTTTCTTTGTCCCAAGGTGGAAATAGTTCCGAGTTTTTGTGGTGGAAAAGTATGAAAAAAATTGTGAAGATATCTAGTATGTAAAAAAATTGTGAAGATATCTAGTTTTCTGTACATAGAGATTCTAAATTTTCAAGAGCAGCATGAGAGTTTTATATCCAGGAATGGTAGGGAGTTTTCATGTTCTAGTTCGGCTGTGAATTTTATATTTGGATGTTGGTTATTGAGATGATGAAGAAAATCCATCAGAGAGTTTTTGCCGTGACTCCATATAATAAAAATGTCATCTACATAACGCTTCCAAAATTTTGGTTTAAACGAAAAAAAAAAACTGATATCGGTCTTGTTTCCAAGTCCTCAAGGTAAATATTCGCTAGAATAGGGGATAAAGGGTTCCCCATCGCCAAGCCTTGGTTCTCTTTATAGATGGTGTCTTGATATCGGAAGTAGCCAGTTTAAACGCAATTCTTTAATAAAGCAAACATTTTTTTGGATAATTTATCCTTTAGTAAAATTAATACTTCTTCGGTTCGTACATTTGTAAATAATGAAGTAATATCTAAACTGGCTATAATATCATTCTCGTTGATGGATATATCTTTTATATGTGGTCTGAACGATCAATCTGTGATATGTTGATACTATCCATCAACTAGAATAATTCCTTATTATGGTCAAACTAATAAGTCTATTAAGCTTCGTATGGAGGAACATGAAAGAGACATTTCCTATAAAAGATCACATGCTAGTGCCTTATCCAACCATATTCTCTTCTCTAACAATCCTCATGATGATTTTCAAGGTCACTCAATTTCCTGGGATAGATCTGAAAAACATTTTCCGCTGCCATGATGAATTTGAAAAAAAAGATAGTGGAATGCATGGAGATCGCCCTTAATCCTGAACATTTAAACAACAATTTAAGCGATAACATACCTGATAGCGATATTGCTGTTATTCAGTACTGGCGTTCTCGAGAGTCTGCTACCGCACATACAACAAACAATGGCACGTAAAATAGAACAACTTGAATGTTAATACAACTTTTTTTTTTATTTCAATTATGTACTGCAATTTATCTATGCTTCTCAGCTTTTTACAATCTTCAGTTTTTATTATTGTTTCCTCTATCTAAAAAGATACCTGATGAAGGCAGTAAAAACCGAAACTATTTGTGTTTTTATCATTAAAGCTTTTAATTAATTCTCGGTTTTTTATAGTTATTAAATATCTTTCTAAATGTGTCAAAGTAACCGAGTCAATGCTCATGAACACTTATATACAGTATATATATATATATATATATATATATATATATGTTAAAGATACCAAGTAATTTTAAACCTGGTTTTACTCCATTTCCCAAGTAAGCAAACAGACTAAAAGTCAAGTTTGCGCCTGCAATTGATGCAAGTCTAACTGATCCCACAGGTAGTGCAGGACCAGAGCAACTCGTGGCAAAGGTGGAACAAGCTCCGATCACTAATCCTAATATTTACCCTTAATGCCAAAACACATCTCCAAGAAGGGGATGTATGATGTTTTGTATTAAAGGCAAGGGGCCACTACCCAGACCGGTTTCGACCTTTATTGAGGTCTCTTTATACCCAAGGTAAAAATACTTCCTACATTTATATCTCCTCCAGAGATTTTTATTTATTTAATAAGGTTAAAACACCTTATGGTAACTTGTTTTGGTAAAATACTTACAAGCTCTGAATTACTAAATCTTGGTATTTCTAGCCTAGCTCCCACTGACGAGACCTCAATAAAGGTCGAAACCGGTCTGGGTAGTGGCCCCTTGCCTTTAATACAAAACATCATACATCCCCTTCTTGGGGATGTGTTTTGGCATTAAGGGTAAATATTAAGATTAGTGATCGGAGCTTGTTCCACCTTTGCCACGAGTTGCCCTGGTCCTGCACTACCTGTGGGATCAGTTAGACTTGCATCAATTGCAGGCGCAAACTTGACTTTTAGTCTGTTTGCTTACTTGGGAAATGGAGTAAAACCAGGTTTAAAATTACTTGGTATCTTTAACATATTTATACCCAAGGTAAAAATACTTCCTACATATATATATATATATATATATATATATTTTTTTTTTTTTATTTATTTTTTTATTTTTATTTGCATGGTTTTTAAATATACGTGTTTAATACCAATTCGTTTTTTTTCCCTTTTAACTCTAATATTATTATTATTATTCCTGATACCTCCAAGGAGTCCGAAGACTCATCGCGGGAGGACACCTACAACTGTCTCTACACCTAACCTCTACTACGAATCAACGCCATCTATCGCCCACCTCCAACATCGCCCACCTCCAACACCACCACAACTAGTAATTTTTGTCTGTAAATTGCGTGTGTTCTGAAGGGCCGATTTGTATGTATGCGGGATGAAAAAGCCGAGTTTCCGGGAGAAAAAACCCTGCTACCTCCGTATGAGATCGGCTAACTCACCATCGATTGAAATCGACCAGATAAAGATTCCTCCCGTCGCGACGAGAATGCATACAAATATATATATATATATATATATATATATATATATATGCATACAAATATATATATACATACAAATCGGCCCTTCAGAACACACGCAATTTACAGACAAAAATTACTAGTTGTGGTGGTGTTGGAGGTGGGCGGTAGATGGCGTTGATTCGTAGTAGAGGTAAGGTGTAGAGACAGATGAAGATATCCTCCCGCGATGAGTCTTCGGACTCCTTGGAGGTATCAGGAATAATAATAATAATAATAATAATTCCTCACGTATATTTTAAATATACGTGTTTAATACCAATTCGTTTTTGCTTTTTTTTTTTTGTTTGTTTTAATGCTAGAATGCGCATTTGTTTATTTCTTTTAGTTTATTTTCTTTTTAGTATTATAGAGGACAGCATCATCGTAAAGCTTCCGTGATTTTTTTTTTTTTTTTAATTAACTACGGAGTACACGTGTTTTGGTTGTTTTATGCGATGTGTGGTAGTTATAGTTACCAGTGAGTCTTTTGACCTGTCATTATGCTTTTTTTATTTGCTTTTTTATTAAAACTTTTTTAACTCTGTTCGGAAGAGAAACACAGATTATTCATATAATGGATAGAATTTGTGATCCATATTCTCTTATAAGCATGGTGACAAGCAAACGTTATTTCGTTCTCCCAGTTTGTGCTGGAACAGATAAGTCAAATGTTATCATTACCAGTGGAAATAATTCAGTAGTAATAGTTTCGGTAGGTATTTACTACTTGTTATTATTATTATTTTAAGTTTTTACTTGTAAAACGAATATTTCACCTGTTCAGCCGCAATTATTGCTAGCATGTGTAAAATTTTTCATTTATTTTACCAATTCTTTGTGAATAAGGAATTTAGATAAAATAATGTTTTTTTTTTGTTTTTTTGTTTAAAGTGTTTTCGTTTTGTCTTTGTGTTGAATCTCTGAAAAACTTTTTTTTATTTTTTTCTTAAAGATATTTGTATATTTCAAATTATATATGACCTCTTGGGTCATAGTTAATAGACATTTTGCTTTCTAACTTTCATTTAAGCCTATGATGTCATGAAAATTTTTTGATAGGTTTTGCCTTTGGCATATGATTCGGAATGTCAGTTTGTGGAAAGTTGTGCCATCATGTAAATGAAATGAAGTGTATATTAATAGACTTTGTTGTAGGTGATGGAAGAGGTAGATGTTATTAGACAGGGAGTTGGGTTTTAGGAAACTGCTAAAATTGTGAGGGTTACCTAGAAAACTGCAGCTATAATACACAGGATACCGACAAGGAAAGACACACTGACAAAAGATACTGACAAGGAAATCCAGCCTTGTTTGCACAGATACATTTACCTGTATGTGTGGGTCATAAGGAAATATTAGGAAAAGTCCAGAAGAAAATGATTAAGAGCGGATTCATGGAATGTGGAGTATCAGGACAGATTTCCACCTGATTGGCCAATTGGTTAGCACACCTGCAGCCTCTTGGGTTAATACTCTGTTGGAGTGCTGTAGGTGTAGATGTTTGTGATTGTCTTTAGTGGAGATAAATTTCATTGCCCAGTATGACACCACTGCCTCACTTATTGGAGGCCTAAAATGGCTTGAAAAAAAGTTCCATATTTGGTCTCTAGAGCAAAGTTTCAGGACTATAAAATCCACTTATAAACGATAAATCTGCTAATGTTTGTTGATCCCCTACTCCCTACAGGGGATCAACAAGGCTCCTTTAGCCCTAAACAATGTTTGGAGACTTGAGGGGGGGGGGATAGTTTATTAGCCAGTCTGAGATTGCTGACCGAAGATTATCACTAATCTAGGTATTCAGTGAAGAGAGGAAGTTGACAGTGCTGCCATCTTGTACTTCCTAATGATAACACTATCTTTACTGTCTGAAATAGTGTGAGTTTTGTGGTTTTTTTTTTTTTTTTTTTTTTTTTTTGAGATTATGGGAGGAAAAACCACAAGTTTCCAAGAGAAAAAACTTGCTTGCCCTTGGCAGAGATCAACTAACTTGGGAAGCAGTCAAAAAAAGCTTAGAAAAAGTTCCTCTAGTTGGCAACTAGAATTGAACTTGCCACGCTCTTTCGTCAGGTGGTCTAGCGCCATGTATTCACATGCCACTCCCACTGAGCTACACAGGCTCCTCCAGACTGTATAAAAATAATTAAAAAAAAAATACAACAAATGTATAAAATTCATCATCATCATCATGCATATCAAGGATTTAGGCCTAGCATGGCCTGTTCCGGCCTTAGAAGTCATCGTTTAAGAGGACACCCTGGTTTTCTTTTTTCCTAATGGCTTGTTTTGGTAATCTTTCTGTTTTCATTCTTTGAACATGTTCCATCCATTTAGGTTTATATTTTTTAATTTTTTCTATTACTGGTTCTTGGTTTAATTCTTTCATAATTTCTTCATTTCTTTTGTGATCAAATAGGGTATACTTTGCAGTTTTTCTCATAAACTTCATTTCTGCTGTTGTTAATGTTTGTTTGTCTTTTTGTTTTATTGTCCAGATTTTGCTTCCATACATTAAGACTGGTATAAAATTAGGGGGAAAAAATCCTTCCCTCACCCATGGTACAAAATGTGCCGCAGGCTAGCAAATAACCCTTCATGGTTGGGAGCAACCTAAAATAAAAAAAAAAAAAAAAAAGATTGAAGGAATGTCTGCTCTGCTGCATACCATGTGTATATAGCATAAGAGATGATGTGATTGAGATCAGTTGGTGAGAGAAGCCAGTCAGATGGATATAGGGGATATTATGTGATAGGAGAATGCAAGGTTATTCGTGGAAACTGGGAAAAGGTCATGTGAGTAATGAGGTGAAAAATTTTATATAATGGAAGGTGAATGCCCTTATTTAGCGTACAAACCACATGCTGACTGATCTGTAGTGCCTAGAAGTAATATAATAACATTTAGATTGGTCGGTTACTGAGATTGGAAGTTAATTGCAATTTAAAATTGGCTATTTATCTAGCTGTTTCATTAGACATATTTTCCCCATTATTTGTATTAATAAGCATCTCCATAATACAGCTTGACAGAACGTTCTACCTATTCATTGGAGAAAGAGAGAGAGAGAGAGAAAAAAAAAAGTTGAGTTTGATTCTTGTCATAACGAGAGTTATTTTTATATGGGCTGTTTCAGTTGAAGGTGAGTTTACTAACATCATATGCAGGTAGCATTGCTTTTTCCGTACTAGACATCCAGATTTTTCATCCCACAGGCGCGCGCGCGCGCGCGCGCACACACACACACACACACACACACACACACACACAGGCAAATTGGCCAGAGAATAAATACAATTTAGAGACAAAAGCTACTATTGGTGGGTAGATGGCATCATATGCTGATGGTGGATAGTGTTGTGGTGTTAAGTTATTTGTAAAGTGAGGTGCCCTGTGATGAGTCTTTGGAGGTGTTGAATAGTAATAATAATAATAGCAATTAATCTTTTTGTGTTGTTTATTTTGAGAAGAGGAAATTTTTCAGTACCTAACTCTCTGTCTCTCTTTGAAAGGTTACTTGTCAGTTCATGTGTGGGGAATGCTCAGTATTTTGGAAAACTTTATGTTAAGTCAGATGCCCTCCCTATATAAGTAGCTTAGTGGAGGAGATACTTCACTTACAAGAATTTCTTTGCAACAGTAAAATAATATATTTTACTCAACAAGAATATAATTTCTTGTTGAGTAATACACTTCTTGTATATACATCCTTCGAGGTATATACAAGTATATTGATGATCTACAATATACTTTCCAATCCAGCAAAAAAATATTGCTGTAACTATCCCATATTTGTAGGATGTGGGGTTTTTATTATTATTATTAAGGGCAACTCCAAGGAGTCCTTAGACTCATCGAGGGAGGCCCTAAACATTATGTCCAGATGCAGCATCCACACAGCCCCGAACCCACTGACAGTCACGGCGCTCACAACAAACTCTGGCAGCCCACTCCATTCACCACTTTCCAAGCAAAAAACCCAGTTCCAACACCCCTGCCAACCACACTCCTGCCCAGCTTCCATGAATGGCCCCCATTTCTCTCACCACCAGACCTGTTCTGAAAAATCTCTCCTGAATCAATCCTATAAAAACCCTTCAGTAATTTGAATGTTTCAATCATATCACCCCTCCTCCATCTATCAATCAACTTCCGCAACCCAAAGACCCTCAACTCGCTCTCACAAGGTTCATTCCACAGACCAGCCATCACCCCGGTCACCTCCCTCCCATCAAACCACCAAAGGGTTTGTAGGTAGTGCAGTATTTTGTTAGACTGAGTTAATGAATGAAACAGACTGAAGAAATGAAAGACACCATAAATGAAAATGGAAAGAAAGCAAGTGAGACTGAGGGAGTGAAAGAATGCAAGAATGTAGAAGCAGAAATAAGTGAAACAGAAGTAAGGTGTTGCAGAACGAGAGGTAGTGAGACTATGGGAGTGATGAGAGTGAAATTGTTGGAATGCAATATTTGATGAAACAGTTCTTCAAAAATGAAAAAGAAATGAGGAATATGCGGAGTGATATTAGACGTTTAGTGGAAACAAATGAAAGTGTTCAAAAGAATAGAAAAGAAAAGCAAAAAGAGTAAATGATGTGACAAGTGATTTCAGAATAGCAGTGTATGGAGATTCCATTGTTAGAGGATTGGTTAATGAGAGAGTCCATAAGGTCTACTATCCAGGAGGGAAAATGAGCAAGATAATTCATGCTTTGAACATGAGGAGTAAATCAGCAAGAGGCTTAGTGGTGTTTGTGAGGACAAATGATTTAAATGTACATAAGGAGAATGTAAGGATGAATATCAGGAGGTTATTGAGGAGAGTAAACGATATCATTATAGACAGAAAGGCATGACAAGATAGTTGAGATAGAGAGTCAGAATCATGAATGGTATGTTAGCAGAGCTGTGTGAGTAGGGAGTACAGTTTCTGGATGTATGGTACGCATTTCAGGGAAGAATGGAATTACGAAGGTGATCGGAAAAGTTCTCAGCCTAACAATGAAAAAACGAATTTATAATTTCAAAATTATTTTTATTTTTGAACATAATCTCCCTTAAGACTAATACATTTATTCCAGCGATGCTCCAGCACCATTATCCCATCCCTGTAGCGGTTCTCAGTAAGATCTGCAAAATACCCCTCAACATCGTTTTTCTTTGAATCTCTTGATTCAAGATCCCTTCATTTTCCCATTGCCAAAACATCTTTGTGGGCAGGTGCATTGTCCTGATGAAAGATGATTTTTTCTTCTGCAAAGCCGGTCTTTTCTCACGAATTTTTTTGTCTCATCTGGTTAAAAGATCGGAATAATATTCCCTGGTTATTATTGTTTTACCCTTTTCAAGATAGTTAATAAACACAACGCCTTTAGCATCTCATAATACCGATGCCATGACCTTTCCTGCTGATGGAACTGACTTTGTCTTCTTTGGCGCTGAACAACTGACTTCTGTCCACTGTTTTGGCTGCTGTTTGGATTCTAGCGTAATGGTGAATCCAAGTCTCATCCATAGTAATAAATCGATGCACAAAATCAGTTTTATTCTTGTTAAAAAGCTCCAAGCACTGTTTAGAGATTTTCATGCGAGTGTGTTTTTGATTTACTGTGAGCAAGCATGGCACTCATCTTGCGCAAAGTTTTTTCATTTGCAATTCTTTATGCAAATTGTATCCTACATGTTCTTTTGAAATGCCTATAGTCTCAGCAATTTCATGCACTTTGACTCGCTAGTCATTCAATACCATATTGTGCACTTGATCAACAATTTCTGGCGTTGTTACACTTTTTGGACATCCTTCACGTGGATCATCTTCAAGGCTGGTATGGTCATGTTTAAACTCGGCAGCCCATTTCTTAATTGTCGAAAATGAGGGAGAAGAGTGCCCAATTTCTTTTGGTGTTAAACCTTCTTTTACAAAGACCTTTATAACCGCTCAATACTCAATTTGACCCATTTCATGGGATACAGACAATACTTTTGCTTCATACAGCTGTATAAAACAAACTACTTGATAGAATGATTTGCAATTTCACATGGATGCTTATTACAGATGTACTAACTTAGAAAAAAAAAAGTCGTGCCGATAGTGTTGCCATCTATGGTCAAGGATGAGAACCTTTCAGACTACCCATGTGCGCGTGTGTATATATATATATATGTTTTTTTTTTTTTGCTATGTCTTCCTTCATTTGTCAAAGAACTTAAGTGAAATCTATTTCTTTCTTGTTCCCCAGAGTAGCTGGTACTCCTGTATCAATTCTATGAAACTTATTAACAGTATTAACAGTAACATCTAAAGATTAAAATAAATCTGGTAATTTGTATTATCCTGCTGATATTTCTAAAAATTCTCAAAGCTCAAAATGATATTTATCATAGAACACAAAGGCCCTGGAGATCAAACTACTGTGGAAACAATTTCAAAAGCGTAATATAGCAAAAGAGGTCTTTTATCATAATGTTCTCTGGGGCTGAACTTAAAGTAATAAAAGCTGTTGGGCTCTGAAAGTTATTTTAAATCAATTTTGAAATTTTTGATTGATTAACATAGCTATAGGTAAGCTTCAGGAAGTGCTTCATTGCAGATTTCAAAAATAGTCTCAGGCTTGTTAGGATATTCTCAAGTCAGAGCTACTTCTATTCTGTGAAGTAATGTTCAAGACTTGGTCTACCAGGACTGACTTGCCATTTCATTGGTAATGTAGGGATTGCATAGCAGCTAGATTCTAGTTCCTGCATCCTGTTAGTACCCATTAGGGGAAGCTAAAGCTACTATCATCCAAACGCAAGTGATCGAACTAAAATGATCCCAAATTCCAGTCCTAAAGGATCCCACCTGGACCTGGTCTAAAAATAATATCATTTAATATTGAAGGTTTCTCCAGCGTCAGCCAAGATCTTAATGCAAATATTTGCAGAGATAATGACTGCGATGTGCTCTGCCTGCAAGAAACTTACAGTGGGGAAGGTGCCTTACATCCATGGCATGAAACTCATCAAACCCCATGATAAATATGGAAGTGCAATATTTACTTAATTCCATCATCCATTTACTCAGTGAACAACAGAAACATTGAGATTATTACAATCACATTTAAAAATATCTCAATCACCTCATTTTATAAACCGCCAGAATAAGCTTTCTCCTTCCCTGACATCCTCCTCAATAATAATAATGCATACATGACTAATGTTGTATTAGATGACTTTAACAGCATAGTATTTACTGGGATTATACATAGTCCAGTGGAGATGGGGAATTTATTGAAAAATGGGCTGAAAATCTCTCTCTAAACCTGAACCTGATACATAATCCAAAACTCCCTGCATCTTTCAAAAGCAGCAGATGGAAGCAATGCTATAACCCTGACCTCATATTTGTTAGTTCAAAAATATCCAACATTTGTGTTAAAAGGTTTTTAAATCCTATTCCACATACTCAACATAGACCTATAATGCTTCAATTCATTCCAGCCATTATGCCTAACACAGTCCCTTATGGACGACAATTTAATTTCAAAAAAGCTAATTGGAAGGGTTTCATGGAAGATCTTGACTGCTCCAAACCCTCGAGAGTATTCTCAATTCATAAAAATACCGAGGAAAATCTCCACCAAACACATCCCCCGAGGATGCCGCACAAACTACATTTCGGGCCTTTCCAGTGACATACAAGCCCAGTATGCCAATTACAACTTTACAACACCAACCCCTTCTCAGAGGAGACTATCCATGCAGGAAAAAAATTATGCTCCAAGATTGCAGAGGAAAGGCATCCTCATGGAAAAAAGAAATATAGAAGCCCTTAATATGACCCATAGTAGCAGAAAGGCATGGAACTTTATCATCAGAATTAGGAAGGATTTCACTGAGCCATGTGAGCATCCACAGGTAACAGCCAATCAAATTGCTCACCAGCTGCTGTTGAATGGAAAATTCCCTAAAAAGCACCCAGAAAATAAGAAAATAAGAACCCCAAGTGAGGAACAAAATATGATCAACTCAGATTTCACCATCACTGAACTGAACGCTGTCATAAACCTATTAAACCCTAGAAAATCTGCAGGTCTTGATGATATCTGTAATGAGCAAATTAAGCATTTTGGATCCAGGACTAAAGAGTGGTTATTAAACCTATACAACACTTGCCTTAGAATCCTCAGGATACCAACTATCTGGAGGCCTTTCTGAAACCAAGGAAGACTGCAACTGAACCAACAAATTGCAGACCTCTCTCACTACTCAGCATCCTCTTTAAGCTCTACGAACAATTATCATATATATCGGTGTATAAGATGACTGTCAGATACTACACAAAACCCCTCGAAATCATGGGTTATTTTATACGGCGAGTATAAAAAGGGAAGCTTAATTTCTTGGATGAACATTTAGATAGTTACAATACATCATTATATAAGAAAATAGGCAGATGGAAGAATGAATCAGATTAATTTTTTGTTACATAAATTTATTTAAAATATTACAATAGATATAAGTCTTAAAAAACAAATAATAATTATTAACCTCAATTTTCATGTTAATTTTCTTCATTGTCTGTTGAAAATAGTTCTTCAGATTCATTGTTTAAATGATCGTCATATGGATCCCAGTTCGAATCCAGTGAATTGATTTCGTTTTCATTATCATCAGTGTCCCACAACAGATCATCTTCCATGCCATCCATAAGATTAGAGATACCACACTTTTTAAATGATTTTATTACATTCTCTACTTTTACTTTATTCCATGCTTTGATCACAAAATTGCACAACACATCAAGTGATGCAGTGCACATAGATCCGCCGTTTGTAAATGATTTTTCACCAGTCAGCATCCAATTATTCCACTCTTCTCGCATGTGATCTTTAAATGGTTTGTTCAAGCAGACGTCTTGTGGTTGCAATATAGAAGTTAAACCACCTGGTATAACAGCAATTTTTGTGTTATTTTTTTCTAGAAGACTTTTAGTATTCTCAGTTAAATGACTACGAAACATATCCCATACTAATAAACTGGGTTGCTTCATTATACTTCATGATACCATAGATTCTTCAGATGCAGTTGCTTCATGATACCATAGATTCACCGGCCTGGTTGGCCGAGTGGTTATCTGGAGAGGTTGAAGATCTGCATTCTCAGCTGACGAAAGAAGCAGACAAATGAATGCCACCCACTATTCAGCCAGACCACAGTGACCAAAAGACTAAGATCCCAACATAGCTTCCTAGCAATTGTTGAACCACCTAAAAACCCTCCAGAGACAAGACTTCAACAATGGCTTATGCTATATCCTGAGAATAATACTGGTATTCCAATAGCCGAACATCTTCCATGAGGTGCCCACTTTGACTGGAATACTTGGAAAAGCCTCAACAGATTTGGAACCACAAGATGCTGCAAACAAAACCATCGAATGGGGCTACCTCACTGGATGACCAGATTGTGATTGCAGGACAACCCAGTCCATGGAACACCTTCTTTCTGTCCCATTCTTCGGTCACCTTGCACAAAAGAGGACCTTATATCCTGCACAGAAAGAGCAGTTGATTGTACAAGATACTGGAGGAACATCTGACCATATTTATTATATATAACTTATGTATAGTTTCCTTTTTCTTCATATTTTACTTATTAGTCCCTTTGTAATCCATCTAACAAATTTGAGCTGTTCTCATTTGTAATGTATCCTAAATTTGTAAATAATGTTGTATCACTTACTTACTTACTACTGTACCACTTCTGTTTGGATATGAAATAATTAAGTGTTAATGTATCCAATCACTCTTGAAAAACAGATGCTTTTTTGTGGGGACCTGGACTGTGGACTGTTTATCCATAGTAAACTGTAAGGCACAGGACTATTACATGCTCCAGGTGTATTAAAAAATATTTGTTAGGAGACCAGATGAGCACTGCTAGCTTGACAGAAGGTTTAAATGTTAAGGTTACACTTATTTAGCAGTTTGGCTATCTTTTCAGTTGCAGCTTGTATATAAGGAATGGGAATAGTTTTGCTGCATTGAGGGGCAGACATAAAGTTTTTGATTATGTGAAAAACAGACCTAGCCACATGTTGGTATTTTAAGGATGCTATATTGTTGAGCGGGTGATGGTGTGACACTGTTTATATACATATCGTCTAAAGTGTTTTGGCTTTCTTTAAGCAGATAATGAACACTCGAAGATGTGTGACTAATGTCTAGGAATGGCAGACAGGCTTTTTTTTTTTGATGGTAAAATTACTATTTTACCTATGTGGTTAGGAAGTATGTGACACACCCAGATTTTTCTCAAGGTATGTGGTGATTTATGTGAGAAGCTACAAGTAGAAACTGTGATTATATCATCAGTGTTGCTTTTCAAAGAAAGATACAGTAAGTATGAAGCACTGTGTGAAGGATCCCTCCCTTGATGAGCTCTTGACTCCTGGAGGAGTCTGCATGATAATGATAATTAATAAATTTTGTCCATTGTTATTTTCAAGGTGCTTATGAAACATTATCTAAACTCAGCAGCAAGGCCGTATTCATTCATGGATGTGCGAACTGTGCGGTGGCACAGGGCCCCGCAAAGCGCAAAAAATTAAAAAAAGAAAATCACTTAATTTTTTTAATTATTATATAAATTAATATTGTAATTATTATATAAAAAATATTATTATATAGAAAAATATATATATATAATTTTACAGCCAACTACTATTGTTATAGTAAGCAAAATAAGATCCTAGCGCTAGAGTGGTAGTATTTGAAACTATTCTAAGATATATAACAATATCGTACAACATAGTGTTAAATTGGGAAAAGTGCATTTTAAAACTGTTGTTTTTAATAATTTTAAGGAGTTTTTTTATTTTAGCTTATGATTTTATGAACAAATAAGTATATACACTTACTGTCATGGCAATTTTTTTATGTGACATTACTTGCAAAACATCTTAAAAAATATATTTTGTGAACTGGTTTAGGTTATCTGACATTAGAATTTTTCTTCAATAGCAGTTTTCAATCAATATTAGATTTATTTATTTTGCCTCAACTTCACGTTGGGACATATTAAAGAAATTTGTTAAAACAATTAACTCCAAAAACTGTTATGTGATGCAAGATGGGAATGTAGAATAGAATCAGTTAGAACTGTACGTTTTCAAATTCCAGAATTTTTAAATGCACTAAAAGAATAATTTAAAACTGCATCAGATAATACTATCAAAGTAGAAGTGGTTTCAAATATATGAACAAATAGATTCATTTGAGTTTATACCAAGCATTGTAATTTGGTATGAGCTTTTGTCAAAAGTTAATTTAGTAAGTAAAGTATTACAAAATGCAAAAATTCCCATAGACGTAGCAACTAAGCATATTAAAGAGTTAGTACAACATAGTGTTGTAAGAGCAGAGAATATCAGGATTTGATAACTGTTTTGAGATTGCTAAAGAACTGTTAAATCTATTAGAAATAGAAATTAAATTTAAAAAAGTCAAGTACGTTGAGGAAAAGTATTTTTTTAATTATGAAACGCCTGATGAATCACACATAGGTGATAACATAGATAATTTTAGGATAAATTTATTTTTTGTAATTTTAGATACTGCTCTACAATCTGTCATAAAAAAGATTCGAATTGTATGAAATTCACCAAAAATTATTTGGATTTCTTTATGATATGAAATTAATAAGAAAAATGACAGAAAATGAATTAAAATTTTGCTGCAAACAGCTGTATCAACAATTAAATACAAATATTGATGAATTTGAATTTTACAATGGATTAATTATTTTTAGAAATATTGTTCCAGAAGATGCGCCCATTAATATTTTAAAATTCATAATTGCAAATAATTTGTCGGATATTTATCCAAATATTACTACGACATTTAAAATATTGACTAGTCCAGTTACAGTCACATCAGCAGAAAGGTCATTTTCCAAATTAAAATTAATAAAAACCTATTTGCGATCTTCTGTGTCTCAAGAACGTTTGTTGTCCCTGGCAATAATATCTATAGAGCATGAAATTGCAAAAAATTTGAATTTTGATAGCGTTATAAATGATTTTATTGATGAGCGCATTAGGTTAAATAAAATTTAATATATTAAGATTCTTTTAAATTTTATAAGTTGTTATACATATATTTCATTCTTTATAGTAAAAATGGATATTTTTTTCATATTTTTATATTATTATTTATATTATTAAATAAATCATTGTTCTGGCATATTATATGATAATGTGTACTTGCATAATAAAATAATATATCATGACATACAAACACATTTATTTTTTAACTAATTTTTTCCCTTTACTTAAATTGATGCTAAAGAGCATACTTGTTTATGTGCATAAATATTTTTCATATTTGATTTAATTAATTAATTAACAAGATATTCTTCCATTTAAAATTTCCATAAATGTTACTAACTTTCAGGGGCTCCGCTTTTTCATTTCGCACAGGGCCCTGCAAAATGTAGAAACAGTCCTGCTCAGCAGACACTTTTTTATTATCCTTGTTATTTTGCAGTGTAGGGATCAAAAAATTTTGAAAAGTTGGTCCGTAACACGCACTTCAAGTTTTTCCTGTCCAGCAATATTTAGCAATTCTCTAAGTATCATGTGTGCTGTACAGAGTTATAATGTAAGTAATGACAGTTTTTATATAGTTATTATTATTATTATTACTGTTATGCCTCTGTAAATGGTCTTATTGACTGTTTTTATTTATATATATATATATATATATATATCTGTTGTACACCACTTAACTCATTCACGCTCTTCATGCTGGTGTTGTATTACTAACTGCCACCACTCTCCACATAAAAAATGACCACTCATGCCCATCTTTAGATTTAGTGGAATGAAAACAGCACAATGAAAGAATTAACTATAGGTTTAATAGTTCCATTATTTTGTCTGGTCAAAAGATGTTATCTGGGATGCAGTATAAAAATTGTGATAATATGCAAACAAAAATCGGTCCTCTATGGGTTCCTGGCATCTGGTTGGTTTTTTAAATCTGCTGCTGATTACACATATGATAAAATAATTAATTATTAATTATAAAGTTTTTTGAGTTTATGTTTAGTCTGGTAAAGTATAGTATTCCATTTGATTCCATGCAAGGTGTCCAAGTCATGGTCAGCTAGACTTGACCAACAATAGTTGTGGTGGTGTACCTTCCTGTCCATTGGATACAGTACAAAAAAACATTAACAAAATAATTGTTCCTCCCACCACTTCACATCCCTCTCAATGTATTGATTATTATTATTATTCCTGACACCTCCAAGGAGTCCGAAGACTCATCGCGGGAGGACACCTACAACTGTCTCAACTGATACAACTGTCTTAACCACTACACTGAACCTCTACTACGAATCATCTCCACCAACGCCATCTACCACCCACCTCCACCACCACTACAACTAGCATTCTATGTCTATAAATTGCGTGTGTTCTGAAGGGCCGATTTGTCTGTATGTGTGATGAAAAACCCGAGTTTCCGGGAGAAAAAACCCTGCTACCTCCGTATGAGATCGGTTAACTCATCTTCAATTGAAAATCGTCCAGATAAAGATTCCTCCCGTCATGACGAGAATTGAACTTAGGCCTATTCCAATCGAAGGGCGCAATGTACCATCATTCTTCCAATTGCACTACGGAGGCGCTTACTGTTTATATATATAAACAGTAAGCGTCGCCGTACGTTTTTTTTTTTTTATAGTAATGCTATTATTGATCCTTTTATCTCGGGCAGTTGTTATCACTTCAAAAAGGTATAATCAAAGGAAGCCTAGTTGATACAGAGGTCATAAGGTCATAGAGTTAACAAGGGTTTTTATGATAACATATTCTTAGGAGGGAGATGATGGGAAAGTTTGTATCTACCACATGGATAGATTTTATGTAAACTGAGAAAGAATGTTTAGAAAATGTATGATATGTATCTAGAAAAGACACTGTTAATCTGTTTTTGTTAGCAAACTAGATTTTGGAGTGCTGGCTGTGACGTGGAGGTGGGAAGTTGAAAATGTTATAGCCATGTAGACAAATGTAAAACACAAATGGTTAGATATTGACAGTTCATGATTAGTTTATTTAAAGTTTTAATCCACAAGAATAATAAGAAAATAATTAATATTTATTTACTTTTTTTTATTTTTTTAATGGTGTTATATCCAACATTTTCAGACCAAAAGCAGATGGTCAAAGTACATGAACAGCAGCAATTAGTCAACAGTGGGAACAGTTTAAAATTGTAATGGACAACACAAAGAACTAAAGTCCTAATTGATGCTGTCTGTTTGAATAAAGAGAGAGTTAACAACTATTAATTAAATCTCAAAATGACTATCTCCCAGATTTTTGGTAAATTGATACAGTCATACTTGTGGAGGTTCAGAGAATGTTGGAAAGCTGTGGTGGTTCCAAAAATGTCTTTCTGAGTAGCACTTTTGTTTGCATTTATGTGATCCTGCATGAAGGGGTATCTAAGGCATGGTCTGCAAGTTCAACACACAGGAAGATCTGGGTCACAAGTATAGAGCATGTCATATACTGCTGGATGTGATAAAGGAGAGAGTTTGTTCTTAGGTGAACAGATGAGGGTTGCTAACTTGATGTATGGTTTAAGTTTAGTGAGGAGCTATATTTATTAATCACACTGGATATCTTATCAGATGTGCCCCGAATGTGTAGGATAGCAACAGTTTTGTTGTGGTCTAGTGCAGGGGTTCTCAACCTTTTCTAGTGGCGTACCACTATATTCAATTCAAGATATTAGATGTACCAGTAAGGCAGTGGCTCACGTACCACCAGGGTGGTACGCATACCATAGGTTGAGAATCCCTGGTCTAGTGTATTGGGTGAGGGACATGCTTTGATGGGGGGGGGGGGGATATTTATATATATTTTTATTTTTTTGACATTACAGCCATTGCCTAAACAATGTGATGAAGGTAGGTGAGTTCAATGGTAAGAGCATTATCATCAGAACAGATAGCTCTGGCTTTGTGAGTTAGTGTTTTTATGATACCATATTGTTGAGCTGTTGTGATTATTTGTGCAAATATCTTCCAACATGTGTAGGTTTTCTATAAATAGAAAAAGATAAAGAACAATTTTGAAGGATGTGACTAATATATCAAGGAAGGACAGACAGTTATTAGATTCCTTTTCCATTATGAGGTGAATTTTAGATGTTGGCTGTTTAAATGTTAAATGCACTAAAAATATATCAGTGTCTGTGCCATATGGCCAAATAGCAAACATATCAGCATAGCACAGCTAGACTACTGGTTTGAGAATGGCTGTGTTGAGTTCTCTAAGTGCTCATTGTAGAAATTGGCTAAAGGAAGGAGCCCATGGTTTTCCCATCTAGTTGTCTGTATATCTTTCCTTTGCATGTAAAGTAACAAGCATATACTGTAAATTTCAATAATTCAAATGTGTTTGTGTGAGGATGCGAATTTAACAAATCAAGTGTCTCGGTTAATGATACATTAGCTAATAGCGAAGTAATATTAAAATTAATCATTATGCCTAAAGTTTTTAAAATATATTTTTTAATATACTTTTTAGATAAACAGAATTTTTTTATAAATGAGGAAGAATTACCAGTGAGGAAGGCTAGTAATTTAGCAAGTTTGTATCTAGGACTGCTTATATGATCAAGAATTGGGTATAGCTTGTTTGTGAATTTTTGGTCCTTCATATGTTCTGTGTGGCTTTACAATAAAGGCTTGAGGTTGATGGCAGTTTCTTTAGTCCAGGAAGTGACTTTCTTCAATAATTTATGAACTTCATTCTTTTGTACATTAGTAGGATCACTGTCTGTGATTTTGCAAAGGAGAGTGTTAAAAATGAAATCAGGATTGGGGAATACTGATTATGAAGACAGATTGAGAATTTGTAGACTGTAGACACTAGTAAACAGGAGAAAGAGGGGTGATATGATTGAGACTTATATACTTCTGTAATGCTCATACAGAATTTCAGTTGATGAAATTTTTTATTGGGAAAGGACAAGAGGGCAACATGTGAAATATAGTGAAAACACAGGAACAGTATGAATGATTGTACTCTTGAATAATTACTTTGACTTTCCATGACAAGCATCAGAGGACAGTCAACAACTTTTAGTTTAATTATTTAGTTATTAAACTTTTAGTTTAATAACAATTTAATTGTTCTAATATAAACAATTAATTGTTTATACAATTAATTTTATTAGTTAGAAGTTGAGCTTGATATCTTTATATATATATATATCCCTTCGCTCACAGCTATATAGATGTTGGACAGCGTTGTTCTGCGTGGGTAGTCAGAAAAGTTCTCGGCCTCGACCATAAATGACAACACTATCAGCAAGTTGGAAGTTTTTTCCCACTTGGTTCGACTGTAATAAATTTAGTTTAATCCTTTATCCAAGTGTAAGCAAACAAAGTTTGTGTATAGGTAAATATGACTTCTCCATTGCTTCCACCTTGGTATCACCACCTCTGGGTCTGGCTCCCACTGACGAGACCTCAATAAAGGTCGAAACTGGTCTGGGTAGTGGCCCTTTCCTTAATGCATGGCATTATACATGTCCGCAGGGAGATATGCTTTGCATTATGGGAGATACTAAGACAAGGAGTGATGAGAGCTTGGTCTACCTTTACCACGAGTTGCCTCAATCCTGAAGATATTTCAGGCACAAACTTTGTTTTACTTACTATTATAATAACGGAATTAACTCACGTAAAATATTCTTTATTTTACGTGAGTAAAATAAAGAATATTTATTTAGAATTAATTAATTTTTGCCTGAGTATCACAGGCATCATCAGTACAGATACAAAGGCTAATTAAACAGTAACTGTTATATTAACAAAGCACCACCTAAGTAGTTAAGGTTAAATTTATTTAAAAAGAAGAAAAAATTTTTTTTATATTTTTTAAATAATATATATATATATATATATATATATATACAATTACAAGTTAGGAGAGATTTGTTGATTTATAGAGTATTATCTCCCACAAGAGGGAAAGACTTAGACCATCTGATATGTTTAAATTAGGGGAGGGAAGTAACATTTCACATGTTTCTTTGTAAAGCCGTTCCATTAGGAACAGACTTTTCTGAATGACTTTTGTCTTGTTCCACTGAACTCATTGCCTAGTGTTGATGGCATGCCCTGCAAGACTAGACTGTTCAGGTTCAAGGTGGTACTGGATATACGGCTTGTGTTCTTCTAACTGGATCAGAGCAGATCATCGTGTTTGTCTGAAATATGATAACCCACAAGAGCAGGCAATCTGGTAGACACTTGGATAGCTGAGATGTGGGAGCTTGTCCTTTGGAGACATGAGGAATGTAGAGATTTTTCTGAAGTTAAAACCACTAAATATTTGTGTGGCCTTTCGACCCCTTCAGAAAAATCTCCACATTCCTCATGCCATCAACACTAGACATAGAGTTCAGTGGAACAAGACAAAAGTCATTCACAATAGTCGGTTCCTAATGGAACGACTTTACAAAGAAACGTGAAACGTTACTTCACTCCCCTTACCTAAACAGATCCCATTGTCTGCATCTTTCCCCCCTTGTGGGAGATAATACTCTATAAATCAGCAAATCTTTGCTAACTTGTAATTGCATACACACACACACACACACATATATATATATATATTATTTAGGAAATTTAACCTTAACCACTTAGGTGGCGCTTTGTGAATATAACAGTTATTGTTTAATTAGCCTTTGTACCTGTACTGATGATGCCTGTGATACTCAGGCGAAAATTCTACGGATAAAGAATATTTTATGTGAGTTAATTCCGTTATTATTATAGTAAGTAATATGTCTACTCATGGTATTTCCTTACTTAAACTTACAAACTTTGTTTGCTTACACTTGGATAAAAGATTAAACTAATTTAGTATACTATCAGCAAGTTTTTTTTTTTTTTTCTAAGTTGGTACATCTGTTATAAGCATACATGTGAAATTGCAAGTCATTCTATCAAGTAGTTTGTTATATGCAGTTATCGGAAGCCAAATGTTGTCTCTGTAATCCATTGAAATGGTTGAAATTGAGAATCATGCGGTTATAAAATTCTTTGTAAAAGAAAGTTTAACGCCAAAAGAAATTCATATGAAGTTCATAAAAGTTTATGGGCACTCTTCTCCTTCGTTTTCGACAATTAAGAAATGGACTGCCAAGTTTAAATGCAGCTGTACCAGCCTTGAAGATGATCCACTTGAAGGATGTCCAAAAAATGTAACAAAACCAGAAATCATTGATCAGTGGATGACCGGTGAATCGATGTGCGTGAAATTGCTGAGACTATAGGCATTTGAAAAGAACATGTATGATATATTTTGCATGAAGAATTGCAAATGAAAAAGCTTTGCACAAGATGGATGCCACACTGATCAGAAATGCACTCACATGAAAATCTCTGAACAGTGATTTAACAAGAATAAAACTTATTTACTATGGATGAGACTTGGATTTAACAGTACAATCCCAAATCCAAACAGCAGTCAAAACAGTGGAGACAGAAGCCGGTTGTTCAGCAGCAAAGAAGACAAGGTCATGGCATCTGAGTTTTGGGATGCGCATTTTGTTTATTAATTATCTTGAAAAGGGTAAAACAATAAACGGGGAATATTATTCCGATCTTTTAACCAGACGACGAAAAAATTCATGAGAAATGGCCCAGTTTGCATAAGAAAGTCATCTTTCATCAGGACAATGCACCTGCACATAAAGGTGTTTAGGCAATGGGAAAATGAAGGGATCTGCACCATGAATTGTTGGAACATCCACCCTATTCCCCAGATTTGGTTCCCTCTGACTTCTATCTCTTCCCAAAACTAAAACTCTTCCTCGCTGGTCGGTCAGCATTTTTCTTCGAATCAAGAATTTGCAGCTGTAGAGGGGTATTTTGCAGATCTTACTGAGAACCACTACAGATACGAGATAATGGCTCTGAAGCATTGCTGGAATAAATTTATTAGTCTTAAGGCAGATTATGTTGAAAAATAAAAATAATTTTGTGTGGACATCAGAATGGAGAATTGCACAAATGATTTATTTGCCTGTGGGTCTAGGAATGGTTTATTCCAGTCATTAGAGAAGGCAGCTGAAATGAAAGAAAAGTTATCTCTTATGTTTGAGTATTTCTCAGTGACAAAGAAAGTTAAAACAATTCTTGGAGATATAAAAATCAGATTAAAAAAGGAATACCAGACATAGAAATGTTTCAAGAAAATTTGAGAAAAGAGCAAAGCTAATAATCGTATATATTATTATTATTATTACAGGCAACTCCAGGGAGTCCTTAGACTCATCGAGGGAAGCCCAAATCATATTCATCACAACTATTCGACATTCATGCAGTATCTATCATACCTCGCCTTAAACTCATTCACTGTCACAGCATTCACCACAGACTCTAGCAGCCCATTCCATTCATTCACCACTCTAAAAGTAAAGAACCCAGCTCTAACACCCTTACTAACCACACTTACCACACTTTTGCCCAGTTTCCATGGATGTCCCCTAGTCCTCCCACAACCAGCCCTGTTCTCAAAAATATCTTCTGAATTAATTTTATAGAAATCCTTCAGTAATTTGAATGTCTCAATCATATCTCCCCTCCTCTGCCTATCAACCAATTTTTGCAACCCACAAATCCTCAACCTGTTCTCATAAGGTTCATTCCACAGACCTGCTATCATCTTGGTCACTTGCCTTTGAATCCTCTCAACCTCCTCCCCATCAAGAAGAAACCTAGGTGACCAAATCTGGGCACAGTAGTCGAGGTGTGGTCTTATCAAGGCTCGATACAGAGGAACAATAACCTGCTTGCCTCTGCTTGTCAACATATTCTTCAGCAACCAAGTGATTTGATGAGCTGATTTGGCCACTTTTGCAATGTGCCCCCTAAACTTCAACTCCTTATCCACTAACACTCCTAAATCTCGTGCCTCATCAATTTCCTGGAGCACAGTTCCACCAATGCAGTAAACTGCCTCCAATCTTTTCACCCCAAAATGCATAACCTTACATTTTGCTACATTAAATTGACATCCATTCTCCTTAGCCCAGACCTCCAATCTATCCAAATCATCTTGCAAAATTTTGACATCATCTGCATTCACTATTGCCCTACCTGACTTTGCATCATTCCTCTCAGATCCTTTCCTATATCATTAATGAACAAATTAAACAGCAGTGGTCCAAGAACAGATTCTTGTGGCACACCACTAGTCACAGGCCGTCTTGTGAACTCTACTCCTGAGTAAACCGCTCTCTGATATCTCTCCATCAACCACCCTCCTATCCATCTCACCAACCCTATATCCATCCCCATATGCTGCAATTTACTGATTAGAATTGAATTCCATGTGGTATCCTGTCAAAGGCCTTAGCAAGGTCCAGTTGAATCACCATAAACCCATTACCCTTATCCAGTTCAGCCGTCACTGTGTTATAATACGTGAGCAAGTTACTCAGGCATGACCTACCTTTCACAGAACCATGCTGTCCCCGATACAGTATCTCATTTTCATCTGTACAATCTTGTATTTTCCTCTTGACTATTTTCTCCAAGACCTTGATAATGATTCCTGTTATGCTGATTGGCCGGTAATTTTCAACAGCAGTTTGAACCACCTTTATGCAGCGGAACTATTTTCCCCTCTTTCCACCCCCTTGGGACTGACCCAGACCCGAGGCTCAAATTAAACAAAATGGTCAAGGGCACTGACAATTCTTTAGCCACTTCACGTACGACACGTGCTGGTATACCATCCAATCCCACAGATGAATTGACATTGAGGTTCTGTAATAGACTAGTTACCTCTACTTCATTCATCACAATTCCAGTATAAGCTGTTGGTTCTTCCATTCCTGCAAAGTGCTCGCTCAGTAATTCCACAATATCGACTGATTCGGTTACCTCCCTACCCTCAGCATTTTTTAAAATCATTGTACCATGAGCATTTTTCCTTTTACTTGCAACATATTGAAAAAACTGTTTGGGATTCTCTTTAGCCTGCATGGCCAATTTTCTTTCGTAATCCGCTTTTGCTTTTCTTACCACCCTTGTTACCATCCTGGCCTGAGCTTTATACTGTTCCTGTGCCCGATGGTCACCTTTTCTTTAAATTCCCTCCGCAATTGTTTCTTTTTTTGCAGCTCAAGCTTGATAGTGTTATTCATCCATTTAACCCCTCTTGATTTATTATTCGGACTGTTATACAGTCAACCATTGCATTCTGCAAACACTTCTTAACCACCTCCCATGCACTATCAACATCCCGCCCTTGCAATTTTACATGCCATGGCACTGAGCCAAGCACACTCCTAAGCGTGTCATACTTACCAGCCCAGTAATTCCACATGTACCCTGTCTTAATTGTAAATTCCACTCCTTTAGCCACCTCCCAAGTCATGACCTTATGGTCACTCTCACCAATTAGTGGCAACATGGTCATGTTTGTTACAGCCACATTCTCAATTGCAGTTACAGCCACATTCTCAATTGCAGTTACTAGGTCCAGCACTCTCTTCCCCCCTGGTATTTTCCATTACATGCTGTCGCAGATAGTTGTCCCTTAATAACCGCGTAAAATCGAATTCCTTCCTCCCATGTGCCGCTCCTCTTTCCAGTCAGTGTTACCATAATTGAAATCACCCATAATAATTACCCTCCTTCCTCTCATTTCTTCTATTTGCCTATGCATACTATCACCACCATCTATTCCATCACCTGGTCTATAGCAGCACTCAATTGTATATTTTGTTCTGCTAGATTCTATCTCACACCAAACAGCCTCAAATGTGTTCTTTTCTCTATCCTGCAGTTCAATATTTCATACTCCTTGGCTGCAACTCATCAGCTATCATCAATAACACTCCTCCCCCCTTTTTATTCTCCCTGTCACTCCTGAACACGCTATACCCGTCGCATTCAATCCCACTAGCTTTATCATCTTCTGTCAGCAATATTTCACTAATACCAACAACCTGTTGCCTGGAGGTGCCAACCAAGACCTAAAACTCTTCCTTCTTGTTCCTAATACTCCTAGAATTAGTGTACATGAATTGCAGAAGCCCATTAGTCCTATCCCTACTTTGATGCCTTATACTAACTATCCCATTCTGATTTGTTGTCCTTCGTACTCGCTCAGGTATATTATACTCATTCATACACTCAACTGCCTCCCTAAAGTCTGCATATCTATACCCCCCCTTTAATAAATTTAGTTTCTCTGAGTCTGTACATCCACTTCCACATCATTCATCAACACTTTTTCAAGCCTCTGTACACCAACTCCATTCAAATGTAACCCATCCATCTTATATAAATCCTTTCGCCCATCAAACTTACTTCACACATCCACAAATTCCACACCACTCTTCATGCATAACCCACGCATAAAGTCATTGGCAATTATGGTCCTCCTTCTAAACACTTCACTGTCATACCACGGTAAAATACTCGCCATCCTAACTCTCTCACTCTTCTCTTTTTCTACCTCAGGTAATTCCCTCACATCCTCTATCATTTCCATTTTGTCTCCTTTCAAATAATTTGTTCCTGCCACAATTATCATATCTTTCACCTACTGTTTTTGCACTCAAATAGATTCACTGACGTCCTTTATGTTCGCACCCGGCTGGTACGATTTCGTCAAATTCTCAACTATCACACCTCTTAATAGTGAATCCCCATACAGTACTCGCTCCTTCATTTTATTGATGCTTACAAACATTCTATTATTTTTCGTAATAGACTTTCGCCGTTTATTAGTCGGTAGGTTCAGCACACATTTTTCCATACGCTCCAGTTGCCTTTTTGCTCTGTGTATCACTCCGCTCAACCTTGCGATTTCACTACTCGCATTTATCTCACCATTTTCATTATCAATCAAATCATCCATTCGTTCTGTATTTCTACCTTCATTACACTTTCAACGACGCTCTCACACCTATCTGGCACTACCTCGCAATTCCCTATCACACCGCCATTTTTTTCATTCTGACTATCGTTAACGATATCACTCTCGCCACCCGAAACACGCTTGAGATCCTCATTCTCCTTACACTTTCTGCACATATTAACATCACCATCTAACCAGACTCCCACTGCTCTTCGCAAAGCATACATCTCACAGACAGCACATTGCATAAACCATTTACATCAAAACTCTTAAACAAACATGGCGACCTGGCCGCCATTTTTTTTTTTTTTATCGGTGCATATGTACGCTATCTTATCTTAAAAATAATAATTAAAATAACACAGAAAACACACAAAAATCACACAGACACACCAAGAAACAAAAACAAACAATACTACGTAAAATTCTAGTTAAATTGCCAATGAAACACAAAATACTACTAATCTTTTCAGGGGCTCTCAACAAGCTGATGATCATATCATTGCGACACCTAGCGGATATACTTGCTGGATTTCTATTTAGGACATGCACTAATCATCACTAATACCATGTTCCAGCATAAAGATGTGCACAAATGCACATGAAATGAACACATAGAAAATAGAGATAATCTTGTGACAGTGTTATTGTTGATAGTGATACTTCTATGCTGATTCAGGATTGCAGGAATATACAGAATAGAAAGATATCAGAACTTAGCAGGATAAAAATTGATATATTTGAGAAGAACAGTGTGTAAGAAAGTTTTAAAAAAGAAACAAATTGAGCAGCTTTTAGAGCTATCGACTTTAAAATAAATAAATAAATAAATATATACTTAAATATACAAATATTATTTAAGAAAAAAATGAAAATTAAAGGTTGAAAACAAGAATCAGACCTTGGAGGAGGGGATAAAATGATCGATTCATGCAGAGGGATGTGTTGAAGCTGTCAGCATGGACAGAACTGCATGGCAGACTTTGGAAGTTAGATGCATTCCTAGAAAGAAGTAGTGTATTGAAAATTATTGGCCAACATGGTTGGCATGTGCCCTTAGAGAATACAGAGAAAAATGTAAGAAAGTGAAATAGTGTGTATACGTAGCCAAAAAAATAGTCATGGGATGACTGGTAAGAATACAGAAGTATAGTATCAGGAGGGTGGCAATATGTTCTGGAGGCTATTGAAAAAAGCTTAGAATTGGAGTAAAGGGTATACTATAGAAAGAGTTCTATAAAAATTGATGGTAAAGAAATCTACGCTATTTGGAATAATAATAATAATTATTATTATTAAAAACATCCGACCTCCATGGAGTCAGAGACTCATCATGGGAAGTACATACTATTTCATATAATGCTCATCCAACCTCACCTTAAACTGATTCAGTGTGTCTACATTCACAACACATTCAGGCAATGCATTCCACTCACCAATCACTCAACATGCAAAGAACCTTCTCGTCCCTCATCTGCTCACACCCTCTTTATACAGTTTCCAGCAAATGCTACTTGTTCTTCCCTCCCCTCCAAATTTTAGGAAAAATATCTTCCATGTCAACCTGATAACAACCTCTGAGTAGCTTATATGTCTTAATCAAATCCCTACCCCCCCTCCTATTCATGAGGTTTTGCATTTATTCTCTCAATCTGTCCTCGTATTCCACATTCCGAGGTTTTGCATTTATTCTCTCAATCTGTCCTCGTATTCCACATTCCGAGGTTTTGCATTTATTCTCTCAATCTGTCCTCGTATTCCACATTCCAAAGACCACTGACAATCTTTGTGAATCTTCTCTGGACCCTTTTCAACATATCCTCGCCATCGTGAAAATCCAGCGGCCAGATCTCTGCACAATAATCCATATGAGACCTGATCAAGGTCTTATACATTGGCATCATAACCTCTTTATTTCTGCATGCCATGTATCTGATGCATTGTCTTCACAACTTGTGCAGTGTGGCCCTGAATTTTAGGTCCTTGTCCACCACCACTCCCAGATCTCTCATTTTCTCTACCTTCTTTATTAGTTTCCCCACCAAGTGTATACTTTCCATCCCATCGTTGCTTGCCAAATTTCAAAACCTTATACTTTGCAACATTGAACTGACAGTTTCCCTTACCTGCCCATTCATTTGATCTATCCAAGTCCTGCATCGCCATAACATCTGCTTGACTGCATTGCCCTCCCCAATTTTGCATCATCTGCAAACAGTTGCATACCACTAGTTAAACCCATCCCAGTTTCATTAATATACACATTGAACAACAATGGTCCCAAAACTGACCCCTGTGGTACTCCACTATTGACCTTCCTCTTATTGGATACCGCACCTCCATATACAACACTCTGATACCTATCAGACAGCCCATCACTGATCCAATGAAGAAGTCTTTTATCCAATCCCACCTGTTTCAATTTATTTAATAGTTTGTTGTGTGGAAGCCTATCAAAAGCTTTTGCATAATACAAGTACACCACCATATATGCAAAAGCCTCTGTAGCTCGGTTCATATAGATGAAACCCTTTGGTCAGAAAGACCTGAATTCAATTCCCCGTCCATGATGTGAGGAACCTTTATCTGATCTCTTTTGACTAAAAGTGAGTTAGCTGGTCTCATACGGAGGTAGAGGGTTTTTATACCCGGAAACTCTGGTTTTTCATTCCTCGGAACAGACAAACCGACCCCGTGAACACACACGCTCGGATCTACAGTCATAAAATACATACTTAATCCCTCATTAGGAGGGCTCAACGCATCCTATGTGACAAGGGCAGAAAGGGGGGGGGAACCCCATACAAAATAAATAAAACTGGATACGCATCTCCCCTGTCCAAGGTATTTGTCACCTTGTTATAGTTCTGTATCATACTTCTCACTAGTCTGTCTAGTACCTTCACCACAACTCCAGTTATATTTGAAGCCATAGCCTTATCATCACCTTTATGCAGTGGAACAATTTTACCTTCTTTCCACTCTCTTAGAACCTGTGCTGTTGTAACACTTCATAAACTAGCATGCCAATTCTACTGCCAATTCCCTGGAACTTTCCCGTAAGACGTGTGGTGATATGTCATCCAGTATTATCACCTTATTGACATCAAAGTTATTTATTTCCTCAAATATCTCCTGCTCACTCAAAATTATGCCATCCTCTATTATGTCCTCTACTTAAGTTTATCATGATTTCACCCTGATGAGGATGAAACACCTTATAAATTGATCACTGAATACCTTAACGATGTCTTCTCCAGCAGTTACCATTCTACTATTGTTATCCATTAACATCATCTTACCACGATCATTCTTCCTTCTACTTGCCACATATCTAGAAAACTCTCTGTAGGATTTTTCTTACACGATTTGCCAATTTCTGCTCATACTGCACTTTTGTTTTCCTTACTAACTGAGTCGCTTTCCTGGCTTCTTCTTTATACTCTTCACGAAACTTATTATTACCATTATTCATCTTGTACTGCCCCCAAAGTACCTTCTTCCAGATTTTATCCTTAAGCCCCTCATTCATCCATTTTGACCTATCTTATTTAGCTTTTTGCCCTTCGGAATATATACACACTGATGCTGTTATGTATTTCTTTGTCAGTTCCCAAACAACATTTATTTCCTTACCACCCAATTCCTGATTCCATGCTATAGCTCCAAGCTATCTCCTAAGCTTGTCATAATCACCAGCTTTATAATTCCACATATATGCTTTCCTCACAGAAGTCTGTATATGTGTGTGTGTATATATATATATATATATATATATATATATATATATATATATATATACATATACAGACCTCTGTGAGGAAAGCATATATGTGTGGTAGAGGGAGATGAGTCTGCATATAGTATATAGTCTGCACTATGTACAGACTATATATATATATATATATATATAGTCTGTACATAGTGCATAATCACTTCATGATCACTCTCACCAACTGGAGGAAAGTGTGAAACCCGCTCACAATTACATCCTCTGATGAAATGATCAGAACTAAAACTCTCGATCTTCACGTGCCCTCCTTTACGTGCTGCCTGAGATAGTTATCTCTCAAGAACTCTAGAAATTCATTTTCTTTATTCCCAAATGCTATCTCTTCATTCCAATCTGTACTGCCATAATAATTACCCTTCCTTTGTTCACTAATTCAAGTTGTTTATACATTTCTTTGTCACTACCCTCCACATTTCTAGGCCTATAGCAACATCCAACAAATTATGTCTTTCCATCAACCTACAAGTTACACCATACTACTTCATAACGACTACCACTATTTCCCCTCTTTTATGTCTACCTTATGTGGACTTAATTCCCTTACTATCATCAGCATCATTCTCCCTTCCTTTTTGCTATTTCTATCCTTGCAAAAAAATACTATATCCTTCCATTTCTGTTCCCATTACGATATCATCTTCATTCAACCATGTCTCACTTATTCCAATGATTTTGGGATGATTACCTTGAAGTACCCTGAAAGATTGCTAAATTAAATAGGCAGTAATAGAACCATTATAAATCTTCAAGAAGAATGAAATTGAGAATATATATTTGACATTTGGTAGTAAAAGTCAAAAGCCTGAAACGTGTTCTGAAGTAGCAATTCAGCCAGAATGCTCAAGCTTGAAGGTATAAAAGTTGTAGTGTTTGCACTGGATTATGTGTATATATAAAATATTTCATTTTAATTGAAATACTTGATGGTGATTTGAATTTTCGTTGAATATTATCGATGTATTAAAACAGTTAAGCAAAGAGTAAAGTATTCATGTTAATTTGCTTTCTATTTTATAGAATTTACGTATATGGGATACTGAAGTTGAAAATATAGATTCTACTAAAAAAATTAAGGTAAATATGCTTCATTTTTATGTATTTGAAATATCTGTTCATCAGTAATATACTAAAAAGTATCTTTTATTTTAAAGATTTTGTAGCACTTTATGATCCAGTGCTACAAAAATCATTGTATTTTATATCAGTTATTTTACTATAATTGAAATATGAAAGATGAGTATAATAATATTAAAAGAAAACAATACAATACAATAGTTTTGTATTTATCATACATCAGCAGCCCTCAGGACCGTTTTATTTAGTAAATGAAATTTCCTGGTATGTCAAAATCTGGCTGAGACTGGTTAGCAGTTTTAATATTTAATAGTTTTTTTTTTTTTTTTTTAATATTACTGTCTAAACTGTAGTATCTGTTAAGCACAAATTAAAATTCTAAAACTATAATTATTTCTGATTTTGCGATTTAAAAAAAAAAAAAATAAATAAATTTGTGTTGCTCATTCTATAAAGGTTTCAGAGAAGGGGAGAAGCAGAAAACACTTTTCGAATCATTAGAGAGTACACCTGATAAAAATGGAAAGCTGATTCTTATTGGAGACTTAAACAGCAGGAGCAAGAAATAAGTCACAGATATATGTGGGATCGGTTGATGGATGGGAAGAATATCGACAGTGCATGGGTAGCATTTAAACATTACTTAAACGATGCGATATCAGAGTGTGTCTTATGAGTTAGAAGAATAAATTGGATAGGAGTAAAATGGATGTGTAATAATATTAAGCAAGAGATTCATAAGAAAAGGATGATGTGGAAGGAATACCTTGTGCATAAAGATGATATGCATTATGAAAATTATAAGCAGCAGGCTAGAATAGTCACAACTGTTGTACGGAAAGCTAAGTCTGATATGAAAAGCAACTCTCTGCATTCTAAAGACAACCCATAAGAATTCTATTGATATGCTGGAAGTAAAAGAAAGAATGAATATGAAAGAATAACTCTTCTGAATGCAGATGGCATAAAGGTTACAGATGCAGAAGAGGTTGTTCAGCTCATGAGTGCCCATTTTGTTAAAAGCTATCAACCTGGTGGACATGACATTGAGCTCACTGCTACCTCGTTATTGGATGAAGAAACTCGGGGTGTATGAGGACGAAGTATTAAAGCTGTTGCACAAAAAGAATAAGAATTCAGCATTAGGGACTCGTGGTATATCAGCATGTGTGCTAAAAGAGTGTTCAGCTGAACTGGCTATTCCTTTGACCAGGCTGTTTATTATGAGTCTCAGAACAGGGAAGATTCTTCAGGAATGGAAAGAATGTATGGTAATTCCATTGCATAAGGGTGGTGCAAAGACCAATGTATTCAACTATCGACCAATCAGTATCTCAGGAGTGCTGGTGAATGATTTTGGAAAAATTGGTTAGGGCTCGCATTCAGAAATGTGTTTACAGTGAATCTCTACTTTGCAATGTGCAACATAGGTTTACTAAGGGAAAGTCATGTTTTTACATGACCTTCCCTTGTTAACTTGGTCACATTTTATAACAATGTTACCATTGAATTAGACAAGGGTAATGGATACACCATGATACTTTTGGATTTTGCTAAGGCTTTTGACAGAATACAGCATGGTAGACTGTTGCATAAATTAGAGAATATGGATTTGGATTATAGAATATTAGTGCTGATAAGAGGATGGCTGACGGACAGATATCAAAAAGTGGTATATGAGGGATGTGAGTCTGCAAGATTTAAGGTAACTAGTTGTGTACCACAAGGATCAGTGCTTGGTCCACTGTTATTCAATCTATACATTAATGATATTGGGAAAGATTTGACAAGTGAAATACAATTATTTCCTGATGATGCAAAGATAGGTAGGGTAATTAGGAATGCTGCTGATATGCAGTACTTGTAGAATGATTTGAATAGGCTGGAATGGTGGGCATGAGAAAATGGATGTTAGTTCATTGTCAGTAAGTGTAAAGTAATGCACTTCTGCATGATTAGATATCCAATGTTGTATTATATTTGTGGGATTATGCTTGAAGAAACTGATTAGGCTAGGGATCTTGGAGTGTTAGTAGATAGAAAGTTGAAGTTTGGGGACCATGCAGCAAAGATTGCAAATACAACTCAAAAGATAATTGCAGTGCTGAAACAAACTTCACATGTAAAGATAAGAACATCA
Organism: Typopeltis vanoorti; assembly: GCF_054136105.1. Classification (NCBI taxonomy): domain Eukaryota; kingdom Metazoa; phylum Arthropoda; class Arachnida; order Uropygi; family Thelyphonidae; genus Typopeltis; species Typopeltis vanoorti. The sequence goes on along the minus strand of NC_143557.1, from coordinate 43,168,132 downwards.
TTTTGCCTCTTTACAAGACCTTGATAAGACCTTATTTGGTCTTATTGATAAGACCTATTGTGCACAGGTCTGGCCTCCTGGTTTCTGTTGTGATTCTGATATATTGGAGAGCGTGCAAAGGAGAGTGTTAAAATGATAGCAGGATTGTGGAATACTGATTATGAAGAGAGAGATTGAGAATTTGTAGACTGCAGACACTAGCAAATAGGAGAAAGAGGGGTAATATGATTGAGACTTACAAACTTCTTAAAGGGTCATACAGGATTTCAGTTGATGGGATTTTTCAATTATTGAGGATGGGGAAAGGACAGGGTGGGGCATCCTTGGAAGCTGAGAATGAATGCAGCTAAGAAGGGGTGAGGGCTAAATTTTTCTCTCATAGGGTGGTGTGTGATTAGAATGGATTGCCATTGGATGTTGTGAGTGCAAGCAGTGTAAATGAATTCAAGAATAAGTATTATAGCTGGTGCGCGTAGTATGTGGCCTCCCTCGATGAGTCCCTGGCTCGCTGGAGGTCTCTCTTAATAATAATAATAATATAAAACTAATAGGGCTATTATAATTGCAAGTACATGCTAAATTTCAGCTCAGGATGAATGGACTAGGAATTGGCATTCTTAATATACTGTTTTCCAACATAAAAATCTGCATTGATTCATTTGGAGAAAACGCACAACAGAATAAGTTATCAGTTATGTTTTTGCTGTTAGTGATATCTTCAGTTTGGTCTAAGATTGAGTGGTCTTTAAACTTCTGTTTCTTGAATCTTTCACCATAAACTTTATTTCTATAAAATTTTACTTGGTTTGGCCTGCTTATTGCATATTTTTATGTATAAAAAATTTTTAAAATTGTAATATTTATTATATAAGAATTATAATGAACTCAAAGGGGACATATTCACTGTTTAACTCATACTCAGTTAAGCAATTACTGTTTACAGTGACCTGACATAGCTTGGCACTAAGTATATTTTCTGGGGAGAGCATAATTTGTACAGATATCTAAAAATAATGTTGCTTTTTTTTTTTTTTTTTTTTTTTTTTAACGGACATCTACTCTATGGTAATATTGACCCTCCAAGATCACAGATAGGATTTGGGTTCCTATTTTATTGTTCCATAAAAGATCAAATACAGGAAATAAAATATTTCATAAACATCCAGAATTCTACCTTAAAATAAACATCTGATATAAATAAATGGAGAATTATACAAGTATTTGCATCATCCTTTTTATTTACCAACTGGTAAATAGCAGTGATACATTCTTTATGATCTTGATGGGAGACTTGAGTGGTAAAGTAGGTGAGATATCCATATCTAGCAACAGTTGGAATATAGACTGGGCCAGAGGAATGAAAATTGAAAAATATTGATGTAATTTGCTGAAAGTAGACGTCTTTATGTAATGAATACTTTCTTCAAAAAAAAAAAAAAATAAATAAAACTAAGAATTGGAAATGGACATGGCAAAGTCAACTGGAGAGATGTTTAATGAAATAGATTATATTTTGACAAACAGAAAATGTATGAGTTCAAGACACAGATGTAATAAATAGTTTCAATACAGATAGTGACCATGGATTAGTGAGATCAAGAATTGTTATTAACAAAAGATGGGAAAGACAGAAACTGATTAAAAGCAAAAGATCCTCTATTAATTTATCAAATCTTAAAAAAAAAAAAAAAAAAAAGCTCTTTCAGAAAGAGATAGAAGAAGAGTTTTATAATATTGGTATGAATGGAGATCTGGATACAAACTATCAAATAATAACTGAGACCCTACTAAATAATGCAAAAGAGATTGGTAGAATTAACCTGAAGAAAGATATAAGAAAATTAAATTGTCTAACTGTCTACGAGAATAAATTGTCTAATGAAACACTAAACCTCAGAAAGAGAAGAAAAATGAAAAGAGATCTAGATGTAAGAAGTAGAAAGAATTCTCGGAGTTATGTAAAACAATAAGGAAAAGGATGGCACACAAGAATGGCACACTAGGCTAACCGCGCGGTTAGCCTAGTGGCTTTGCGCTTCGCAACCATATGCCTGGGGAAGGAGTGTCCTAGGTTCGATTCCCGTCAGAGACGTGAGGAGCTGAAGGATCTTCCTCAGCCATAGCCAAGTTAGCCGGTCTTGGGCGCGGGCAGTAGGGTTTTTTCCGCCAGTTTATCTGGTGTTTTTCATCCCGCAAGCAGGCAAACCGGCCCTTGAACACACAGGGATACAGCCAAGAATACCTTGAGGCATAGGAGTGACCATTCTATCCTCGTATTTCGGTTACGAAATCCAAGCATGCTTGGAAGGTTGTGGGCCTTAAAGGCCTGTTAAAGCCATTGGGATAGATAGATAGATGGCACACAAGAAAACAGAAACTTCAGACCAAGGAGAATTACAATTACAGTAGAAAACAATATGATTCTAAAAGGAGTGAGAAGATGGTTTTCCATAGGACAAAATAAATTAATAATCTTTAAAGATGAAAATGGAGTACTAATTAAAGACAAAGAACAAATCATAAGAAGAATAGAACCTTCTATACCAAATTATATGATGATGATTTCCAAGACTTAAACCAATATGAAACAAAAATGTAATACCCCAGATGGAAGAGGAAGAAATATTCCCTGTTATTTTAAAAGAAGTTCAGTATGCAATGGGCATCCTGAGTAATAGGTGAAGATGAATTACCAGTAGAAGTTCTAAAAGCAGGTGGTGTACCAATCATGACTATATTAAATAAAATTTATACATCATGCCTAAGGCAGAAGAGATACCACAGAGTTAGAAGAATGCTATTCTTATTTTAGTTTTTTAAAAGGGAAACAGAAGAGTGGAGAGAAGATATTAAAAATTGTCACCTTATCAGTCTCTTTTCAACAACATGCAACATTTTTACAATAATCGTTAGCAACAGAATACAAAACTAACTAGATTTTTGTGAACCTCAAGAACAAGCAGGATATAGAAAAAATTGCAGCACTATTGATCATATGTAATTAAACAAATAATTGAAAAGGTGTATGAAAACCCAAAACAATACCTTCTCCTTATTTCCAGTTTCTTGCACTTTTTCCCATTCGTTTTTTTTTCTTTTATTATCCTGTCTGCTGTACCACACGACAATTGTTTCTCCAGTTGCTCTAGCTTCTGTTTTGTCCTTTGAAGAATGCCACACAAGCACACTATACCACTCCTTACTGTGTCACCTCATCATTGCATTTACTTTCAGCCACTTCTTTCTTGTTCTCATTAATGTTAGTGCACTAGCATTGACTACTTCCACATTCTCTGAAACTTTGACTGTCTTTCTTTACATGGTTAATATTCATCACTTTATTTTCCTGCTTTCCATATGACACACACATTTCTTGCACTTGCATGCAAAACATTTATGATGCTCTCTCTCTCTCTCTCTCTCTCTCCACTCTTGCTTTTTGCACTATAACCCATTCAGTCTTGGCAATGAATACATAGAACATATACTACATTATTAAAAGAAACACATGTATTAACCAGAGAAAATTATTTAATTGTAAATATTTCATCCTAAGTATCTTAGGACATCATCAGTACAGTAGTTTAAAACAATAATAGGAATAACATACAGTTAGAGTGCATGATTACAATAGAATCTCATTAAACGTGCATAACATGTTACAAAAATAAATAAATAAAAATAATAATTATTTAACACAATTTTGTATGACAATTTCTCATACTTTAGGAATAGTAAGAACGTCGTTGCGGTTTAAGTTTGGTCTGTGTAGTAGGGCTTCAGAACTTTCTTTGTATAAATGTTCATGTTTATATAAAGATCTATGTAAAAGTTTTCCCAATGGATCCTATGGTTTGGATTTCCAATTCCTTGTTGAGAGAGGCCAGATTTTTGCAGTTTAAGAAGACGAATGTGGTCTTGATGTTCCGAGATGCATTTCTGAACAGACCTACCTGTCTGTCCAAAGTAAGACAATTTGCATGAGCATGGAATTTCATAAATGCCAGGCAACATCAAAGGTGAGAGTTTGTCCTTAGGAGAAGGTAACAAGTTGTAAATTTGGTTGATAGGTTTGTAAGAAGTGGCAAAATTGTATTTCTTCATAATTTTAGAAAGACGTTCGGAGATGCCTTTGACGTAAGTATGGGAATCCTATGGACTTCTTCTTGTTTGGTTTGATGTGTGGAGAAGTGACTGATGATTTTTTGAGTTGTTTTCGGATTATATCCATTTAGGATGGCTGTATTTTTGATTGCTTCTAATTCCTGGTTTAAAGATTCCTCAGAGTAGCAGAATTTGTGTGCTCTGGAAACTAGTGATTTAATAATGATAGATTTCTGAGATGGATGATGAGCGGAAGAATTGTGAATGTAGCGACCTGAGAATGTAGGCTTGCAAAAGACAGATGTGGCGATGGAACCGTCTTCTTTTCTTTGGATGTGTAAATCCAAAAAGGAGATACCCTGTAGAGATTCTTTTTCTAACGTAAAGTTGATGCGATGATGAAGAAGGTTAATTTTATCTAGAAACAGTTGTAATTCACGTTCGGGATGATCCCAGACTGCAAATACATTGTCGACATATCTTAACCAAATTTTTGGTTTGGGTTCAAAAGTGAATATTTTTTCTTCAAGGTGTTTGTTTCTAGAACATCTAGATTGGTCTCCCATAATAACCTGGTCCATCTTGAGAGAGTGTATGTTTGAATAAGTTAAAGCCATGACAAACATCCATTGCCAAGTGGGATTCAAACCTGCAGTCTTTTGCTGGAGAGCAGCATATAAACTAACCACTTAACCAACCAGGCTGGCTAACTAGATATCTAACTTATTTTATTATGTTCTAAGGAATTTGAGAGTTAGCACAGGCTGCATGAATGAATTTGGGGTGGGCAGGAAAGGAAGATAAAGAAGACAGTAATGGCCTAAATTCTACAAAGGAGTTTTGTTTCCTTAGAGCAGTGGTTCTCAAAGGGTGTGCCAGGGTGCACTGGTGCACCCTAGAAGATTTCTGGGTGTGCCCTGTGGTATTCCAGATAAATATGTGTCCAGATATAAAAATAAATATAGTTACTCTATTATATACCTTTTATTACGGATATACCGCTCTTTTTTTATAACATCATTATTATGTTAATTAACAGCGGTTTTTCTTGCAAAGAGAACAAGAATATGGTTTATTCTTGTTGTGTATATTACTTATTTTCAGATAAATACAACCAAATAAAATGGATAGATTTCTCAAAAAGAAGCGTGATATTGAAGAATCAGATTCTGGAAGTGAGCAAAAGTTAAGTGCAAGTAAGAAAGCAAAATCTCAGCCTACTCGCAAATATAATGAAAGTTATTTAAGCTTTGGTTTCACTTGGACCGTAAGTGAAGATCATCCTTTGCCGCTATGTTTAGTATGTGGATGTAAAATGGCAAATGAATCATTGCTTCCTAGTAAATTGAGTAAACATTTTAAAAGTATACACTCTAATTTACGAGATAAATCTGTAAGTTTTTTCAAGAGATTGTCTGAACAGCAAACAAAAGTGGCAAATTCTTTTAAAAGTATAATGACTGTTTCTGATAAAGCTCAAATCACTTCTTATCAAGTCTCAGAACTGATAGCAAAAAAATATGAAAGATCATACTTTAGGTGAGTCACTTATTTTGCCTGCATGCAAAAAAATGGTCATGACAATGCTAGGAATTGAAGCAGCAATGAAAATAATCAAGATTCCTCTGCCCAACGATACATTTCACAGGCATATTATAGAAATGTCTTCTGATATCAAGAAAAATGTATGCAGTAATAAACTTCAGTATTCAAATTTTGCATTGCAAGTTGATGAATCAACAGACATTACTAACAAGGTGCAACTCTTAGCATTCGTCCGTTTTATTAATGAAGATCAAATAGTAAATCAGTTTCTTTTTTGCAAAGAATTAAGTGTGTCTACAAATGGTGAGGACGTTTTTAACATTTTGAATAGCTATCTTGATAAATGGCAGTTAACATGGAAGTCGTGTGTAGGCATTTATACAGATGGAGCCCCTTCCATGGTAGGCTGTGTTAAGGGCCTTACATCTTTTGTAAAAAAACAAAATGAGAATGTTATCGTAACTCACTGCTTTCTTCATAGGGAGGCCTTGACGGCAAAAACATTGGGAGGAAAATTAAGAGAAGTTTTAGATCAAGTTGTTCAGCTGGTAAACTATTAAAACAAGACCTGTCAAATCGCGTTTATTCAAAAAGCTTTGTATCGATATGGATTCACAACACAGACGGCTGCTTTTACACACTGAGGTGAGGTGGCTGTCAAGGGGAAAAGTACTTACCCGTGTACACGAGCTCCGACAAGAACTTCTTGCGTTTTTTGAAGAGATGAAACAATTACATTTTTGTAACCTCCTTCGGTGCGAATTTTGGGTTGCCAGGTTACAGTATTTGGCCGAATATTTCAGCAGCTCAATATTTTGAATACTAGCATGCAAGGGAAAGAAGAAAATATTCTCACATCCACTGACAAAATGAAAGCATTTCAGAGAAAACTACAGATTTGTAAAAGAAAAGCTGTTGAAGGTAATTTGGAAATGTTTCCATTGGTAAGTAACACTTGCATAAATGAAACACTTCCAATAATAGTTGAACATTTAACAAGTTTAGAAGAAAAATTGAGTTCTTATTTTCCATCACTTAACACTGAACAATACGATTGAATTAGAAACCCGTTTATGGAAACTTCAGGTGATTTTGGTTTAACATTAACAGATGAAGAAGAACTGGCAGCTATATCCACTGATCGTGGATTGATAATTAAACATAAGGAATTGTCTCTTGAAGCCTTTTGGATTTCTATAAAAGAAGAATATGTGTCAATATCTAAAAAAGCGTTGAACATTTTACTACAATTTTCAACATCATATTGATGTGAATTAGATTTTCTACCCTCACCACAACTAAGTGTAAAAAGAGAGGAACTCTTCAATGTATTGATGAGGAAATGAGAGTTTTCCTTTCAAATATATGCCCAAACATTGAAGCAATCGCTAGGACACATCAGGCTCATGTTTCTCATAAACACAAGAATGAATAAACTTAAGGTATGTTTCATTTTATTTTTTTTTTATCGCATTATTTTTTTTCTGTAATATTTGACTTAATTATTATAACATATTTCTCAGAAATTTGTATATAGTGCGCCTACAATTATTTGTAGGATTTTAAATGTGCCCCGACTTCAAAAAGTTTAAGAATCACTGCCTTAGAGTCATGTGAAATGATGGAACATTTAGCTGAATGCTCTGCTCATATTTTTTTGTCATCTGTCAGAAATGAATTGAATTGTGAGAATGAGAGAAATTTAAACTCATATTGTGTAATCTTTATAATGTCCATATAATTATCTATTGTATTTAACAAGAATTCAATCTATTGAATATTGATTAGATGATTAAAATATGGAAAACAAAATAAAACAAGGTATTCAGTTAACCAGAATTATCAATACAATGCTGTATGCAGATGATCTGATCATATTACAAGACAATGAAGATGAGCTTCAAAAATCAGTTTACGAATTAAACAAAATAAGCAAACAATACAATTTAAAAATTTCACAAAAGAAAACAAAAGTGATGGCATTCTTGGATTATTGTGTGCAGATTTGGTCTCCTGGATTCCATGAAGAAGCTGTGGGTGCAAAGAAGAGTTACAAAGATTATATCTGGATTATGAGGACAGATTGCAAGTATGTGGATTACAGACTGGTTAACAGGGGAGAGAGAGAGAGAGAGAGAGAGAGAGAGAGAGAGGGGGATGATATGATAGAGGTCTATAAACTTTTAAATGGGTATTATAGGATAGCGTTTGAAATTTTTCGTTATATGGAAAGTGGGAAGAGAACACGGGTGCATCCATGGAAGTTAAGTTTGTTCACTGTCAAGAAAGGGGTAAGGTAAGTGCTAGGTTTTTCTCTCACAGAACAGTGAGTGAATGGAATAGTTTGCCTTTAGGGACGGTGATTGCATCTAGTGTGAATGTGTAAAACTCGATGTAGCTTAAAATTACCAAAGCGCTTTACATCGATTTTTACAGAGGTCAAGTATCATGAGAACTGTTACAAAAATAACCTTGTTTGTCTCTATGTATTTTATTAATGTAAATAACCCTATGGGAATGGATTGTATTTACTATTCTAATTAAAGTTTCTAGACTGTCAAAAACAAAGGCAATACTTTGCCATCGGAACTTTGTATAATGTATACTAGCTATATATAAGAGCACAAGAAAGTTGTTTATGATTAAGCATGTGAGAAAGTTGTTTGTAAGCTCTGCGCATGAACACCTTCAAAGCTAGTATCAAAGAGGTCTGCTAGTTTCAGAGAAGTTTCTGCTACCTGACAAGAGAAAGAAAAAAAAAAAAAGAGCGCATGGAGGAGAAAAAAAGAACAGGCCGGCCTTAACAAAAGGATCAAGGAGAACTGCTGATTTCTTCACGGTTTACAACCCTTGGTGCAAGGTCCCGAGAAACTGAAAATAAAAGAGCACTGAGCCGAACATCATGGCCAGTTTTCGGCAGAGAACCAGAGGCAGTCGAGAGGAGGCGAGGTCCAGTTGCCGACACAAGGAGAGGCGAAGTCCAGTTGCTGACAGAGGGGAGGCAAAGCGCTGTTACTGAAAAGAGCCAGAGGCAGTCGGCAGAGAACAGAAACATACTGACCCAGAGAAACAGAGTTTACGGCGAACCCGCATCAGAGAAAAAAAATTGGGAAGTCAACTGAAGCCAAAAGCCGCAGAACCTGCAGTCCTTTGGCTGGAGAGCAGATACGCTAACCACTCGGCTAGCCAGGCTAATACAATAATGATACAATTTAAAAATTCACAAAAGAAAACAAGTTATGACTTTTTTAAAAGTCGTGATCATGTTAGATCAAAAATAGTTATATAGAATAGAATAATAGAACAGATGACATAGTTTAATTCCTTAGGCTGCATAATAACATATCTAAAAGATAAAGAGGTAGACGAAAACATAAACAAATTTCAGAAAATATCTGGAACATTAAAAGAACAATTAAGAAGAGAAACTCGGCTAAAATTTTATAAAGTAATGGCTGCTCCCACTCTGTTATATGGTTCGGAAACATAGACTGTTAAAAAGAAAGATTAAAGTAAAATCCAAAGCTGCAGAGATGAGATTTTTAAGAACTATTAAAGGATGCACAAAATTGGACCATATAAGAAATGAAGACATCAGAAAAGAACTAGATATTTATAACATAAATGAAAAGATCAAGGAATATAGAAAAAAATGGAAAGAACATCTATCTAGGATGGAAAGATGTGGATAGATATAGAACAAAGGGAAAAAAAGAGAGAGAGAAGAAGATTTGAGAGAAGATGGAAAGACCAGTGAAGCCAGAACAGGCAAATGCCTAATCCTTGAAGAGAAGAAGAAAAATTAAAAAATTTAACTTAGAGATATACTTAGAATATTAGAAATTATTTACTAATTGTAATTCCGCAGAGAATATGACTGTCAGATTTCCTTAATTGTACATATATATTTGTTTATATTGTGCATGCATATATGTATATTTGAGGTGCATTTTTTTGTAATTCACAACATGTTTAATTTAGAAGTAAGTGCATGATTAAATCAGTTTCATTGCCATCAGTTTGGATACAAATCTAACATTCTAACCAAGTAATAAACAAAATAAGATATGGTAAAACTTTACAAGTTCTACTGCTTTCTGATAACTGAGATATCAGTTAAACTAGGTGTTACGTGATTGACCTCACTGGATCTAATGGTATCAGTTTGTTTACATTATGTTTACTGAGGTGGTTTGTTATTCTTACTGAAGTCATTTTTGGTTATTTTTTCATGGTTTCTGTGTAGTGTTTTCTTGAAATGGATTTGTAACATATTGTTATTGTGTTCTTGTAGTTTATTTTCCTGAGTTTTTTGATGTTTTTTAGAATTTGTGTGTGTGTTTTATTAGGTATTGGAGTTTATTTTTTAAAGTGAATATGGTATTGTGTGTTGTGGGAAGGGAACAGGTATGTATGTTTGTGAGTTTTTTGGGAAGTCAGCTCTGTGTGTGTGTGTGTGTGTTTCTGTATGTTTTTTAGGGAGCAGTCTAGTGGTGTGTTTTTCATAGTATGCGTTGTATTTATTGGCCGAAACATATCTAATATTGGCTTTTTCATATTATTTTAGCTGTTTTTTGCTTTTGTTGGGATGGTGATTTGTTCATTTCATTGACTTTAAACAGTCAAGTTTGCTCTTGAGGGAAGGCAGTTGTCCAGTGCAGTTTGTTTCTTTGTATGTATATATATATATATATATATATATATATGTGTGTGTGTGTGTGTGTGTGTGTGTGTACTCCAGATGATGACCTTGATGTGAAGGTCGAAACGTCGAGTGGTTATTTTGGTTTATATTAAACTGAAGTTTTACTTTAATGCAGTAGTTGTTTCCATAATTTTTATGATGAAGTCTGGGCACTGTAACCATGAAGGAAAGGAAGGCAGATGTGTTTGATTCTTTGTAGCATTTCTGGTATTGGCTTTTTCATGTTTTCAGCTGTTTCACTAACTTTAAATGGATACATTATCTCTCAGTAGCCATAGGACAGACTTGTTTCCTTAGTCTGAGACCTTGAGAACTTACCTGACCTTTAAAGTCAGTGAAATGGTCATATGATCACTCCCAACAACAAAAACACAAACAAGTCAATATTAAACGCATGTGCCATGAACTTAAATACTAGTACTATTCTTTATACTGGAGTTTGTGGTATTGGATTTTTTTTTTATATTGGTGTGGTTGTTTTGGTTTTCTGTGGCATTGTCTGTTGATTTTATTTTGTTTAATATTTCGAGTTGTTTTGTGATTAAGCATTTTGTTTATTCAAAGTTAGTTATGGGGTTAATAGTGTTATACATTTTGTCCTATTTTTACCACTTTATGTGACTTTCTTCCACAAAAGGTTATGAACCTATGGTACATTAGTACCATTGATTGGCTAAGGCTTCTTTTCCCTTATTTATTTAAACTTTTAATTTATTTCTGTGCATAGTCTGGAAACTCATCTATAGAGACCAGACATTGAACTTTTTCAATCCAATCTTAACCTCTGATAAATGGGATGCCGATGTCACACTAGGGAATGAAATTTATCTCTCATGTAGAGCCAATCACAAACAGCCATGCCCACAGGAAGCTTCAAACCCTCAGCTTGTTGATTGGAAATTGAATTTGTTCACCACTCAGTTAACCTCAGGCTACATCTTCTGTTGAATGCGCAATCCAGAAGGGCATGGTCACATGATCAAATCCCTGAGGATCAGAGTAGTGTTCTCATCAAACCAGTTATTATTATTCATGACACCGCCAAGGAATCCGAAGACTCATCGCGGGAAAAATAAAAGGAGAAATAAAAGAATGTGAAAATTAAAGTGATTTCCTTTCAAGTTTTCTCAGGAAATGATTTATGCAACTTTACTTGAAAAAAAATGGATAAGAAACATAGTTGAATGGGTAATTGATGAAAAACAATCCGAATATTGACCAAGTAGAGGAGTGCTAGATTTTTATCATATGGCAAATATCCAAGAAATCTTGGGAATATTTAAGAATGTCTAAAATTTTTCAGTTGCATAAAATAACACTTAGGTTCCAAAAGGAAAAGGAAACTGCAAATCAGCAATTTGAATTTTAAGAGATTCAAAGCTACAATATCTCCATTGCTATATATCAGTGGTGTTCAACCTTTTTTACTATGCGAGCTACTTTTCTGTGAAAAGTTATTCGGCGATCTACTCTCTTATATAGATCACTTTCCCCCAACCTGATATCTGATTATGCACAAATAAACAACTAAAAACTTTATTTGTGTATTTAAAAATTTATTTATCATTTTTTAATACAACAAATATATTGGAATAAAATATTTATTTCTCTATTTTGGAAAATCAAAGTTAGAAAAAACAACAGATTGATTACAAACTCACAAGTTACATAAAATGCTGGTTGATTTAAAAAAAAAAAAAAGTTAATGTGAAATTTGGCATTGTTTGGACCTCGCAATATTTTCATAGTCAAGTTGATATGAAGAAGTGACCAATCGCAGACAGTCATCCAAATGATCATTTGTAATTTGGTTTCTTAATTGATTTTTTATGACGTCATACTTGAAAAAGCCGATTCTGACAAGTAAAGTATGTCGATCCAAAACACGACAGAATTTTTCGCACAATATCAGTTAATATTGGGAATTTTTCATGTGCATACTTCCAAATGACTTCATTGTGTATTGACTTTAAATGTAAACTATTCAGAATGTTTATTATCTCAAGTTCTACTTCAGCTTGGTTTATATCAAACAGCCCACTAATTTTATTTGAAATTTCTGTGATGTTCAAGTTTTCTTGAAATGGATTATTGATAAAAAAGATACAATCATTTCAGTTTTATTAAAATCTTTAAATCTTGAATTTATTTCTTCCTCAACTAATTCTATTTCACGAATAAATTCTTTTAAATCATAGCGAAGCATTTCTTGATTTTGTTAAAAAAATTTTAATAAATATGGGAGATGTCTAAATTCACAGTTATTTATATTTTTCTTTAATAAAAGTAAGTATTGTTGGAAAGTTTTTATTAAACTTAACATGTCAATTAAATTTTTATCTCTACTTTGTAACTCTAAATTTAAATTGCTTAATTTCGTACAGAAATCTACTAAAAATGATAAGTGTAACAACCATCTTTTATCACTCAATTATGGATAAATATCTCCTTTTTCATCAAGAAAAATATTTATATCGTTAATTAATACAAGAAATCTTTCAAAAAATTGACTTCTGCTGAGCCAGCGAACATTATTGTACAACAGAAGTTCCCTAACATCATCTGCCTGTAATTTAAATAACCGCCATTGCAGGGCTTTTCCTCGAACAAAATTTACAATTTTAAATGTAATATCTTTTGTGTTTAATCTTTTACTACACAGTACTTGTTGGTGAATAATACAGTGGTACGTTAAAAAATCTGGATATTTGTCATTGTTTTTACATAATGAAATGAAGCCTGATTTATTACCTATCATTGCAAGAGCACCATCAGTAGTAATAGACACAAGTTTAAAAAGCAGAAGTTTGTGTTGTTTCACAAATTCATCAAATGCCAAAAAAATGTCTTCTCCCCTAGTCCTTCCCAATAATGGTATAACTTTCAAATTTTCAAGATTATTTGAAAGTTATTTCAAATAATCTTGAAACACCATGCGAATAAATACCATTGACTGAGCAATATCAGTGAAGTCGTTTGATTCATCAAATTGTAATGAAAACACAACACACTGGTGAATGTCTGACATTAACCTGACCTGGAAACTTTTCTCTAGCAATTGGAACTCTTCCTTTCGTCAATTTGAAACCTTGTCTGCGGTCTAGAAGTAGTCTCGAACCGAGAATCTCCTTTCTGGAAGCGGGAAACTCCTCTCTCAAGCAACGTGGATCCGGACAGTCTCTCTGACGGCAACTCTGGACCGGGTGGCCTCCTCTCTGACAGCAATTCTGGAACTGGGACCCCTTTTGCTTGCTTCAGTCACTTTTTATTAGGCCTCCTCTGAGACCTCGCATGAAATTTGGCAACCCCCCAAAGAATCAGTATGAGTCTTTCATCTTAAGTTTCAAGTTTGGCATGCCTTTTGTTCTCCTCTGCTTTCTTTTGATTGTAAGTTGCCAGCCATTAGAAAGTTGTTTGAACTCTTTCTGACTGACTTCGGAGATGTTTACACTTAGAGCCTGCAAACCTTTCTCTTACATACAAGTTTCAATAACAATCTTTCTAATGCTGCCATGTACAAAGACATTGCCTTTTTTTTTAACAGTTAGCTCAAAAGAGTTATTTACAAAAACATCTAATACAAACTATACCGAGACAAATAAAGTTTATTTTTTGACAATATTCACATGTGACTTAACCTAAGTAAAAAATCGATGTAATGTGCTTTGGAATATTTAATATTGAAGCTACAATCAAGTTTTTACAGTTTGCTTATAATCGTATTCACTCAGCTCAATGTTTGACTTCCACTGATCCAAATTAATTCATTTACCCGGACTTATAAGAAAATTACTGATTTGACAATTTTAACGAAAAATAAATAAACAATAGCAATACACTTAAAGCGAATTAAAAGTAATACAAAATAATGATAAATAAAATGTTATGTTTTCAGTTTTAATTAAATTTGTATGTAAGGAGGAATACACAAGAGATCGACCAAAAATCGCTCCGCGATTAACGGGTTGAACACCCCTACTATATATGATCCATATGGGCACATCGTTATGTAAAATTATATTAAACTAATACTTATAGTTGGTAATTAAGCTTTATCTTTATTTTATTTACATGATATTGTACTCTTAAACAAATCTGTTGCAAGCTTTAGAGGGGCTTAAGCAAAATAAATGTGATAAATTTGGTATGAATTTGGCAACAGTAAAAAAACTGGCATAAAAAAGAAAGCATAAAATGAAAACAGTTGCACTCTCAGCAGTGGACCTAAATAAATTATAGAATTTAGCAATTTTAGACACAATTTTTAGCTAACAAATTAAATAAAATATGGAAACAAATAGAATAAACAAGGTTGGTATCTTAGGAAACTAGTTGAAAATGTATATGGAACAAGAGAGATCATTCAAAAGATCTTTGTAGTAGTATACGTGACAATTTGCAACCCAGTATTAGCATATGGAATTGAACATAGTTCCATGTTAAAAAATAGAACACTTGACCAATGGAGATGAGATATGAGATTTTTGTGGAAAATTGAACTAATGTCATCAGTGATAGAGTCACATTAAAATAGAAAATAACTTCAGAAAAGAACTTCACATTATTTATATTCAGCCTTATGTATGGTCACTTGAATAGAATGGGAAATGAAAGATAGGCAGAACAATTGTTTGAAGCAAAATTGGCAAGGAAAAGAAATTTAAAAAAATACCAAGATATAAAGGAGTGATAAGTAAGTAAATTTGTTTAGTAGAATTGCCCATGAATTAAGCCATCCTGAAGAGTTTAAAATTATGAAATAATTAAATATAGCAATCTCTCAGTTATCTGGTTGTGTGGAAAATTGATTTTCCAGCTAAGTAATGGAAAGCTATTGAAGGAATTAGTTTGATATATTAACCCATGTGGGGGATCACAGGTTCTGCTGATTTAAGTGCTGATAAATGGCAGATCATTTTTAACAAATCTCATAAAGCATATTTTCTAAGAATAAATTCCTATTCCTAAGATGATTAAGAGAAATCAAAATAAATGATTCCAATAAATGATGCTGATGTTGTTTATTGCTGTTGCTTTGTAATATTGTGTATGTGTAAACTTTTTATTGTGTGTATATATATATATATATATATATACACATACATACACTAAGAAGTTTTTTTTCATTCTTTATTTTGTTTTTTTTTGCAGTTTGTTGAATCCATATATTGTTTACTTACCATCCAAGAAACAGAGACTGTTGTAGTCTTCAGAGGAGGAGAGTGTCAGCTGTTGAGTCATGCCATCAGTACAAATAAAGAGACAAAAAAGAAATACATTACAACTGAAGAAGATATTGTTTGGTGTGGAGGTGCATATGAAGCACAAAATATCTGTATTTTTATTTTAACAGTTTTGAAACAGGTATGTTTATTAATAGTTTTAATATTATGCCATGCAATTTGACCATATATGTTGTGCTTCTGGTTTTGAGTGATTCTTCCTCATAGTATTTGTTTATGCCTTTGCTTGAATTTCCTAGAGATACCTGATTAGTAATTTTCATAAAGCAAAATTCCACCATTTAATCGAGTTTAAGTTTTTCATTTATATCTTGATCATGAAGCTTGTTGTTTTGAATATGTATATTTGTGGATGCTTCTACAAATGAATTGCCATGACTTTTGTTAGCTTGGTTGACTGAGTGGTTAGCTTATCTGCTCTCCAGTCAACAGGCTACAGGTTCAAATTCTGTCATAGGTATAGTTGTTTGTGATTATCTTCAGGTGGGACATGAATTCATTGCCTGGCACAAGACCTATGTCCTACTTACTTACTGGAGGTTTTGAAGTGGCTTGAAAAAGTTCCATCTTTGGTCTCTAGAGTAGGGTGTCCAGATTATGTAAAAAGTAAATATAAAAATATATATATATATATATATATATAAAAAGAAAATAATAAAAAAATTATTAAAAAAATCCTTTGCCCACCCATGATACTCAAGTATTATACATTTAAAACGTTTCATGGGTTGGGAGTCACTTAGAAAAAAGGAGGGGAGATGGATAATGTTTAGCGACTGTTTCTTGAACCTTGATGTTAATTTTTATCACTACTATTGTCTTAGTAAACTGTGTGTACTGTTTGTTCCTGAAGATTTTTAGATACTTGCTGATGAAACTTTAGAATAAGTTTTAATTTGCTCATCAACATATCTGTTATTCAGTAGTACTATTCATCTTATTTTTTCTTTGCTTCTTAATTATGATTTAGAAGCTTTAAATTTTCTGTATTTATTTTACTATATATATATATATGTGTGTGTGTGTGTGAATCACTAACTGCACAAAAAGGGGATTCTGTTTTTATTCAAAAATGACCTTATTAAGATCTCATACTGCTGATTAAATTTGAACAATACCACAGATTTTGAGAGCGATTCATTATAAAAGGCTCTAGAAAATTATTGAAATAGTTCAAAAATGAAAAATTTGCTACAAATCAACTTATATACACTTTTTGGTTTCCTGTAAAGTTGATAAAAATGTCCTCTGTTTGCAGTTAATGATTCATATGGTGAGTTTGCACTCATGTCATGAACTTTAAGGGTATATTCTTCACCTCAAAACTAAGATCCCAATAAACATGTCTAGAAATCTAACATTAGTTGGATACAGCGCTTTGTAGTTGCAGCTTAAATGCAAACAACTTGCAAAGCAGATACACAACTTGATGAATCATGTGATAGTATCAGACTGAATCAGACTTGCAACATGCTTGAAGATGTGTTCAGTCTAATAGATGCAACTTGAGCTTGTGACAGTTGCTATTTGTTTCAGTGTTTCTAAACTATACATTAGTTTGCAGTGAAGAGGAGTTCAGTATACATGATATTGCTGATATTCACTATCATTATGGACTTTCTAGTAGAAATGCACACAAAGCACATGGACTTAATCAGGAAGCTTTTCATGCTCTTGAACGAATACTAATTTTCATTGCTGCTTGTAGTAGTTTCTGCACCACAAAATGGAAGAGAATGAAAAATTGCAAGGAGAACAGAAACTGAGGAGAAACATGCTACATCTAGTGACACATAACCACACACACACACACACAACACACCAGCACGCAGAGGACTTCAGTGTAAGAGGATGTTTCCCATGCAGTTGTATGAAAGGTCCTGCATGAAAAGCAGCTTACATTTACCTGTTCCATTGGGTTCAAACACTTTCAAAAGTTTTAATTCTTGTTTTCTACAAATCTATGCGGGATTAACAATTTCGCTTTCTCTCTCTCTGATGTGCTTATCATAGTGAGGCTTTGTTCACTTTCAGTGATTTTTTGTCATTACAATAGTTCCACATGCAGTTATTCAGTCAAGAATAACTGCATGTGGAACTATTGCGGAAAATATCTTTCATGATGTGTCCAGTAATGCTCTCCTGACATGGAGCAGAAATATGTGATTCACACATAATAGAGCTCAATTTTGCTATTAGCCACACTTCAGTCACAAGGCCTGAGGATTATAATCAAAATTTCCTGAAAGACGGATTGATCAAAGTGGACTAATCCATGTTTCAAGATTTGCCTGTTGAAATGATCAGAACTTCCATAGTACAGGATTGAACTTATGTGACTGATTTGGAGAATGAAGACAGTATCTGATGATTAAATGAAGAGATTTATTTGTTTCAGAATATAAAGGTGGAGGCTCAAGAAGTAGTACAGTAAGTATAGAGGAATAACATTATTATGTTATTCCTCTTGGGAGAGTTGGTGGATAGGGTGATGAAGTTTAGGGGGGGCATATTGCAAAAGTAGCTAAATCAGCTCATCAGCTCACTTGGTTGGTGAAAAATATTTTGACGAGCAGAGACAAGCAAGTTATTGTACTTCTGTACCGAGCCTTGATAAGACCTCATCTCAACTACTGTGCCCAGATTTGGTCACCTATATTTCTTTTTGAAGGGGTGGAGGTGGAAAAGATCCAGAGGTGACTGGCCAAGATGATAGCAGGTCTATGGAATGAACCTTATGAGAACAGGTTGAAGATTTGTGGGTTGCAGAAATTAGTTGATAGGCAGAAAAGGGGAGATATGATTGAGACATTCAAATTGCTAAAGGGTTTCTATAGGATTAATTCAGAGGATATTTTTGAGATCAGGACTGGTGGTGGGAGAACTAGGGGACACCTATGGAAGCTGGGCAAGAGTGTGGTTAGCAAGGGTGTTAGAGCTGGGTTCTTTACTTTTAGAGTGGTAAATGAGTGGAATAATCTGACAGAGTCTGTTGTGGGTGCTATGATGGTGAGTGAGTTCAAGGCAAAGGTATGATAGATACTGAGAATGTCGTATAGTTGTGTGGACATGATGTTTAGGGCCTCCCTCGATAAGTCTAAGGACTCCCTGGAGTTGCCCGTAATAATAATAATTATGTGATTGTGCAGAAATTTAGGAAAGGATAATGGAAAAGAATAAGAGATAAAATAGAGGAAGGTCTAAGAGAAGAGCAGTGTGGATTTAGAAAAGGGTGATCAACCGTGATTTGTTTTTGCTATAAGAGAAATGACAGAAACACACTGAGAATTTGGCAAAAGCCAATTTATGGGATTTCTTTGTTTGGAAAAAGCCCTTGAGTTGAACAAGAAAAAGTCTGGGCAAGTGTGGTAAAGATTGCATAGAAACAGAAGAAATAGTCATGATCAAAATGATGTATGTTAAGTTGTAAGATCAGTGGTTTATACTTCATAGTGAACTGTTACAAGTGTGCTATCTCCATTGCTGTTCATTGTGGTGATGAATAACGTCCCAGAAACATTTAATGAGCAGAAAGGAGAAACTACTGGGTTTGCAAATGATGTGATTAATCAGAAGAACAATTACCAACAAAACAGACAAATAGAACATTTTGACACAGAACAGTGGGTTACTTATTAATAGACAAAAGATTGAGAGCATAGTTTTAAATTGTAAAGAAAATGTAGATGTTAATGGTGAGACTCAATGGTTAAGTGTAGAATAGTAGTGTAAACTTCAAATATCTATCTAGTGATGGTAGCTTAGATCAGGAGATAATGAGGAGGATTTCACTGGACCAGATTTTTTTTTTTTTAACAGGAAGTAGTATACAGGTATCCCTCGATTAACGCGATTAATTAATCCCTTGATGTTACCACGTATATCAAAATCACGTTAATCAAATCTAATAATCAATGGTAAAAATTACAATTTGTCCATGATCGATTACTGTATTAATAATTCGTAGGAGGCTGCGTAGGAGGAATGACGTCATTATGCTCACGCCATGAGGCTTGCATGTTTTTGCATGGTAAATGTAACCCTGTGGAGCTCGCGGCGGTAAAAATTGCAGCATACATCGCGGTATATCTGAGAGATACATTCATTACTAGTATGTGTTAAATGCAATAAAACATAAAGAAAAAACACTGCAAATATAGTACATGATGGTACAAATTAAGTGGATATTGAATCCAACATTATTTCATAGCCGAATAGAGAAACTACAAGAGTTTTGTGCCGTATATATAGAAACTAAACGTTTCAGCAGATGCAAGCATAAGCAATCTTATGGGCAACTCATAGTAAGTAAAGGTGGGGTGAGCTCCAGATCACTTTCCTTAATATTTTCCATAACGTAAAGCACATCTCCTAGAGGACATGTATGATAAATAAGCCTTTGGCTCTCTATTTCAGTAATACATGATTGTTTATTTATTTTCAGTTACAATCTAGAAATTATTGAACAAAGAATAAAAAAACAACTAAACCATACTATACTGACATCGGAGGTAAAGATGTATCTCTCAGATACAATTTACTGACAAATATCACAAACCTTTACATAACACATGTTAAACCAAACTGACAGCAAAAAAACAGTGCGGAATATCACTTAACATATGAATGCACAGCTACTCATGACCTCCAAGCTATACACTGAATTGTGGAAGAATATTTATATTAAACATTTTGCATGTATCTGTCAGATCAGCTGCGAGCATGTATATCAAGGGATTGCCGCAATTAATTTCTTCGCATTAATCAAATCCCACGCTAAGCAAGGGATACCTGTATTTTGGGGCAGTGAAGTCTTGAAGTACAAGCTTTTTTTTTATTAACAGAAGTTAATAAAATTTCCAAGTTTATTTGCCAACAATGGTAAATAAACTTGGAAAGATGGAATAAGAAAGGACATTAGAAATGGTTTGGGACTAGAAAGCGTAGAAGAAATGCCTGTGAACTCTCTTCAAATGGTTTGGACATATAATGAGAATGAATTTAGAAAGAATATCAAGAAGAATGTATGAAATGAAAATTTAGGGGATGAGTCTAAAAGGAGATCACAGAAAAGGTGGGGAGACCAGACGAGAGATCTAGAAAAAAAAACAGTTAACCTGGAAGTGCTCATGAAGAAAGAATTTCGAAGACAGAAAGAAATGGAGAACTTTGGTCTGCCTCACCTGACAGTTTCTGTTGGAACAGTGTTGATAAAGAAAGAATGGTCAGTATAGAACCATATATTCGTACCCAGAAGTATAGGGGTGTTTCAAAAGGTGGGGGGGGGTGTATACAACTTTGAATGACAATAGAAGATAAATAGCGATAGATGAACAATTTTTATTACCATGCAAAAGTAGCATAACGCTAGAAGTTTCAGCAGACAGTTAAAGTTTGATATGACTGCCTCCAGTAATTCTACAGGTATCCCATCTGTAATCAATTTCCTGATGCATGCAGCAGAGCATATCTGGCGTTAATTTTGGAACACAACTCGTTCAAATTGGCTGGTAGTGGTGGTAGAAACATTCTATCTTTTGCCAAGTCCCACAAGCAAAATTCCAATGTTTTAAGGTTGTGGGGAATGTGGTGGGCTTGCTACAGGCACTATGTGAGGTATGACCTCATGCCTGTCTGGTAATCCTGTTGGCTGCACCATTTTGTTATAAAGAGATTTGATCTCTGTAGCCATTTGTTATAAAGAGGGATTATTTATTATTTAATTTTTATCAATCTTCATTTGTAATGAGATTTTCTCTGTAACGAGTAATTCTATTTCCGCGTGTTTTTATTTATATGTACAAGGGTTCAATTCCGATTGGTGCAATGACTTTTAACTATTTCTTTCAGAATCCGAAAAATCACTGACTCAAGACCAGATACAAAATATACACATTTAATAAAACAAAAATAATATATGCTTAAAATAATGGAAGATGGAGGTTTCACTCATGAACGTTTGGAATATGGATGAAACCGGCCTTTTCTGGAAAAAAAATGCCAAACAGAGCTTACTTATCAAAAATGCAAAAACTGTTGGCGGGTTCAAAACAGCAAAGGATCGCATAACACTCCTATTTTGTTCGAACGCTTTAGATGATTGGATGTTAAAACCATTGCTCATAAATCAATCATTTAAGGCCACGACCAATGAAAGGTGTAGATTTTCAAAAATTGCCAGTTCGCTGGATGGCCAACAAAAAAAGCTTGGGTGCCCATTGATATTTTCACTGAGTGGTTCCACAAACATTTTGTGCCAGAAGTTAGACGCTATTTGAATGACAAGAGTCTTGAATTTAAAGTGCTTTTGATTCTTGATAATGCACCCGGTCATCCTGCCATAGAACACCCAAATGTGCAATTTTTTTTTCTGCCACCCAATACCACATCATTGCTACAACTTCTAGATCAGGGTATAATTGAGACTTTTTAAACATATCATGTCAGACGAACATTTCAGTACG